>NC_140573.1:25195393-25795393 GCF_057381845.1 Rhamphochromis longiceps | reverse complement strand
TCAAAGAGAGAAAAGCAACAAATCTTCACTTTTGAGAAACTACAACAAAAGAAAATGTCTGGAACCGTGTCGACCCGTTAGTCTCTTTTCGAAGCCCAACCAGATTTTTTAACGTTGGGCTCTTGTAGAGCAACCGCGGTTCATAATTATCCTCATTGATCTTGTACTGGGCATTGGAACAGAAGCATTGGAGTTCAATACCCCCTCCCTATTAGGAAGCTTTCTTCTGATTGTCTGCCTCTTGAAGATGGGTAGGGATTATTTGATTATAGCTACAGGGCTGAGATGACCATATTAGGAATATCAGCTCACTGACATCATAAAGAGCCAATTTAAAAAAAAAAAAAAGAACTGTCCAAAACAGAGCACAGGGAGGAGGCTGCTTTTGGCTCACAGACATCACTTGAACATAAAGTGAGTTCCTCGTTTGAAACTTAAATGTTTAATATCAACATCCACCATTGTAACAGGATATATTTGGCAGAACATTAAACGTTAACAAATGATGCAAGAAAGTCAACCAACCTCTTCAGCACTCAACAGCAGCAAGGAGCTAATCGCTGTTGGTTATTCATATGTTATTTGCTCATCATATCAGATGCTGTTGCTACAGATGCTCTCAGGCAGGCTGATCGCAAACACCAGAGGGAAACGGGGCTAAACAAATCACAGCACTCACAAAGTGTGCAATACTCTCCCCTGTCTGCTTTTGTGTTCACTCTATGAGGGCTGTGGACATATGGTCACCATCTTGGTCTACCCAGGGATGTCAGAACATTGTGACCGGGTGATATTTGAGGGCATGCAGGTTGTGTGAACCTCCCCCAGAGGGGCGAGTGTAAGAAGAGTGATGGCTGACTGGTAATATGGGCTAACATCACAGTAGCCAGCCAGAAAATGGCAATGTGAGAAGACTGGCAGTGTGACTGACATGCAGAAAACTATAAAAGTTTGCACTTTCATTTCCAAGAATCTTCCAGGTGTCATTGCACAGATGTCACTACTTTATCACTCCTGGAAGAATGAGAGTGCAGGAGCATGACATATTCATGCATCACCCCAAAGAACTTGTCACACACGAGCAACAGTCATGCAGTTCTGGGGAAAAAAATACTGAACTACACCCTTGTTGCTTCAATAGGAATTTAGAGGGTAAGCAGAAGTCAGGTAGTGCTTATCAAATACAATTGATTAATTGATCATCAGTAAGTGCAACCACCTCTACATCAGCAGACGTTTTAGCAGCTTCCTTGTCTGAGTCTAGATGGTCTGGGATGTTCATTTCTTCCCAGAAGTGGATTAAGTTTCTGGGAACTTTGCTGAAATGTCCACTTCAGTGAAGAAGATATCCCAGCAAATTCACCCCAAGGTCAGGCTGTGGAATCCTCAGAGACATTGTAAAACACCCAAGACCTACATATTAGACTTCTCGGGTCTCACTTAGCATGTAAATTGCTAAATCTCATGACAGTAGAGTTACAGCCACTCTGAACAAGTATGGCTTGTTTGGAAAGGTTGCTAGGAGAAAGCCTCTGCTCTCTAGAAACAGAATGGCAGGAAGACTTAGGTTTGATGAAGACTTAGGTTTGCAAAGTATCTGAACAAACCACAAGACCTAACATTGTCCTTTGGACACATCAGACCAAACTGAAGAAGTTTGGCTATAATGCACAGTGCCATGTTTAGAGGAAACCAAACACAGTGGATCAGCACAGCTGACTTATAGCTACTGTCAGTACAGCAGTATAAGGGCTGTTTTGCAGCCAGGGGACCTGGACACTCTGCAGTCACAAAGCATGAGCTCCTCTGTATACAAAAGTATTTTAGAGTCAAATGTGAAGCCATCTATCTGACACCTGAGGCTTGGCCAAACTTAGCCATGCAACAGGACAATAATCCCATATTGGCAAATCTATAACAGAATGGCTAAAGGTTTTGCAATGCCACTCAAATCCTGACCTCAGCCTGTTTGTAATGCTGTGGTGGGACCTTATGAGAATTGTGCATAAATAAATGCACGCAAAGCTCAATGAACCTGAACACTGTAAGGAAATCCAGGCCAAATATCTCTCTCTGATATGAGAGATTGACAGTATCATACAGAAAATGATTATTTTTAGTTATTGCTGCTAAAGGTAATTCTACAAGCTGGTTTGCATAGACTCCTTTTTCACATGCCTGCAGATATGAACTATGTCAGCAGATTCATGACAGGACATGGTCCCAAAAGGCAAGAGGATTCTACATCAGACTCTTGCTCAAATCTGGAAACACAGACAGGACATGACACCCATCCTGAACATACTGGTAAATTACACGTGAACTGGTTTAATATCTGCACTAACTGCCTCATGCATTTGGATTCTCAAATGCAGCTTGTTGGATAATATCTATTGAGATGGGTGGGTAGTTCAAGTGTGAAAACAGCTTTGCACGCTTGTTCAGGACCACTTAAAGCACAATGGGAACTCTTTAGCATCATTTTGTCATGGAGTCTGTGACTCTGTGTTTATGTTTAGTTTATTAGTATTCTGTGGTTTTGGTCACCTTGGGTGTTTATACTCTTCTGTTTCATGGTTCATGTTCATATGTTCTGTGTCCCCCAGTCTGTGTTAAGTTGGTGTGTTATGTCATTGCGTGTATGTGTTTCCGGTTTTATTGTGAAGGTCTGCGTCTTATGTGAGTGTTTTCAGTTTGTCTCCCTACTCTCGTCACGTAATCACTCCCAGCTGTGTTCCCCACCTGTGTGTAATCTCCCTGTGTTCTCTGAGTGTATTTAAGTTGTGTCTTCTGTCATGGTAGTTGCTGGTTCGTCTGTGTTGTTTCCCCTCGGTCTCCCTGCGTCTCTTCTTGTGTATTTCCCCGGACCTCCCTGCATCCTCGTTTCTGGTTTGTGTTATTAGCTTACCCAGTTTTATTTTCCGGTTTCTTGTTTTTCCACCAGTGCTGTTTTGTGCCCACCGTTGTAAATAAATATTCACCTGCACCAGAGCTGCCGCCTTTTGGGTCCTTTTCTACAACTCCACACGGCTTGCCCCCGGCAAACCGTGACAGTACGAACCAGCCACCATGGACCCAGCGGCAGTAAATCCGTCCGAGGAGCTCCAGGACGACATTGCGTATAATGTGGAGATTCTCCTCGGGCTATGGCTAGAGAACCCTCCAGAGGAGCTTCGTCGTGCCGTGGAAAGTCGGCTACAACGGCTCTTTTCTGGCCTGCCATGGCTTCTGCAGTCGCTTCCTCCGACCATGCAGGCTTTTCTCCGGCTCACACCGCACCTTCTCTCAGCCACTCCTGCCTCGCTACCCGACTCGGAGCCGTCTGCGGGGAGGAGACGCCGATCGCGCCGCAAGCGCGCCACCCCACAGCCGGACGTTCGGACTTCTAATTCGCCGGCTGTGGTGAGTAAGGACTGTTTTCCATTTGCGGACTGTATGACTGTTCATTCAGGGGCGGTGCTCTGTGCGGCAGATGACATTGTGAACAGCATATCACCTGCTCAGCAGCCATTCTCAGCTCAGTTAGCTCCCCCGCAGCCATTCTCAGCTCAGTTAGCTCCCCCGCAGCCACGGTTAGCTCGGTTAGCTCCCCCGCAGCCACGGTTAGCTCCCCCGCAGCCACGGTTAGCTCCCCCGCAGCCACGGTTAGCTCCCCCGCAGCCACGGTTAGCTCCCCCGCAGCCACTCTCAGCTCCCCCGCAGCCACTCTCAGCTCCCCCGCAGCCACCCTCAGTTCGGTTAGCTCCCCCGCAGCCACCCTCAGTTCGGTTAGCTCCCCCGCAGCCACCCTCAGTTCAGCCTCCAGAGCCACCCTCAGTTCAGTCTCCAGTGCAGCCTCCAGAGTCACCCTCGTCCCTTTCAGTTCAGTTTCCAGAGCCTCCAGTGCCGCCCGTAGCGCAGGCCCCAGTAGCTCCAGTGCCGCCCGTAGCGCAGGCCCCAGTAGCTCCAGTGCCCCCGCTACGGGTAGCGGGGGCACTTTCTCCATGCAGGGAGAAAGTATAATTTCACCTCAAGGTGCTTTTCATGGTTCAGCCGCCATTGGCACAGTTTGCCGCTCCAGGGCTTCCCCAGAGGCTAGGTCTCAGTCCCCGGCTGATTCTGGACCCCTGAAGTCTAAGCAGCTACCTGAGAACTGCGCCATGTCAGCATTGCCTGTGCAGAGCCCGTGCTCAGTGCATTGCCAGTTGCCTTCGTGTTTGCCAGAGGACTCCATGACTGCTGGCTTAGTGATGACTTCTGCTGGAGGGTCCGAGGGACCGCTCCGGCCTTCGTCTCGTGTCTCCGCTGGAGGGTCCGAGGGACCGCTCCGGCCTTTGTCTCCTGTCTCCGCTGGAGGGTCCGAGGGACCGCTCC
The DNA here is from genome assembly GCF_057381845.1 of Rhamphochromis longiceps. Taxonomy (NCBI): domain Eukaryota; kingdom Metazoa; phylum Chordata; class Actinopteri; order Cichliformes; family Cichlidae; genus Rhamphochromis; species Rhamphochromis longiceps. Next base: position 25,791,040 of record NC_140573.1, on the reverse strand, counting down.
GGCCTTTGTCTCCTGTCTCCGCTGGAGGGTCCGAGGGATCGCTCCGGCCTTTGCTGCATGCCACGTCAGCTGGAGGGCCCGAGGAGCCCGTCCGGCCTCATGCCACGTCAGCTGGAGGGCCCGAGGGGCCCGTCCAGCCACCCATCTCCGCTGGAGGGTCCGAGGGGCCCGTTCAGCCACCCATCTCCGCTGGAGGGTCCGAGGGGCCCGTTCAGCCGCCACCTGTGGCCGCCTCGCCTGGTCCAGCCGCAGAGCCGTCCGCCTCGCCTGGCCCAGCCTCCGTGCCTTCTGCCTCGCCTGGCCCAGCCTCCGCGCCTTCATCCTCGCCTGGTCCGGCTTCATCCGAGTCTTCATCCTCGCCTGGTCCAGCTTCTGCCTGTGCTTCGCCTGGTCCAGCTTCTGCCTGTGCTTCGCCTGGTCCGGATCGCCATCGCCTGAGTCGCCGCCGTTGCCGTCCGCACGGTCGGCCCCCTGAACTGCTCCGTCGTCTCCCTCGTCGCCGCCGCTGCCTTCCGCGCGGCCGGCCCCCGGACCCTCTTCGCCTGAGTGGCCGCCGTTGCCTTCCGCACGGCCGGCCCCCGGACCGCCATCGCCTGAGTGGCCGCCGTTGCCTCCCGCACGGCCGGCCTCCCGAACTGTGTCCACGTCGCCGCTGTTGCCGTCCGCACGGTCGGCCCCCTGAACTGTTTGGACTCTTGTGCTGTCGGCCCCCTGGCCGGCCCCCTAAACTCTTCTGTTTTGGACCCTGTTTTTCCGATGTTCTGGTGTGCTTCGTTTCTTTTGGTTTTGGGCTTGTTTTTCTTTTTGTCTTTTGGCCTTCTGGTGCTCCTGTTTTGTTTTGCCTCGAGCCCTCCGTCCTGGACCCCCGCCGCCCGCCCTGGTCGGGTTGTTTTCTGTTTTTTCTGGCTGTTTTGTTTCTTGTTGGGCTGTCTGGAGCCAGCCTTTGAGGGGGGGGGGGGGGGGGGGGTCCTGTCATGATCTGGAGTCTGTGACTCTGTGTTTATGTTTAGTTTATTAGTATTCTGTGGTTTTGGTCACCTTGGGTGTTTATACTCTTCTGTTTCATGGTTCATGTTCATATGTTCTGTGTCCCCCAGTCTGTGTTAAGTTGGTGTGTTATGTCATTGCGTGTATGTGTTTCCGGTTTTATTGTGAAGGTCTGCGTCTTATGTGAGTGTTTTCAGTTTGTCTCCCTACTCTCGTCACGTAATCACCCCCAGCTGTGTTCCCCACCTGTGTGTAATCTCCCTGTGTTCTCTGAGTGTATTTAAGTTGTCTTCTGTCATGGTAGTTGCTGGTTCGTCTGTGTTGTTTCCCCTCGGTCTCCCTGCGTCTCTTCTTGTGTATTTCCCCGGACCTCCCTGCATCCTCGTTTCTGGTTTGTGTTATTAGCTTACCCAGTTTTAGTTTCCGGTTTCTTGTTTTTCCACCAGTGCTGTTTTGTGCCCACCGTTGTAAATAAATATTCACCTGCACCAGAGCTGCCGCCTTTTGGGTCCTTTTCTACAACTCCACACGGCTTGCCCCCGGCAAACCGTGACACATTTCTCAAAGTGCAGGGTAAAAGTTTTTGAAAGATGAATGTTTAACCCAAGCCACAATCTTTACATAAACTCCCAAATGGGGGGTGCAAACAGCACTCTCCTGCATAAGACGCATATCACTGCCACTCCTGCAGCTTCTTAATGACCAGCAAACCAACTCAGGAAACTAAACTGAAACTAAACTGATTTCAAAACCAGAACAAAATAAATAAAAAATGAAAAAAAAACCTTTAAGACACCAGTGACTGCTGATAAGCTGGCGCTATCTGACACCCTGGGAAGACAGCGACTTGCAAATGCTCCATTATCTTTGTGTTTATCGAGGCTTTTATGGTGAAAACAGCTACAAGCAATACTCCCAAAGCAGGGAGGTGTAATATGCTAAAATCTGAGAGGGGCTGGAGAATAAGATAATTCTTTTTGGGGTTTCATTTTTTTTACACTTGCATAGTTTCGTTCAGTGTTCACATAAAAAAACAAATATTACTCAGAGCCGTTTGAGAAATATAGGTGATGACTGTACGTCAGATCAGCTGCAGCCACAGTGGCACCCAAACTGCCTCCAAACCTTCACTAGTTGATTGTACTCTTATAAACACTTAAATCTAAGTGCGTAGTAGTTGAAATGTGAGCTTTTCTAAGCAGTGAGACTGAAAACGCAAAGTGCTGCTTTAGTCAGAGTGTGCTGCTTGAGGTACTCATGACAGAAGGCATACAATGCTGAGTTTGACGGTTTTGCCAGAGACATGCTTTAAAATAAAAATCACATTGTCATTGCATTGCAGTGAAAGTCCTTCAGGCCAGGAAAAGAGGCTGAGTCCTCAGCAGGAGATCACTGTGAAGCTGAAAGATAAAAACATGACTTCCTGGCCTTCTGCCTTTTTCCTGCACTCACATCTTCCCCTCTTCAATCTCCACACATCAGTCACTTTTACATTTCCCCCTTCTCTTCTTTTTTTCTTTTTTGCCTCCTGCCATTCATGTCTGCCTCTCGCCGCATCATTCGGCTTCATTGTAGTTCGCCCCCATTGTTCTTTCACACTCTCTTGATCATCTCTGTCGCACTTTCGCTCTTTCATTGCGGGATCAGAGCTCTGCAGCGCCGCCGGGATGTGTGAAATCACTGAAGGTCGTTCCCCGAGGCTGAAGCCAGTCACAGTTGTGTAACCTCAGCCACTTCCCAACCTTCCACGACTGGCCGTGACGCCCCGCAGCCAAGCGGCCTGCGAGGATGCTGCGTGGTCGCATCAGCAACGTCGCCAGGCTTAACATCAAGACCAAGTCATATCGCCCCCAAATATAGAGCTGCCAGTCCAAATCTGCATATATTTTTTGACTTGAATCACAGCTATTGTCTCTGTTCAAAGTGGATTTCAGTGCCTTCCTTTTCAAAAAAAAAAAAAAAAAAAAAAAAAAAAAAAAAAAAATATATATATATATATATATATATATAACTAGAAGAAAAATGGGCTGATGCTCCTCATTGAAAAACACTTTTTTTTGCTTCCATGTAGCTCAAAGTGACCATGTGTGGCAGAGATGATGAGGCTGGTCATCAGTAGTTCATTATTACAAACATTATTATCTGGAACAGCTTTCAGGAGTTTGCAGCTTTTATATTTTCTTCTTTTCTTTTGAATATAAAAAAATAAATAAATTACTCTGAATCCCATTTACCAGCAGCCCTGTTCACAAAACGCCGACATAATTCAAGCAGGAATTACACTTGACACCGTTACCAGTTCTTTATTTAAAATGTGTCAGCTCGTCTGTTTTATTGTTTTCATTTCACAAAGCCACAAAAATAATGAAATTCTCATTCTTCTCGTTCTGAATGCAATTTTTGCTCCGTATTCCTTTCAAAGGCAATTTGAAAATGCTAAATATTCATTGTTTGAATCTGCTGTTTGCAAACAGAAACCTATACCCACTGTTCTTACATCCAAATCGTTCGTGTTGTTGCTCACTGCGATGATGCCTTTGCTGGGAAATTACCCACCCACAGATGTGTTTTCAGTACTTTGACTGGTTAAACCTCTTTGTTACTGTAGGAGGGGCGATGCTGGTCCATTATATAATGTCAAAAAGCTTTGTGAGTAAATAACAATGAGTAATAGTGTAAATTCTCCCACGTTAATCAGCACTGCTGAACTAACAGGAAAATGAGGAAGCACCATCACCATCAGTACATACAGAAGCTTCTTGCTGGTGTAAGTCTACAAGTTATAAGACTGAAGCCGGTGGAGAAGCTCGTTAAACATTATTTTTAGTGACCAGCAGGGGGCATAAAGGGAGCTATATAGATGTCCTATGGAATTTATTTTTATATTTTCATCCACTAAATTGAACAATGAGATCAATTTTCTGTTGGGAAGGCCACTAACTCTTATTTTGAAAGCTTAGCTGCTGCTGTCCTGGTGCCCATGGTTCTTTCCGTCTTGTTTTTCTCTTCAGGTCACTGTTGTTTTGGTCCTCTGTGTCATTCAGCTGTCTCAAGTCTTTCATCCTTCGATCAAAGGAACTTCAACTTCACTGTCTTGTTCTGCAAGGTGATGATAGTAGTCTGCATCCTGCTGTAGACCCCACACATAGATGTGAATACACATGCATGCACGCCTCGTTTCACTTCTGCCACAGTTACAGCAAAATCGTATCCTGTCCACTCGACTGTCCTCCATGTAAATACAGACAGAAGTAATGGGCCTTCTGCTCAATATACCCACAGGAGCACTTCAGCCATGGAAACCAATACCATGAAGCTCCAAGTGCACAGTTTTTGTACTGATGTTAATGCCAGAGGAGGTTTGGAGCTCTGCAGTTACTGAGTCAGCAGAGTGTTGGTCTGTGATTTTTAAATGCTTCCTCTTTGCAATACAACTTACAGTTGACCGTGGAATATCCAGGAAGGCAGACATTTCACAATCTGACTGGGTCTTGTTGTTCAAGGATGATGATGATGATGGGTACAGTTATGGATGATGGTGGACTTTGTAAAAAAAAAAAAAAAAAAAAAAAAGAAATAACCTATCTTTAAGTGTTTGTGAATGAAACCACAGGGTACTTCAGGGAGGAGGGAAAACCTTCCTTTTCTTCTGCCCCTCTCAGGCACTGTGGCCGATTGCATTCATTTTTTTCCTTTCACTTTTTTTTAACAGTAATTGACAAGCTGACTATATATATATATCTCTCTTCTGTGGAACCAGCTTCCAGTTTGGATTCAGGAGACAGACACTATCTCTACTTTCAAGATTAGGCTTAAAACTTTCCTTTTTGCTAAAGCATATAGTTAGGGCTGGACCAGGTGACCCTGAATCCTCCCTTAGTTATGCTGCAATAGACGTAGGCTGCCGGGGGATTCCCATGATGCATTGAGTTTTTCCTTTCCAGTCACCTTTCTCACTCACTATGTATTAACAGACCTCTCTGCATTGAATCATATCTGTTATTAACCTCTGTCTCTCTTCCACAGCATGTCTTTTATCCTGTCTTCCTTCTCTCACCCCAACCGGTCGCAGCAGATGGCCGCCCCTCCCTGAGCCTGGTTCTGCCGGAGGTTTCTTCCTGTTAAAAGGGAGTTTTTCCTTCCCACTGTTGCCAAAGTGCTTGCTCATAGGGGGTCATATGATTGTTGGGTTTTTCTCTGTATCTATGAAGCGCCTTGAGGCGACTTATGTTGTGATTTGGCGCTATATAAATAAAATTGAATTGAATTGAATTGAATATATATAGGAGCCCGGTGGTGTTGCGAGACACCTTTAGAAATCGAATTTATTTTCCGCACTGCTACAAACCGATTACAAAAACAGCATTTTGAATAAAATCAATTACATCCAAGTCCACATATTCAATGTTCTGGAGCTCGAATGCCTTTAAGCAGCTCAGTTTGTTTACATGATAAACATAATAATTGTTCTCTAAAGTGAAGGTCTGTATCATACAGCTTTCAAAATTACGAACAAATTCAAAGTAGCAAATGTGGGAAATTAGGAGTTTATGGGCACTGTAGTCGTTTAGACCTCAACGATTATTTAGAGGGATTTCTAAAAGGGACATTTAATTTTCCTACTAAGCTCTTTGTTATCATAATAACAAGAAAAATACGTTTTCAGCCTGAATTTATGTCACTTTATTTAATAAATTGTGCATTTTGTGTTCTGCGTATATCCATCCATCAATTTTCCTAACAGTTTATCTAATAAGGGTTGGAGGGGGTGCAGTCTGAAGCCTTTACCATGGCTCCCAGGGCTTTTTGCAGTTATATTAAATGGTGTCTTCTTGATTTAAGCATGTATGAGATGTTACTAAGCTATAAATAGAGGTTTGTAAAAATGAGGGCCTGAACAGATGCTGTGGAAAGAGGTTAAATCACTTCTCCTGGTTGTTTAAAACAAACTCCATCTGCTGAGGAAACATTGTAGTGTAGCTGAAAAGTGTGAGAAAACATTTTACATGGTATTTATGTTTTTGTTTATTTATTTTTACACCTTTTCGGTTCAAGAAAGCCCTCGTATGTGCAGCATGTTTGCATGATGAAATAATTACAATAAGCTCATTCATGCTTTGGATTTGTTCTTTTACAGCTTTAGAAATTAAAAGTGGAAACAAATGTCAGTTTCATCCCAGACCTGTATTTGGGAGCAGGACTAAGCAACATCTTCTTTTCCAGCACTTTCAAATACTGACTCTGAGTCAGTATTTGAAACATTGTTTCAAAAAAAACATTGAAACATTGAACTAGCATCCTTTGCTACGGTGCTAAAAATGGCTCTGTGATATAGTAGTTAGCACATTTTCCTTAAATGTGAAAGATCCTCGGTTCTTTTAGAGTGAGACACAAAACTCAAGGCATCAGCCAAAAGTGCTTTTCGTAGCATACCATGGTCTGCATTTCCAGGTTTGCCAAACATGAGACCGTTTTTAATTTCCTGTACTTAGCTTTCACTTGCTCGTCAGAAATAGGCCCGAAAATCAGGTGCGTCAAAATCAAAGCCCATACACCATCACAAATTTGTCTTATGATCAAATATCAGTTAAGATTCATAATCAGTTTTGGCCTGGTTAGTTTTATCTGTCTGCGCAGCAACACGCTAAACTTAAACACTCCACTCCCACTTCAGGCTAACAGGCTAGCTAGCACAGAAGTGCACAAAAGGAGAGCAGTTGATCCTGATGGCAGAGCACTGCAGGTGTAGGCTCGTGAGACGAATTTTGCTTCATAACTTGTGTCGTCATTTATTTTAATATGTAAACACCAGCAAAGACAGAGAGAGGGCATCAGTAAGCCAGTGACCTGAAGAGAGGCAGCTATTAGCGTAAAATATGTGTCTCTTTTAAAAAATTTCCTATTCCTATGTTGAACAGGTAAATTACACGTTTAAAGAGCTTTTACTTTTTTTTACTGAATATAAGAAAAAAAGTAAAATCAACACTTGGCTTGTTTGGGGATTTTGCTGAACATGATATGTCAGTACATATATATATTTTAATGTCTGGCAGTTGATGTGATTCTCATTTCCCAGTGTGACCCTTAGAGAAACTGAATTTGACACCCCTGGTTTAGGTGCCAAAAGTACTTCATTAGATTTAGACGGGGGGGAAATGAATGGTTTGTATTAAAATATGCCCCCTTCATATCATAAATCATCCACAATGACAGTCGAGGTGCCGCGGGGTCAGGCACCTTAAACGTATCAGCGAGACGCCAGCAGCTTTGACAGCATGGTGGCATTTGATGTCCTGATGAGAACAGGCTGCAACAACTGATGCTTTCTTATAGATTCAGTGAAAGTCAAAGATTATGATTTTTTGAAGTCCCTTGAAAGCCTCTCTGTTCTTTTGCTGTGTTGTAGGATCATCCATGTAGCAGCCCTTTTAGAATCAGAAGAGGTGTAAGATCCTGCTGAAGGGTGCTTTCATACAGCCACAAGGGTGGATCACCCGAGCTTTCTGTTTGGGAATGAGCTGGGTTAGCCAGAGGCCGGTCTGACTGATTCTGCTGCCTGACAGCGCCTGTTGCTGCTCTCAGTAGAGTGGCATTTTAGAAGAATTATGCGATCAATAATGCTGCAATTGAGTTTTGTTTGGATTACACTGACTGATGCAGTGTCAGAACAACCAGCTGAATACAGAGAACAGATCAGGTGTCGTACGGTTGCAGCATCCTAATGCGTAGTCGTTACCCTTCCCACAGGGCACGGGATCCAAATGTCAACATCGCCCTTGCCAAATTAGAGGCGCGTTCTATTTAGATACACATGTCGGCGTGGGAGGGGCCGAGAGGATGGATGTGGCAGTTTTTACACCTGGTACTGTGAAATATCCAAGCTAGGGGTGATTCCCTGCAGAAAATACCCAGAGGAAAGAATATTCTCCACACTATTAAAAAGGTGTCACTTGCTGCTGTGAAGCTGACCATTAAATCAGTTTATGTGTTATGCTACGCACCGTCTAGCTGTAACGTGTCTCTTTTGGGACCGGCAGCAGGTAAAATACAGAACACGTAACTTCATTAAATCAACAGTGAAACAGTGTCTCGTAATCTAGCGAATAAAACCCTCTGAAAACAACTAGAAAACTTTACTGAAAATGCTGCTCGGACATAGCAATGCAACAAAATGGGTTTTTGTTTGTTTGTTTGTTTTTGTTTACTCTATGGTATTATCTAACAGGAGCATTGTGATGTATTTAAACCGGAAATGCAGCTGTTGTGTCTTTACATGGATTCGGATTCAAATTCTTGTCTCTGATCGAAGAGAACCACAGAAGGTTTCAGGGTCACACACTGTGTTAAAATATCCTGTCAGTCAAACAGTGGGTAGCTGCTGGTATATTCACTGAGGTGTGATGTTATTTGTCCATATCTGGCTGTATGTGTAGCATAAAAGATGGATGTAGCCACTGTGAGGCCATCTATTGGTTTTTGTTGCTGCCATGTTAGTTTTATGAAAACTCCAATATTAAGGTGGATGAATTTTTACTACTCAGAGTTGATATGAGGGGAGAAACACACCACTGACTGTACAATAATATGAAAATAGTAAAATAATCCTACTTTACCTCAGACACAGCTGCATGCTGTTCCAGGTCAGTCGCCTCTCTGAAGGTATTTCTCTGTCTCCTCAGATGTGGTCACAACTAACAAGAGCTCAAACTGCCACTCAGACAGCTCTTGTAATAAACCATGACATTCTTCCTGATGCTTTCGTCTTTTGAGAAGGAGATGAACCCAGAATCTTAGTTTCTTCCTTTTCTAGTTTGGAAACTTCAGGACCAGCTCATCATCGTTTGATTTTGACTTCGTTTCTTTTGCATTGTGTTTTGATGACAAATTATTTGGCAAAACACAACTTTTAACATGGAAAATTCAGAATCTTGTTTCACTTTTTATCTTTTCACACTTTAGCTTGGGCTTCGTTTTCCAGCTCCTGAACTTCTGAACTTTAATACAAAGCCCTTTTTTTGGTTTTAATACTGTGAGGAAGGTAATGGAGGTGGTTCTTGGAACGAAGAAAACAGAGACACAACTTTTGCATTATTTTTTGTTATTAATTGTCAAAAATGGTAAGCCAAATAACCTAAATGAAGACGGAGGATTGTGTCCTCTGTCTGCTAATGAATGATCGTGCTGAACCCAGTCATGGTGAGCCAGTGTTCTCCTAGTGTCAGTCCCGAGCCTGGATAAACGGGTAGAGCTGCATGAGGAAGGATATCCTGCATAAAATGTTAAATTATCATGTTGCACAGCCTGTAAAAAAACATCCTGAACCTGAGAAAACTGGCAACATGCAGCGAGAAGGAAGACATCACATTGGTTTGACCACCAAATTACCAAAATGAAACCACAAAAATCAGAAACTCATAACTGCTTCATATAATTGCTAAGATAACTACCTCAAAAAGCCATTATTGCTTCAACTGGCCCAATCACCCTGCTGATTGCAATTGAGTGATTTTCACAGTGATTTGGATAAATTTAAAACACTTTCTGTCCAGTATGTGCTCGAGATATCTGCTCGTTCTTTGTTTGTCTGACTAATATCTGAAAGTACAGACACATTTGGGTCTAATCAGAACTATTTCGGCACATAACAGCTCAGTGTTGCTGGACCACAAGTGATGAACGGAGCTTGTCGTGTTGTGTGGATCAGATGTGGCTCAAATGTCACAACACACCTGACATCCGGCACATACGTATGAGGTAGACCTCAGGCTGACCTCAGGAGCACATAACCTCAGACTTCACAGAGGAATAACCTTAGGGCAGAGACCATAAATACACAGCTGGTGAAGAGGCTCAGGGAGAACAGGTAGAAACACAGCAGGAACAAATCAGGGATAACAAGACACAGGAAGTTAAACTAAACATGACGAACACAAGGCAAGAGACCAGACACATCAGAAGCAGGCAACAAGGGTAACTTAACATAGAGGAGAACCAGATTGGGGTACCTGGGAAGACAAAAAACAAATGCAGACCCGATGGGGAAACAAAGGAACACAGGTAGGAACAAATCAGGAATGGTGAGACAGAAGGATTAAACTAGATATGATGACCAAAACGGGGAATAGATGAGGGCCTAAAAACTAGAACAGAACCCAGAAAAGTAAAACTAAGGTCTAAAATTAGAAAACTGAACACAGAGAGAAAACTAAAGGGAACCAGAACGAGGGGACTGAACGCTGAGGAATATGGGACAAAACACGGAGATGGGATTGACCCAACGGAAACATTAGGAAGACAAGAAATACAAAATAAAGTAAAACCCAAAACAGAGCTAGATTTAAAACAAAACCTTAGAATATCAAAAAATCCTGAACAAAATTTAAAACCTTCTCTTCATCACATATTGGAAATGTTACTTCACAACCATACCTGCCACATGCTTTATTACCACAAAGTCAGCTTTACAGAGCAATACTGTTGGATAAATCTGCCCGGTGATCATCCCTTTTCTCGCTGACTTTTAACTTTGAACTTTTGTTTGCGAGTGAAACAACTACACAAGCGAGTAAATATTTGCGGGTTTGCTCGATCCTTTTAATGCCGACCCTCACTGACATCACAGTGCTTCTCCTCATCCTCCCCGCTCTTCGCATGCAGGCTGATATTTGTATTGCATCTAATTGCATTAGGTTGCCTCCTCGTCTCTTCGCCATCAGTGATTGGGATGAGTCAGGCAGCTCCACTGAGAACACTGACTGAACCTTGCTCTGCGTCTCTACCGGGGAATACAGAGCGCCCATTCTGAATATGTAATATCTGCACAATGCAAACAACATACTGAGCGACAGACCCCGGTGTCATTCGAGCCTGTTGGCTGATCTAAATCATGCCCATATATGGCCTGGTGTTCTAGATGATGCTTGTAAATATAGTAAGGCATCTGGCACGGCACCTGCAATCCATCTGGCTTGGCATGATAAAAGTGCCGCAAGCGATGAAGGATTAGAGTCCTCATGATGTCGATGACTCGGGAGCAACAACGCAAAACAACCCAACACGCCACATTCATGATGTTTGGTGTTTTTTTGCAGAGGTGTAAATTATGATAAGGAGCATATGGATACATCACATGGCATACTACAGCTTACGCTTGCTCCAGTTCACTCCAATTAAATCTGCCTCTCATGCTCTCGTTCCTTATTTGCTGTTGATTTCGGCACGACAGCAGAAAGTCGTTTGGAAGGCCATCTGGTGCAGCACCTTTCGCCCTGCAAAAATATGTCTCCTGTTATTGGTAATTGCTGCCCTCGTTTACAGTATGCAGCAGTACTGTAGAGGCAAATGAGTGAAAGTTCAGACATCATCGACACTTGATGCCATATGTTTGTCGCTTTTAGGAAGTTAATCGTATCTACAGCAGGCTTCAGCAGCAGAAAGTGGAAATATGTACAGCATTTTTTTTGACAGACACAGCATCCCCCGTTGGTTTGCGGAGCATTCAAGCTATGGTCATCTTGGTTTTTCAGCCCTAAAGTGAGATTATTTGGACAAGAGGGTAGTATGCTTGATCAGCAAGGTGCATCCACTGCACAGCTATAGATACAGGCTAATTAGTGCTAGGATAAATATAAAAAATGAATCTATGTATGCTCTTGTCCAAAATATAGGGGTTTGAACTAGTGCTGGAGTGTCACAGGTGATAATTCAAATCTAAGAGGATTAATTATGCATAACTTTAAGCCTAAAGTAATTTAAACGGGTGAGATATATAAGATTCAGACTGTTATTCAGACTGTTATGAAGTGCAAAATGAGCTAACAGACCAAAATGTGTCATGTAACAGGCTGTAAACACATTTAAGACTGCTACAAAGTTAGGTGTTTTAAAATAGGACCAAATGGGGATTGACTTGCTTTTGGAGCCAGCCTCTATTGGCCTTTAGAGGAACTGCACCTCAACTTTCAGCAGCACTTTAGTGTTGTGTATTTCACACATAATGATGGTTATTTTCACTGAACCGCTCCAATTAAATGAGCATCTGTGCTTATAATAGGGCATTCTTACATTTTTGTGGCTTTTCCTGAGCAATAGATCTGACTACTTCATCCACCGCTGGTCACAGCTCAGCTTTTCTACCTGCTCACAATTTATACAGAATAAAGTCAGTGCTCAGTTCTTCCTATCAAAGCTATTCTCGGTGATTGCCGCTGAAATGCAGGCGAGGCCACAAAAGGTGAAACGAGGCAGAGAGCCATTTGGTTTCACATATGAAAGGTGACTTTTTAGACGCTCTGTGGCATTTATATTTTATTATACTTCTTCTCCACCACATTTCAGAGGGAAACAAAACGTTTTCCTCTACATTTATATGACAGCCTTCATTATGAGTCCTTTTTTTGCACACAGTATATAAAGTAGTTAAAATTAGTGCCACCTTGACAAGTCTGTTAGCCAGCTCCTTATGTAGAATATTAAAGTAAGACGTTTTACTTCTGTAATTTCAACTATTCTCAGCCATTTTTCAAGGTGTTGACTTTCTGCTTGTATTATTTTCTCATTTTGTTTGATTACCAGACCAGCGATGGCTGAGTTGGTGACACCTGAGTGTGAAATCAGCTCTCACGCTGCAGCCAATATCTCATGAATTTGCTTTTTTTTGTCTAAACGTTGATTTTTTTGTTGTTGTTGTTGTCTGTGGGTCCTTTCTTCTATCTTTAGACAAACTTCCATTGCCATTTCTCAGATTGTGCATCCTCGATTTCTTTCGGCACCTTCTTTCATCCACAGGTCTGAACAGAGGAGACAAGAAAGAGACACAAGGGGAGCAAAGTAAGGCACGTTTGTGCCTTATAGTCTCTGCAAACTGCTAGCCTCAGATTCTTGAGAGCTTGTGTGGTCTTCTGCTGCTGTAGCTCGTCTGCTTCAAGGTTTTATGTGGCATTCAGAGATGGTCTTCTGCATACCTTGATGTTATTTAGTGTTCATTAGTAACTCCTATGAGCTTGAAGCACTTTGGAACTTTTCTCTGTAAATCTGTAATTCTCTGAAAATCCCAGTTGCCCATCTCACTCCAAGAACCATCCCATAAGCTCAACATCACTGAAATCACCTACATTCCCCATCCTGTCTGTTTTGAGCTTCAGCAGGTCATCTTGACCCCGTCTACATGTCTAAAGGTCCTGAGCTGCTGCCACATGATTGGCTGATTAGATATTTGCAAAAACACTTCCTCTCTTGGACGCCTACCAGGCGAGAACCTTGTTTCTATTTTCTGAACTAAGCGATTTCTCTCATACTTCCGATCTGCTTCCAGAACAAAACGACTGTGTTAGTGAAGAAGTTAGTGAAGATGAACTCTGCTTATAGAGCTTACTGCTCTTGGAAAAGTCTGGAGCACAGTCTAATGGTCGTCAGATCACATCTTTATGATGATGTATATATGAGGGTATATGGGGAAACAGTTAATGAGCACTTTAGCAGTTGAACCTTATGAAGTGACTGTATATAGGACAGTTGAAAATGACAAGGATGCAGCTGTGCATCCTCAATCATTGCTCTTCCAGCAAGCTGTCCTTCAGATGCGTTTTAAGAATTCAGATACTTTTTCTTCTCTGTTCTAATCTCTGTCACAATAAGGTTGACTACGGGGTCACGAGCAGAAGGATGGGGAAGACGAGGAAACTGACTTTCGTAATATAGCTTTACGCATGACTATCAAAGTTAGCATGTTTGCTTTAAAAGTAATTAATAAAAGCCTTTGCTGTGATTTGCAGCTCTGGTTGCGATGCAAACCTGAGCACCGCACCATCAGTTTGAGGCGGATTTTACAGAAACTTAAAAAAAGTTTACTAATTGAGAGACACATAAATTTAGCCGAGGACTGCAGAAGCACATCTCAGAATATGCAAATCTGTCTATAAACATGCAGAAAGGGTCTGTGGAGGTAAAGTTGAATGAAAAGCAGCCAGTTTGAAACAGATGAGCGCACGCTGCAGAGTTCCAAGTCGAGACATCTGTATGTGTTTTCGTATCGGATGTGCTTGTTTGCTGTGATGTATTTATGAGGATGTGAGGGCCCATGTTGTTGGCAGACATTACAGAGAGGGGGGAGATTTCACTGGAAACGAGTGTGATGGAAAACAGTGCATCATTTGACCTCTAATGAATAGATAGATGAGACGAAATGCTGATTCAATCACTGATAGGTTACACTTATAAAGACACATGGAAGTGGCCACTGCAGACTTCCTTTGATTGGTTAAAATCCAGCTTCTAACAATAGTATAGCTTTTGCAATAAACTCTCTGCAAGTGTTCAAATATTGGCCAAGAGTTACACGTGGCATAATTCAGTGGACTCCAGTAACTACCAAGAAACCCGCCGACATTTGGTTACAAGTAAAACGAGAGAATTGCGGTGGAACAGCAGGTTAAACCTTTTTGCTGCTTAAATGTTTCCAGTGTATAGGAGAAGATTTATATTCCTCTTTGATCTTCAATGAGCTCTGTTTTATAAGAACTGCAGTGCTTCCATGTCTCCCCTTTAAGGTGCAAGAGTACAAGGGTTTCCATTAAGAGCTGTGAGGAAGATAATAGTCATACTTTCTTGTAGCCTTTGTGTTGTCTGTCTGCAGAAAGCACAGGCACCCAGCACAGAAGCCAGTGAAATAAACACTTTTGAAAGGGCAATGACAGAATACGGCCTCAGCACCAAACTGAAATAATATCCATGATTTAGTGCAGCCTAATCAGTGAATGGTGAAGATCTGTCAAACTGGATTTCCACATATGCAAAGTTTAAAACGTCAAGTAAGGATATGAAAATGTTTCGTTTCAAGCTAATTAAAGTTTTTAAATTAAGTTTAAGGATGCTTTATTTAATATTAATTAAACAAAATTAGTACGCTTTCAAGCTTTTTCTTTTTTTGTAGTTAAGGATATGAATTGAGAGGATTTCATTTTCAGCTCGGTATTCCCCTTGCACTGTCTAAAAAAAGCAGTTTTAACTGCTCTCCCTTGAAGGTCACCCATCCTTTTAAACCGTCTTTCTGCTGATTGGCTGCCCCTCCTAAACAACAAGATTGAACAGCAAGTGGGTGGGCCTTATGTGCCAACAGCCAGACCTGTGTGCCTGAGATGACCATCCACTGGCATCATGCAGAGCCGGGAGTAGAAAAAATGGCTGAGGTTTTGGCTTCTGCTTTTCTGCTAATTTCATAGACTTAATCACTATTTTTAAGTGATCAACAACATAAATCAACACCTGGCAACAGTGGGAAGGAAAATCTTCCTTTTAACAGGAAATAACCTTCGGCATAGTCAGGCTAAGGGCAGGGCAACCGAAGGTTCTTTGCTGTTGAAAGGGAGTTTTACCCTTTCCACTGTTGAATGTTGGGATTTTCTCTGTATTACTGTAGGTTCTTTTACCTTACAATAGAAGCCACCTCTAGCCAACTGTTGTTGTGCGTTGGCTCTATATAAAAAAAAAACAGAGTTGAATTAAAAATGAAATTGAATGTGCTGCGACCGGTTGCGAGCAAGGGAAGCGAAACAAGACAAAAGAGACATCGCAGAAGAGAGAGATTGATCAGGCCAGTTAGTGATATCTCCAAATGGCCTGATTGGTCTGCTCCAGCTGCTGAAGCATAGAAATAGAACAGATAGATGTTAGATAAGTGAGTAAAGCAGCATTTAAAATTAAATTCACGACTCTCTCCCCAACTCATTTAGCTAGGCGCTACAAAATAACTTACACAACTAGCTACCCGTGTGACCAAATGGCGAGGCCTGCTTCCAAGAAGACATTGTATTTCACTCTTCAAACTGCTGAGTTATAAATCTTCACAAGCTGAAACTACATTTGAGATAAGCCATGAAGCCTGTTGCATGAAGGCACAAAAGGACTGCACACAATCTGTTTTTTTGTGCACTTTCCTTCACCGTGTGGGCTGGGTCATGGATCTGTGGGTGACATTTGCAGATAGGCAGTTAGCTCAGCCATTTAATCATTTTGACCATTTTACTGCTAATTTGGTCTGAGTCCCAAGTCCATTTATTCATTATTGATTAGAGATTAAATGTCTCTGTTGCGTAGCTGTTGGAGCACTCAGTCATCCCCCCTCTGATGAAATGCTTGTTACGTCTGTGTATTTGACTCAGGGGCTTCTGAGTTTTCTTGTGTACGTGTGCTCACCTTACAGTAAAGCAAAGTAAGCAGGAGACAAAAAAACACTCAGCCAATCGCTGGCAGCCGCCTGTTGCCATGGTAACTACCTGTTAATATTCCAGCAGAGTTTTCTCTCTGACAAGGGGAGAGCGCCACTTTCTCGCTAAGGAAAAATCGATTGGACATTCCTCCGGAAAAAAATAAGCAGGCTGCGTCAGGTGGCCGCCGCTGCAATACCTGCACGTCTGGATGTTTCACAGCTTCGACGACCTTACCGACCTTGACTTGCACCTCAGAGCAGCAGAGGCATCCGGCATGTCACAATTAGTTCTCTCAATTGTAGTTTTTCTTTGGCGTACAGTTCTCCTGAGGAGGCTCTTGAAAGGTTGGGCATTATGGAACTGAGCAATCTTTGCTCCTGAGGGTTAAAACCGTTCAGGCGGGATTTGCTGTCTGTCATATAAAAGGATGGCATTGATCACGAATCCCATTATGCCCTGGGATTGATCTCAAGCGGCCCAGACTATTGCATTTCTTCACTAAAAAGACCTTGTCTTTAACATGTGTATGTAATTAACGGCTGTATAATGAGCCATTAATTACATACACAGGAAGGCACTGGCTCATGTTGACTGTTAGTCGATGTTTCTGTTCCTTAATTATGAATATTTTCTGATTTCTGTCTTTTGCGCAG
The DNA here is from genome assembly GCF_057381845.1 of Rhamphochromis longiceps. Taxonomy (NCBI): domain Eukaryota; kingdom Metazoa; phylum Chordata; class Actinopteri; order Cichliformes; family Cichlidae; genus Rhamphochromis; species Rhamphochromis longiceps. The sequence goes on along the minus strand of NC_140573.1, from coordinate 25,774,194 downwards.
GGTCATTCTTGTTTGGACGGATAATCAGTTCTGAAGATGTCACCCTGCACTGAAAAAAATATGTTGTTGGATTTACTTAATTCAATGGTGGACATTTGTTGCACACAGATGTTTTGCTTTGGCAGCAACTTAAACAATTGAGTTAAATTAACACAATTTATTCATGTTCAATAAACCTGTGCAATTTGTGTTGATAAAATGTGACTTAAACATGTTTTGATGAAGTAATTTGAGCTCTTGAAATATTTTAATCCTTCACAATTTTCTCACTTTATCCCAACACCATTCAATAACTTTTACCCAATACTACTTGGTCACTTAAATACTACATGTTATCTTCAAATTACATTTTGCTATTATATTCTAGTATCAAATACACAATTTTCAAATGGAGGCCTTATAACAGATTATATTGTCCTCTTCCAAGATGGTTGCTGGCATCCACCAGTAACCTTTCAAAACAAAATGTCTAATTTCACTGCATTGACAGTAGGTAAAGAATTAAACTGACATTACTCCACTACTGAATCTACATAAATCAACAGTTAAATAATGTCAGTTCTTCCGTGTTCTCTGGAATCAATCACAGCAAAGAAATTAGACTCTTTCTTTTGAAAAATGTTGGGAAAGAACAAATCAAAACATTCTATTTAAGGCCTCTGACGTCAAGATTCAGTTAAACAACAATTATAACTAAACAATTTGAGGTAATGTTAGTTTCCATTAACATTAAATTAGGTTACTGAATTGGCAAACACCTTCCTATTAACATTACCCATTTTACCCCAATAACTAAAGAAATTAGCACTTGCAGGTCAAAACCTTTATTCAAGAGATGCAAAAATAACATTGATACAGTGACTGTCAAAAATTACAGCACTGATCATACTGTGACATCTTGGTTCAAAACAGCACACTTAGAAATATTCAACGTTCCTTACTTCAACTGAATGAAACTGAAAATACCATTTCACACGGCCCATATGGGATATTTAGACTGCATAACTGTTCATGCTACATCTCTTCACTAGTAAAAGAAAGAAAAAATACAAAGAGAAATTTAAAAATGCTGCCAAACAGAAAACTTGTACAGAGCAAAAGGAAAAACAAACAACAACAACAACAAAAAAACGGCTCGTCCTCATGGCAGTTGCAGTGTATATAAAAATGAACCCTGCGATCTGTTCCTGGAATTGAGCTTCAAAAATGCAGCAGAACAAGTGTGAGATTTAAATGTCTTCTCACCTAGAGCTGGTCACCTCACATGCATAACAGTGAGCTTTCGTTGCAGGAGCAGTTTTGTCTTAGTTGTGAACTTTTCTTGAGAGCTGAGTTGCTTCCAACTCCATTACCACCCTTTGAATCACCTCAAAAGTGTAGCAGAGTTGTGATGGGTAACTCATATTGAAGGAATAAAAAAGGTCCAAACAGCATGGCTACTGCAAAGGTCACGTTATCCAGATCTTGAAGAACTACTATACCCTCGATGATGATGCCAACATCAGAAAAGTCATTGCCTGGTGCATCCTCTGGAGACAGATGTTCATTGTGGTTTTCTCAATCTGTGCAGTGGCCTCAGTCAAGTCCTGGTTAAACACAAAACATTTTTTTAAGATTCCCTTTTAAACTCATCTCTTTTGAATCTACCAGTTCTAATGTTAGAGTAATTTAAACCAATGCAAGCAACATAGTAAATAGCTATAGCCAAAGAGTGGCCTGCCATGCTGCCATTCATGGTCTAACAGAGTTTCTAAGAGAGGGTGAAAAACATAATTTTACATTAGTTTTTGTTAGAAAGACACCGGCCCATCAGAAATCCAGGTTTTGTCACTCAGAAGATGTTAGAATTTAGACTTTCAGCCCCACAATTTGGTTAGCTGTTGGTCTTTTTTTTTTTTTTCAAACAAAAGCTAATGTAAATATTGGTGGGATTTTCCTTTGTTCACTAGAATGACAAATTTAAAGTTTTTTCACACTGATGTGACCCCTAATACAGGGGTGGGGCCTCAAGGGCCGGTGGCCGAGTTCACTACTAGGCCTCATGTGAACTTCAAATTATTAAAGAGGACTACTGGTCCTAACCAGTCCAATGAGGATCAAGTGGATAACTAAATGCATTTTTAAATGTTGCAAAGCCACAATCTACTCATAAAACACTCACCATGAACTCCTGCACCAAGATGTTGCAATTGTCTTTCACACAGATGCGGAGCACTTTGATGAGGGACTCCCTTCGAGCATTAATGTCATCCTAAAGTATTATAACAAAGAAAACAGAGATTTGTGAACTTTTCAGTAGCACAGAAGAAAATGATCCCAGACAAAAACTTAAACCAGTCAACATGCAACACCAGCATCTACAAAGCAATATCAAAAGTTCCTGTTTGACATCAACTTTATGGATATATAGTTTCCAGAACATTTATTTTTTTAAAAAGATCAATTTTTCTCAGTGGGCCAGTAAATGCATGACGAAAATTATGGCATCCTTTCGGTGGAATCAGTACTCACAGGTAATAGTTGACTGTTTCAATGGATGCAGCATAAAAATCTTTTACTGACCTAATGCAATACATATACACTTTGTAGTTAAAGAATTTTAAAGTTCTTACTGTCATTATGGCAGCTACATCCTTTAGCTTTGTGCCCTGTTCCCCCGATCACTTTGCAAACACTTTCAGCAGACTGTCAGAGAGAAACTCAGCTCCGTCAGAAACCTTGACTGTAAAGGCATGGTTGGGATGCACTGGAATGCTGCATTTCATCTGAAATGACATAAAATTATTTTGAAATAACAGCAGGCACTGTGCTTGGTTAATAATCAGTAATGTTTTGTTGAATAAAAACTGTGTTTCCAGATCTTATGGGATTAAAAAAATCCAAAGATGTTTATTTCTGATTTGCAACCCAAGAACCCACAAGTTACAACCTCATTTTAGTTCAAGTGTGCATTAATGTGAGTCCAGTAATCACCTTTCTGACAATACATACAGGTATAAGTTAAACCTATGGCAGATTTTGGATTTCTCAGTTGTATTAATAGGGTGGTCTATTTGAGTATGCATGCACCTAATAATTATAAAAAACCTATTATAATTAAGTTACAGAAACCTTAAGCGAAAATAGAATATACTTTCTTACCATAACACCTTGAACCCACAATCCATCAGCTGACTCCTGGTGAAATGCAGAATAGATGTGGTCTCTCAATGTGCATCAACAAAAACAAAAACAAAAACAAAAGGACAGCAGGTGAGGGCAGGAGGGGTAGGGATGTAAGCTAGCATAATACCGCTGATGATATTAGCTAAAGCTGTTCAATGTCCAAAATCTCACTAACACCACGGTGCAGTAAATACACAATGTAACTGAAGAGTCAGTTGACAAATCTATTCACACAGAAAACCAAATTATGTTATGAGTGCCTCGCAATTAGGTTTAATGTGATATTACGGCTCTTGTGCCAAAGACAAATTCAAATGAAAAAGCGCCAATTCTTTGACAACAGATAAAACAGCAAATAAGCTAACGGCTCTTTTTTAGCATGTTACATGGCGGCACTTTAGACGTTTAACTACATTTGGCTGAAATATGGTAAACATTAATTCAAAAAATCAAGACATACCAAAAAACGTAGAGTTGGCTGCTTGACTTGACTGAGATGGATGCATTTTTTAAACCACGATCCAAAGCCCGCGAGATGAAATCACGCGTGGTTTCACGAGATTTAACGTTGCTATCTTATTGACTTACTTCACCTGAACATGATATGAACAATTTAATACACCCTTTCTGCATATCATGTAGTTTTTACACTATATAGTTACATTTATCTTTAAAACATGAGGCAATTGTGTTAAATACATGCAAGATGCTTACATAAATCCAAGAGATGGCCAGTCCCTTTTTTTCAGTGTGGTGTTTAGGAAATTTTTATCGTGCAGCATTTAGAAGCAGAAAGTGGAACGATTATTAGCAATCAGCTTTCTCTGCAGCACATGTGCAGTTTTAAATGATTCAAAATAGAAGAAAAGAGGCACACAAGGCTGGCGTAGAGTTTAATGTTATATAATAATGTTTTGGGGGATTTTTTTTTTGCCAAAACTGAGTAAAGTCAGCAGCAGAACTGCAGGAAGCCATGAGGCATTGCCTGTGGCTTGGTGAGAAGACATAACAAGGATAACAAGACTTCTTTTTTTTCTTTTTTTTTGAGTAATGCACAAACATAGAATGTTTTTCCCCCCCTTCATGTTACAGCGAACAAGTGTCTGGTGCAGAAAAATAGATCCAATTTAAAATGTCAAGGTGTGCTATTAAAGCTGCGGTGTTTTTCTCAGAGCTCTGTGCAAAACACTTTGTATTGTCACCTGTGAAAACGCTGTGACACGTTTCTGAAGTTGGAATGAAAGTCTCCGGGGTGCATTTTGGACTTCAGATTTTATCCCTCTGTGGATGTAGTGGATCTGGACAATTCTTCAGATTTCTGTCGGGGTTATTTGGTCCCTCTGAATCAGATTGTTGCATGTCCCTTTCAGCAGAAGGCTCACATGTGTCCCTGTTAGATCAACTAGTTTAAAAACCATGTGACCATTGCTGGAACTTTCCTTTCAGGAAGCCACGAATGAGTGATTTTATTCCTTTGTTCCCAGAAGAACAAGTGGAAAAAATGTTAGCTTGCACACTATACTGACAAAAAAAAAAGAAAAAGAAAAGACAAACCTGTCAGGTCATGCTTCCATTCACCTCCATCAAGGTTCAGTACACATGATCTAAGGCTTAGGAACCTTCCTAGAGAGAATTGAGACTCAGTGTCTCCTGCAATGTGCTGCTTTCACGGTGAGCTCACTGCCGTCTGCAGACTGTAGCTTCATATTTAATCCACAAACATGAGAGATATTGATTCTTTCATCTTGCCTTCTAGCAACATGCTTTGCTAAAAGTCACGCTTTTCCCTTATGGCGCGATATTCAAGCTACCATGCATGCATTATGGAGGGAAAAATCTTTTGTCTTTGCAGCACTTTTTGAGCTCTTGAGGCTTGTTGACATAGTAACCACTCACAGGGCTGCTTTAGTTTTCCTGCTAATTGCTAAAAAAAACAGCCAGTCTAATCGGTCAGTATCACTCTCAAACTTCCTCTCCTTCTGTAGGGAGCCGTCCACTCTACAGGGCTCACAGAGTGGCCAATCAGGTGGGATGCATACCACGAGAGCTCAAACACAAGGCCAAATTTCTGCTCGCCTCCTCCACATTTCTTGTCTAACTTTTCCATCGAATGTAGTAAAGCTATAAAGGACATGATTATTGGTACAGTAACAAAAGCTTTGTGATCTACATTATAGTCCTACTGGGTCAACGCTATGCAGTGTCTGTGCAGGCTTTGGTTGTGTGTAGATAGATAGTCCATGTTGACACTAAAAGGGGTCTGAATTTGTCAGAATGTAGCCTCAAAACATCAGGTATTATTTTCATTGTTAATTTTTAATTAGCTTTTTTTCTTAATCTTTCTGCATTCAAATATAATGAAGAGGAAGTCTTGGTCAGGATATTCGTCAGCTACACTAGAAGTCCTAAAATATAGCCCGTTCCCCCACGAGGCAGCATACTATCCGGTGGGTGCCCAGATGTCCTGTCCAATAACTAAACTGCTTTTTCTGAAAGCAGTTAATACTCAGGTCCAACCCAGCACCACGTACAATAACAATACAGGAGCTTTCTGCATTTTGGCTCAGTGTTCCTTCAAGTGTCAACCTTTGAATGTTGTACTGGTCAGCAGCAGGAAGTCAGGTCAACACAATATGAACAAAGAGTTTTCAAAAAGGTTTCATTTGTTAAAGGTAAGTTTCCATCTCTGTAAAGGAACAAGCAGACACAGGACATACAGTACGGTGTCGTTTTTCGAAAGGTACCCAAAAACAGACAAAAATTATACAAGAATTACACAAAAAAGTAAAGAACATTAAGCAAGTGGACCTGTAAGAGGTTACCTGAACTGGATACTACTGCTAAACATCCAGACCAAAAAAGTTATTAATAATTTTACTAAAAAAAAAGTTGGTATCATAAATTTAGGGCCAGCATTGTCGAGACCAATACCAATACCATACTAGTACTTTCAACCTATAAAGGGAGCTTATGTAGGGGAGAGCAGTGTGTCAGGATTTATGAGATGAATCATCATCAATTTGCAAATTTGAACTCTCGTCCAATCTCAGTATCAGCGGTATTGATACCACCGATATTTGGGTCGATCCAGCCATCTCTACTCAGCATCCTCTTTTATCAGTTCAGTTAGGGGCTGAAATAACAGACAAGCAACTCAAAAATAATCATTTAGATAATTAGTTACAATAATCATTTACTAACTAATCATTTTGAGTGCTACTTAAGCAAGTTGACTTGAATGTGATAACCATGTGGGAGAATAAGACCTCCATGTCTGACGTTTGTGAGTGTCCATGCATGGTGGTGGTTGTGGAAATGAATATCACATTCCCACTGAGGAAGATGGGTTTAGATACTGTATCCTGCTATGTGACGTGACTCTGCCATCACACAAAATTTGAACATGATATCTTCAACTGCGGATGCTAGAATGCTAACAGGCAGACAAACGAACAATACCAATAATGCAAACATTTCAAAATGTATACTCTTGTTCAAGTGCTGTAAATGTTTGTACTCTGAGGCTATCTGGGTCGAATTCAATCCATATCTGTTGAGGTGGACTTTAGATCCACCGGTGCGGGTCGAGGAAAAGAATGATTTTCATGGTATATTGAAGCTGTACGTGCCATGTCTGTGTGTATTTTTCGTGAAACACTGGTGACTGAACTCTATGTTCAAAGTGTCTGAGTCTTCCCATAGAGACAGACACCTGCTGGTCTTTGAAGGATCATGGGTGGAAACAAGAAGGTTCCTGGGGACGTTTCTGTATGGAGCTTGAATGTTTGACTAAATCTTTAGGGTTGGTCACTTCCTCCCACAGTCCGAAGTATACATTAGTTTAATTTTCTTTTTTTTGTTTCTCTTTGTAGTGCTGTGGAGGTCATAAACGTGTAGCTTGACAGATGTTTTGACTTGATTACACACATTTTGTGTGTGTGTGTGTGTGTGTGTGTGTGTGTGTGTGTGTGTGTGTGTGTGTGTGTGTAATCACATAATATGATACCCCCATATACCAGTATCATTCACTAAGTGTTGCCAGTAGGAACAAAGGCAGAAGAATTTTAATCATAGTTTTAAGTTTGACCTTATTTGACCTTGAAGAAAAGGTCATAGGTCCAAAGTACCATGATTTTTAGAATCCCCATAGATTATTCTCTATATGTCTATATGTTCTCAATAAAAGCATGGTATTAAGAAACTCAGTCTTAAAAGCTACTGTATATATAGTGTCAGTGCTACTTTGACCTTCAGATAAGTCTATTAACCTTTAAGGAGAGGTCAGACGTCACATGTGAGATGATATTTTAAAAAACAACACGTGGCACACAAGAATTATAGTTTCTAAGTAATATGCATCCATGCAAATGCTATAAAAACACTGATAACTATAAATATTAGTTAGTATAGTAGTAAAAGTAATATTAGTTAAAGCAGAATAATAACAATTGTGCAGAATCTTTATTAATTGCTTTGTTCTAGACCAGTGCTTCCCAAACTTTTTCCAGCCACGTACCCCTTGAGACATGTCACCCTCAGCCGCATACCCCCTACTACGAACGACTCTTAATTAGTGTCTATAAATACATTGCAATATCGCATGCATAAAGATAAATACTGCACAGTCGATTATTTCTCACCACCAAATGAATTTATCAATATTTTTTAGTAATGACAGAGTTTTAATAACAAACTTTACTACTTAATACTAGCAGTGTATCAAAGGATTTATTAGAATTCACTTTTTTGTCGAGAGCATAAAGGCCATGAACTTTCATTAAACAGAACTTTATTTAATGTGATGGATGTGCTTGAGCAGAGGCACACAGCTCTTCAATGTTTGGCTCAATTTGGGAAAGGCTGAGTCTTAAATCGTTTTCCACACAAAGTCTTGCTCTGTATTTTGTTTTCATGTTTGTTAAAGCAGAAAATCCCTTTTCGCATAAGTATGTGGTGGCGAAAGGCATCAGAGTCTTGACAGCGCGCTTAGCCAGCGCGGGCTGTTCAGTGCGCAGCCCTATCCAGAAATCCGCCAGGTTCTTTTGAGCGTGTTCAACTTTTAGAGATCCATCTGTGGCGATTTCAATTAGGCTCTCCTGGTCAGACGGTGATAACGAAGTAGGCACGGCGGTGAACGGGTGACGTATCCAATCATTTGAGCCGTCCGTCTCTGGGAAGTATCGGCGTAACTGCACCGCCAGCTCCTCAAGGTACACGTTACATTCGCGCTTTACACTTTTAGATAGTGTGAGATCATTAGAGCACAGAAAATCATGCAACACAGGAAAGACTTCAGTGTTGTTTGTATCCAAGCAGTTCTTCCAAAGGTTTAACTTCTTTATCATGGCCTCAACTTTATCTTGAACATTGAATATAGTTGCAGAAACGCCTTGTAATCCGAGATTGAGCTCGTTCAGACGAGAAAATATATCACACAGATAAGCCAGGCAGGTAAGGTACTCTTCATCATGCAAATGTTCAGACAGCTCAAAGGGATGGTTACTGAAGAAAACTTTAAGTTCATCCCTCAACTCAAAGAAACGGGTCAGCACTTTCCCTCTAGATAGCCAGCGAACCTCTGTGTGGAGTAATAATGTCTCATGCTCGCTGCCCATCTCATTGCACAACGCAGCAAATAAGCGGGAGTTCAGCGGCCTGGCTTTCACAAAGTTAACCATTTTTACACTCGTGTCCAAAACATGTTTCAAACGGACAGATATTCCCTTTGCAGCAAGAGCCTCTCGGTGGATGCTGCAGTGTACCCAGGAGGCATCTGGCGCGACTGCTTGCACACGCGAAACCACACCTCCGTGTCTCCCAGTCATGGCCCGTGCGCCATCAGTACAGATGCCAACACATCTGTCCCACACGAGTCCATGTGTGTTCATGAATGTGTCCAGCTTTTGAAAAATATCTGCGGCAGTTGTCCTTTGTTCCAGCGGTTTACAGAACAGCATGTCCTCCTTGATGGTTCCTTCATGAATGTAGCGCACATATACGAGAAGATGCGCCAGGCCAGCCACATCCGTGGACTCATCTAGCTGTATTGCATAACATTCACTGTGGCGTATGCGCAGAAGTAGCTGCTGTAAAACATTTTCTGACATTGCATTGATGCGCCGTAAGACAGTATTGTTTGATGATGGAATGGACTGTATCGTCTTTTTTGCCTTTTCCCCCAACATTGTCCCTACCATATCTAAAGCAGCAGGGAGAATGAGGTCCTCCACAATAGTGTGGGGTTTGTTGTTTTTAGCCACTCTGTAACTGACCATGTAAGATGCTTGTAGTCTGTTTTTATTCATAAGATCTGGCACCTGAATGCAGGTTTTACTTGTTGAAAGTGATTTTAGCTGTCGCTCAAAATATTCCCTTGGTTTATTTTTCAAATGGGGATGATTTGTCTCTAAATGTCTGCGCAAAAGTGAAGGTTTCATTGAGTTCTGAGACAATACTTTTGCACAAATAACACACTGTGGCCGGGGAAATCCACCAATATTTATACACGTAAACCCCAGCGAAATATAATTGTCATCATATTTGCGCTTCTTTGATGAGGTTGTGTTACAGTCCGTGCTGTCATGCTTTCTCCCACTTTGACGCTCCGCATCAGACACTTCATCACTTTCCACATGGCTGGCTCCAGCTATGCTAGCCACTTGGCTAGTAACCACAGATACATCCCTGCTAGCACTGCTAGCATCCAAATCTGACGAACACATTGTTGTTGAACAATCACCTGTGCGGTCACTGGAAAATGCATCTTCAGATATGAGCTTATTGGTTGTTGTGGCCGGTGTCTCTGTGGTAGGGCCTTTTTTTCTTGTTAACCACTTGTCCATTTTCGCGCTGCACTGAATGCTTGGAGGCAACTTCAACTGTTAGGTGTCAGTCATTTGGGCAAATCACGCCCATGTATTTTGTCAGAGCTATTTTTTTGCTGAACACCAGAGGGTGGTATATAGTCATGTATTTGACAGGCAAAAAAAACTGCATTAGCGCAAATTTCGGCTTTTAAAACTTTTGATCCCCACTCCAACCCCAACCCACGCGTACCCCCTACAGCCACTTGCGTACCCCCGAGGGTACGCGTACGGTAGTTTGGGAACTACTGTTCTAGACAATACCTTTTATTTTTTTGCTTGTTATTGAAGCCTGTTTCATTGCCACACTGTCAGCTGTTGTATGAGTTCTAAGCTCAATATTCTCTATATTATTTATGAGAACTTATTTTATTTATGAGGAGCAGTGGTATTTTCACGGGAATGACTGAGGGGATTTCGGTGCACCACATGGAGCTTTAAACTAGTCCCGTCGCCGTGACCCAGCATCCTTTTCATCTGCTCATCGGGCACGTGAAGAGAGGCAGAGAGTAGGCAGTGCAGGTTGTATCTGTTTATGTGGCATTAGACTGTTCCTAAAGTATATATATATATATATATATATATATATATATATATATATATATATATATATGTATATATATATATATATATATATATATATATATATATATGTGTGTGTGTGTATATATATATATGTGTGTGTGTGTATATATATATGTGTGTGTGTGTATATATATATACTTATATAATTGCCTCAGAGGTCACAGAACAACGTGGTTGATGTGACATGGAAATGTTGTTTGTCATTTTTTAATCACAAACTTGTGTCAGCGTTCCCTCTTCCCTTCATCCTCTTCCCTGTTCCTCGCCTCCGAGGGGCCAGGCTGCCTTCTTTCTCACCTCTGATGTTTATTACACAAACATCACCCAGGATCAAATATTCCTACTTTTTTTTCCTATCTGGAGAAGCCAAGTGTTAGTGAGAGATAACATGTAGAGTGAGTGGGAGGTGGGGAAAGAGAGCGCTGCAGACTTGTTTATATGTCTTGATCTGACAGGATGAATAATTCAGCAAAGGACTCCCTGGCACCCCGGTAATATTATTAAAAGAATAGTTTGGGCAGTGGTGGGGGTGAAGTGAAAATGAAGATGGGAAGCCTTGATTACAGAGGGCACTGTGAATTATTCAAACCTATACCTCCACCTAAAAACACACACAAGTGCAAAATCTGCAGCTCAGGAAGCCATGAATGTCAATATGTTTTTTAGTGATTAGAGGACTTTCAAGAGATTTCCCTGCTTCAATCTGGGACAGGAGTAGGACAGACAGCTTCTCTTTTCCGAGAAGCCTGAGGAATCCCTGCTTTTCTGTAGTTTTTATGCCACTTTTATTCAACTGATATGTTGTTTACTCTGCAGTTTCACAGACCTTTATAAAAGCCATCCCTCTTGATCCATGTCTTCTGCTTAGAAAAACATTCGTTAGTTTCAGTCTAGAGATACAAATTCAGTCATGTGTTTATCATCTTCATGGAGCAGACTTTAAGCTGCTTTAGTCAGTGGTTTTACTTTCCCAATTGGTGGTTCATTGTATGTAAAAGTCATTTTAGTGGCACGTCCATCTGTGCAGTTCCTTGAGGCTCCATGAAATCTCTTACCCTCTTTTATCTGATCATTTGAGATTGAAGGCAACGTTATAGTGCAACCCTGTTTTCAACAAAGCTGAAATGCACGGAAAATGTAGATTAAAACAGAATTCAATGATGTGCAAATGGTAAAAGGACAGAATATTACTTGAAATGAAGCACCGCACGGCAGCATCATCCAGAAAGCTGGAACAGGAGCATGTTTACCACTGTGTTGCATCACCTCTTATTAAAAAAAAAACCAACTTTACAAGTTTAGAAAGTGAGGAGAACAATTGCTGTACTTTTGAAAGAATGTAAGAATGTTTTAAAATGTTTTACTTCAAGCTTTTTGTCTCATAATGCACCCATGGGTGAAGGGTATGGATTGCAGACAGAGTGCCCAGACTGCTTTATTACAGAGCTGTGCTCTTGTTGTAATAGGTGATTAAGGTTTAGCATTAGCTTGCTTAAATCAGCAGGATCTTACCTGAGCAAGATGCCTTCAGGAATGTGAAAGTTAACCATACCATGTGCACTTAAACGCTGTATGCTGTCATAACGTCATGGATGCTGTTTTTCTGGTGTGCACTTATAATAAGCTAGATGCTAATCTTGTCTTTTTCTTTATATGGTAGCGTTTTAACTGAAGTTCACTGGACACTTTATTAGGTTGAGCTCCAGCCTTGACCAGACTGGAGCACCTAATGCCACCAGAACAGCTTTGATTCTTTGTGACGTTGGAAACATTCTTCAGAGATTTTGCTCCATATTTATACAGTTATTCCAGATTTTTCAGCTACAAATCCATGATGCAATTCTTCCATTCGACCACATCCCAAAGATGGACTGTTGGGTTGAGATTTGGTGACTGTGGAAAGCAGTGAACCAGTAGAAAAACTGGTCTGAAATACTCAATTCAAAATCTTCCCCACTCTGTTTGGTGTTAACTTCAGCAGGTTGCCTTAACTGTGTCTACATGCCTAAATGCACTGAGTTGCTGTCATGTGATTGGCTGTTTAGATGTTTGTGTTAACAAGCAGTTAAAGGGGTGCACATAGAAGGCCCAATTTTCTACTTCTTCAGTAATTGTTTCGGTCGTTCCAAACAAGAAACAGCACCGATCGCACATCGCGCCCCAACTCTCACCAATTATAAATCATTTCCATTAGCTCTGTAATAAACACCCATTAGTTAACAAGTCTACAGCAACTTAAAATATAAAATCTCATGTTTAATTTTATGCCAAAGGTAATTTTATGCCAAATGTTGACACTACATTAGGATCCACTATACAAGAGAGTGACTTGGCTGTGTTATGTACTACCCAACCACATCTGAAGGAAAAAGTGTGTGGCCAAACTAACAGGCAGGGTGAAATCTGCTTTCAGAGCTCCTCTGGTGCCACCCCTCTGTCTCAGTAATCTCTTTGCATGAAATTTGTGGCTTTTCCCAAAGTCATGAATTTTACAAATGAGGTCCACCGTTTCAGACAACCGTTCCCCTTAAGTTATTCACAGTGGTATACACAACAAATAAATGACTGTTAGGGTGACAGTTGTGGATAAAATACAATTATAAATGCTTCAAAGAGCAGTGAGTTAAATATCTGCACTCATAGAAAATGATCTCAAACACTTAAAACTGTGAACACCATATGTACTAACAAACCATTTTAAAGAGCTTTTAAATGAGCTAAGTGTGAAGCAGCTGCTAACTACACCTCACCATATATCCAGCTTTCAGCAAATCATTCATTTTAGAGGAGTCTTTCATTTCTTTGGATTATAGAAATTCTTTATTGCTGCAGATCCGGCCACGCTTTTTTGTTTTAACATTGAGGATTTCCATTCGAGACACACCCTAATACCAGCTGCTCCATTAATACTGCTCAGTGGTTAAAACAGCAATGGAAAAAGCTATTAGGAAAAAAATCATGTAGACCTCCCCGGAAAGGCTGTGGGAAGAAAAAGGAGCAGGACTGGGACTGGGGAATACTGGAATTCTTGGGTTGGACACTGTGGGAAGAGGTGATGGTGGGAGGAATCTGAGTCTGGAGAGGTCTTTTCTGTACAGGGAAAACTAAAGAAAGCTCGTGAACTTGGTGCACTGTGTCCACTGTGCGAGGGTTTTTTTCTCTTAGCTGCCGGCATCAAACATAGACAAATTGTCCACATTCCTCCATGTTGTAATTACTGTTCTTTGAAAAATGGCATATCCCACTGTGCTGTGTCATTAGGATTAGCACCCGGCGTGGTGTTGCTTTCCATTCTATTGTAGCAGAAAACTCAATATCCAATCTGTCACAAGCCATTCTTTGCAGCTACACAATGCCTGGCTGCAATAACAGCTCCTAAATGGATTAATTCTTGCTAGCGAGCGTAATCTGCTACCATTTGTTTTCAGCAGAAAAAAAAAAAGAAACACACCTGAGATCACGACAAGGTGATTTAGATGTGAATACTTGAAGAAACAAATGTGGCTAACAGACGATTCAGTTCAATTAGAGTTTGAAGGTTGAGGTAAAAACAAGAAAGCTTTGTGAGCTGTGAGGTTTTCAATGCAAATAAGAAGAATCATCACGTACAGTATGCCATTAACCCGTGACTCTGTCCCCATGTTTAATCGTTTAGACAAATGTTTGCTCTCTGGCTGCAACATGAAAGTGGTTTTAATCGCACAGCTTCCCAGTTCTGTGCAGAATATTTATCTCAAAGTGCTGATTTGCATTTCTGCTGCTCCTCTTGTCTTTCTCTAGAGTTTGCATTCCCCTGTTACTTCTTGTCTGTGATAAATCTGGCATCAGCAGAAAGCTGATGGGAAAATTACCAGAAGAAGAAGAAGATGTATGAGTTGTTGTTTTGCCATTTTTTTTTAAATTTCCTTTGTTTTCTGTGCCGTCTCCAGGTGTGCTGAGCCTCCCAGAGAGTCTGAACCTGCACAGGGACCAGCAACGCTCGGGGAGGGGCAGTGAAGGTCACGGGTACACCCAAGCCGAGCTCCGGACCCTGGAGCAGTCCCTGCTCGCGACCCGAGTGGGAAGCATTGCGGAGCTGAGTGAGTGTGGTATTTTTTTATACACAGAACAAACAGTGAGAGCACACTCAGCAGAGTTCTAACCAGGTGGGAAAGAAGGTTTCACTAGTCTCGCATTATGAAAATCTCAGGATTTTACTTATACCTAAAAGTCTGCTCACAAGACAATTGAAATGCATCTACAGTTCCAGAAGAAATTGGGACTGACAAGGGTCTTTTAGATACTGTGCTGTCAGGCGAAATAAATATTTTCATTAGAAAAGTTATTTTTTAAATGTGTGACTTTATAATTCTCTCGTGTTATTTTGGAGGAATTCTGGCCCACTATTCTTTACACTGCCTCAGTTCATTGAGGTCTGCAGGCATTCATCATGCAGCTTTCTTAATGTCTCTCCACAGCATTTAAGTCGGGTTGAGGTCTGGACCCAAAGTGTTGCAGTGGCCCAGTTAGATTCTGTTCTTTTGCAGCCATTCTATTGTAGATTTATTTCTTTGTTGGGGATCATTGTCCCGTTGCATGACCCAATTTCGGCCAAGCTTTAGCTGTCAAACAGATGGCCTCACATTTGACTCTGGAATACTTTGGTATACAGAGGAGTTCATGGATGACTCACTGGCTGCATGATGCCCAGGTCCTGTGGCCAAATTTGGTTCTCGTCTGTCCAAGGACGTTGTTCGAAGACTCTTAAAGTTTATTCAGATGGAAATTTGCAAACCCTAGCTGTGCTGCCATATTCTTTTTAGACAGAAGAGGCTTTCCTTTGCAGTCCTCCAAAGCAGCTATGCTTGTTCAGTCTTTTTATAACAGCACTGTCAAGAACTTTAAATTTTATCACGCAAAATGAGTCTGAGAAGCAGCTCTTGGGTTTTCTGCAGTTTCTCTGAGCATTGCATAGTCTGACCTTGGGGTGAATTTGCTGGGACAGCCACTCCTGGGAAGACTGTTAAAACACAACTGTGTTAAGACACAGCTGAATCATCCAGACCTGCAAACTGGCAAAAGCCTGGCTGTTACTTACCCTCTTATTTTGCGGTAGATGTGGGTCAAGGGGTAGAACAGGGTACCTACTAATCAGAAGGTTGGTGGTTTAATCCCTGGCTCAATGCCAAAGCATCTTTGGGCAAGACACTAAACCCCAAGATGTGTGAATGACAGATAGAAAGCATTTAGACAGAAACAAAGTGCTTAAGTGGATGACATATGTTGTATAAAGTGCTTTGAGTGCTCAGGTATAGTAGAAATGGACAGTAAAGATGTACTTAGTTTATGACAGGACTCCAGAGATTCCTGTCAAAACTCTTTTCACATGTCTGTAGATCAACTGCTCTGAAATTGAAAAGAAGCAAGTCTTGCAAGATGTTGGTATTCAGCTATTTTGACCTCTACTGGAGAAACACAAATATGTGCTGGACGCTCTAAAAAGTGTTTGTCCAGAATTTTGCTGGAGAAATGCAGGCGATTTCTCATTTGTCTTTCTGCACTGGACTGCAGAATCACGGAGCTTTGAGCACTTTACACAAGCTGTAGCTCGGCCTTAGTAGGTCTCACACTGTTAGAAGATACAGGCGGCAACGGGCTGTGTGCAAGATAAGTCAGAATAAACATAAAATATATGCTCATTGATCTCGTAGCTATAAAATTTTTATATGAAATTCTATAAATCACACATGCCTGCAGTAGGTTAGAGTTAAATCTTTTGAAGGTTTTCTCTACTTCTGTTTAAATTCTGTAGATTTAATTCTTCTATTGATTGTAAAATCGACATTAAATACTCAAATTTAAAGAAACTGAATACTGACTTATAATACTGTTGCACAGACACTATGTGTAAATCCTCTAAGTCCAGCATGCAGCATATTATAAATGTTGCAGTAATTGTTGAGCACATTAAAACCGATCTCTCAGGGACTTCCATCTGTGTCCATCTGCTAAATAGGCCCATTAGCGTGAAGGAATGCGATCTCGCTGTCCCTGTGGGCTGTCACGGTGGTCTGAGGTCGCCCGGCATTATGCTGCTGTCCCTTCACCACTCACCTCATCCACCTCTCCACCCTCGCTTCCCCCTGTGACACGCTGCAGCCAGTTACTGTTTGATTACAGCTGTTCTAGCACCTGTTTATGAGTTTCCCCCCTCCGGAAACCTTTAAATCCAAGGTCACAGCCTCCGAGGCTTTTAACCTCAACTTGAAAGGAAGAGCTCCACCTTTAACTCCGGCACCTCCCCTGCCTCCTCCCCCGTCCTCGTCCATTTCACAGTCTCATATTAGATCATCCTGTCCCCCGCAGACGTTTGCACAATGTGATGCTGTATGTTTGTGTCCCGGGCGAGCGTTTGCTTCGACCCCCGCAGCACATTAAAAACAGTAAGTCACCGCGCAGCAGCGCTTCACACAGGAATTCAAGGTCTTGTTTTCAGCCTGGAGGCAGTTTGTAAAACATGCCGTCCTTCATCATCACCATAATCATCATCTATACTGGGATACAATCGACACAAGAGAAGAAAATGTTCTTCAGCTTGTTATAATAACACAAAAGTAATCCACTCTTCTACCACTGTAAGGGTTGTTTTTCAAACCGGCCTTGTTTGACCTTTTAGTTTACTTTCTCCCAGCACTTGTCTGACCTTTGGCTTTGTCAGGAAACAGCACCGTTAATATGTATAACTACTACTGTTCAATAGTCACCGAGTGGTGGCATACGGGTGGAGAGGACCCATATGAAGTCTGCAGGAAACTAAGAGGAGGACAAAAACAGGCCAAGGTCCAAAAACATTCCAAAAAGCAATAAAGTACTTGCAAAAACATGCTTACTAAAATAAGAAACAGAGAAGACTGTGAGTATACATAGATAATAAAGTAGGAATTCAGAAGGGAACAAACTAGGAAATGACTTGATTGCTTGACCAAAGAGAGAGAGAAGGAAGGGAAGAATAAGCTTATCATCTGATCAGGAACCATCATGATCTGTCATGATCTTTGATCTAAAACTTTACTCTCTCAGCAGTCTTAGGTTGTTTTTGGTTTTTTTAATTGTCCCCTTGTTGTCTGTGTCTCGCTCTAGTAATCTGTGTACCTTGTTATGTGTACTTCCTGCCTTATTCTGAAGAGGTACTTTACTCTCTACGAACCTGTGTTGTATTATTGTTATCTTTGGACTTGTCCCACTCTTGTTTCCCCCTCATTAGTGTCACATGTGTTTAATTGGTAACCCTGATTGTTTGTTATGTTGCCCTCCTGTCCTGCCTGTCTCTTGCTTGCTTGTGAATTACTGATAACTTTTGTTTGCTCTTATAATTGTTGGGGTTCTGATGACTTTTTGGATTTGACTTGCTAAACTCAGGAGCTTCTTTTGTTGCCATTATCCAGAGGTGGGACCAAGTCATTGTTTTGCAAGTCTCAAGTAAGTCTCAAGTCTTTATCCTCAAGTCTCAAGTCAAGTCTCAAGTAATGTCAGGCAAGTCAGAGTCGAGTCTCAAGTCACTGGTGTAAAAGTCCAAGTAAAGTCACAAGTCTGAAATTTTGAATTTCAAGTCCTTTCGAGTCTTTAAAATAAAATGAAAAAAGAATGTTGCAGTTATGCTAAATGTAAATATTAGACCATGTAATTTTTAAATCTGTGTTTTTCTCAACACATGACAAAATAGTGAACTTAGAAAATATACACAAATTGTGAAATTGCACCTCTTTAAAATGCAGCTCAATTAAACCTAGCTCCAAGAATAATTTTCACCGACAGTTCTGAGATAAGCTGCATGTTATTCTTGGATGCGCTTGTAGGACCGGCTTTAAAATCGCATGACAAAAATATCATACACATTAAAAAAAACTGCATCACCAACGTAGCCTGGACAACATTTGCTAGTTAGATGAAGTCAGCTATCTCATCGTAGCATATTTATATGCATATTTATAATCATACGGTTCTTGGAGTGAGTGCATACACTCATGAAGTTTAGTAACTTCAGGTCACTGCAACAAGCCCAGGTACAGTTTACCGACGGATGGGTGCAGGACCTTGAAATGCACCGTGTAGAACGAAAGACCATCGTACGTATCATAAGTTTACCAGTCTCACAAATCGTCGTCATAAATACACATTCCTTAACCGTTTATTAATATAACCTTTGAGCTCAACGGTAATTAATTAGTAGTGGAAATAATTTCTGGTACGCGTTACAGAAATGTAGCAGTGACAATAATACTGTATGCTGTAATCGTACTGGGCAATTAGTGATACAAAACAACTGTTTTATCCTGTGAATAAAAGTATGTTTTTGTCAATGTACCATAATAACAGAAGCGAAACACAATATTGTGTCAGGACAATTCACTATTTATGCACAATAAACAAAGGAGCATAGCGCGACAATTTCTGTTCAGCGTCAGACTTGCTTGTAACCTATATCACCAATTATGTTATGAAAATGACGCATTAACTACAACAGAAGACTGACCTTTGTGGAAATGCTTGGAGCAGACTAACCTGTGAGCTGGAGTGTTCTGGGACGTTATATTTGCTCTTTGAATGGCTGCGATCCAGGCCATCCGTCGCCTCTTTGTTACTTCGGAAACATGGCTCGAACAATTTCTCTTCAACGACGTAATCCGATAACAACCGATTTCTTTACCCGTCGGCTTCCCGTGGCTGTCATGTGACCGGCTATAGCAGTTAATAATACAACAGCTTCTTGACATTTTTGTGTTTCTTTTTATCGCTGTATAACTGATTTCAATTAAAAGCCTGCGTGCGCTAGTACCTCTTGCCACGAGTTCCCAGAATCCTTTGTGGTTCTACCCCAGAATGACATCACATTTTCAATCTCTATATGCATGTTACATTTTATATTTGGGGTGAAATATCAAGTCTTTTCAAGTAAACCGGTTCAAGTCCAATTCAAGTCCCAGGTCATTGGTGTAAAAGTCTAAGTCAAGTCACAAGTCTTACAACATTTTTTCAAGTCAAGTCTAAAGTCATAAAATTAATGACTCGAGTCTGACTCGAGTCCAAGTCATGTGACTCGAGTCCACACCTCTGCCATTATCCTCCACAAATCCCATTAAAGTTGCTTTTTCATTATTTTAGTATCTGGCTGTCTGACTCCATTTGGGTCAAGTTTAAGAAATTCACCAAAGAACAAAGAGTGGAAGGAAAACCTACTGGGATGCACTGGACCTTACCACTTACTACAAAATAAAACAGGAAGTGATGAGAGCATGTATAATAACAAACAAAACCATGAGAAATGTCTAAAACTGGATGTTTTAAAAGCAGAATAGAATGATTCTATTCAAATCCTGCATAATGCAAAACATAGATTTGTCCATTGCACTCTTTGGTGGGAAATTTACATGTGTTACTAAAAGCACTGCTAATTAATTAAGCCTGAAAGATATGGTTACCAGGCTTTTTTTAAAATAAAATGTCGAATTGCTTTTTTTGTAATCAACTGAACTAACAAGTCACACAGCTGCTGGTTCTCAGTAGTGGGTGATTTAAAGCCCTTCTATCACACAGGCCTAGGAGTGGGAAAAAATCTGTATTCCCCAACTGGTTGGCAAGTGGTTGCCAGACTGGTTGCAGAGTTTGTTGTCACCGGGTGAAACTGGTCACAAAGTAGATGTTGCACCAAAAACCTTTGGTCCAACTTTGGTCACTTGCAGGTTGCCGCAGTGGTCTGTAGTTTGCATGAAAGACAACAACTTGAAAGAATCACCAATTTCTAGTCGAGCAGTAGCAAAATTTGAAAATGTGTGATGCAAATTGGAGATGGAGAACATTTCTATTTCAGCCAATTGTAAAACACATAATTTTAAGCAACTAGCACATTCGCAAGGAGGTTTTTGGTGCAGACCGTGTACCTCTTTGTGAACAATTTTACCTTCCAACCTCCAGCAACCACTCACCAGCTTGTCAGGGAGTACACATCTTTCCCTTGGGACTGGCCGACCATTCTCTATGTCTGTGTGGCTGAAGCGTGCGTTGACACTACACCTCAGTCATATCCATGTCTTCACTACACCAGAACACCTACACCAGTGATCCTGAAAATAGCAACAAATAACAACTAATGAATCAATTTTAGGTAGCTAGCTCTCACTGGCTACTTAGTACTCACCATCGCTTTAATGACATACAATTTCTTGTCCTCCTTCATGTCCATAAAGGCAGAATTATTGCGTTTAAATAAGACTTTTGTGAAACTATGATCTCATGACTTTGTAAGAAAAGAGAAGTGAGATGGTTTTCCTGGGAAATGACATCCTCACAGGATCAGTAAGGCAAAGCCAATAATTTTATTATCAGCTTATTATAATTGTTAAGAGACCTGATGCCACTGCAACTATATGTATTCTGTACTTTATGGTAAATCAATTATTCCCAGCAGGAAATGAACTGGCAGAAATTGCATTATGGGTAAAAGAAAACACTCCTCCTTTAATTGCCAGAAGAAATGGGAATATGCATTACAAAGCAGCTCTCCTGTGTTTATTCTTGCTTATTTAAACATATTTGTAGGGAAAAAAAGGCAGAAAAAAAGCTTTTTGATTCCTGTTAAATTTACCATGTGTCTGGCTTTCTCTACCACTCCATCTCAGCTGGGCTTCCTCACCTCCAGCGTTGGCCAGTGAGCGCTGCCAGAGGTTGACATGTGGCTCGTGACGTGGTCGATGCCAACTGCTCGAAGTCATTTGGTGGAGTTCAGGGGACTCATTTCCTCCTCCTGCTGTGTTATGTGAACAGATTGATTTACAGTTCATGAATCACTGAGTAGTATAAGTGTGAATCTGCTCGTCAAGTGTATGATGATTGCATTAAGAGTGCGACTTTAAGCATGTTCTACCATCTGTGTCTGCGAGAAACCTAAAGGGGAGGCTTTTGCATCTCATTTCAAAGTTTATTTTATCAAAAACAGGTGCAGCAACCTGGATGAGCAGTTCTCTCACCATCGAGGCTTGTGTGCAGTCAGCCGGTGTGATTAATACATATATTTAAGAATATGTCTGGTAATAGTCTATATTTTCCTTATTCTTAACAAATCCCATGAAAATTCAAATTGAGCTGACACTATGAGCAAGCAAAGCTGGTGTGCATCCATAGTGCAATATATTTTTTAGGGTTACATAATCATGATGTTACTGATCAAATGATCTGCCAAGCTGCAAAAGAGTGGTGCTGATCTACAGGCATTTGCATTTCAAGCAAAAATACTGCTTGATATTGACTTAAAACTATTCCCCCGCTATCAAACGACTCCACACCAGACTTTTTGACATTTTTGGAATATTTCTTACTTTATTATATGGCTTTGATATTCTTTGCCATCATCTTCTGGCACTAGCAGTGTGTCACATCTTACCAGGATCCAGTAAAAACAAGAGGAAGTATATCAAACTATTAATTTTTACCTCATATGGCCAAAGAACTGACGGTTAATTCACACGTATCATTACTATTGGTCAGATTTAATAGAATTTCAATTTTCAGTATCAGTCATATTTTAGTGAAACTAGATAAATTTTTCCTCGTTTGCAAGATTTCTTAATCATCTTTAAATCACAGTTTTTGTGTTGTGACATTTAAAACCAGTTTACATTTACAAGTGACGACTCAAAAATCTTTATTAGGCGTTAAAGTTGAGGTTGGTGAATTGTTTTTGGTTCCATGGGATAATAACGTGCACGTCATATAGTAATTCATGGTGTATGAGAGGGAACTTCATCTCCTGCATTTCTTCTCAGCTTTAGAAAATCTATCTAGTGATGGGAGACGTTGGCCAATCACAGGTCTTTTAAGATGAGGTCAGGTGTGTGATGTTATAAAGTAGAACAAAGAGCAAAAAAGTACTTTGGAAGTAAGGTGGAGTGGCGGACTTTCACCTGGGAGAGTGGTATTCCAACCCGTTCTCACTCCCAAAGCGTAACATTTTACGCTAGGTGACAAATCGTCACCATATTACGTTTTCGGCTACCCACCACGTTCCTAAATGACGACCTCGGAAAAAGAGGGAATATGAGAACCGTCTGGACTGAACCTACACATGTTCGCTCTTTTTCTTCAAATCGCTTAGAAACACGCTATTTAACATCATTAAAGTCCTGGTTAAGGTCAGGAATAAGGTTATGGTCAGGGCTAGGGATAAGGTTAGGTTTAGGGCTGGAATACAGGGCTGGAACGTCTATTACCGCGGGAGCGTCATTGCACTGGATTCCAGCCATAACCCGCCGCGTACCATAAGAACGCCGAAGGTCTCCTTTCGCGTTCCTCAGGAACGCCGCGGGACGTGACAAAACGTCGACATGTTACGCCTCGGGAGTGAGAACGCTCTGGGTATTCAGTTCCTGTGTGAAACCATTATTCTCATCTGGTAGAAGGGGCTTAGAAGAGACACTCTCAGCTTGTGCATTTTCTGCCTTCTGCAGCTTTAACCTCCCAAGGCTACTTTTAAAATTTCAACAAAAAAAAAACACCTCTACATTCATTCTGTAACAGCATCACAGCTATAGAGTCAGAATGGTGTGCCTTGGGCTCCCTGGATGAGGCACTTGGGAGAATTATGAAGTACAATAAGTCTCTGTGTCTCCATCACTTGAGAGAGAGTGAGATTTGAAGAACTCAAACTGTAAATTACAGAGTAAATTATGGCCTCAGAGCAACAGCTCACTGGCTCTGATGTCATCAAACTCCCAACTGAAATGCAAGTAAAAGAAGGAAAACTATACACATCAATAGGATCCTCTAGGATGGTGAGGATTAACAGAAATCATGTTTAGCGTACCTTAGCCTAAAGTCTCAGGTGGTTGTGGCACAAGAGGCAGAGCAGGACATCTGCTAATCAAACAGTTGGTAATTTGCTTCCTGGATCCTGTTCATGGGCACGGAATTGAACCCTAAATTGCCGGATGCATCACCAGAGTGTGACTGTGGGAACGGCATTAAAAAAGTGTGAAATGATAAAATTCAACATCTGTTTAAAAAAATCAATATATAGTATATTGATTTATAAAAGAATATAATGAAGACTTTACATTGGGAAAATTACAGGTTAGTTTGTTAAAACTAAAAAGAAGTTATTAAAAATCAATACTTGTGACCAGTTTTTAATTATGTACTTGAGTCAAACATGGAGAGAAAAAAGGAGGGACCGATAGTCTCAGATGTTAATTTTTAATCAGATGTGTTTTTTTTAACCATCAGCCTATTATCAACTGCAGCTGAGTAATAGAAGCAAAATTACAACAAGAGTCAACGGTCAACATATAACTGAAAAAAATATATCGGTTAATTTAGAGCTGACATGGATGATTTTCAGATGATTCTCTTGGACTGCTACAACAAGCTGGAGCAATTCAGATCTGCTGCTGCGGTTTCTGAAACATCAATCTGCCACTGGAGTGGGTGAAGCAAGGGCCAGAGCAGCAAAGAAGAGATAGAGGATGGCAGTTTTCCACCTGGAGCACTAAATAAATAAATACCTGGGGTTATTACATCTCTCAGACAGATGTAGTGAGGTTGTCTGTTTTATGTGGAAATGTGTCCTCTGCTTAGCTCGCACAAAGTACAAAAAGACGGTTTCCAGATAGAAAATATGCTTTCAAAATAAAATTCAATGACAGCCAACAGACTGTGCTGTTAAAATGTTCAGTAGTGAATTATTTAGCAATAACTGAACTCGATATGACCATTTAACAACACCATAGCAGGGCCTGTTATTGATGTGTGAATGCACTGCAGTGATTTCAGTGTTTTGAGAAGACATTTAGAGTGTGCGTTAGGCTGCAATTACCTCTGGACCAGCATGGGGATACCAGACATCATTTACATGCAAATTCTTCAGCAGCTCACCAATACTGTTGTATTTATTAAGTTAAATTAATGTGCAATTTACGCTTTAAAAAACACAACAGAGTCAAAAAAATAATATTTTTCATTGCTATCAGTGAAGCCCTTTGGATGATAATGATGCTCTGTTTAGTGTTTGGACCAGACTTAATTAAGATAATTGCTGAATGCAATCTTTTTAAATCTTTTTCATGGTCTAAAGTAAATGGTCCCGGTGGACCAGTAGTGCCAGTAGATTTTTACTGTTTTTTAAATTGAGGTTTGGCACTTTGAGCCAGGGCATGAAGTCAAGATCAGTCCAGCTTTTCTGCTGATAACATTCTGTACATCCAAGTGGTTAATGCCTTAAAGCTACATTTGCTGTACATCTGCAAGCCGCTTTGCAACCAACCTGGCAAGGGGGCTTGATTCTATACCAACTGTCATATGCCGAAAGGCGCAGTACACCCTGAAAAGGATACTTGTCTATTGCAGGGAACTTCGCACCATGGTAACCAAGAACTCTAACATGCATTTACCATTGTAAAAGGTTTATTCTTACCAAAACCAAGGTCTTTGCCAAATTCCAACTCTTTTTCTGAGACTATCTGTTGGGTCTGTCTAGCACAGGCCCACCGCTGGAACAAGACAATTTAAAAACACAGCAAAAGCATTGAACACCAAGTGGGCAAAGTTCTTCGTGTTACTCATGCATGAGGGAGACCTGCCTGGAGCCAAGTGTCGTTCCACCACTTGACCTCCGTCAGACTCTCAGCCAGGTTCCCCATAGCACTCCTTTTATTGTGGTTCCATGAATATGCATAGGGTCATTAACATATAACATCTTACATAGGTATACATGTGAACAAAGAATACTGTGTGTGTGTGTGTGTGTGTGTGTGTGTGTGTGTGTGTGTGTGTGTGTGTGTGTGTGTGTGTGTGTGTGTGTGTGCGTGTGTGGGGTCAGAGTGTGACCCCATAAAGACTTCCCTAAACCTGCTGGTCTGGAAGTCCAGCAGTTCATCTAAACAAAAGGCACTTAGACTAAAACAGATATAGATACGTTTATCCTACCATAAAACAATAAGAGAAGGTACGACCTCTCCCATGCTCCCAGGATGTAGGTGTGCACACAAAGTTTGCAGACTATTAAGGATCAAACCTCTACCAATCTAAAACTAATTATAAAACTCTAAGCATATATAAGTAGATATTTCTAAGCATAAATGACAATCAACAATACGAAACCTAACACTATCAAAACCAGACAAGGGTCAAACACAACATCTCTACGCCAGTGTTCCCCAGAGAGGATCTAAGAACTTAAAACTCAACTCTAACAGCTAAAAATTTGTTGCATTAGCAATGTGTGGGGTCCACTACTCTATGGTGACACAGTGTTCTCACAGTGTTCGAAAATGGTCATGACTTTTGAAACCAGAAGCCCACATTAGGAATTTGTGTGGTGACGCAGGAGAGTCTATCATTACTGCCACCACATATAAAACTCCAAATCATGACCACAGGGAAATTAACACATAATGCACCACACAAAAGCACAATAACTCAGGTCATCCCAAAGGATATAGAAATGCATATGTTTGCAGCAGGTTTCATAAATGTATGTTAAACTTTAATCCATAATGCAGAGTAGACGCTGACAGGTGATGCCTCAGACTGCGTCTTGTTGATTTACTGTAATTCAGCTAATGTTTGTTGTGTGAAATAATTTGGTAATTATGCGAATATTCTACACATCTAGCATCGCAGAAAAGCTCTGGAACAAATCGCTGACAGGAAGCAGGTGTTTTGTGGTCCCTCCATTTCCCCAGAGAAAGCATTTAAAATCTGCTTAGTACCAGCACATCTAAATGGTTTAAATTGAAATCAATTTTAACGTATTAGCACAATTTCTGAACAATAAACAAGATTGCTTAAAAGTAAAGCAACCACACAGAGCTGGCTCTCAGGGCAATTTCACACCCGACTTGTTCGGTAATTAATGGATAATAGAAGAGGCTGTTAAAGAACAACATTCATCACCATACCCATAATACCATTCTCCTGAGGTGAAAATAAGTCTTTTATTTCATAGGTCACCATTATCTCCCAGCTCATCTTATACACTCATATTTCATGTCTTTGTCTGAGCAAGTGGAGGAGATCACCACTGGCAGAAATGTGCCGTGGACGCCTCGGGCGTTTGCACTTTTCCTCATCTCTAATTACACTGAGAAGAATTTTCTTTCATTTTCCCTTCGTGTGAAACGTTGTGTGAGGCATATACGATCCATAGGTGCTAAACTGACATGTTGTGACCAGGTGTGAAGTCGCAAGACCGTTCATCTGTCAGCACAGCAGCTGCCCTGTGGGTCAGAGAGCACCCACTACACAAATAAATGCTGTAATGTAATACAGTGCAGGCCTCTAACAATGGGGCTTCTATTCCTGAAGCTGTGTTTCCCTTCAGTGCAGAGGGTGGCAAAAAGTCAAGGCATGATTGACCTAAAGTTATAATCCTTTCAGGTAACCAAACCTAGTTTCTGATGCTATTCGTGCTTGGCAGGTTTTACACTATGAAGTCGTTTTCAATTCTTTAGTTCAGTGTTGGAGGAAAATTACCTTACATGGAGTGGGGGAGTCACAGGAGAAGATGCAGGTTTAATTTTATCTCAAAAATATCATCCTTCCTGCTTTGCTCCCCTGGAGCTCCACTGAATCCAAGCTTAACGTGTCCTACAGTTGGTGCAAAATTATAACCACGAAGCAGTGTAACTTCATTAAAGCTGTAACAATATACATTTTTTATTGCCCAGGTGTAAATTGATTGCAATGCAACTAAAAAGAAGAGACCTTCCCTTTCTTATGTGCTTTCAACCTGCTTTGGATTTATTTTTCACTCAGTCCAGTGGTTTTTAAACTTGTGCCAAGGCGCACAGAAAGAGCTCGCCAAAAATTCAACACACACCTGTTTCCATATGCTGTACAAAATAGCCTCTGTCTTCCGACATGTCATTAATTCTTTTTTGATTATACCGTCAGACAAAGGCGATCATGACAGTCGATTTGTGTGTTTCCACTCCACTAAAATATACTTTGCATCCATCATGTTATGGGACACTTTCAACTAATCAAACAAACTGTCTCGCTGCCTCTGGTTAAGATCCAGTTTTCTTATGAAATGAAGCACTCAGGCTGAAGACTGAATATAAAGACTGAATATAAAGTTCTTTTAAAGCTTGCACCTTTCCGAGACGTGCGTGCAGAAGACAGAAAGAATTTATGAGCAGTGCAGGTTTTTATTCCAGTGATAACATATGATTATTATGAGCAGAAACTCGAACTGGGCAGCACGGTAGCCAAGACGCCATGTGCTCATAACTTAAGGTCGCAGCTTTCTCGAATAATGTCACCTTATTGATCCAAACTCCTGATTGATCTGACTGTTAAATAGTAAGTAGTAGTTAAATAACAGCTTACCTTACAGTTAACAGATTCCAGAGTAAAGCCAGGTTACAGCCACCTGGCTAACCTCAGCTAGCTTGCTTGGCTAGCTTGCTAAAGTTTGATGTCTAAAGGGTGATCATTAGTTTACTTCGTAGAAGAAAATTAACTGGCATCTAAAAGGGTCATTTGGTTGATGAAGGGAATTTTATTTTGTTGGATTTAAGATGGATACTGGCTAACGATAGCGGGCGATCGTGGCTCAGGGGGTTGGGAAGCGCATCTTAACCGGAAGGTCGCCGGCTCGATCCCCGGCCTCTCTGTCCTGGTCGTTGTGTCCTTGGGCAAGACATGTTACCCTACTGCCTACTGGTGTTGGCCAGAGGGGCCGATGGCGCGATATGGCAGCCTCGCTTCTGTCAGTCTGCCCCAGGGCAGCTGTGGCTACAACCGTAGCTTGCCTCCACCAGTGTGTGAATGTGAGAGTGAATGAATAGTGGCATTGTAAAGCGCTTTGGGTGCCTTGAAAAGCGCTATATAAATCCAATTATTATTATTATTAACATTAATAAAATGCTAAAAAAAATCTAACAGTAAAACATAGTGTCAAGTGGATAATTTCAGCTAATTCATCCTCTTTAGATCTTTGAATACTCTCTGTGATCAAGCAGAGCAGAGCCAGCTGGCTCACCTTATCCTGTTTTTTTTTTACTAATATTATCTCAATAAAAATAGTAAACGCAGTCCCGATCAAACGTTTGCATGTGCAGTTTGTGTGTATGTGTCTATGAATGGAGCTTGTTGTATAAAAATGATTTGAGTGCTAGGTAAGAGCAAAAAAGCACTATATATATTACCAGATTTACATGGAGAGAATAGGACACAATACTTGTATGTAAAACGAATGTATAAGTTCTCACAGAAGGTTAGACACTGTTTATTACTGCTGTATTATAGACTAAATAACTTGATTGTGTATTTAGATTAGTTACATGAGTGAGCCAGTAAGCCAAAAAAAGAGAGAAAGAAGCTCACCAAGTTCTATATTGGAACCTGTCCAAACAACTGCTTGCCAGGTTAACTGGTGATTCTAAGGTGGCTGCTGGTGCGATGGTAAATGGTTAGCCTATGCAGGGTGTACCTCTTACTTAATGTCTGGGATAGGCTCCTATGCATGGAATAGTTCATCCATCCATCCTTCCATTCTCTTCCGTTTATCTAACTAAACTGAATAAGCTGGCACTGGGTGATTTCTGAACGAGTGCTGTCAAAGGGTTGAAAAGCTAGTCCCTTGACCTGTATAGAGCTAAATAGCAGCATTAGTCACCAAACCAGTGGAGCAACATGTAACATGTGCCTGCAGGAGCTCTGCAGACGTTTTTAAGTTACAGATTTAATTTACAGTGAAAAGCATTAAAGACATAAGAGTAATTTATTCGGTGGTTGAAATTCTATAGTAAAATATTTTTCACAAGATGAAATTAATGGCCAATTAATGGCTCCGGGAGGAAAGCTCACAAATTTTGGCACTTTTATATAATTTATATAAATCTGTTAAAGGAAACTGAAGTTAGCACTGAATGTGAACCTGCTATTAGACATCTGTCCTTTTTGGCCTGATATCTCAGGTAAATCCTCCTTGCTATAATCCTGATAAAGCAGCTGCTCAAGGAGTTTTTTTGCAGTAAGCAGCAAAATCCCATTTGCTGTTATGGACTAAATAATTTATTGGTATTAAAAAAATCAAAAAAAGTGTCAAATTTCTGAGCTGTGTTCCTGCGTGTGTATAATTACATCTCATTTAGTGGCCAATACATGCAGTATTAAATGCAAGATTATACGCTACCTTAAAAAAAATACACAATTTGCGATGCATTCTTTCCTCTTATCTGCCGTCTCTTTTCGTCTGACAGCTGAATTCCTAATAGTCCCTATTAGTGGTTTGTTTTTCATGTGTTGACATTTATCATAGGTGGTGTAAGCTTTAAACATTTGAGGCATCAGTCGCTATGTATTTTCCTTGGCTGTCAGCACCCAGCTTGAAAATTGAGTCATGATGTATTCTGCTGTGCATAGGCTAAGAGAAAAAGTGCTTATTTTTCAGGGCTGAGTGGCTTTCTCAAATAGAGGAATCCCTCTCCTCCTGCAACGCTGCAAGAGTTACAGAAAATTGCACAGTGATGGGATGTTATTTCTCTTTTTTCCAGGAAGTGATTACTGTGCTTTCTGAATACCTGAGTGATTTTGGTATAAGAATTTGCTTTTTTACAAAAAAACCCAAAAAATTAAAACCTATCCTTCACATTTCTATCCATATAAACAGGCGGCAAGTGACGTATAGCTTTCCTTTATGTTTCAGGAAGATTTCATTAACAGGGCCGCTATTTAAAGCTGCTTCTCAGACGTTCTTCCAATCCTTTCTGCTCCATTATCCCACACTCACTATGGGATAATGGGAAAGGTTCACCCGCAGGAGGTGTTACATTTCATCTTGAGTCCATCTCGCCATTCTCATTTTTTATCATATCAGACTTAAAATACCTTTTTCTACTTCACCATACATCATCGTCCCTAATCTCGTGCAGTCTGACCCATTTCCCAACAATGGTGAAAGTAAAGGGGGAAAATAGACAAATGCGTCAGTCAGACTTCCCTTAACTTGATAAAAGACTCATAAAAAAACAACATCCGTTGGGTAAACAGCTTGATGTAGTGTGAGATGAGGTCGTATATCTGTTTTAAGCTCTAAAAGGACCTTTGATCTAGTGGAGGAGCTTACCTACCGATGATAATGTTACCCTCTTGTCCTTTTCAATGTCTTTCTCTCTAATGGGCTTTAGGCGTGCTGGGAATCATTTTTGTCCTTCGCTTCACTTTCTCTTTCTCTGAGGTCTGCAGTGCTACCCACATACTCGTGTCTGTCCCTCTTAAGAGTCACCATGATTTAAAGAATAAAAGAAAATGTTCACTGGGCTTTAACGATGAGGCTGGCTCATTCAGTCGCCGGCACAGGGCGCGGCCATTTTCCTTATCTGTCTCCCAGCACCTTTAGGAAGGCAGCGAGCGCATGCTGACACAAACAATCCCACCAAACACACACGCACTCACACAGCTGCGCACGTCTTCATTCAGACTGAAGACACATGCTGGAAAATCTTGTAGGCTGTTGCTGCATCCTGCAATAATTACATGAGGCTGGATTCATTACTGTATAATGGTTTAATGTCCCTCGGTGCCTGCCACAGGATTCTGCCCGCTCATCACACCTCATTGCTGCAAAGATTAAACAGAGATGAAAGAGCAGCTTGTGGAATAAATCCACTATTTATTTTTTAAAGGATATGGCTAAATTAGTCTAACAAAGAGATCTTTCTCTGTCTGGATTTTTTGCTAGAGTAAAATATGCATTTAGTCAATTCAAGGTGGGAAAGAAAAATTAGGTTTAAATGTTTTAAGCTCCTCCCACCCGATGAACATGCGTTTCCAACATATTCACTTCAGAGGCAGACATGTCTGAAAGCACTGGCCTCTTACACACTACATTGCTCAAAAGTATTCACTCATGCATTCAAATCATTGAATTCAGGTATTCCAATCACTTAAATGGTCACAGGTGTATAAAATCAACCACCTAAACATAGCAGACTGCTTCTACAAACATTTGTGAAAGAATGTGTCGCACTTAAATTTGACACCAGGGTCGTTCTTTACAAGCTTCCAGATGTGACAAGCTCAGAGTAAGATCACTATAAATCTGCACCAAAGACACCAAAGGGCAAAACAGCAGTATTTGATGCCCAGTTGGACTGGTGCTTTGTTGTCTTCTGCAACCTGTGAAGACGTTTTGCTCTTTATGCTGCTCACCTGTTTGGGCCTGAAATCGACTTGTGTTTAGCCAAAGTTAGCAACCACATGAAAGATTTTTAAAGGATCAAAACAGAGGCACAGGACTCTTGTCCCAATCCTCAGTGTATACTACAGAGATATTTTGTGATTGTCGCAATAAAAGGCAGTAGAGGTGTGCATGAGTGCAAATGTGCGGGTCTTACTAAAGGATGTCGGGCCCTCATGCCATCCTCATCCTTGTGGCGTCCAGAAACATATACACAAGCTGTTCCACCTCAGGCACTGGACCTGCTGGAGGGTTAATGACTTTCTACACTCCTGTCCAGTGTCCTGGTATCTGCTCAACACTCTCCTTGAAATTGTGCTGGGAGACACAACCAACCTTCTTGTGATAGCACATATGGAGCAATAAGGAGCGATAAAGACACAACAGTGGTTTGTAACTGTCTCGTTGTTGTCTCTGCACCTGTTTTCACTCTCATTTGCACCGAAGCAGCTGAAATAGATTCACAATAGTTTGTGCCTTCTAAATGTGTTGGCGTCCCTACTTTGTGTTATAGTAAGCATGTATCTCAAGTGTTCCCTTACATACATTTTTTTACCTCTCTGTGACACAATAATGTCCAGCAGGTTCCTCGTCCGATGGCTCGACTCCTGCTACACTCTTTGGGCTGCAGCAAGCAAAGGTTGTTCCACTCCATAGAAGAACAAACACTAACTTTGTAACTAAGCAACAATAAACACTTGAGTAGCGGCATTTTAAGAGTACAAACCACTTACAGAATTATAGTAGGGTTTGCTCTTTTTTATTATGATAATCAATAAATTAATAATAATAATAATGGATTGGATTTATATAGCGCTTTTCAAGGCACCCAAAGCGCTTTACAATACCACTATTCATTCACTCTCACATTCATACACTGGTGGAGGCAAGCTACAGTTGTAGCCACAGCTGCCCTGGGGCAGACTGACAGAAGCGAGGCTGCCATATCGCGCCATCGGCCCCTCTGGCCAGCACCAGTAGGCAAGTAGGGTAAAGTGTCTTGCTCAGGGACACAACGACCAGGACAGAGAGCCCAGGGATCGAACCGGCGACCTTCCGGTTACAGATGCGATTCCCAACCCCCTGAGCCACGATCGCCCCCCATTAGCCTTCACATTTGTTGTTTTCAAGTCTCTTATAGATTATATTTGAAAGTGCAGCATGCAGAAGTTACGGTTTCTATAATAGGAATTAAATATTCCTTTAAAATGTTTCAGTCTCTTATAGTGTCTTGTTAATTGTGCATAGAGTGTACAGAGCTGGATGGATTTCATATCAAGAAAACAAAGTAAAGTGTACTGTAAGTAACATCCATGAAAATACTTAAATACCATGTATCATCAGTGTTGGGAAGGTTACTTTTAAAATGTATTCCATTACAGAATACAGATTACATGCCCCAAAATGTATTCTGTAACGTATTCCGTTACGTTACTCAATGACAGTAACGTATTCTGAATACGGATTACTTAATATATTATCATGCTTTTTACAACAACGTGAATGTACTATTGCTGTGTGATTTATTACTATTACTGAAGGTCCGCGACTCCGAACTGTAGTAAAGGGACCTCTGACTAATACGGCGGGGTCCCTGTTGGCTGGTAGCCGAAAAATAGCTTTACTTTGTTGTGTGGGTCAACTTTTCTTGCGAGAGACAGAGAGAGGCGTTGAAAGGCTGCTCCAACGGAACTTATTGTTTCGGAGGAAAACACGAACACGGTGTACAGTCGAGTCTTAATAGCTTACTTACAACTGGGCTCGTCAGGCACTCTTCTTGGCTGAAGTGGTTATTATTATATTTACATGCTTCCAGCTCCCGTTTTTCCTCGATGACAACTCGTACCTTTCCACTCCCCTTTTTCTCCCTCCTCGCGCTCACAGACCCATTACGTGTATGGCAGTGCATTCTCCCTGCAACACGGACTATACTGCCCATGATGCTACATTCTTTAGAGCTATGCTTGTAGCATTCTGCCTGTTAGCTTAGCACAACAACAACAACAACGAAAAGGCGCTCTCTCACCCAGGAAACACACAGTCGCAGAGAGAGAGAGAGCGTCGCCCTGTAACCATGGCAACCGTAACGCTGCCGCCTGGAACAACAGAACGTAGCTGTCAAACAAAACCCAAACAGTCCTGACCCGCGACAAAATGAAACAGGAAAGTACCGCAGTGTAATCCATTTATTTCAACAAAGTAACTGTATTCTGAATACCACCTTTTTAAACAGTAACTGTAACGGAATACAGTTACTCATATTTTGTATTTTAAATACATAACGGCGGTACATGTATTCCGTTACTCCCCAACACTATGTATCATATATAAGAAACAATGTGAAATAATCTTACATTTGACATATTTTGTATTTTGTACTGTACCTAAACAGGAGTAGGTATGCAGATTTCCAAAGCAAAAATGAAGAACAAGGGTGGACAGTAGATAAGCATCTGAGCAGTTTACTTCACAAAGAAGGAAGCATCATTTTGCGACTTAACTGGCAGCATTGAATTTAAATAAGAAGAAAAAAAGAGAAATAGGCTTGAAGAATGATCTGTCACACCCAAACAAATTGTTTTCTCCTTTACAGACCCAAAGGAAATGACGGAATAGATTAAACAACAAGACCAATTTGTATTTTTCAGACATTTGTTCCACAAAGAGACAAATGCCGACTGAGTACTCTTGAATTTAATAAGCACAAGCATGCCGGTACTGGAGATTAAGCTGGGATTGCTTTGTTTCCTGCGGCTGTGTAAGGTCAGCAGCCTCTTGACAATGTGGACATCCAATCCTATGCAGCTGCACAGGCCAAGTGTTCGCTCCAATTAAAGTCTATTAGAAGTATTGCATTTCAAATGAAACGTAAGTATGCCCACAACTCCACCAGCATGTGTAAGCATCCGAGTGTGCAACACCTCTCCAGAGATGTGCAACACCCACCGGCAGATGTTCTTCATTAATAGTTATTACCCATCAGCCTGACATGTGAGAGTTGAGGATACATTGCCTCTCTCAGCTCTTTGTCTACTACTTACTTCAGTGGCTGAGAGACAAGCTGAAGTTATATCCACTTTATACTGAAGCCCTCCTGCAAGAAGATAGACATTACACCGCACTCTCTGCCTGAGCTGTGCTGCTGAGAGATAATACAGACCCACTAATTGAGTGTTTTGGAGGTTGCCAGAGTGCTAATAGAAGTTTTGGGGTAATAAGGCGGTGAACTGAACAGGCTGCCTTTAGTTTCTCACCTCTCTGTTTCCAGAAAAAGAAGAAAGGAAAGCTGCTTAGAGACAAACAGCAGCAGCTGTGTGCAGTAACACTTTGATGAAAGGACACTTGGCAAAAGGTTTTAATAGCTGTTGGTATTTTGGATTGATTTTTTCTTTTAGTCAAATTTTATTCTCCAGTTTCATAGACTGCCAGTGAAGTAATGACTTATGCTTAATATACTGCAGGAAGGATTTTTATTGAGCTGCTCACTGGTCTTTATATCACTTCATTTAAACTTCATTGGGTGTGCTAATTCTCATCCAATAAGCAAAACAAGCATCACGCACTTACAGGTACTTCTCGTAACTCTGCGGGGAGCCTTGGCAGCGGGAAATATCCAGATATTCAGTGTGCGTGGGCTGACATCTTTCATCTGTTCCTTTTATTATTAAAATAAAAAATATCCTGTCTCAGAATGATGCTGAAAAATACCCGTTTGTGCGTTTGTTGAGTCTAGTCTGGATTACTGTAATTCATTATTATTGGGCTGTTTGGAAAGCTGATCTCAAACACAGCAGTGAGAGTTCTGATGAAGACTTTAAAATATACTATATTTCTCCCAAATTAGATTTGCTTGACTGACTCCTTCCAGAAAATAAAAACACAGAGTTTAAACTCCTGAATGGTCAGGCTGTGGTGTATCTTAAAGACCTCCCAGTAACCTATTATCCTATTAGAGCACCCTTAGAGATTATTGTAGAGGCATTACATAGCAATGTAAAACAGCTTGAGGCGATTGTTGCTGTGAATTGGCACTATATTGAACTAATCCACCTAAGTGTCGGGGTGATGTGCTACTAAGTCTTATCTAGGCAAATATATATTAGCTCAGTCAGTAACATTAGATGATTATTTCTGCTTATAAGCTATATGGCACAGGTTATTATTACCAGCTTTTATTTTACCGTAGAAGAAATGTTGCATAAACTTCTGATTTACACAATTTGGATGTCAGAAAGAATGGCTCATTGGCTTCACCTTTGAGGCATGGAGCCTGTGTCTATCTGTAATATGCATTTAGAGTGGAGTGTCAAACATAAGGCTGGAAGCTAGTATTGTTCCACAGCAAAGCTCTGAAAAATGTGAAGGAAGGCATAAATTTTAGACTTTTAAGTGTATTTTCATAACTTTTCAACTGATAAAGACCTGCTCTATGGCCATTCATACTACACCAAAGTAAATAAGTAATAGATAAACCATTAAATGACAAAGTACCTGTTTTTCATTGTTTGCTACATAAATTTCTAAAACAAAAGCAAGCACAAAAACAGACAATTAACTTTTTGTAATTCTGTCAATTAACAAAAAAAATTCAGTTGTGTTCAGTTTTATAATTACAGGACAGTCTGTGCAATAAGCTAATAGATAGATAGATAGATAGATAGATAGATAGATAGATAGATAGCATATTTACATACATACTTTATTGATCCCACTAGGGAAATTGTTGTGTACAGCAAAGACAAGTTGCTATAAACAGCAAAAGTAAGACTAACATCATGAATATCACTATAATTCTAAGTAAACAGCTGCATGAAGGTACAATATAAAACATGTTTGGGATCTTATGCCTGATAGGTGTGTTCACCTGTCACAGACAGAAAAGATATTATACAGCTTTATAGAGAACAGCAGGACATATACAGGGAGTGCAGAATTATTAGGCAAGTTGTATTTTTGAGGAATAATTTTATTATTGAACAACAACCATGTTCTCAATGAACCCAAAACACTCATTAATATCAAAGCTGAATGTTTTTGGAAGTAGTTTTTAGTTTTAGCTATTTTAGGGGGATATCTGTGTGTGCAGGTGACTATTACTGTGCATAATTATTAGGCAACTTAACAAAAAACAAATATTTACCCATTTCAATTATTTATTTTTACCAGTGAAACCAATTTAACATCTCCACATTCACAAATATACATTTCTGACATTCAAAAACAAAAACAAAACAAATCAGCGACCAATATAGCCACCTTTCTTTGCAAGGACACTCAAAAGCCTGCCATCCATGGATTCTGTCAGTGTTTTGATCTGTTCACCATCAACATTGCGTGCAGCAGCAACCACAGCCTCCCAGACACTGTTCAGAGAGGTATACTGTTTTCCCTCCTTGTAAATCTCACATTTGATGATGGACCACAGGTTCTCAATGGGGTTCAGATCAGGTGAACAAGGTGGCCATGTCATTAGTTTTTCTTCTTTTATACCCTTTCTTGCCAGCCACGCTGTGGAGTACTTGGACGCGTGTGATGGAGCATTGTCCTGCATGAAAATCATGTTTTTCTTGAAGGATGCAGACTTCTTCCTGTACCACTGCTTGAAGAAGGTGTCTTCCAGAAACTGGCAGTAGGACTGGGAGTTGAGCTTGACTCCATCCTCAACCCGAAAAGGCCCCACAAGCTCATCTTTGATGATACCAGCCCAAACCAGTAATCCACCTCCACCTTGCTGGCGTCTGAGTCGGACTGGAGCTCTCTGCCCTTTACCAATCCAGCCACGGGCCCATCCATCTGGCCCATCAAGACTCACTCTCATTTCATCAGTCCATAAAACCTTAGAAAAACCAGTCTTGAGATATTTCTTGGCCCAGTCTTGACGTTTCAGCTTGTGTGTCTTGTTCAGTGGTGGTCGTCTTTCAGCCTTTCTTACCTTGGCCATGTCTCTGAGTATTGCACACCTTGTGCTTTTGGGCACTCCAGTGATGTTGCAGCTCTGAAATATGGCCAAACTGGTGGCAAGTGGCATCTTGGCAGCTGCACGCTTGACTTTTCTCAGTTCATGGGCAGTTATTTTGCGCCTTGGTTTTTCCACACGCTTCTTGCGACCCTGTTGACTATTTTGAATGAAACGCTTGATTCTTCGATGATCACGCTTCAGAAGCTTTGCAATTTTGAGACTGCTGCATCCCTCTGCAAGATATCTCACTATTTTTGACTTTTCTGAGCCTGTCAAGTCCTTCTTTTGACCCATTTTGCCAAAGGAAAGGACGTTGCCTAATAATTATGCACACCTGGTATAGGGTGTTGATGTCATTAGACCACACCCCTTCTCATTACAGAGATGCACATCACCTAATATGCTTAATTGGTAGTAGGCTTTCGAGCCTATACAGCTTGGAGTAAGACAACATGCATGAAGAGGATGATGTGGACAAAATACTCATTTGCCTAATAATTCTGCACTCCCTGTATTTCCCGAAGCGTTCTTCATGGTGGTGAGGTTGAATCTGTCCGAGGGAGGAGGCCCACCATTTCAAATGAGTTTGACACCCCTGCTTCTTGGCTTTTCTTGACAGTGGTTTTAGAAAAGGAAAACAGATAGGAATATGTTTTCATTTTGAAATGTAACTTTTCTTATCTTGTTTGAACCTCAATAGCAGCAGGTCTCTACTAAGGCCTTACCCATAAACTTTACTTTCAGTTTGTTGCATTCTTTAGAACCTTTATAATCTATTAAGTAATTTATACGAAAGTTAATGCTGGTAGCATTTGCACGACTGTGGGTTTCTGTCAGTATTCTAACATGAAATCGCTTAAAAATAGCCATCATAGCCAAAGAATAAACGTTAATGACTACTGTGGGCTTCTCCTCACGTTCCCTCCAACACAACCTTTTGCCGTTTCACCTTGTCATTTCCCCCAGCATCACTGTGATTAAGTGCAGCCTCGCAGTATTACCGTTGTCTTGTTAAATATACAGTATGTATTTCTCTTTGTTACCAGTGCTTATTTACATTGCCCACACAATTTTCTCTTCATCACATTAACTGTTGCTGCAGTGCACATAAACACAAATGTACTTTTGATTTGATTTGCTGCTGTGCTTTGGTGAACAGCTGCACAAGTCTTTTCCAGCTGTACTGTAATTGTCAAGCACTTTAAAAAAAAAAAAAAAGGAACAAAAATAAGCCCTCAGCTGAAATATGAATGGTGCAGAACTATTTAAGCTCATTCGACACAGTGCATAATAAAGACATAAGAAAGTTATTTATTACACAGTGCCGCAGTCTGCAGTAGTGCTTTTGCAGATCTTCACAGAAGAGCCATTAAAGTCCCTAAAAGAGCCATTAGAAAAAATAAAGTGGCATCCATTTAGAAGTCCCCTCCTGTGAGTTGGAAAGATGATGACAATAGGGAGTGAGAGATGCTATGTGTAATGTACTGCTCCATTTCCACAGACTGGAAGTATCTGGGAGAACTAAGATAAGATGATGAGGCAGAATTAAGCTGGTTTCAGAGATCCCTTCAGAGTGACATAAGTCATTGTCTTGTACCACTTTCCCTGATTTTCTTATAGTTGTTAATGAACAGATTTATTCTTGGGATAACTGGGAGCTGTAGTCTTTTTTAGTGTGTGAGTATGGGGATTTTGTGTTGGCGTTTCTTTGCTTTGGATCTCACTCATCAGTCCAGAAGTGGACAGTTGCCTGCAGCAGACTGGGGCTTCTGTTCATGCCTTAATGGACAGAAAGAAGTAATCATGTTGGTCTCTGTGCACCAGTGCTATTAGATACAGAAACAGTGCAGCGGCAAGCACTTGACCTTCCTAAACAGAGATTTCATAATATTTTGCAGCATCTTGCATCATAAGACACTCTTCATTTTTAGTCAAAATGTCCTCCAGGGCTTCAAAAATGGACATTTGACAAAAACACTAGAAATCAAACTTTACTATTGTTAAAAACGGGTAATCATTGTAATTCACAACTAAATATTTCACTATATCCGTCCTTCCAACCCCATCCTCACCGGATCCTGCAGTAAAACAGATGGTGTCATGCTGCTGCTGCCTTCAAGTGTTCTTTTAAAGTGTTTGCCTCCAGATATAAAGTCGTTTTGGTGCAGTGACTGAATAGAAACTGCACATTAGGTACGTTTTGTGTAGTCTGTCAGTGAATTTGCAGTGTATGTAAGACTCCTAAACACTGGAGAAACATCCGAAATTACATGAATTGATTTTTTGCTTTGAGGGGGGATGATTTTACAGTCATGTCTGAACCACAAACTGTGGGTTGGATGATATGTAATGTACTGCTTTGGGCAGACAGGCTGCTGCTTGTGGTTCTGTGGACTTGCTGATGTGGTGCAGAGGAACACAAGTCTGTATCCTATGGGTAAAAGACGTGGGCTTAAACTCTACTGTGTGGCAAATCCTTTAAAATGTAACACCCTCCATTTTCACTGTGCATACTGGGAAATAAGAATGAGCTCACAATTTTTTCCGCATTTATTTAAGGTTTCTTTTTGTTGCATTGCTATTGTTATGTTCTGGTGGATAGACTGTATTTACAAGATGGCAATTGTATTATCATCCATTGCCTCAATTTTAGCATTTTCAGCTCTCGTTTTAATTTAGTGGCATCAAAAGTGACCACATTAGTGAGGTTTGTTAGCAATATGAACTTATTAGATGGCCTGTACCGCACAGCAAGATGTCATATCGGAAATCACATTAAAAAGCTCTAAAAGGAATCAACACCACAAACATGCCAGAAAGAACCAGTTCAATGACTTGAAAGGTGAACTGGGCTCTCAGTAGGTGATAGGGTAAAGAGCACAGTCAATTGGGTGGGGCTTAGAGTCGAATTGTGCTCATCCACATCGAAAGGATACCAGCAACAGAGGAAGCTGTGATAATGCACAACCTTACTTTTCTTCACCGTGACGCATGGATAGCAGAAATGTTCATCCCAAGGTTTCAAAACAAGACGTCATAGTACATACGGTCACTGTTCATACTTTCTATAGTGGCCAAATTTATACTTTTCATATACAGCTTGTGGCAGAGTTTGGTGCTGACACTGTATGTTCATCATAAGATGTGCTTTTGTAATCACCTAGCTGTTTGATTCAGTTTTAGCTCCATAGCTCCAAATCATTCTCATTTAATAGCCATTAGTTGGATGCTGATATGTAGCTTTTTGTGTGCCAGCACATTTTGTACTTCTACAAAAGCTGCTTTATAATATGTACCATTTTTATGCTCACTGCTTTGGTCAGTATATTTTTTTTTTTTGCATCAATTCAAGGAAGCACAAAATCTGTAATATATCAAGTGCTGTACTGATGCCTGGTGCTTCAAAATGAATGAATCATTGTGTAGCATTCGCAGCGAGGCACTTCATTTGTTTTTCTCTCTTTTTTTTTATTCCCTCTGTCCCAGCTTTCCAGTTAGTGCCCCGCTGCTTCTCCATGTTGCAATTTATTCATCAACATAAACAGTCTCATTTCACAATGAGTTCAGTTTATAAAAAGATAGATTAGAAGATGGATCAGTGCTCCCCTTGTGACTAACCACACTCTATTCCCCTCTGTGGAGCTTGCAGAAATAACACATTTGGATATGTCTTTATCCTTTTGTTTCACTCCTATTTGGCTCATCATGGGTTCACAGGTCCATAGGCTCAGCAGGTATTTTTTTTCTTTCCTCCAGATGGCTACCCAGCTTCTGATCACATCCTAGCCAAGCTACTAAAAACCTGTGACTTTGTTTTATTAAACCGGCAAGCTGAGAACATTAATATATGCACTCCATGTGTCCACCGATCCCCTGTCTATTCAAATACGGACTGCTATGACCTTTCTT
This sequence comes from Rhamphochromis longiceps, assembly GCF_057381845.1. NCBI lineage: Eukaryota > Metazoa > Chordata > Actinopteri > Cichliformes > Cichlidae > Rhamphochromis > Rhamphochromis longiceps. Next base: position 25,732,499 of record NC_140573.1, on the reverse strand, counting down.
CACGTAACTCATATTAAATGTGTCTGCTGGTGATAAATTTCCACTTGAGCTCTGCTGGTAAAAGTATCTGCTAGTTCTCTGTTAATGACGGCATGTCCTGTAATCAACAGTGATTAATAGGTGCCATGGAATTGCTAATGTGCCCCACAGGGAGAGCTCTGAGCCGGTCGTATTACCAAGCGATGATTAAATGTTCTCGGTTTGGCCCCCGGGGAGCGATAGGCCATGACAGTGTGTCAGAGGATGGTGAAGGAATCTTCCATCTCAGACTTCCATTAGGGAGCACAACAGTCATCTCACTGTTATAAACTTGGGTCACATTTAATAAGAAGTTAGCTCATGTCAGTTTGTCTGCTTCAATTACACACTTGTTTGCTTATCTTTTTTTTGTCTTTTCTATTTGTTGTGATACACATTCAGAATTCATGGCTCATAGCGTTGCTGTTTTGGTTACTGCTGTCAAAGTTCTGCAGAACAATACCCGCTCACCATCGGACAGCACAAAGACAAAGTTAGCTACTAGCTGGTGATTGTATCATATCTTTCAGAAGCTAAACCCCCCTCCAGATATTTCCTTTAGCAGTTAGTGGAGGACAAACACAAAATTTAAAATGACTGCTACTCCATATTGATGATTCTGCAAAGCCCTTTTTGAATGAGATTATTGTTCTCTGGGGACTTATAGTAATTTGTGATAATTGTGGCTGCTGTCTGTGATCTTAATCAGCGGTCCCCAACCCCCGGGCCATGGACCGGTACAGGTCCATGAGTCGTTTGGTACCAGACCGCGATAGTTGAGGGTCGGGTGTGAAATTTATAGTTTTCAGGGTGCCTGATTGCTAATAGCTACTGGGATTATAGCTTACACTCATCAGGAGATGTCAACAGCCCTCTGCTTGTGTTACCTGTTGAGAGAACATGGTGCCACGCAAGCTAATGAGGCACTTGGAAAGCAAATACCTTCTGAGAAAAACTTGATCTATTTAAGGAGACGCTGGATCTGAATCAGAGGCAGCAGGACCGTGTGTTCGACTGTGTAAAAGTGTCTGATAAGGTGAAGATGGCACAAATGAGCTGTAAAAAGTGCTTTCATGCGAAAGAACTGACAACATGTTAGGTGGCGGAGGCTGTTTTGAGCAGCTAGAAAATAGATGTGCCTTGACAGTTTGGCTTACCTTTAGGAGTGCCCACTGACCTGCCATATTTCGCCAAAACAGAGGTCCTGTGGTAATAGTCCACTAGGAATCTGGAAATTTGTTTGGAGTGTAGAGTAAGAGTAAAAGAGTAAGACAGACACTGTAAGAGAGAGACATGATAAATATGTAGCAACAAAGATGGCTGCAGAGTGCCAAGACTTTCTTTTATAAGGATTTTGAGTAAGCTTATATATAGCAATGTTCAAGCTGACATTTTTCTCTATCAACAGGCGCAGTAGATATAATGTGACAGTCTGTGGTGTAATGCCAGATCAGTGGCAAGCACCCAGAGACTTTCCTGTCAGCATTTTTTGCCACATGTGGGCATAAAGTCTGTAAATTTGATTGAACTACATACTTTTCATTTCCCAAATGTGCAGCATAAAATCCAGATGTATGGAGCTAATTTCCAAATCACATGAGGCATCTTGGTAATATTAGTCCCATGTAAATAAGCCTTATGATGGACAATTTAAATGACGATGTTACACCAGTTACTGCACTTTGTGTATAACTTTTCATTTCTATCTAACTTGATTTAACCTGTAACTGCTACAAACTCATTACCTTGGGGCCTCAACTCCACTCCCTCAAGTGGGATGGGATAAAAAAAACTGTCTGATCCATGTTTGGCAGCCAAACTCAAAAGATTATGTTAAGATTAATAAAAACCAAAAACATGATGTAACACTTCAGTATGCTGTTTCCAAATTGTTTTTGAACCGGTTTAAAGATAAAGTGACTCCAAAGGCAGCCATGCATCTCATCCATCTCATTATCATTAAAAAGTTTTGGGTCTTTTGATGGATTTAAGCTTGTTCCTACCCAGAGGGGCCTCCATGCTGAGTAGCTACAGGATATCTGTCTAGTGTATTTGCAGTCAAAATACTATCAGAACTCACATTAATAATTTCTGCTGCATCCTCCCTAATTCTGCAACGAGAAGGGAAAAAAAGTTTAGGAAGAACGTTTATAGGATTTTAGGTCATAATGAAATTCATGAATGTCCTCCCTTCTGATTGTGTGATAATAAATATAAGCTACAGTGTAAATACAGCTTACAGACAGATTCACGCAAATTAATCATTAAACATAGAAGTATACTTCTAAGATTAAAAAAAAAAAGTGTGAAAGGGAAGTTTGCACTCTATTTTAAAAAATAGCTACTGAGTAAGGAATGGATTATTTATTACACAATACAACACTGGCACTGCCTTCGTGTTAAAGTCTCATGAAGAATTCAGACTCTGTGATATAAATGTAAATAATTTCCTCGTGAAAAAAAATAGAACCCATTAAACTCAAATCAAAAGCATATTGACATTACCACAGAGTCGGATCAAGAGTAGGATTGGCATTATTTTACCAAATATAACACCATTTAATCACTTCGTGAAGCAAATTATCTGAATTCCACTAATAACTTAAAAAATCTTTTTAAAGTTTTGTTCTCGTACATTGCACAAGATAAATGTATCACAGTTAAATTGCATCAAAGTACAGACTGTTCCCAGTACAATAACTCAAACCACATTCCCTGTGGCTACTCGTTATAAGAACATAATTGCATTGTGCTTTATTGTACCTGCTGAAAAAACTTCGAAGTGAAATATCCTCTAAAAACAATCTGAACCTTGACAGAGAAAACTTAATCTGGCCCACATACTCATGTCAAACTGAGAAAACAGCCTATAAATTTGATATTTAAAAAAGCTGTGTTGTTGAGATGTCAACATGTAGCAAGTGTTATTCAGGAGAAACAGCTACACTTTGTGAGTCTTTATACGTCGATGCCAGCAGGCATTCTGTAGTTTTTAATAAAGAAGCCCGGCTGAGTGTGTGGTATGTTTGAACTTTTTTCTGGAGTGAGAGGTGTGAAGGTTTTTCTCTGTCAAAAGTTGAGGTTGAAAACGTCAAACCCAAAACTTGCTTTAGTTATATACTGGTTAATGAGACTAGGTAAGTGATTGTGGGGACTCTCTGCCTTGCAGTTCTCTCAGCATGATCTGGAGTGTCTCAAGAACAATTAGATGAATTGTTTTTTTGCATCATCACTTCAAACCTTTCACTGATCCTGAGATATAACCCAACCTCTATTGGATGAAATGTCATATAACCCCCACACCATCACACTAACAGAAGCCTGAACCATTGATACAAGCAGGATAGATTCATGCTTTTGTGTTGTTTGCACCAAAATCTGACCCTACCATGACAGGAGTGGCGCCCAGGGTGGTCGTTTTCTGCTGTGTTATTCAGAGATGTTCTTTTCCACACCTTGGTGGTAATGAATGGTTAGTTGAGTTACTGTTTCCTTCCGATCAGCTTGAAGCAGTTCTGGTATCTGACTGCTGGTAACTGGATATTTTCTCTTGTTCAAACCATTCTCTGTAGAGACGGTTGTGTGGCGGGGATCTCAGTCGATCCAACAGTATCTGAAAATGCTCAGACCACTGAGAGCGATGCCATGTTCAGAGTTACTTAAATAACCTTTCTTCTTGATTCTGGTTCTTGGTTTAATTTTCAGCAGGTTGTCTTGACCATGTCTGCACAACTAAATGAAATGAGTGGCTAATAAACTGATAAGTGGATCTGGAATAGTGATCACACCATGTTACCAGCAAGCAAGCACTTGGTGATGGTGGTGAGGAAGAACTCCCTTTTAAGAGGAAGACACTTGTGACAAAAACATGCTGGAGGGTTAGAGTGAAATAGAAGACATTGTATTGTCTTGCATTGTTAATGTTTGTACAACACTGTCAACCTGCTTTCAGGTACAATAGGAATTTTACCATTCTTGCTGTTAGCCATTTAGTGTTAGCTACTCGTACAGAGCAAAGAGCACAAAATAAGAAAGGTTGTAAACTTTTAATGATGCTACATTTATGTTTCTGTGGACTCTGAGGGGAAACATGTTGTTTGTATAACAGAATTTAAAGTTTTTGTGACAAGTTGTTACAGCAGAAAGTTTTTCCTTTATGCAGAGTCACTTTTTTAATACGGGTAATAAGGAACAAAGTTTTGCTCAGTAATGAGTCCTTCCAAAAGGGAAGGACTTGGCTCGGAGAAAGAAAGACACTAAGCTGTCCCTTATGATTAATTCAAATCAGATGAAGCATGAACCTCATAGGAGTGTTGCTTAGATAATTACAGCAAAGGAGATGGGAGCAAATGTTGTCCTGCTGACAAAACCAAAGTCACGGGAACAATTAATGAAGGCAAAGAAAGCTTGATTATCGACTCGGGCGTTGGGTTTTGCTCAGAGGGATAGCAGTGGTTTAAGTATTTGCATGGTGCCTGACTCTAATGTTAAATGTGGCTTTAAAAAAAGAGAGAAGTGGATTGCTATTTATGGATGTAGATTGGCCAAAGAGATCTGCTTTTGCTCAGCAAGCTCTACAAACACATGGGGAGTGCATCCAGTTAAAGGAGTTAGCAGTTCTCTGCTCCTGTATTGTTTCCTGTTGTGCAGAGTGTTTCCCAATGTAAATGCATGCTTCAGTCATCTCGGTTTTCTCTTTTTTAATGTTTATTAATGCCTCACTTCTCCTCTTAATATTCAGGCCAGTGTCGCACTTTGTTAACATACGGAGAGTAGCTTAGGGACCTGGAGTGGAAAGGTTTTCTATGCTCACTTTATTCCGCCTGCTTGAGGTTCTAGTTTAACGCTACTGCGATCCAAATATACAGTAAACAGCATCTGAATACTGATGATTACCACATTCAGAAAAATGCTAGAGTTTCTGTGTAGCTGCAAGTAATGACTGTTTTTTGTGCTTATTTATAAGATATGTAGTTTATTTTTAATAAGCCCTTGTTATGCCATTCCTTTCCCCCTCTCATACAGTATATATACAATGTTGCAAGAGTGGATGCTCATATTACACAATGAATATGAAGTCTGTTTGTGAGGGGCGACCAATCGGCAGAAAGAAGGCTCAAAGAGAAGGTAAAAAGCCCAGAAAAAGTAATAAATCCAATTCAATTTATTTATTTATACAGTGCCAAATCACAACAATTGTTGCCTTAAGGCAAGCAAGTCGCCTATAACATCCACTGGTTGGACCTGTTAGCTGGATCTTCCAGAATGAAGCTTTTAAGTTTTATTTTTGTATCATTTTATTTTGGAATCACAGGACCGGGCACAGAATAGGACAAGACATGGATACAGAGCAATCATACGGGTGTAAACACTAACATCAGTGTACAGGTGGTTGTGTGTGCTGTGTATGCCGTGTTTTATATGAGTGTGTATGACTGCTCAGTCTGGACCCATAATAATAATGGAGGGTGTGGGGAGGTACTGGTGATGTGTCTGCCCCCAGCCACTGGCACCAAGATAAGGTCACCATCAGGTGGTCAGGCAGTGACTCAGCATGCTAAGGTCGGCCAGAGCATCAGTTCTGTTGTTTTCTAATGAAATTAACTTTTCCTCTGTTCTAATATTTATACTCTTTGGGATTTATTTGGGTTGTTTAGATTTATAATATGCAAATCACTAGATCGCTGGCTGACCTTGACAGCAGAGAGTTGACCTACTGGAAGACTTGTTCCAGGAGAGTAGTCGAGAAAATGTTAACAGTAACTGGACTTAATTGTGTTGCCTCTTCTAGAGTTTCACCTGCAGCATGATAGATCCATATACCGTAAAAGGCACAAGTAGATAAAATACCAAGATCATATCTCTACCAAGGGTGAACATCCTACATACCTCACAGTATGTAGAAAATTTATTCAATGGTAGAAAACACTTACAAAAATTCCTGCATCCATTGACTGCAAAAGCATTTCTGAACTGGACCAAACCCAGCTGGACTACCTGTGCACTACAAGGTGTATCAAAAAAAAAAATCCGTTCTCAAAAGGCTATATTTTTTAAAGTAACGGGTATAGAAGCTTGCAGTAACTTTTAAAGTACATGGCTGAATATATAGTTTTGCATATAAAACTTCCAATGTTCACAAGTCCTCAGTGTCACCGCCCCCATACAATAATGAAACTTGTCTCATACTGTTGTGAGCGTGTCTGAAGTCACAGCAGCTATTGCTGTTGTTATGCTAACTACCGATATCCACAGCCACTGAAAAAAAAAAGTTGGCACATTTTTTCCAGAATGCTGAGAAAAAAGTCAGAATTATGAGATTAAAGTCAGAATTCCTTTTTCTCAGAATTCTGATTTTTTTTTTTTCTCAGAATTCCGAACTTAATCTAAATTTTTTTTAATCCGAATTCTGGAAAAGAAGAAAAAAAGACATGTCCACTTTTTTTCCCATTGGCCCTAATCCTCTTTGATTATTACTGCTGAATGCCTGCGGAATTAAAGCACTTGGAAACTGGATTATTCAAATAAATTGAAAATAGGAGTTGAAATTGTAGTAATAACAGCTGCAGTAGCTGTAGAAGTAGCCTTCTTATTTTTCTCCTCGTTCTTTGGGCGGCTTCCTTAAAAATACTCAGTTGCTGGGTTTGGTAAATGTCCATCTTGGCAGGATTGGGATTGTGGTCATGGTTAAAAGAAACCACCAGTGGTACAAGGCTGATGTTTTGCTGACCCATCGAGCAACCTGAAATTCATCAGCCTGACAGCAGGTCAAACTGTGATTTCTACAGCTTTTCCTCAGCTCCTTTAGAAGCTGCCTCAGAAATGACCGTACCTCATCATGTCTAACCTCAAGACGGGAGATTTATAGCACCGCTCCACTTGAACACAATCACGGAAGCTGAGCGTGTTTGCCTCGTTTTCAATTATTCATTGATGTGTTTAATTCTTTCTCGGCCATCTATGAGGCTCCCCGGGGCCTGAGTGTAAACAGTGCTGTGAGCAGCGCGCTCTGTTTTCGTCTGGCTGCCTGTGAACTCTGTCAGAGGCCTTTAGTTTGACAGATGGAGAACCTTAGGCTCAGATTCACCGTGTCAGTCTGTCTGAGGAATGAGATTTCAAGACAGGGCAACTTTACTCAGACTGGATATTTTTGGAACAAACAATCAAACTAGATCAGAAGGCGATGTGTTTGCTGTTATACTGCAGCTCAGGGCTTCCAATTCTCACACATATACAGTACGTGCATCATCGACCTTACCTGAGCGTCCATATTCCTCCACAAGCCTGGAGCCTCCAGTATTCCAGTAAACTGAGTAAATAGATGTAATTAGATCAATACGAGTATCATTTTTTATCTGAGAAATCAACCCCTCAGGCTCACACTGCAGTATTTTCCCTCTCAGAGCTGCATCGTTACTCTTAAATGCATCGCTAACGACCTCATCTATAAACTGCTGCGACGCTGTCTAAATTAGAGAATGATGACTTCCAAAATGTCAGTGCTAAATATCTGCTTCTGCAACACACGTCACAAATTTCAGAATTTGAAATTCATACCTCCTCCAGTGCTTCAAAACTATTAGAACTGTAAAATTTCTTCTGACTCTCTTTTGCTCCTGGTTCCTGCTGTGCACAGACACAGCTTGAAAGAGATCACGCCAAAATGAACGGACCGCATTCATGACGAAGAAAAAAAATTAGTATAAAATGTACCCTATGCTGCCCTAAAAAAAAAGTATTTTACTTAATCTCTCTAGCTGTTATGGTTTCTAATGCGCACAGCTGTTCAGTTGTAAGCTTTTTTGCGCAACTCCTCAGGATCGTTAGAAAGATGGTACATGAGTTGGGGCTGCAGCCCCGCAGACCTCTGGTTATCGCCCACATTTGCAGATATTCAAACACATCTGGTGTTGTGCCCACTGACAGCTGTGCACACAGAAGTAGAGAACATCATTAACCATATATCTGCATTCAAGCCAGTAAAAAACTACTCTCAAAATATTCTCATTCCTTTTTTTTATTCAAGACATTTGGGTATTCATTTACACTTTACTCCTCCGATAAAAGCATCAAAGGGTAAACTGCAGTGATCCTGAAACCGTGACTGGATTCTCAATATGTGTCATGTATTGGCTTTTGTGAAAATAATGTGAGCTACCGCCAACACAGTTGAACTCTCATTATGTTACTAATAGAGACATCAAGATAAACTGAAGTCCAGCAGCAGTGCTAGCTAACTGTGGGGATACATGTGTTTTTCAGTTTATTATTACGTGTGGCTCCATAATGTGGTGTTTTAAACATTTGCCTAGCAAGCAAATATCCACAGTTTGATTCCAGGAGGAGATACGAATCCCTTCGAGCTTGCATCACAAAGGGCTTAAAAAACAGTCACCAATCTGTTGACTCATCTCTAAAGGCTCATTTTATAGCATACTATACTTTCATGCTTTCGAGAAAAATAAAATCAATCGAATAGCCTAGATCGAGAGAGGAGTAAGAACGTCAAACATCCATCAAACCTGTCTGCATCACAGGTCTTTAATGATAGCTTGTTCATCGAGCAACAAATGAGACAGAATTTACACTTTGGTGAACATAAATGGTTTATCAGTGTTGTTATTTAAAAACAAGCCGTGGTTATAATAGCCTCTGTATGTGAAGGTGAAAGTCTGCAGCTATCAAACAAATGTTGGCGTTAAAAAACAGAAACTTGATATTTCTCGCTTTGTCTCGAATCTTCATTGACATTCCTCAGTTGTGACAAGCTTTCCTGTCAGCTTGAAACTGCTTGGGCGTTCTCCTTTGACCTGAAATCAACAAGACATTTTCACCCAGAGAAGCGCCGCTCACTGGATGTTTTCTTCTTTGGACCATTCTCTGTAAACCCTACAGATGGTTGTGTGGGAACATCCCAGTTTGAATAACCTTTCCTCATCAGGTTGTCTTGGTTATGTCTACATAACGAGATACCTTTGATTGGCTGATCAGAGATTTACGTTAACGAGTAGTTCACTAGGTTTACTTAATAAGTGTAGATGTATTTAAAGTCTATATTTAAAAAATATAGAAAAGGCTTGTAGCTCTTCGTCCAGCCAAAACCGAGAGCCCATCTACCAATCTGACATTCACTCATTCAACCCTGTTCCTTATAACAAGGCATTCACAGTGTTTTAAAAAACCCTGTACTCATTCATTTTAAATTTAGCACACACATATGCTCAGTGACACAGATCCTGCAGCTTCCCTGTGACTCTGTGCATCATCACCCAGGAAAACATGGGAGAAAAATAAGTGCTACAGATAAAACGAGGACAGACTGAGAGTGAGAGCACACATGTCTGAGTGTGTTTTCACTGAGAGAGACCCGATGTCTGTAAGATTCATTTCAAGGCAGTCATTTCCCCACTCATGATTGTGCGGGCACATGTGTATGACTACACGTAGGCTGAATCAGAGGGTGTGTGAATGAGGGAGTGCGTCATCGTGAGTACTTTTGTGTCTGAGGGTTGGAGTAGGAAATGGGTTTTTGCTCTCAGAATGATATGTAAGACTTTTATCAGTGTAGTACACAGTGTTATTATTTCATCCTTGATAAATTACAGTTTGTTATTTTTACATCGCCCACCACGCTGCCACTGATATATTCATAAATTCCCTCCAGGTGATTTGGTCTCCCGGGCCATGCACCACCTCCAGCCGCTGCACATCAAGAATGCCAGCAACGGGACTCCGGTCCACCAGAAGGCCAACACCACAGTGCACTGGGAGCCCGAAGCCCTCTATACCCTGTGTTACTTCATGCACTGCCCACAGATGGAGTGGGAAAACCCCAACGTAGAGCCATCCAAAGTCACCTTACAAACTGAGAGGTGAGTCCAACAGAGGCTTCAGACACTCGGGAATCAGGTGTTTTGTACTGTGACCACATTCAGGTTAGCTCAAAGACACCATCCAGCTGACTCAGCTTAATAGTTTAAATTCTGTAATCCCAGGAGAAAACTGAATAATCGATAGCATTTTTAAAAGATGAGCAATAATGCACAAAACATGTCGTCCTGGAAGCAAAACATCCTGCACTTGTTAACCTGGCCCGTTGAGATTATTTCAGTAACGTCTCCTCCCACTCACCCTGTCTGTCTGCAGTAATGACTTTACTTTCCCTGTGTGCATGTAAAAGGGCAGAGTCTTTTAGTCAGCAACATGGGCTGACAGCTGAAGCAGGCAGGTAAGGAGCTTGGGAAGGCTCTAGACTAACCTTACTGAACCAGCAGTTTGGGATTGCAATGCATAAATATATCTCAGAGCTTCTCAGAAATACTCGGCCTGACCTCAGGAGGTGCAGATAAAATCTGAGGTCTAAGGGTTGGTTTCTCCCCAAATTAGATCCTCACAGCAGCTAAACCACTCATGCATTTGAGTGCTATGCATGTTATTCAAAGTCAACTCATTAAAGTAAAATTCATAGCTAAAAAGTTGGTATTAGATCTCATGGGGCCAGTTTCTTGTCATTTGGTGATTCTAAATTGTCCACAGGTGTGGATGTGAGTGTGAGTGGCTGTCTGTCTCTATGTGTTAGACACGTCCACGTTATATCCAGCCTCTCACCTAGTGTCAGCTGTGATAAGGCTTCAGTCTCTCCTGAGACTTTAAGTTGGATAAGCAGTTGAGAAAATAGATGGCTGGATAGAGTGCAAGTGGCAATCCACTAAAGAAACTTGCTGGGAAAATGGTAAGTTAATGTGGCTTGGGTTTGTCCCTCCATTTTCTTTCCTTTTTAGAATTTGAATGCTCTGTCTACGCTATAACAAGATTAGCACATGGCTTTTATTTCTGCTCTCAGTTGTTTACAAGGATTTACCACTGACTGGTGATAATCTGAACAAAGACAGAGAATATACTGGTTTATTTCCTGGAAAAAACTGATTATGGGTTCAAGAAAACCAGTGATTGTCAGCAACAAACGCAAAAAGAAAGCTTAATATGTCAAAACTTTTAAGTGGAACTCGCCTTGTGATCAATTTTGCACAGTAAAAGAGCTTAAAATGAGCAATAGTTATTCCTCTGCTTCAGTCAGTTAACTATGCTCAGCTATTTAAAAAAAATTCATAGCTATTATTATTTCAAAATTATTCCATAACAGCACAATTGTTGCACTTGATTAATACAGTGCTATCTACCTGCTAAAAATGCAAATTGGAGCTTCATCAGTTCTGTGTATGGAGAGGGAAAGAAAACGAGAGACTGAGGAGTATTTTTGTTGTTTGTAACTGTGGTCATATACAGAGAATAATCTACCCGCTGTAAGTGAATGGATATCATCTGAACACGTAAAGTCATGGCCTTTCCCCAGCTCTTTATTCTTTTTTTCTAACATCTTTATGATTCTATATCCGTTTCTATATTTGCAAGTTTACTGGGAACAATGTTGTCTAAAACCACCAACATTACACTGGTTTGATGTGAAACTGGTGTATCTGCAATGGGAAAATTAACTTGAAGCAGATACTGTTGTAAACGATGGATTGAGTTTATTAAGCCGTTTAGGTCAGATTTAAGCTAAAGGACCAAGAGTTGTACTTTTATTTTGCATTGTTTAGTCTGATTTGACATTATTTTATTTATCTTTTCCCGTTTTCCCCATCTGTGTTGTTTTACTATTTGGATCTAAAAGAATTTCTATAATGTTACATGTCTCATACTTTTGAATTTAAAAAGAAAAAAGAACATGGAAAGTTTAGGCTCCAGTCCTGCAGGGCTAAAGACGAGTCAGTGATCCCCCGGCAACTTCTATTCACTAGGGAAAAAGGTGCATTCCCAAATTGAATTGGGAGTTGTTGCTTGGGGTTGTTCAGTGAAATTGGTTGCAAAAAGCTTGGTGTACCAAAAAAAAAAACTGTGTTCTCTTTGCCCTTTAGCAGATTGCCACAGTTCAGTTTAATTCAATTTAATTTTATTTACATAGTGCCAATTCACAACAACAGGTAAAGAACCTATAGAGAAAACCCCAACAATCAAACAACCCCCCTATGAGCAAGCGACAGTCGAAAAGAAAAACTTCCTTTTAACAGGAAGAAATCTTTGCCAGAAACAGGCTCAGGGAGGGGCAGCCATCTGATTGGGCGTCACAGGGGATGGCAGGTGCCTTTGTTTTGGTTGGCTGGCAGACAAAAACTTGTATGGAAATGTTAGACAACTACATACAGGGCAGTAGTAAAACTGTGAAGAGTTCAACAGTAGGTTTGTTCTTAAAGTAAAAGATTTGCTTCACTGCTTAAGCCTGGAAGTTGAAAGGGAGCCTTCTCTGTTTCACTACCACCTAGACAGTAGTTGGTTTAGTTGGTGAGTGTTTGCAGCCAAGTTGGAAACTTCCATGCAAACTATGACCAAAGCAACTGCAAGGAGATTTTTGTTGCTGCATTGTATACCTCTTTGCAACCAATTCTACCTAGCATCTGGCAGCAATTCCAGCAACCTAGCAACAAGTGGTTGCCAGGGGGGTGCTGACTAGTCTCTAAGCTTGTGTAACTAGGGTGTTACCAGTAACAGTTGACTAGTAAACTAATAAGATGGACTACAATAGCTTAGCTAATGGTGGTACCTTTTGTCAAAAAATGACATCAGTCTAGTCCAGACAGGTTCAGTGGGGTAGCAACAAACTAAAGGAAACCTAGCACACTCTGATATGCAGTGTTGGGAAGGTTACTTTTAAAATGTATTCCATTACAGAATACAGAATACATGCCCCAAAATGTATTCTGTAACGTATTCCGTTACGTTACTCAATGACAGTAATGTATTCTGAATACTTTGGATTACTTAATATATTATCATGCTTTTTACAACAACGTGAATGTACTATTGCTGTGTGATGTATTACTATTACTGAAGGTCCGCGTCTCCGAACTGTAGTAAAGGGACCTCTGACTAATACGGCGGGGTCCCTGTTGGCTCGTAGCCGAAAAATTGCTTTACTTTGTTGTGTGGGTCAACTTTTCTTGCGAGAGACAGAGAGAGGCGTTGAAAGGCTGCTCCAACGGAACTTATTGTTTTGGAGGAAAACACGAACACGGTGTACAGTCGAGTCTTAATAGCTTACTTACAACTGGGCTCGTCAGGCACTCTTCTTGGCTGCAGTGGTTATTATTATATTTACATGCTTCCAGCTCCTGTTGTTGCTCGATGACAACTCGTACCTTTCCACTCCCCTTTTTCTCCCTCTTCGCGCTCACAGACCCATTACGTGTATGGCAGTCCATTCTCCCTGCAACACGGACTACACTGCCCATGATGCTACATTCTTTAGAGCTATGCTTGTAGCATTCTGCCTGTTAGCTTAGCACAACAACAACAACAACGAAAAGGCGCTCTCTCACCCAGGAAACACACAGTCGCAGAGAGAGAGAGAGAGAGAGAGAGAGAGAGCGCGTCGCCATGTAACCATGGCAACCGTAAAGCTGCCGCCTGGAACTACAGAACATAGTTGTCAAACAAAACCCAAACAGTCCTGACCCGCGACAAAATGAAACAGGAAAGTACCGCAGTGTAATCCATTTATTTCAACAAAGTAACTGTATTCTGAATACCAGCTTTTTAAACGGTAACTGTAACGGAATACAGTTACTCATATTTTGTATTTTAAATACGTAACGGCTCTACATGTATTCCGTTACTCCCCAACACTGCTGATATGTGATCATTTTAGAGAAAATTTTTTGTCTACGTGTAGAAGCAAATGCTGTTCCTGGTGGCATTTAGGTATTTTCATCCTTTCAACCACATTGCCACTGTCAGTTATACCAGTTAGTGCAAATGTTCCTTGACCCTCGCACAAGTTTTTCGCACCACAAGCGATCTGGTAAGAAGCTGTGTGCTGCTCAGCGCTGACACTTCCCTAGGCCTTGAGCAGATTGATGGGAACCAGAGGGACTTTTCTTGGATGGACGGATGGACAGATATTCAAACATCTTTCTTCCACTCTGCAGAGATAGAAACTCAATCCTGACGACCCCGGGGAGCACTAGGAATGTCAGGCTGAGTGACATGTCAGCAGGTTCAGGCCCCCGGAGAGAAAATTCTCTATTTAGCATTCAACTGAAAGGTTGAAGACAAGTCAAAAAGGGCCTGAAAGACACAGCAGGATGAGAGGAAGACAGAATATGATCAAATGAGATAAGATCATCTTTTTGGGTTATTTTGGGGGAACTTCAGACGAGCTTCAGTGAGGTGAAAAATTACTGCAATGACTTTTACACCTGAGCTTTGAATATTTACCTGATGTAAATTTGCTTTAGAAGAAGAGAAATGTTTCTGCAAGACTTCAATTTTTAAGTTTAGTGGTAAGTAAAAGTAGTGAGAGAGCTGCTTTGATGTATTTGGTAATTTGGAACAGACGTTTACTCTTTTACTCTGGCAGTTCTGGCTGTTGTATGTTGCTGCAGGCCAACTGTCTGCATCGATGGATAACATTTCCCGCAGTGTTTTCATTCCAGACTTGGTCTCTCCTCTTTTTCAAACCTTGCAATGTAAAATACATCTTCCAAAAGCTCAGTGAAAAGGGAGGAGCTCTGCATTGTTGCATTGGTCAGCCAAATGCTAAGCAGAAAGGAAAACCCTCCTTTTTTTAAATGCAGTTCAGTTCCTGGCACACTGTTGGTGTACAGACAAGGAAAGACTGAGTTATGGAATGAGAAACTGATGCACACACAGTGTTGAGTAGTAAAACGTCAGTATCTGAAAGCTGGTGCCTTGATAAAACATGTGCTTACAGCAGATTTACCAGACGCCTGCATAAACAGCAAGCATAGCCATCACTGATGGTTTCTCTCACTTGGGTACGGGGCTCGTGTTGGAAAAAAAAATTTTTCTCTAAGAAATTATAGTTGCTAGAGGGTCATAAGGGAGAAAAGCTCTGAACAGACCTTTACTGATGGACCTACAATATAATTTAACTGACTGTAACATGAAATCAGCCTGTTTAATTTGATGCTTTAAGGTTTCCCAATGTCCATCTGAGACTTCCTCATAGGTTTAAAGGCCTTGAAGGAAAATATCCTGTGTTATTATCATTTAAACTGGGATCTGGTGAGTCAAAATTACATGTAACTCGATCAGTATTAATGATTTCAAGTATCCTGAATAGCTTAGTTTATAAAGAGGATATAAAAGGGTGTATAACTATAAAAAGGAGAAAGCTCGCTAATGAAAACCATGTGAAAGAAATGTTTTTGTAATTGTCTACAAATTACCCACTTCAGAGAGTAAGACACTCCAAAAAGTATATATTAGCCAGGGTTATTCTGTTTGCTCGCTAATGCAGGGTAGAGAAAAGCACCACTTTACAAGCTTGATAGGATAATTATTAGAAATGAGTAGGATGTACATGGAACATGCTGCCAAGAGAAGAAGAGTCTTTTAGATCAGTCCAGTCTGTTCAGTCTTTAACCAAATCTCTTTTTTACAATAATTTATCATTGTGAGGTTGAAGTGGAGAGGACCCAAACCAGGACATGTGGGCAGAAACAAATGAGTCTTTGGCTGAATCACAAAAGGTTACATGAACCAGGAGTCCAGGGAACACAGAACACAAGCAGGGAAATCAATAGTAGGATTTGACAAAGGGAGACGTATGAATATACTCTGGGGAGTAATTATGGATTAGAAATATGAGGCGATAGAGACACAGGTGCATGTGATCCACACAGGTGAAGATAATCAGACAGATGGGAAGTAAAGACTGGAACAAGACACACAAGAAAATCTACAGAAACAAGAAGACTTGATATGACAACAAATACAAGAGAATGGAAACTACAACCACAATTGACCGTGTGCTCAGGCTGCAGAAACCCAAGAAAGAAGAGGAGCAAGGAGAAGAGCCATCATGGAATGACAGGCCCCTGCCTGGTATTTACCACCAGCAGACAGAAGAAGTGGCTAACAATAGGAACAAGAATGACCGAGCCAAGATCTGATTGGACTTCGAGATACAGACAGACAAAGTGGTGATGGCTAACCAACCGGACATAGTGGACAAGCAAAGGAAGACAGCCATAGTGATTGGAAGTTATAGTCAATGACAGCAACATCAGGAAGAAGGAACACGAGAAGCTGGAAAAGTACCAAGGGCTGAGCGAAGATGTGGAGGGTGAAGGTAATAGTGGTCCCAGTGGTAATCAGAGCACTCGGTGAAGTGACTCCCAAGCGAGGCGAGTGTCTCCAGCAGATCCCAGGAACAACATCCAAGATCTCTGTCCAGAAGAGCGCAGTCCTAGGAACAGCAAATATACAGGACCCTCAAGCTCTCAGAGGATCTGTTAGAGACAGTTAGAGGATCCGAGCTAGAAGGATAAATCGCCCGCAGGGATGAGAGAGGAATTTGGTTTTTTTAATAAGTATTTCCCATTGGGATTTTGTTGAGACACCTGGGGGAATTCTAAGTTCTGGATTGGCCTACAAGAATACATCATCCCAGCACACTCTGTAACACATATTGTTTTTAGGATTGTGAATCTTCAAAAATATATAACAATAACATAATTATAAACATATCCCTCATTTTCTTAAAAAAACAAAAAGCTTACACCACAGGAGGTTAAATAAAAGTGGACTGTTGACACTTAGGAAAATATTTCATAAGTGTTATTAATATAAAGTATCCAAATTTAATTCTGCTAACGAAACTAATGGTGAACAATCAATACGTAAAACAACAAACACAGTGGGGGGGGAATTTAATGACAAATCATTTTTTATCTTAAACTTTTTGGATAAAATGCTGTTTCTGAAGGAACAAGTAGCAACAACATTTACGCTAACCTATGATTATTGTGTATTAGATGGAACAAAATGCTTTGCTGGAGCTAGTACAATACACAAAAATAAATATATAAAATTATTCAAACAAATCTTGCCCAGAATACCTCTGTTCTGCTCCATTTTCATGGAGAAAACTATGAGTATTAGCTTTGCTCGACAAAGATGCTTTTTTTTTTTTTTTTTTAAATTGAGCCCTCTTCGACACAAGGAAGTGGTTTCATGTCTTGCCTGAGTGAATTTTTCTTTTAAAGAGGCAGCTGAATAGAAAAAAAACATTTTTTACCTGTTTTTCCATCTAGGTTTTCTTCTCTGGCTCCAGTGAATGTCCACATGTGGTGTGAAATTAGAGTGACTGGATATCCAAGAGCACTGCCAGCTCACTGAGCATTTCACTATCAGATGTTTCTCCAGAATAGCGCTTTGTGATATAATTTCCACTTTGCACTTATCGGGAATACCTGACTTAATTTTCTGATAGTTTTAACTGGCAGGCAGCTCCTGGGGGAGCACTGTGCTGATTGCTGGAAGATGTGAGGCTTTGTATTTCTATCCTTTAAGAAGGCGATAAGTCTCTGAACAGCACAGCACAATACAGGTGGACTGAAGCACTGACTCTTACTGGTTTCAGGAGGGTGTACTGTGCAATACCTGGGAATGTACTGTACAGCTACTAGGGCTGTGCGATATGACCAAAATCTCATATCCCGATATAAGAATTCTATCGTCCCGATAACGATATAAATCACAAAAATGTAACATTTTCTGTAAATTCTGTGAATCTCGGGCAGTTCAACTTGCGGGAAGTGTTTCCAGCTGTGCGTCATGTAGCTGGAGTCGAGTGTTTTAAAAGATGCATGAAGCTACACATTTTTAGACATAAGTTGTAACGGCCGTCGTTTTCTCTGTGAGTATTTATTACACGGCGTGCTGCGGGGAAAAGCCTGTTCTAACGTTTGAGTCTAAGGTTTATTTTTTAGCACCTGGTGGCTCTTTTTTTACTTCTCATCCGTAAATAATCTGCTCTTTCACGTGGTTTAGTTTATTTTGAAAAGTCTCAACAGGATCTTGAGCTTTATTGTGAAAGGTTTATGTGGAACATAAACAAGCGGACACGCGATGGTGTTACCGTCGTTGTTGCTAACCACAACGCATAAAAACAGGCGCTTGTCCGTCTGTAGTGTGGTTATATTAAATATAAGAGAAAGAGAGAACTTAAAAAATTAATATAGCCACTACAGTGACCATCAAAACGATGAAAAAAATATTGCCGTAAACAGTTTATTTTGCGACACTGCGAAACAAACGATAGCGTAAAATGAAACGATGGACGTTTTTATATCGTCATCCCCTAACAGCTACTGTTCACTTTTGTTCAAGTTTTAAATTTAAGTTTCCCATTACATCTTGTGTTTTGAAGTATTTGATGGCTGTGGCTGTGAATGGTTGTCTGTATTTCTCAGTTTTACAAAGAACCCTATTAACCACTTTTAAGGTGTTTCTATGAAAGCCCATGTCACATTATACAGACCAGGAAACATATTCAAGTTTGGCTTATACGCCATGTAAGCCCAGAGGAACATGGGAACTACTCCCTGCCTTGAATCTGTATACTAAGCTATGCTAATTGCTAATTGGGCTAATACCATGAGAGTGGAATTGCTCATGTAACAACTTTAAGAAGAAAGTAAATTACAGTTATGGTTTAGTTTTAGTTCAAGGCTATGAAGATCTGAGAAGGTCACGAGAACAGATTTGTTTTCAATCCTGTCCATTTTTACTCAGTAAAACATCATTGTGGTAAAACTGAAAATATCTGATGAATGCCTGACCTGAATTTAGCTGCTGTTGGACAGGAGAAATGATTAATAACGGACACAACAACACAAGTCTGTGTTTATGAGGGAGAGATAATAAAAACACACAAGCACACACACATACACACATACTTGTACAGGAAACAAATGATGAAATATGAACTTGTCAGACAGGCGAGACCCATTACTGATGTTGATTAAAGAGGGTAATAAGAGAATTTAGGGAGGTTGTAGCATCTAGATCTCTTTCTGTTCTCCACTCTTAGAGTTATAACTTATGAACATTGACTTGCTGCCTTTTCACATATCAGTAAGGGCATCTTTAATTAGAAAGTTTGTGGCTCTCAGTGTTCAGCTGGAGTCTTTATTACCGTAATTGTCGGGCTATAAGCCGCTACTTTTTGCACAAGCTTTGTGCGGCTTTGTGCGGCTTTTAGTCAGGTGCGGCTTTTCTATGGATTGTCCATGATTTTGTCATATCGTCATATGTTTTGTTTGTTCCGCTGTTGTACGGCACTACGTTGCCTGGCGGAAGGGCATGTGATCAGACACACAGTATCGGGGTTCAAGAGTGGTATGTTGGTCACTAGTGATGGGATTTCCGGCTCTTTTTAGAGATCCGGCTCTTTCGGTTCGGCTCACTAAAAAGAGCCGGCTCTTTCGGCTCCGAACCGGCTCTTCAGGTTGTTTTGTTGCTTTAATTAATTTATTATTAACAATAATATAAAATTATGCACAAAAGGAATTACTAACGTAAAAACAAGTGGTTTTATTTATATATGTTTATATATAAATATATGCGGTGGCCCCTAGAGACAAAACACGTATAAACTCCAAAACACATTTCTAGCATGAACTGAACTTCCAAAGCAGAGCTACTAGATCACTTAAATCACACAATTGAAAGCATGTGTGTATTGTTTGTGTATTTATACACAGGCACTCATATATATATTCAAATAATTTAAAAAAAAAGTTCATTTACCTGTTATTACCACACACCAAATCCGGTCATTGGTACTTGCTGGCTTGTGTAGCCACAAGATAACAAAGGCTCAACACTGCGCCCAGCATCCTGGAGCACTTCTGTTGTCTTTTGTACGTGTTTTGAGTTTTTATGTGCTTCTGAGCTTTTATATGCTTCTGAGTTTTTACGTGCTTCGGAGTTTGTACGTGTTTTTACGTGTTTTGGAGTTTTTACGTGTTTTGGAGTTTGTACGTGTTTTTACGTGTTTTGGAGTTTGTACATGCTTCAGAGTTCGTACGTGATTTGAAGTTTGTATGTGCTTTGTCTCTAGGGGCCACCGTAAATATACTTTTATTTATTCACTCCACATAAAATGTAATAAATAAATCATATAATACAAAAATCAACTATTCACATTTCAAGTTTTAACTATTTAAATTTTCAGCTTTTTCCTTTCACAAATTTAAAGTGAAAAGAACACAAAACACTGCAAACCACAACACAATTAAATATAATATGAAAACTAAAAGAACATGCATATTCTCTGTCATATGGACCTGCATGAATAAACTTTCTCAATCCTTTATCATCTGCAACCGAAAATAGTTGTGGATGATTACTATACCTTTCTAATGTTGTTGTCCCTGCCTCTCTTTCTCTCTCTCTGGCTCTGTTCCTGTGCTACTGAGTGTAACTACCGCCCAAATTCCTTTTGTGCATATTCTCTTATATATGATAAGTCAACATTGAAACACCTGCGGCTTTTAGTCAGGTGCGGCTAATGTATGTTTTTTTTTGTTTTGTTTTGTTTTGTTGTTGTTTTTTTTTTTTGCGGCTAATGTATGTACAAAACAGGATTTTCCCCTGATTTTAGCTTGTGCGGCTAATATTCAGGTGCGCTTTGTAGTCCGGGAAATACGGTAAGTGATTTTTTTTTTTAAATTTGAAAGATGACCAAAGCAAACTGCACATGATGAACCTGACAACGTGCTGATATTATCAGTTTGAAGAGTTAATTTTCACCTGAGAAGATCACATTAGCAATATTATTTAATTTTTATATGATTTATTTTGGAAATGTTAGTAATACGGTAACTTTTACATTTTTGATATATAAATAAATTATGATTGAGTTAGAAGATTTAGAGTTTATATATTTATTTTTTTAGTGTTTTTTTTTTTATTTCCTTATCCATATTTCCATATTTATTATTTTTGAGCTAGAGTAGCTTTGCATGATTTACAGTTCATAATAATCCTTTTTCTGTTATACTTATTTCCTAGGCATTTGTGAAACAAGCTGTTTCAGCTTCTCCCCCTTCCTCTAACCTCATTTTCTATGGAATGGCTTGAACAGGTTTGAACAGCTGGAGGGAGGAGTTTCTGTGCTCGCAGTCAGAGCCTTTGATTATGGTTGACTCGTCGGTCATCGCTTGCGTGAACTGTAGGGTTGCCAACTCCCTGAAAAATAAATAAGGGACACCTCGTGGCCAGGGCCGGGCGACCCAGTTGTCTTCACCCTTCCCAGTGTGGTGAATTTTCTAGCTCTTTTTTTGTGTGTGAAATTATTTTTTTAACCATTTGACTTGAAGTTGATTTAAGTAGATGCATATTCTTTGTGATATGAACACATGTGAAACAAATGATCATTTAGCCATTTATTTTTAGCTCAAAATGACAACATTAACACAGTAAAACAGGTCTCTTTCTTAAACAGAAGCCTGTCATGCTTAACTTTTGAGAATATAAGTAAATCTTTCTTTAAAAGCACTCTGTCCTGCTTAACTTAAAATAATAGAAAACAATAGAAAGAAAAATATTCTTGTAACAGTGCACATTTAGTGCATTTAGTACAATTGGCTTCAGTTGAGGTATTATTTCAGCTTTTCTAATGCTAATCAGCTGCTCCTGTTTGTAAACCCGCTTGTTCCCATGATTACGCATCATAACTCATCATCATTATTCATCTATGTATTACTTTTATGTATTAGTCATCAATTTGTTGTAATCATCTATCCTTGCAGTTGTTTATTACACAAAATAAATTATATTATCACACTTCTGGCCACATAGCGCTGATATTCACTGCACATGCCCATATTAACGTTTTCCAGCCAGGTGTTTTCCTTTTCCCATTCTTCCCTTTCTCTGAGGGGAACAAACATTGCTGCTCTAACGCTGGGCTCACACTGTGCGGTTTTAGGCCCATTTTGAGCCGATTTTTGAGTGATCGGACCGATTTTGGCCTTCATCGTGCGTCGTGTAGTATACGTGGGGTAACGAGAAGTGATTAACACCTCACGACCAGCTCCCGATCATCAATCGCTCGTGAGGGTGTCACCACAGCCGCTCACACTGCTCACGCGCAAACGTAAACGTTGGTGAAAAAGACGGCGCAGCACGGCTGTGCAGCGTGTGATCTGGACACAAGCGATGGAGGCACAACTTGTAGAACTTTGGAAAGCTCATCCGAGCCTTTTCGATGTGGCCTCACAAAATTATCACGACCACAACAACCGTGAAAATAGTTGGATTTACACTGCTGCTCAATCACAGCTGCCTGATCAATGTTTTTCATTAGCAATTTAGCAAAGTTGATGGTAGTGGTGTGTCTGTGTGAGTGAAAGACAGAGAGAGCGAGCGACAGATTTTCTGTTATAACCTTCATTTTATGGACGCACAGTGTGAGCACTCAGGTCGCATCAGAGCATCGGGTGGTATAGTGTGAGACCTGCATCGTGACCTACCAACTTCTAACCCCTGCGAGTCAATCGTGCAGTTTGAGCAGGAGCTGAATAACGTGACTGAAAAAATCGCACAGTGTCTGCCCAGCTTTAGGTGTACTGTCGTCCGAGACTTGCACCGCAGAGTCGGCGTTTGTTCCCCTGTTGGCCATGCTTCTTGTTGTGGTCATCTGTTGTCTTCCGGTATTTTCTCCGCAAGCGACCTTTCCTCGACCAATGAGATGAGCGGTAATCTGAATTGTCATACTCGAATTGTCATAAGTGTGCTGTCAGCTCATTGGTCACAAAGCAGGAGAGGGGCTGGGAATTATGTTTTCAAACAAAGTGTTAATTCCATAAACATTTATAGACTACTTTTGATTCTCACTGTATTACGGGACAAAGTGCGTCCCTTATTAGCTCAATACGGGACGTGTACTTTTGTTTCGAAATACGGGACGATTCCGTTTTTTAAGGGACGGTTGGCAACCCTAGTGAACTGTGACGTCAACAGGAACCGTCACCAGGGCTGTGACCGGCTTTGAAGTCACAGAGGTTTAGACGTTTTTCAAAATGAGTCAGTAAAAATGTCTCGAATGCCTGTGTGATGCTCCAGATGGCTTTCACACTGCCTCTTATTGGGTTGTGTTTAGGAAGTTAGGCTGATGCGTGACTCATGAGAAATGATAATGGGTTGGTTTGGGCACAAGTAGTGACTCAGAGCAACATTAAGACCAGAGTCATTTAGTTACTTTGTGTGTTATTTTAAATTCAACTTTAAAAAAAAAAGTCTTTATTTGGCGTTTTGCTTTATTTGATTGTTTTATACACTCACAACTCTCAACTTTCACATTTCTTTATACACAGTCACTCCTGTAGAAGAAAGAAGTGTACAAATGTAAAGTCTTTTATGGGTTTTGATTGTACTGGATCTCAAGGACCTAGTGTCTTCAGATGTGTATTTAAGGTGCTACACTTTAAATATGACACAAGAGAAAAACTTCTGGCTCTGCCTGTCACCATTTATACTCACTGATTTCCATGCTGTCTTCTTCTGCTCTGTTATATGAGAATCTTTATGCTAACGCACTGATATATCAGTAAAATGCTGTATTTGCACTGAACCACAAGTGGAAAAAAAAGAAACCTGATCTTTTGCCTGGACAGAAATTAAATAGACTTTTAGTTTTAATTTTATTTATATCACACCAGTTTGCAACAGCAGTCCACTCAGGGCATTTTATATTGTAAGGTAAAGACCATAAAATCATAGAAAGTAAACCCCAGTGAGCACAAGACCCCCGTGAGCAAGCAAGTGTCAACAGTGGGAAAGAAAAACTCCAGCAGAGGTAGGCTCAAGGAGGAGCAGCCACCTGCTTTGACTGGTTTGTTGGGCCTAAGTTTCATTATTTGAAATTTTGGCTGTATTTAATATAAAAATCTCCCATCGTTTCTACAAATATGTCAAAAAGTTGAAAAGAAAAACAATTTAAAGCTAAACTAAGTATTTTTTTGTCAGCCTTTTACCAGCATGTATGTGTGTGTGTGTGTGTGTGTGTGTGCGTGCGTGCTAGAAATTACAATTTTATGTTTACATATTTTCTTGATGGTATCTCCTTCTGTGTTGAATTAATTTGACGAAATGCTGTGTAGACAGAGAACTCTAACACAAAACACCTGTGTAAACAAACAAACAAAAAAACAATAATGTCATGTTGTATCACACACAGAGCAGACGCCAGCTGCTAGACTCTTAACAACAACCCAAATTACTTTCCCTGTTTAAGTCTCCGTCTTATCAGACTTACAGCCACCTTAGTTTGTAGAATGAACCTCCAAACAAACCTTCATCAGCTAACATCGTTTTCCAGGTTAGGTAGATCATTTCTCTTCAGCTATAACATATTAATCCTTACATTTAGACCTGAAGCAGATCATTTTTTCCAATGGAATATCAGCTCCCTGGTTCTCGTCAAACTATTTGTGCAGTGTGCTAGGTTTGTGACTTTTAAAACAATTTCAGAGGTTTTACTCTTTATGTCATCATTTGAAATTCAAAGGCTGTCAAATTTAAGTTAGCTGGAGGCCAAAAGGTCTCACAGGTTCACACCCCCCATTCCAGACATTGGGATTTAGCTCCTGTGGCCACAGACAGCTGAAAGGAGAGCTCTGAACATCGCTTCAGCTAAAAAGCTCCTACAAAAAGTGCAAATAGCTGTCCATTTATGCACACACAATCAAACAAAAGTGGAGCAGCACACACTTTTTTTATAACTTGGCTTAATCTGCTTTAAACTAGTGCCAGACTGCCTGCTGACTCAGTGTCAGAAAAACAACCCATGCACGTAAGGAAGCTGCAGTAGTCACTTCGGTCCAGTTAGACGGCAGTGTGATTCATGCTCTTCTGTTCCATTAACAGCACAGAGTTTATCCTTCACTTACAGCTGCACAGATTTGACTTTTCTTTCTGTCACACACATAACTGCCCCTCCAGCCATCTAGGAAAAATAAGCATTTATGGAATTTCCCCAAAAGACTCTTTTGTTTTTCTCATAAATAATTAAAACTAAATGTGAGTCTTCATGTATTCTGACTTAATTAAGATATTAAACAGTAGCACATGAACCTGTTTTCTCCGCAGGCCGTTCCTGGTGCTGCCCCCGCTGATGGAGTGGATCCGGGTGGCGGTTGCTCACACTGAACATCGACGGAGCTTCTCTGTGGACAGTGACGATGTGAGGCAGGCTGCCAGGCTGCTGTTGCCCGGCGTGGACTGTGAACCCCGACAAATAAAGTAAGAATACGATGTCAATAACATTTACTGCACAAACCTGCTGGAGAATGAAGCTCAGTGTCATCCATTTATGAAACCTGTAAGCCTGCACATGCACGTTCAGTCAGCAGATGCTGCATTAGCATAAACTTCAACCAAGTCTCGTATACCAAACACAAGAATGACTTGCAACAATCACTCACACTTTATTTTAACAGAATCTC
Source organism: Rhamphochromis longiceps (assembly GCF_057381845.1). Taxonomy (NCBI): domain Eukaryota; kingdom Metazoa; phylum Chordata; class Actinopteri; order Cichliformes; family Cichlidae; genus Rhamphochromis; species Rhamphochromis longiceps. The sequence continues at coordinate 25,707,162 of NC_140573.1, read as the reverse complement.
ATCCACAGTGTTAGAACATGTAGATGAATATGGAGACATGATCAGCAGTTACTTGCACATTTGCTTTCTGATTACAGATTTGAGGTCAGCTGTTTACATGTAACCTGACTTATTACATGGTGTTTACATCAGACAAAACATTTTAAGAGAGCAGTTTGACTTGAACAGACCTGATCAATATGTCATCATCCATTCATCCTCCTCAGTGTCCATCTTTGTATATCGAACAGCTTTTCAGTAGAATAGTTGCGATTATTTTATTTTTCATTATTGAAAGGTGTGTTTTGCGATCACCCTCTACGGAATTTAACAAAAACTGTCATCACCAGGGGGCAGAGTTTCATAAGCACGGTGCTGTTTTCCTTTTCTTTTTCATGCTGTGTCTTTCCACCTTTTGCTGTCTCCTTTGGAAAGCAGGAATGTGCTGCTTTGCTACAGACAGGGGAAACACTGGTTCTATATCACCACACGGACAAAACATTATTACAACCGTGTGCAATGACACTGCAGTCCTGTTGCCCATGAAATGGTTGCTTTGAAGACGTGGACCCGCTTTGCAACTACCTGACGTCAGTTGGCAACCTCAAAACAACTCAGTCTGCTGTAGGTCTGTCAGTTTGGCTGGCAAATACATGCACTTTATCTATGACAATACAGCAATTAATGGATAAATCCCCACACGTAAATTCATTTTAACTCTTATATTGTGCAATGAAGCCATTTTGTCTACAGCTTTATATAAATAAGCAGCATTTAGGGATATCTAACTGACTTTTATCATCCCTTGACTTTTCCACCATTACCTGCAGGTTTACACGAGTGGCAAATTTAGTGAAGTCCTTCAGCAGCTGTTTGATGGCTTCCCATAAAAATTACAGGACACATACGATCGTAACTCCACAGACTGCGTATAAAAGATGGAAATAGATATTCATCACTAATTGGTCATTGTAGACTATGATTATGAAACCTCAGCACAAGCATTTTGACCATCATAATCATGTTTTTTTGTTATTGTTGTTGTTTTTTGGGTGGGGGGTAACCAGATGTGGCTGAACTATCTTACAAGGAAAGTTACTAATCAGTGGAAAGAAGCTTGCTCATTAAATGTTAACCAAAACTGGAGCACAGATTCTTGGATTCGGTTTTAAACCATATTTTTTAGATAATTACAATTAAATGGTTTAAGGGGCACAAACATAGATTAGAGGACCTCTGTGATGAATAGCAACCAGCCACACCCCAATTACACATGACTTTAGCCCTTTAATACAATTTAATTTGTGTGAGTTTATTCATTAAGTTTATTTTTTATTTAATCTTAAAATGGGAATCTGTGGGGATCGTCATACATTTAAAGCTGGGCTGCAGTTTTTGACACTTTTGCATTGGCTTCATTGTTTTCACCCACTGCGGTTGTTGCTGAGTGGAGCGTAAAGACTGACTAGGGATGGCAAGGACAGCCGGGAGAAAATATGGAGCCAAACTAAACAAATGAGTGTGATTAATGGAATAATGTGGGGATTATAGACAAAAAGTGTGCGCCGGCCTTTAGTTCACAGGAGCACACCCTGTATTGTTTTATTATTAATGACAACATTAACAACATGTTAACATTTCATCGTAGCCCGACAGTGAACTGAATTTCGCCTCGCACTGTAAAATTTAAAAGCTTTTTCATGAGGCTTGTCAGTTGCTAAACGAACTGTGTTTGTCCTTCTTTCTTGGACAGCAGTAACCTATAAATCTTCTCTCTGTATTTGTTTCTGACTCACTCACAGTCTCGCCTCGCTCGCCCTCTCTTTCTTCCCTCATTTGCAAACACTCCACAGCGGTTACAAAGCCGTGCACCATATTACTCTGTAATCTTTCTGTAATTTGTCACAGAGTCACCGGGTTAAGAGTCTTTTCACTTTTCATGTATTTGTAAAGAACTAATAAATGAACTACTTCGAGGTGCCAATTAATGCATCTCTTTGCATATGTCAGATTTAACTGTCATGTATATGTAGACCAACATCCGGCAAAGGTTTCTCTGTGGAAACTGCAGTTGTGACAGATGCTTGGATTAAGAGGCTTTACGGGGGACGTGAGTGGGTAATAATGAGTCACAGCAGAAGCCTTACCTGGAGAGAAGCTGCTTAAGAAAAGTACTGAACCAGAAGCAATCAAAGAGAAGTGAGTGTTGACAAACTCAGATATTAAGGAACTGACTTTCAAATTGAAGCAGATCAGTACTTATAAAGTTGCAAGTTTGTTTCCTGATAAGGAGAATTTGAGTTATGAAAGCCTGATCAGCAATCGTTTTCAGCTTCCCTCAGCATGCCGTGGAGATGTATGTGCTCGGATCTCAAAATCCATTTCTGACATAAGCTTCGTCTTAATCAAAGTAATAGATCTGCTGTTTCTGTCTGCAGAGCCGAGGATTGCTTCTGTGCCACTAGAAAGCTGGACGCAGCCTCCACAGAGGCCAAGTTCCTGCAGGATCTGGGCTTCAGGATGCTCAACTGCGGTCGGACGGACCTGGTCAAGCAGGCCGTGAACCTGCTGGGGCCCGATGGCATTAACAGCATGAGCGAGCAGGTCTGGCACCTAACACACCCACGCTCTCCTGCACACACACTCACATATATATAACAACTTTAAAATCCCACATTTGCACAGCTCAGGGGTTGGAGATACAATAAAATGTGGATTTCTAGCAAGTACCTGGCAACCCAGTGCAGTTCATGCACACATGCTGAGCACAGGCTGCTCTCTCACTGAGTAATGCAGCGTGCTAAATTCACGATACAGTTTTCATGCATCTTTCTTTTTTTTTAATACAGAAGGAAAATAATTCACATTTTTAAGAGAGTTTTTCTTTGTGTCTGTTTGTGTGTACTGCACTAACCCTGCACAAATGTCCTGCCGCTTCTTCTCAAAGTAATAACTCAATTTCAAACTCCAACCTTTCAAATTTCACACACTGCAGTTTTGTCAAAGCAGATGCTGCCTCTGGGATACTTACAAGGTGTCCGCCAATGAGGGCAGGAGTGGTAAATCATCACTGCCCCCAATGGGAGCTTCATTTTCTCGATGTTTACTTTCACTTTTACTCGTGGTTTGGAGTTTTTGGGTTAAGAAAACAGCTTATGACAGTAATAAAGGCGTAATGACCAAGCATTCATTTGTGATGATTTGGGAGTGAGACCAGGCTCGAAACACTCATCCAACAACAATCAGATGAACCTACACTTTACAGAAGTGCAAAGATCTCAATTATCCATCCAGTCTCAAAGGCATTTCTTGTCATGCTTCGGCTGTGTGCAGGCTGGATGAGGACCCAATCGCAAACTCACGGAGGCAGGAATGAACTCAAAATTCACAGCTTTATTGCTGGAGAGCAAAACCATACAAACTAAACTGGGAAACTATAACGTAATAGACGGAGAAACACATACAAAACACACAAAAACTAAGAATACTGGCCCAGGACCATGACATTTCTTAGATCCTCAGGTCTTAGCTTAAAATGAGCTTGCACCTAGTGATAATTTGCTTTATTGATTAACCTTCACTCGTCTAAATTCTATATAAAACCTATAGTAAGTCAGAACCTTGCCACAGGTTTTAAGCCAGATCATTATATTTCAGTTAAAAAAATCATACATTTTATCACATATCTCAGCGAGCTGCGATTAACCACCGCCTAGTTGCCTAAAAAATCAATTGTAGATTGCTGATTGTTTTTCTGTCAATCAACAGACTGATTATTCGTGTAGGAAACAATTAGTATTTGAACGGCAATTCGCCAACTGTGTGCAAACAACAGTCCAAGTGATTTGGCACTTGGACACAGGCAGTGGTTCGTTGGGCTTGTTTCTGGGATATCTGACACGTTCTCGCTCTGATCAGTGTCTGGAGTCCATGACAGATTAAACACCTTGGTGTTTTGATCCACTTCTATCCAACAAAGATTGCAGACGGTTGCGACCGGATGGTGGGTCAGTCTGAAGCAACGTTTAGACGTTAACATCAAGTAACGTCTACGTGAATGCCAGGATGCAGGGTTGCGCAGCAGAACGTAGATGATAAATGTTTTGCACTTGGTCCACCAGTGGTTTTAACTGGGGATTAAACTGGAATCTGTGTATTTGGTTCAGTTGTGCACCCTTAAGCACCATCGAGTGGATCCCAGTGATGCAGTAATTTCAATCAGCCCTTGAAATATCACAAAAGCAGCTTCATACATAAGTTCCTTATTATTTTTAGTTTTAATAACGCATGTGAGCATTTGTCTGTGATGGAGAGCTACATCTTACATGGTGGTTTGTTATTTGTTGGCAACGTAGATGTGTTAGTTCTTGGCAGTAAAAGGACCGCGAAAGCTGCTTCTCTAAGCTGCTGATGTATCACAGATATGTGGTTCTTGCAATAATCCTCATTTTTTGTGTATTTTTGCTTTCTTTTTCACTTTTACAAAAATGTACTTGCCCTTCATGCCTAAACACGCTGCCTGCAACAACTTTCACTTGAGGACAGCAAAGGGATAATATTGAATAAAAGAAAACGGAATGGTTAACTAAACCTGCTCATCATATAAAACCACAATATTTCAGGTTATAACAGCTGGCAGAGCAAAGTATGTTTAAAACAGAAAAGAATAGCAGGGGTTTTATTAATTTATTTCTCCCTCATCCTCCTCCAGATCTAATATATCAGGTGAGCGAGGTGAAGACATCAAGTCCTTTGCATCTCCACGTCATGCAGTGTGACTAAGCCTCGCCCTCTTTAAGACCTCAAGGATCTGATTAAAATCCCTCAGTTTTACTTGCGTGACTAAAGCTAAAGATGCTGTAACCTCTGACTCACTCTGACTTCAGCAGCTGAGAACTGTCTCAAAAATACATGAAATTATTGTTATTTTCTACATTTTTTTTTAACATATAATTAAGATGAAGTCATAGTAGGATCCTTAACTTGACTTAATTCGACACACATTTCTTAAAACTCGCACCAACTCCTCTTGGCAATGAAAAAAACATTTTTTTTCCTCTTAATCCTTTCAGCACAAAAATGCATATTTCACAGGTCTGCAAAGGAGTGGTCTCATCCCCACAGCCCCTGCCTCATGTGCTTCTATTAATTGCTCATTACAGTTTTTCTCGATTGCTAAAACACATTTCTTGAAACTACGCCTCATATCCTCACAACTGTAAACACAAATCCATAACATCTCACTCAATTTCCCAAACATCCTATTTCCAGGTCAAAATGAAGCTCTACACCCAAAACTATTCACTCCTGCTGAAAAACCAAACTTTGCCCTCAGACATCAAACACAAGCCCTCAAAAACACACACACTACAACAGAGTTTTGCACACTGGTACAATTAATTCAAAACAATAGTTCCAAAACAAATAGGTTGCTTATGGTTCTCCCCTTCAAAACCCTTGTCACATGATAAACACAAAAGACACAACCAATGTATGTACAGTGGCACATTGTCATTCATGTACTATACAGTACAACACACACCAGAAACATTATCCCACCTCAGCATCTTGTCTTTGGTCTGGGTCAGGCCAGAGAATCTCATCCACATCACAGGCTATATTGGCCCCAGCCAGGCAGCGGGGGTAAAATCCTCTTGCATGCCTGATCCACCCCTGGCATGCATCTACTGATATGTCTAGGCAGGCTTCTTCCATGGCCTGAAGGAGGTGAACATGGACATAAGGTTCTCGGTCATACACTTTCCACCGCCATGCCGAAAATAACTCCTCTATCAGGTTTAGAAAGGGAGAGTATGCAGGCAGAAAGATATTAGAAAACCTTGGGTTATTGGTAAACCAGTCACGAACCAGAGCAGCGCGATGGAAGCTGACGTTATCCCACACAACAACGTAGTGAGGCTGCTCTGGCTGTGCTGGTTCCCTGTAGTCCAGCTGGAACATATGTTGTCTTACAGGTTTTCTGATTGCTTAAGCACATTTTTTGTAACTATTGGCTAATTTTGCAAAACTCTTCACACAAATAAGAAAACCTGTCACCCAATAATCAAAACATTGTAGTTCTCTTGCAAAAGCAAACACAGCTAGATTAACTCTTCACACCTTCGTAAAAATGGTGTTTCCGTATCAAACAGTACACACAAGCCATCATCTACTAAGCACACAATGCGCCAACTGCACACTGATGGTATGAATACAAAACACATCTGGCTTTTGCTTTCTCTGTGCACAAGGTAGGCTATGTCAGTTTGAGCTCATACTTCTGTCATAGATCCATAAGCATAGAGGGATCCAAACTTCAAGTACTGGTGTTTATTCAAACACATCAAAACAAACACAAGTGTTTATTTCCAAGTATAGGATTATTTGCAATCGCCATAATGACTATATGGGTTACTTGGTCTGCAGTGAACATGCTTCCTCTGCCCCCAGCATCTGGTCATCTAGCAACTCTGTAAAGTAACAATTTCAGTATTTTTACATCAATGGTATTGGTGTGTTTCTCATTGGCATATGGCAGTGCTACAAATCTTTGTGCGAAGTGACTATACTCACCGATTCTCATTTCAAGATGTCCTTATGGTACTTGCTACAGTGTAGCGGCTCGAGTTAGGCTGGACCCGTTGGCCAGCTACCCTCAGGGTCATTCCACGGTTGATTACATGGTCCACTATTGTAGCTCTGATGTCATCAGCAATTCTATTTCTTACTCTTCCTACCCTTCCTCTCCCCCCTCCTCATCTTCCTCTCCCTCCTCCTCGTCTTCCTCTTGCTCCTCCTTGTCCTTGTCGTCCTCTTCATCCTACTTCTTCACCTCCACGTCCTCTTCCTCGGCCTCCTCTACTTCTCACTCTTTCTGCTCCCTCCATTGTACTCCGCACACACAGCTTACCTGTATTATAGTGCTTAGGCTGATTGCAAAGTGAACTAATTATCTAAAAAAGTTTTCACATGTGAAAGTGTGCCAGACAGTTGGCAAATTAGTGTTAATGATAGCCATACATGTGTATACTTTTGCTAGGAGTGTGTTGGAAATTTGGTAATTGAGTGTTGTGCAGTGAATTGTGCCTACAGTTTTGCAAAGTGTGTGTTACAAAATTGCAAACTGAGTGCAAAGCAGTTTTTGTGCTTTTAGTTTTGCAAACTCAGTGAGTGGTTTTGCTATAAGTCTGAATAGTTTTAGAGATTGTGCTACAGGAATCACAGTTAGGGTTTAAGCATTCAGAAAAAACTGTAAACCATCAAGAAAAGCAAGGAGAAGCATAGTGTTATAGGGTCCTAGTACGGCATGGCGGTGGAGTACCCCTCGTTGGCTGATGGCTGCGCACATAGTGACATTCCCCCCACGCTGACCAGGGACATTTACAATAGCCCGATGGCCAATTATGTTCCTCCCCCTTTTCCTTCTTTTGGTCAGGTTAAAACCTGCCTCATCCACAAAGATTATTTCATGGGGAACAGGCCGTCCTTCAATCTCAAAGATTCTCTGCAAAACACATAACACAGTAGAGTCAATCGGTACCCTGAACCACAGTTCAAGAGTGCTGAAATGGCAGCATAAACTGCCATGCTGTGATGGTACACAATACTTTATACAGTATCAAAACTCATACCTGAACATATTCCACACGTTGGTTTTTCACTCTGTCAGAGTTTCGTTCGAAAGGGACTCGGTATGCCTGTTTCATCCGGAATTGATTCTTTCGGAGGATGCGGTCAATTGTGGAGAGGCTGATGGCATTTATGCCTCGAAAAAGATGATCATCCTCAATCACTCTCCTTTGAATCTCTTGCAGGCGGATTACATTATTTGCAATTACCATGTTTACAAGTTCCCTCTCTTGCTCCTCCAACAAAAGCCTTAACCTGCCTCCACCAGGTGGTCGTCTCTGTGTCCTACAAAAATAGAAGCACTCATTACTGTAACTGTCACACATTCATTTTACAGGCAAATAATGGAAACATACTCAAGACACATAAGTTCAGTAACTTAAACGTTACTGTACAAAGCAGTCTTACTGCAAGTACACCTACCTGTTTTCCTCCCTGAAGGTTCTGATGATGGAGGCAACAGTGAAGCGACTCAAATTCGGTTGTACTCGTTGCCCAGCCTCCCTCATAGTCATCCCATGGACAAGGACATGGTCAACTAAAGTGGCTCGAATTTCATCCGAGACTGACTGTCTTCTTGCCCTTGCTCTTCCCCTTCCTTGTCGCCGTCGTTCTCCACCTCCTTCACCACGTCCTCCTCCTCCTCCACCTCTCCCTCCTCCTCCACCACCTTCCTGTTGTCCTAGACCACCTCCTCCTCCTCTTCCACTACGTCCTCCTCTTTCACCATGTCCTCTTCCTCCACCACGTCCTCCTCCTTCACCACGTCCTCCTCCTCCTCCACCACCTTCCTGTTGTCCTAGACCACCTCCTCCTCCTCTTCCACCACGTCCTCCTCTTTCACCACGTCCTCCTCTTTCACCATGTCCTCTTTCTCCACCACGTCCTCTTCCTTTGCATCTCTTTGGATCCATTGTTTCAAACCTGAATGAGCTGACTTTGGCCCTTTTATCTATCCATCGCAGGTTCTGATTGGTGTGTGCTAAATTTTGACTCCTAGTGTTTCCACCTGGTTAATTGTGTGCTAATTGAGCTCAAGCTATGCTGACTTAAGTTAACATTATTGCATGCTAGTGCTTTCTAAATGACTACATGGTGTAAGCACTGTAAAATGTAGGGATTTGTGTGTAGAGTTTTGCAGTAACAGTTCACCAAATTTGAGTCATGTGTCAAAGCAGGGAATAGTGTTTATAGTTCAGGGAAATGGGTGAGCTTTTTGAACAATAGCGTTACGGTTTTGAAATTTTAGTTTAGAGGCCTGGTTATAGTGTTTAGGCAATCGAGAAAAACTGTAAACACCACAACATGCTGGCAGTGGCCCAGCGGGGACATGAATGTAACCGCATGGATAACAAAGAAAATACAAATATAATAATCAGTGGACCTCGACCAAATGGAATCTAGTAACATTGCGGCAGTGAAGTAACAAATAAACCTGTTACGACTCCAGCTCACTGGGGTAAGGGGGAGGAGCATTAATTAACCAGATGGAAGAGGTTAAATGGGAGTTAATTAGTTCATTTTATAGATTTTTCCACCGGCAACGAAATTTTAGAAGCAAAGCAATCACAAAACGAAGAAGAAGAAAAGCAGAAGTGTGTCGCAGTTATTGTTTGTGGAGTTTTAGTTGAGGACCAGCTATTCAGGGCAAATATATGTGCTCACAAATAAGTCTAAAAGGTAACAAAAGTACAACAAAAACACATGAAAGTGAATCCAAAAAGGTAGAGGGGTAACAAAGGAAAGACAGCATATATAAGCATACACTGAAGGCTGATGGGAACATAATTACTGGAAGAGAGAACAACCAGAGAGTTGGAGAAGACACGGGAAGTAAAACTAGTGCAGGAAATACTAAACACAGACACAAGATTAACACTCGTCATAAAGACAGAAACGAGGGAAGAATTGAGGAAAAAGGAATGAACAGGAAGACAAACTAAGAAATCAAAATTTACACTAGAACAATCATAAAATGTCTCCAAAAGTGAACCAGAAATTCATTCTTCCACTTTGAGCAGAGACACCCAGACCCCCCTTTGCTCAGCCACATGCACCAACTCTTCTGGGGGACACCAAGATGTTCCCAAGCCAGCGAAGGGAGTGTCTAGGGTCTGCTACCAGTGGAACATCCCTAGGTGTTTTGGGTGCCTCCTTTCAATGTGGAGGAGTAGAATCTGTACTCTGAAACGTTCCTGATCTCCTCACCATTTGTCCCTAAGAGAGACACCCTTCAGATCCTCATTTTTCCAGTCACTACCCAGAGGTCAGGTCGTGACCAAACAAGTATCCAAAACTCACTCTGGAAAATATAAGAACCAAAACTTCAAACAATACAATAAATAAATACCCGAGTTTACCTGATGTCCCTGGCCAATGGTCGTACACTCATTGCCGCCTACCTAAAAAGAAAAAAGACAGGAGGCAGTAGCACCTCTCAGCCTAGTGCCAGGGATATGTATGAATGAGAAATGCCTCAGCTAAGAAGAGGCAACACCCAATATCAAGTCACCTTGAACTTTGCAGTGTGCAAACAGGAGGTATGAGTCCTTTTAACAGTTTTCATGGTGCTGTGGATGGAGCCGGGGGCTGGAGAACCGGATTAATCAAAGGTGGCAGTAGGCGGGATGCAGGAGGAGCAGTCAGGTGAAGAAGAGCAAAGAAGCAGATGCGGGGGCTTGCACACACCACCCAGCATACTGATCGCTTAAATTACTCAAGCAGGGAGGAGAGGAGCGACTCAGGGCTGTAGCAGAGCGGCATCCAGCTACAGATTGTGCCATGACCTTCCTGTTCATCCTGAAAGTGGAAGGGGAAAGGATTTTTCTTTTGTTGCCTGCTACTGCAACACTTTTCCTGCTCTGAGCACTGACAGGTCAGGTCAGTATCTCAGTCCCACTACAGCCAAGTGTCACTTGGGAATCTTCACCTTTGACGGTTCGTAGAAATATTGGCTATTCCCAGTGCTGCTAAGTGGAAGTTAATTGTGCAATCTGACTTTCCGCGGTCAATAAGCTGCGCCTAGTTAGGTTTAATTAAGATTTGCTTGGCAATTCTTCACTCAGACTCTAAAAATAAAGTCCAGGTCTGGTTGATTAATGTTTGCTTAAACACATTATATATTGTTTATAATATATTACAAAAAAATTTGAAAAACAGATGCTTGTTAAATTGACAGATTGTATTGACTTATGCTTTCCTTCCTCTCCCCTCACATAAATACGAGCCTGTGACATGCAGGCTTTTATCTCCTTGTAAAGGAGGCTAAATGGAGCAAAAGACCAGACAGCGTTACAGGAGCAATAAAGTAAAAGCTGGAGTCTGTCATAACGGCTAAGAGACATTTAGACCTCATCACGGTGCTCATCGCGGTCCGTCGTCTCTCGCCCTTTAGCCGTCTGCTGATTAAGTAGATTGCTGTCCAGGAAATGTTTAAGAATGAATCACCACTAAGGGAGATCAGTCTTCAACATAAAGCGCTGTGGTGTGTTATGAGTGAGCCGTAAAAGGCCTCTGTTGAGCATAATGGCCCAGATCAGATATATGATTGAAGTCTGTTTTATGGAAGCTCATTTAAAACAGTTAGAAAAGTCTGATAAATGTGAAGATCTCGGTGCCTCGTTTACAATAAAGGTCATTTTTAAGTTGTTGCTGTTGCTGATCTTATGCAATTCTTTGCAGTAGCACTTAGATGAAGCAGCTTCATCCTGCAGCATAATGTGTGTGGGCGTGTCAGAATACTCTGTGCATATGGAGACACGCAGAGATAGAAGAAGTTATGTTAGGAGTTTCACAGCCCACCTTTGTGCTTTTGCCCTTGTTGGGAAGACACGGTTATTTTAAGGGAGTAATGAAAAGGTCCAGTACATAAGAAGCTGCGAGAAACTGCCGGATATTTCTCTGAGTTGTGTGCTGTGTGTGTATACTTATTATATCTCACTGCATTTTACAGAACGGGATCGATTGGTAGGCAGCAGTGAAGTTATAGCATGTACATAAAATGGTGATTTAAAGAAAATTATGTGAAGACTTCTAAAAAACGAGCTAATGTTGTGGTTACGGTCAACACGATCGTCAGTGATTGTAGGATTTAGCTAGGTAAGCTACGTAAAAGCCTTCAGGAACAGGTATAGACAAAGTAAAAACCGGAAGTGAAGTGATTGCGGAAGTTTTTCCACAGTTTTCTGCAGAATGTTTTTTGCAACTGCTGCAGCAAACTGTTTCCGTGTCATCTGGGAATCCCTTTGCTCCTGCATTGATGTAACTCAAAGATGACTGGCTGGTGCTTTTAGCCTGACTGTGTAACAAAACGGTGTGGATGTAAATGGTCGTCATCATGTTATTATAGGAAGAGTCATTTTTATTGTGCCTTTCTGGTCTGACCATTCAAGGCTCTTAACACCGAGAGTCACTTTCACTGATTCACACACAGATTCATACTTTACTTATTCTGTGCACTTTAAGAGCTTTACCTGGAAACCGTTTCCAGGTAACCCAGCAATGATGATCTTGGACTGAGCACAGAAAGAAACCAGCAGACCAGCAGATAAAAACCAACCACTGTGCTGCAGCACATAGGTGTGCTGTGAGAAATGATCAGGTGTGCTGTGGAAGACTACCTGGTTCCACCTGATTAATACTCTTCCATCCAAGTACTAACCAAGCCCAACCCTGCTTAGTTTCTGAGATCAGTCGAGATTGGGTGTGCTCAGGGTCGTATGGCTGTAAGCTGATTAGTGCTCTAAGTGACCTGCTTGAGTAACGGACATAACAAATACATTCTCTTCCACTAGAGGGCATTACAACTCCTTGCTCTAACTAACTGGGTTACCAACTGCTGGTAAAACACAAGAAGATGAAGAAGAAATTACATATTAGTCATAGGAATGAATAAATATTTGAAAAGAAAAAGTAGTCAGTCAGACCTGGGTCCAAGAGAAAATTCCCACCCAGATGAAGGCCCTAGCATGAGTAGTGGTCAGAAGGAAGCAAAAAAAGGTATACTGGGGACAAACCGAGCCAATTTTGCTATGCCTGGTGTGCGGGGAAAAATAATCAATATGCTTTTTGTGACGTTTTTGCTTGGTGGTGTGCCCTGTAATTTTTCTAATGTGAAATAGTGGCTCCAAAAGGTTTGGAATCACTGCGCTAGAGCAAGGGTGTCAAACATATGGCCCTGGGACCAGAATTAGCTCACCAAAGACTCCAGTCTGACACTGGATGGCTTTGGAGAATGTAAAGGAAGGTATAGATTTTGGACTTTTAACTAAGCTTTAAAGCTTTTCCTACTTACAAAGAATTTCCCCAAGAATGTTCATACTAGAAACCAAGGTTACAAAGTAATAGATAAACATTTAAATAGCAGAAAAAATCCTGGTTATTTAGAATTTTATGGTGGGTCAATAGTTAAATAAAAAGATAAGAAAAGTTAACAAAAACTTTCTGTTATAATCTCAGAGCAGTCTTGACAATGAGGCACCAGAACTTTTTCTTTAATTTTGCACATTTGTTGACTCCCAAAGAGTCATGCTGCTTGTGGCATTCATGTGCCACATAAACATTGCTGCACATGAAACAGTAGCAATTGCACTCAGTGGCCACCACAGGATTTTGCTCTGTGCTCTACCTCGGAAATTGATTGAAAAACAGGACAAAGAGCCAAAATTTGATCCGCCTTTCAAACATCACTGAATCCCAATCGAAGCTAGAATCTCCAAGATGTGCACACCAGCAAACGAAAAGATCCCCTACTAAGGTCTTGGTACCAGACACCACGTGAATCCTTACAAAGTATAGAGCAGTACGTATAAGGTGGTGTACATGAATACGTTTAAATGTTTGTTTTTGAGTTTGACTGAAACCAAGTACAGCAGTTAGTCGTCTGAAGTGGTCTCTTGTTGAACAGCAAACCTCTCGCCTCCTATTAAAATATGCACAACCCACACAGCTGCAATATCTACATTTACAGGAATAACACCAGATTGAAATAACCTGGAATTATTTCTCAAGGCATTTTGTTAATAGCAGTGAAATCAACACTTTTGCATGAGAAATAACAAAAGTGTGTTTTCAATGCAATTCCTTCTCTGTTTGGTAGAGGTCCTAACCTCCAGCAGGAGTACACTTACTGGATGATGAGCAGCAAATCAGAAAAAGGACTCCAATCGAGTGATTTGATTGTAATCCTTGAACACATCCTTAGAAATTTCCCTTGAAGCAAAATCTAATGTAAGATGAATATCACATTTGTGTGAGAAGTTGGCCTTTAGATAATAAAAAAGTGAAATGATGCAGAGCTCATTTCAAAGATCCAGCCTGATTATTCAGTGCATGTAAAGTATTAAAGCAAACTGACCCAGTAATAAATGGTCCAGTCAAATCTCTGCTTAGTCTTTGTTGCCATTCAGATCCTTTGTTATTGTGGGGTTTTTTTGTACTTTGATTTAATTTGGCTTTGTATGTTTTTAACAAGTTTGCTTACCAAAAAAAAGGAGACTAGCAAGTTTCTTCACAAACACCGCTGACACGTAGTCAGATTCATATATCGCTATGGCATTGAAATCCTCATTCTTGTTGAGAGAAAGTAATCGCTGTTAGCATCCTTTAGCTCATTACAGTTACTTTGATCATTAGAGATGGTGTTTATTATTAAATCCCATTTAACTATTGTTACAATAGTATTTGAGGTACTATGTAGCCAAAAAAGGGTTGAAGTTTTGTTTTTTTTTCTAACAGTGAGTAAAGTGGGTCACCCAGTCGTAGGCTTCAAGAAGGCAGATGCCTTCACTTCTAAGACTTTAACTTAATCTGTTTTCAACCACCTGTCAGCTCATTGTCAAACTTCTAATTCTGTGCCTTTGGGTTTTCTTAATGCAACATTTAATTAGCATTTTAGTGACAAAGTATCAACGTTTCAGCTATCTAGTTGTTGAGTTAAAGTGAAGTTGAAGAATTTGGAAGTAGTCTTCCTTCTTCATTATTCCATCCACTTTGTAGAACAGCTGACCTGAGGTTCACTGTGAACAGTGATGCTGGTGTTCCAGCAGTTTCCAGTACATGCTAGGCTTGAACCTTGGTGTTTCCCAGATTGTTCCTGAACATCTAAACCAATTATCTAACAGATGGTGACTTTTTAGGGGTTTTTTTTTTCCCAGACCTTGGTAAAGTTGTGACACATCAGAATAACTTTAGTTTCTGATGATTCAGGAATCTGCAGTTGTTTCGAAATGCCCCCAAGAGACCTCTCCAACTTGTGTAAATATAGTTCTCTTTCTTAGATTTTTCCATCCACTTTGTTTAATGTACTGGTACCACTGTTACACTGGCCTTCTTAGACCTTCATTGAGTTTCTTGGACTTGGTCACTTGTTGTGAGTATGGGTCAGTTCAGTGAGTGCTGTCAAATAAATCCTGTTTATGGTAGCAAAGAGGCCTTAATAGGCCTTGGCTGGTTAAAATGCATTATTGAACCTTCAACACCATAACTCATAGGGTCATGTGTCACAGTAATTATTAAATGGTCAGCCTATTTGGGGGGGACATCCAGAGAGCCAAAGCTTATTGTGCCTTAACCTCCTAAGACCCGAACTCTTCCATGGCAAGCATTTTTAATTTATCTTTGATATTTGGGCACATTGGGACCCGTCCGTCCATCCATCCATTCGCTTCCGCTTATCCTTTTCAGGGTCGCGGGGGGGCGCTGGAGCCTAGCCCAGCTGTCATAGGGCGAGAGGCGGGGTACACCCTGGACAGGTCGCCAGTCTGTCGCAGGGCCAACACACAGGGACAGACAACCATTCGCACTCACATTCACTCGCACATTCACACCTAGTGGCAATTTGGATTATCCAATTAACCTATCCCCACAAGCTGAATGTCTTTGGGCGGTGGGAGGAAGCCGGAGTACCCGGAGAGAACCCACGCAAACACGGGGAGAACATGCAAACTCCACACAGAAAGACCCCGGCCTGATGGTGGAATTGAACTCAGGACCTTATTGCTGTGCGGCAACAGTGCTAACCACCGTGCCACCGTGCATTGGGACCCGATGAATGTAAAAACAAAGAATCACCAGATTTATTTTTTTTTACCCGATTTTTGTTCCTAAGAAAAATGAGAGCCATGTATGAGGATATTTGTTTTAAATTTTGATGGAACAGTGGCAGTATAATGTCCTCGTAAGTGGACATCAGGCCCTTGTAGAGCAAAATTTTGTATTTTGGTCTAAATAACCCAAAAAGTGATGTCAACATATGTGGACGCCAGGTCCTAGGAGGTTAATGTAGGAGGGTGGTGCACCAGTCAGCATTGGTTCCTCATAGAAGGAAATTACTGTCTGAATCTACAGATGTGTTGAGAGGAAAGAATGCCCACTGTTCAACTAAATTTAGACATAGCAGGACGTCTTTTCAGCGACCACCAACGATTCCTTTTCACCTTTCACTCTTTAAACAAATCTCCACCTTGTTTAGACATCTGGAAAAATCATCTCTCCCATCTCTTTCCAACGCCTTTTTGCTGGGTGGAATCTCTGCTACCATTCAACAGCTTCCCATTTTGGTACTATGTAGAAATATGTCATCCTCCCCCCTTTCTTCCCCGTCTCATCCTGCAGGGAATGACCCCTCTCATGTATGCCTGCGTTCGTGGTGATGAGGCCATGGTCCAGATGCTTCTTGACGCCGGAGCGGACATCAACAGCGAGGTCAGTGTCAACTGTCCGCTAGTCAAATGCAGCAGTGTCACAATGATTGCACTTTTTTTTTTGTTCTGGTCTAACATGTTTGTTCACATTTGTTTCTGTAAACAGTGAAACTATGAACCCACTTTGTGTTGCTCTTCCTTCCCCCTCCCCCTATCGTCATTGTCTCACCTGCTCTCAGCATGCTCTCTGTTCCCCCGGCAGCTCATTACACGAAGTGCACCAATAAGCAATAAGCGAGTATCACTGTTTTAACACCGATACAGGAAAATGATCCACTTTGCAGGCAGTTATTTCATTATGTTTTACACTGTAAATCCAGCAGCAATTTGCTTATACCACATCAATAATACATTTCTTTTATAATTGTGTGCACTTAGTGTAACTTGCTACCACAGACTCTGCATGAAGCTTGAAAATCATTGCACCTATCTGTTGTACTTAACAGTGCACTGTTAGAATTCCTGTTTTTCTCTCTGTAGTGTGTGCTTGTATGTGTGTAATCGCTTTAATTTTCAGTTAGAAAATGCAAAAGTAACACCATTTATGGGCTCTCCTTCACCGTAGTGACCTCATTATTGATCACTGTGATTGCTCCATTGCTTTGATGCTTGTGTTAAGTGCAGTATTGACTCAGAAGCAAAGCAGTATCTGTAAAATCAACCGGTGGTTTATAGAATAAGAAAGATGAAGCTAACATAAATTCAAACAAAGTGAAAACACCTCATTTGCTCCTACTGGAGCCTCGCTGTAAAGTTTTATGCAGAGGCTTTGAGATATTTTATCTGTCTGACATTTCAGCTATAACACCAATAAACAGAGGCGAGCTGAATGCTGTTTGCTCTCCAAAAACCATATCCTGCTTTAACTAGAGCAACTGTCCCCACAATGCGGCTCGGGAGGAATTTTGGTGTGAATACAGCTGTGAAATTTTCACAGGTATAAGAAAGGGCAATTTTCTGTCAAAAAAGTTCAGTTTTTCAGATATTTTGTCCTTTTTGTCTTGTAATACAGATCACTTGTACCTGCAACCCAAAAGAATCTAAAACAGACTCAAAAGTAACATTTCTCCTATCATCCATATGTCCAGATTTTATGTTTTGCCAAAATTTTGAGCTATTTTTCCCAGAACTTTCATTCAACAAGTCTCATTTCGACATAATAACCCCAAATTTTGGCTTATGGGTTGCAAAAATAATGGTTTAGTTTGTTTTCTTTTTCAGGAGCTAAAAGCTTAGAATACAAAAACCACTGATAAAACTGGCATAAGGGGCGAATTGAATTTCCATTGAAAACTAGTGTTTAGGTTCTGATTTAGAGCCTCAGACATGAGTTTACGAGCAGCGCAGCTCTTCATCAGCCAGCGGTACACGTTAAATCAAATGATGACCATTGGATAGAAAAAATACAAAGGTTCACAAATCAACATGCATGTCTTACAGTATGGAGACAATGAGGCCCTGTACTATGAAGCAGGTTCATCAGAAATCTGGATAAGTGCCCCCAAGAAGGTGGTTATCAACTGCTGCATCAACCCAGGTTTTATCACTGTAGTTGTGGTGTTGGCACCATCACACCAGTTACAAACAGAGAAAAGTGTACTCACACCAGAGAGACTGAAGAAAAGCTCACAGCAGTGACTCCAAAAACATCCCACCAAAATCTCACCTGTGGTAAAAATTTACATGCGAATCCATCTGTAACTCTGTGAGTAATCCTCCTAACAAACAGACAGACTGAGCCAATCACATAACCTCCCTGTGGAGGTAAAAAGTTGAAAAAACAGTGACCTGGATAACCCCGATAATCCCGAGGTAGACGTTGACATTTTGCTTTGAGCGCTTCAAAGCTACACAGTTAAATTCACCTCTGCCGCTTTTAAACTGTAACCGTAATCAAGACCAAATCTGTCTGCGTGGATAAATACATGCACAGAAAAGTAGACCTAAGCTTTCTAAGTAAAGTAAAAATGAGTTAACTTCTTCTCTGCAGTGACAGCCTGTGACTGGCTCTGTTTCTGCTGGAACTGCCTCTTATTATAACGTCATAAATAATTCATTCCTGTAAAAACATAAGCTCTAACAGTCCTGCTGTTGTTTAGCATCAAACCTCAAATGAAACGTGACGTATTATTTAACATCTGTTTGTCCTCCAGGCGACATTTAGAAATAATTTCCTTAATTTACTCAGTGATAAAGCAGCTTTAGAAACCACAGAACAGCATAAGGCTGGTACGGCTGTTTGATTTTATTCACTCGCTGCTTCGCTCGTGAGTCAGCACCGCCCCTCTCCTCGGCGTTAGTTGTCGGTGTTTGTCGTCGGTGTTTGCTGTCAGTGTCGCGCTTTTTCTCTCTTAGTTTCATTCCCCTTTGAAATGAAACGCTAATAAGGGGTGGAGCTGTAGATACAACAAAGTGTGGTGAGAGAGCCTCGTCCAGACAGATGCTCTTTGACGTTTAGAGTGACGATTGAGATGAGAGGCAGGATTCAAGCTGCTAAAGATTTTCTATGAAACTCAAGAGGAAAATCTCCCTGTGCCATCCTGCCCTCCTTTGCTTACACTTCTCCCTTCTGCATACTGCTTCTCACTCCCCCTCTTTCCCCCCATCCCCCGCCCTGAGCTGTGAATGTTAATGGCTGTATATATAAATATATATATCTCTCTCCCTGAACTTCACCTATGACTTCCCAGGTGCCAAGCACAGTAAACAAGCACCCCTCAGTTTATCCTGAAACGCGCCAGGGGACGCCACTCACTTTCGCCGTGTTACACGGACACGTCCCTGTCGTGCAGGTAGTGATGTTTATGACCTGTAACCATTAACCTGTGGCCCTTGCCCAATCCTTTGTACCAAAATGAGGATAATAATGATGATGGTGATTATTATGATGGTGCATCATAATAATGATGATGCCAAATGACCTTTCTTTCTCCTTCTTGGTCCTTTCTGTGCAGTGTGTATCTCAGTTATGTGGAGAGGGCTTGGCTCAGGATTATGTATGCTCCTAAAATTAAGTGTAGGTCTGACCCAGGCCCCTGTTTCCACCCTAATCTGAAGACTGATCCTGAAGTAAGAAGTAGTAAGAAGCTTGAAGCGCAGCACTGATGCACAGCCCCCAGGGATGCCAAAATTTGAGTGTTTTGTTCAGTTTTAATATATAAAACACATTTTGTTGCAGTCATTACTGTGTGAGCTGACACGGGCTGAAAGCCTGATGAACACCAGCGCCTCCAGGATTTTTTCAGTTATTAATCTGCATCAGCGCAAATCAGAGTTTTGGAGATATAAATTCTTCGTCTTCAGCTCAACACAGACGAATAAGACCCCCACACAGCATAATGATCAAGCATAGCTAGAATGTCAGTGACTTTCTGAGCTGGTTTAGGTTTCCACCAGTTGAGGTTTTTTCCTCTTGCCAAGCCTGACTGTAACATCCCCTCTTCTCCCTCTACCTGTATTTTCTTTCTCCCTGCTCTCCCCCCTTTTTTTGGTTTGTTTTCCTCTTCCTCCCTCCCCTCTTCCCTCCACCTCCTCTGCCTCTCATCTCTGCCACAGTTGTTGCTGGATAATAGAGCGAATGTGGAGGGCGCCCTGCAGGATGGGGCGGAGAACTACACAGAGACCCCACTTCAGCTGGCCGCCGCTGCAGGTAATCGCACACAAGCAGCAAAGGCTCATCTTTAATTTGGGCTTCCGATGGATGTGCACACTTAACCCAAGTATTCTTATTCCCGACCGATGCCCCGTATATGGGATTAGTCACGACATGTTTGACTCCAAGCGCACCAGAAGGCGTTCTCACACAGTTGTAATTAATGCATCACGTTCAATTACTATCTGGGATTCCAGAGTGTAGGGAATTTTAAATTTTAGTTTTCATCACTGTGCTGCTGTATGGCAGAATGTACAGAAGATATTTTACTCAGTAAAAACGAGCTTCAAACTCATGTTTTATTTTTCTAAGATCTGAGGATTTATTTATATAAACTGAGGTTGGCTGGCTCAAAGAAATAATTGTACCTTTTCCAGATATAATCCAATATATGAATAATAATAATGGATTGCATTAATATAGCACTTTTCAAGACCCTCAAAGCGCTTTACAATTCCACTATTCATTCACTCTCACATTCACACACTGGTGGAGGCAAGCTACAGTTGTAGCCACAGCTGCCCTGGGGAAGACTGACAGAAGCGAGGCTGCCATATCGCGCCATCGGCCCCTCTGGCCATATAAAAATCCACAAACTGTAAATAAAAGATGGACATAGCTACTGCGACATCAGCCATTTGTTTATGGGCTTTTAAAAAAAATTTCTCATTCAGATTTTTTGTTTCTTTTTTTGTTTCTTTTCTTTTTTTATGTGATTGTGACCATTCCTGGACAGAAGTCTGGATGGGAGACTAGCTCCTTGCTAGCAAGTGGTAGCTTACTTTGTTAGCAAGGTGTACCTTTAGATTAGATTAGATTAGATTAGATTAGATTACCGTATTTTCACGACCATAAGACGCACTGTGCTAAAAGGCGCAGTCTCAGTTATGTGTGCCATTACTGTATTTAACACACACATAAGGCGCACTGGATCATAGGGCGCATACAAGTACCGTATGCGTATTTAAAAGTAAAGCGGGAGCAAACCTGAGTTCGGTACCTTACTCACATTTTTATTACCAGTAATCGTCATCATCAACAACACACAAGCATACAAGTGTGCGTATTTAAAAATAAAGCAGGAGCAAAACAAAGTTTGGTACTCACATTTTTATCATCAATCAAACCCATCGAAGTCCTCATCCTCTGTGTCTGAATTGAACAGCTGCGCTAAATCTCCATCAAACATGCCAGGTTCACTTTCTTCACTGTCAGAGTCACTTTCCGTGCCGTGCGGCTCCTCGGAAATGATGCCGGCTTTTGCGAAAGCTCGAACAACAGTGCCAGCAGACATGTTAGCCCAAGCATCTACAATCCATTGGCAAATTGTGGCGTAACTCGCCCGGCGCTGCCTTCCACTCTTGGTGAAACTGGTCTCCATCGGTCATCCATCGCTGGATGTGTTTGTCGCCGATGTGTTTGCTGCAGTAGGAGCGGAAGATGGCCAGCTTTTCCTTATAATCCGCTGGAAGTTGCTGCGCTACCGTAGTCCTGGTCCGGATGGAAAAATGGCACCGTTTCATAAAAAGTGAAAGTGAAACTGCTTTTAGCCGAATGGTGACCATCGAAACGCTTCTCCCACTTGTTCTTTGCTCGATGATCGCCTTATGTCCGCGGAAACTCAGCTGCGTCTTCTTGACCTGTCGGAGCTTGTTTTCCAGCTTCCTCCACTTGCGAACCATCGATTCATTAATCTTAAATTCTCTCGCCGCTGCTCGATTTCCATGTTCCTCCGCGTAGCTGATGGCCTTCAGTTTAAACTGTGCTTCGTAAGCGTGTCTCTTTGCCATTTTCAGGGTTGTTAAAACAACGATGTGCTGCATAACGCACATACCTGTTCTTTTATACACGTATGTGCAATAAAGTCAACGCACACACTTCACCCTTTAGCGTTCTCATGATGTTCTCTACTACGTCCTCCTTACAACACACAGGGCGCACTGCGCTATAGGGCGCGCCGTACTTTTTGAAGAAAATCTAAGACTTTTAAGTGCGCCTTATGGTTGTGAAAATACGGTAGATAGAACTTTATTAATCCCTCGGGTGGGTTCCTCTGGGAAATTCAATTTCCAAAAAAGCACAGCACCGACAGAAGTTACAGAGTTATACACACACACATATATATAAATACAGAGACAATATAAATAAAATATACGAAGGGGATAAATAGAATAAATAGGAATAAAAATAAAAATACAAGTGAATTGCACATTTCAAGTATTGAGTCTATTTACTTTACTGTTATACTAAATTGCCATTTTTAGCTAGGAAAAGACATGAAAAAAACAAAAGTAACTTACTTGAGAAGACTTATTTTAGTATATTTCAGTATTACTGAACTATTACAATAAAGAGCTCATCATTAAAGGTCATTAAAGGGCTCAGTTTTTTGGTACTGATGATTTTCAAACCTGGTAAAGACCTTTAACACTGATCACTATGAGGTTTAACGAGGTAATTTGAAGTTTATCAAACTATTAGCTAACTTTACGAACAAGTCACTGGATCTTGTAAGATCAAGTCTGCTTTATAAAAGTTGGACAGTTTAGTCAAAAATAGTCAGTTCTGGAGGCTGCTGGAGGAAATGCAGTTCCACTTTTTTTTATTGGCTTCATTTTAAAATATAAACCCACTGTAACACTTGCTAGCAAGGCTAATCTAGATGTTGGTATATGTAATTTTATGTGTTATTTTTTTTATCATAGAAAATGACAAATGGCTTTTAGTACACCTACTTGGTGAACAAGATGAATCTGCACACCTTCAGTTTGGCATTGTCAGTATTTTACGTTTTCAGTGTTTTGTAAATCAACATTTTTTGACTGTGTGTTTTGTTTGTTTGTTTTCTGGGGGCAGGAGTTGTAAATGGCTGCTTATTTTTATGTTTTTTGGTGCAAGCCTAAAGAGGCTGTGACACTGACTTTATTTTCAGCTCTGGGGATTTCTGCTCGTTTTCTACACCAATTAAGCAAGATACACTATTTTAATTAGTAAGCTTTAAAGATGCCAGTTTAAATCCTTTGCAGCACCAGTCAGAGTTTGGAAACACGGTCATCTTTTCAGCTTCTAAAGTGGCAAACCTCACATATAGAATTTGTCCAGTTTATTTGCATTACTCTACATTCAGACCTGCTAACAAGTTGAAATCCGTTCACAAGTGTTACCAAGGGTGGCTTGGTGAGGTGTAGGAAGTCACACTGCCATGGTAACAAGGGATTAAAACATACAACCACAGATAGTAAATGTTTTTCACATCCTTTTCATTAAATAGTAAATGTGGATGAAATCAAGATCAGCTCCAAAGCTAATATTGTTAATGAACAGCAATGAGCGAGAGGCTTTCTAAGACCCAGAATAACTTTATGCAGGTCCAGGCTCGTGTTTTGATGTCTTGATCCCCAATTGGATCATCATGGTTATGGTGTTTTGTTTGATGCTGTGTCCAGTCTGATAAAGTCAAGTTCTGGTCTGCTAAGTAGAAAACTCTCCGAGACATAAACCCAGCTTGGACTATAAAATGTGCACAAATAAATAATAATTTATACCTTAAAAAATGAGTATTTACATACATCTACTATATCAGATGTAGATATAAACATAACAAGTTTATTGTAGTTAACTGAAACTAAATACTATGTGCATATATATTTAAAAAACATATAGACAATATCTGTATTGTTTGATAAAAAATGTCATTACAACTTGTTTTTCTTGAGACTTTGGATATCTACAACACTGTGAGTCAACAGCAGTGATTTTTTCTAAATCTTACTTCTGACCTGTGCCTTTTATAAACAATAATTAAAAAGACTAAAATGTGCAAATTTCAAGCAATGAAAAGAAACTAAAATAAATACTACTTTGAAAATTCTGATACATAGACAACTTTTTAACAAAACTGGATTTAGACACAACACAATATTGATAATATATATATTTCCGAAACATAGATAGGAATCGCAGCAACTCCCAGTACTTTTTTCCATATTGGGCCAAATTTACTAAGGCATTGCACCAGTGAGTAAAGAGAAAAAAATACTGTTTCTATTTATAAAGAGAGCACAGTGACTGTGCACAACTTTTGTTAGTAACCCGTAAAACTGACCATGCCTATGAGCAAATACATAGTTTAAGGGATTTAAGGTGGTCACATCACAGATAGACAAGTGCAGTGGGACAGACGGAGACTTCAGGGAGTAATCTATAGAGTAAAGTAAAACTTTGAAGAGGATAGTGGCTGAATTTCTGCTTTGATTAGCAAACGTTACCTACATTTATTATTTGCTGCTCGTGTCCTTGGAGTAAATAGTAACTCTTGCCCAGTGTTGGTCAAGTTATTTGAAAAAAGTAATCAGTAACTAATTACTGATTACTTCCCCAAAAAAGTAATCCTGTTACTTTACTGATTACTTATTTTCAAAAGTAATTAATTACTTAGTTACTTAGTTACTTTTTAAAAACACGATTTACAACCTGAAGAGGTGATAAAGTGATAGATCTTTCAGCCCAATTCTACTTTTTCTGCATAAATCATCATACAAAATGTAATCAAATGGAAAAGTCTCTTTTTTTTTTACTTGTTTTATCAGTTTTAATCTTTTAACTTTATGCATCAAGCAAAAATGTAATTATCTGCAACATTCTCTGACTTGAATAAATTAGTTTAACATTTAAACCTATTTTCTGCACATTCCAGCACATAAAATAAAATATTTTTTGTGTTTACACTCACTCTTTCAAATAGATGCAAGTAAAACACAGCAGAAAATAAATAAAGTCAAAGACTCAGCGGTCCTGTTGCTCTATTTTCACCTGTAAAGCAGGACTAGGGGTAGGCGGAGGTTTAACCTGGTGCAGGTGTGCCGCGGTCAGTTGATGAATCCGCGAGTTTCTCTGCGAGTTTCCCATTACGTCGTTGCGCACTCGGTGCTTGCTTGGAAGTTTAGGGGTTTTTTCGCTGTAAAAAGTTTTCTTCCTACGCACAACGGACACTAATGTTTTTGTCACTTTTTATGGAATCAAACTCAAAGTAAGGTCAGTACTTCCACGCTTTAAACGCTGCACGCTCATACTCTCTCCCACAATCGATATGTGATCCATTGTTGAACTGCACACAGCTGCTGTCACTAACGGCGCACTCGCTTACGTCACTGTCATGAGACATTCTCGCAAAAAAATCACGGTTTTAGTAACGCAGTAACGCAGCGTTCCTACGGGAAAGTAACGGTAATCTAATTACCGATTTTGCAATAGTAATCCCTTACTTTACTCGTTACTTGAAAAAAGTAATCAGATTACAGTAACGCGTTACTGCCCATCTCTGCTCTTGCCCTCTAATATATGCACAGGACTGAAGCTGTACCTTTCAAATGCGGGTGTGTGTGTCCTCCCTTTTTTAATCTCTTCCCTCTGTCATCCTCGTTAGGTAACTTCGAGCTGGTGAGTTTGCTTTTGGAAAGAGGGGCTGACCCCATGATTGGAACCATGTGTCGAAACGGCATCTCCTCCACCCCGCTGGGAGATATGAACTCATTCAGCCTGGCAGCAGCACATGGCCACAGGTGACACAGACAATCGCACAGACACACACACATGCACTCTCAAGTTCCAGCCAGCCAAGACGTATCCATTACCACAGTATTGATCCATTTACACACTCTGCCCCGGTCCATCTGCCTCTCACAAAATCCTGCAGCACACGAGAGGCAGATATCTCAGTTTCCCTGTCGGACAGCAGGCAGCGATAAGCGCCGCAGTCTATTCGGCCGCTCTCGTGGCTTCGGTTTGACATAATTTCCCTGCAGCTGAGTAAGACAGAGCCCATTAACATTCAGAGCAGCGAGGGCTGTCAGGAAATGGAGTGGAGTGGAAAGCCAATGTAACCGACCCAGAGTTTGGGCCGGTAAAACAGATTAAATGTTCCTGCAAAACAGGGAAATGATGAGACAGACGACTGGTGAAGTTTCTCTTTGCCTCGCTTCTGCCATATTTATTTATATAATCACATGTATTTTTAATTTGCAGCATCACCATTCTCTATATACAACAGAAATAACAGTAAAACCGTCTGTGTGTTCAAGCTGCAATACCACGATCTTTACATGGGAAACAAGAATACTTCACGTGTAGTGACCTTCAAATCATTTACTCGGTTATTCTCTCTGAATGACAATTCAAAACAATATGAAATGCATGTTCAAATACATTTTACCTCTCTTTAACTCTTAACCCAAATACCTATGTATTCTGATTGTTTTAACCAACATACCAGTGCTTGGTCTTAAACCAATTTAGCTTAGTGGCTCACAAATACATGAAAGAGTCATGTGTATGTCGACAGGCTTAGCTTTAGCTTTAACATTCTCAAAATCACTTTTCAGAACCAGTAAACAGTCGTTTTTCACTGCCAACAGCAGATTAACAATATCAGGACACAAAAAGGAGCTTATTCAGCTAAACGACCCGAAATAAGTGACGAAAGGAAACCAAAATGGCGCCCGCGGCTGGCTGGGCTTTGGCATTTTTTCAGTCCTTCTACTTCATAAAACGTAACCAATAACAGCGTTTACCCGCTGATTTATACCCCCACATTTAGCTATGCTTCTTATCAATATTTTACAACCGTTTTACTATAGCTTTACCGGTTACAAACCTGCAAAACAGGGAAATGATGAGACAGACGACTGGTGAAGTTTCTCTTTGCCTCGCTTCTGCCATATTGGAGAGGAGGGCCTATGACCTCGCTATTCTGTCTCACTGAACAATGCGCCACCCGGAGGCTGGGGGGTGCAACTACCTCATTAAACATAGTTCACTTCGGTGACAAATCTCTCTTTCTTTTAAGTACTACTTCTGATGGGATCACACATTAGTGTGTCACACGCTCCCTGACAAATGGAAATGGCTCCTGACATTCAAAAATACAAACATTTTCAAAAGTAATACAGTCAAATACTCAACATGGCATATGTGCAGGGTAAGTATATGGCCCAACTGGATAAGGCACACAAGATGCAAACCCTGGGCTAAATGGTACAAAAGGTGTTAGTGTCCATGGCTGGTATGGAAAGAATGGCGCAGCTAGTGCAGATACTATGGCCTGTGGCTGTAGAGCCGGTTCTCCCAGTGACTCATAAGTAAACACTTGTCTAGGTCTCCTTTCTCGGGCTGACCTTCTTAACTCAGTCTGTGGGTCACCTGCTGGTATCTGTGGTAGCGCTTGGCCAGGTAAAGTGGACCTTTCACATCCTTCTTCCAGACAATTTGGCTGTGCCTGTACCTCAGGGACAGGGGGCATCTGACTGTCTATTCCTGTCTGTTCATGTTCGCTGGAGGTTCTTTCTCTTTCACTGTCTCTAGTTGGTAACTGGAAGCGGTTCCTTTGGTCCTCAGGGCTTTGGCTTGTTGGGGGTACGCCAGATTGACTATAATGGACGTCTCTTTCAACATGTCTAGCCTCTCTGGGGAACCTAAACCAGTACCCTCCTGCATCCTCATCAGATTCTGAGTCACTAGAATCGCTTTTCTGTCTGTTTTGTTCACTTAACTCCGCTTCTCTCTGTCTAATCGGTTTCTTAGGTGCCTGCTCAGATCTCGGAGGCGGAGCCTCAACTGGGAGGTCGTTAACCAGTAATAGGAGGTTACGGTGTAGGACCCTGGTTTTACTTCCATCACTGCCCTCCGAATAGACTGCATAAACTGGATTATCACCTATTTGCCCTTTAACCAAATAAATGGTTTTCTCCCAGTAAGATCGCAGCTTCCCTGGTCCCCCACGTTCCCTGCAGTTCCTTACGAGGACCCTATCACCAGGCTGTAACACTACACCCCTCAGCTTTTTATCATAGAAAGACTTGTTTTTGATACTAGACAACCTACTTTTTTCACTGGCTATCCTGTACGCTTCTGTCATTCTTTTCGCCCACCTGTCTGTGTAGCTTTTGTGTGACATTATCTGCTTCTCCCCAACTAGACCAAATAAAATGTCTACCGGAAGGCGCGGGTGATGCCCAAACAGTAGAAAATGGGGGGAAAAACCTGTGGATTCATGGCGCGTACAGTTGTAAGCGTGAACTATGTGTGGCAAATGATCCTTCCAATTCCCCTTTTCTTTTTCACCTAGCGTTCTTAACATTTGTAAAAGTGTCCTGTTAAACCTCTCGGCAGGATTACCTTGAGGATGATATGGGGATGTTCTCGAGTGTCCAGTACCTGATTTCTCCCTCAGTGTCTTGAAAAGTTCATTTTCAAACTCGCGCCCTTGGTCGTGGTGAAGTCGTGCTGGGTACCCAAAGCGCGGAATGAACTCTCCAAAGATTCGCTCAGCTGCTGTCTTCCCAGACTTGTTTTTGGTGGGGTACGCCTGGGCAAACCTGGTGAAGTGGTCCACGACGACAAGAATGTATTCATATCCCCCCCGGCTGGGCTCCAGGTGGAGATAGTCGATGCAGACCAGGTCCAAAGGCGAGGTGGATGTGATGGTGCCCATTGGAGCACGTACCTGGGTTGTTGGCTTCTTGCTAATGATACATCGGCACTTCCTGGTAACATAGCTTTCTATGTCCCGTTTCATGTACGGCCAGTAGAACCTCTCTCTCACCAGTGCCAGTACTCTCTCTGTGCCGATATGTCCCATGTTATCATGCAGGTGCTTTAACACCGTCTCTTTGTACTTTGCGGGGAGGATTAGTTGTTGCCTTTCACCTGTCTGTCTATACATCAGTCCGTTTTTGAAATGTAATTTGTCCCACTCCTGCAACATTTTCCTCGTTGTTTTAGTCACTGTGTTTCTGATGTCATTTGTTAAGACTGTCATTTTCTCCTTTAGCCTCATTATTTCTCCAACCGTTTTGTCTTCTCTTTGTGCTTGAGCTAGCTCATCTTGGTCGATTGCAGGGAAAACTGGATGTGGCTCCCGGGCTGCATTTTCAGCGATAGTTAGGGCAGCAATCCATGCAACATCACTTTCTCGAGCTGCTCTAGCTCCACCCCAGGCTGCTTGGACCACCTCAGGTGATAACTCTTCAGTGCACTCACCCACATACATGTCAATGTTAAGAGGGAGACGGGACAATGTGTCAGCATCAACATTGGCCCGGCCAGGCCTGTATCTAATCTCAAAGTGAAAGTCTGACAGTTCCCCGACCCAGCGATGGCCCACGGCATTCAGCTTGGCAGTACTCATAACGTAGGTCAATGGATTATTATCTGTATAGATGGTAAAGTGTGGAGCATAGTACAGATAGTCTCTAAAACGCTCACACACTGCCCATTTAAGTGCCAGAAATTCTAGCTTGCCGCTATGGAGACAATAATTCTTTTCTGCTGGTGACAATGTCCTGGACCCATACGCTATTACCCGTAATTTTCCATCCTGGCGCTGGTAGAGAACAGCACCGAGGCCCTGTTCTGAGGCATCTGTGTGGAGGCAGAACGGTGAGTTAAAATCTGGGTAGGCCAAAACTGGGGGACTCGTAAGCATGGTAATTAGCTGTTCAAGTACATGCTGGTGTTCACTAGTCCATGCAACGGGGGCCTTGGATGACAACTGGGGACCTTTAGTCTTCAGTTGGCGCGATGGGAAGGTTGGCATGTCCGGTTTTACTTTTAACAGTTCATAGATAGGTTTTGCAATCCTCGAAAAGTCTTGGACGTAGCTCCTGTAGTAGCTTAAGAAGCCAAGTAGACGCCTTATATCACCAACTGTTTGAGGTGTCTTAGTTTTTAGGGATTCTACTGCCTCTAAGTCTTTTGGATCAATCCTTACCCCTTCTGCAGATACAAGGCGGCCAACATACCTTACTTCTTTGCAAAACAGTTCGCATTTTTCGGGTCTTAGTTTTACTCCGTGCCTCTGGAGTGCTCTTAAAACTTGTCTCACACCCTCAACATGCTCTTCAAATGTTGGTGCATAGCATAAGATGTCGTCCAGGTATGGGATACAACAATTGTCCCTGAGCGAATCTAACATCTCCTCCATGCTTCTTTGAAAAGCCGCAGGTGCATTGGAGAGGCCGAAGGGTATTCGTACCCACTCATAAAGGCCCCAGGGGGTGACGAAGGCTGTGAGGTGGCGTGAGCCCTCCGCCATGAAGCCCTGGTGGTACGCCTTTCCCTGATCAAGGATACTGAACCATGAATGCCCCCCCAGAGTGTCGGTCAGGTCTTGGATCCGAGGAAGAGGGTGTTTATCCGGAATGGTCTTCTGATTCAGCAGACGGTAGTCTATACAAAGGCGTAACGAGCCGTCTTTTTTTCGGACACAGACGACTGGAGCAGCATACGGTGACCTGGATTTAACAATCCACCCCTTGGCCAGGAGGTCCTGAATGTACTCCCCGTACGGGCCACCAAGAATCTGTAACCGACCCAGAGTTTGGGCCGGTAAAACAGATTAAATGTTCCTGCAAAACAGGGAAATGATGAGACAGACGACTGGTGAAGTTTCTCTTTGCCTCGCTTCTGCCATATTTATTTATATAATCACATGTATTTTTAATTTGCAGCATCACCATTCTCTATATACAACAGAAATAACAGTAAAACCGTCTGTGTGTTCAAGCTGCAATACCACGATCTTTACATGGGAAACAAGAATACTTCACGTGTAGTGACCTTCAAATCATTTACTCGGTTATTCTCTCTGAATGACAATTCAAAACAATATGAAATGCATGTTCAAATACATTTTACCTCTCTTTAACTCTTAACCCAAATACCTATGTATTCTGATTGTTTTAACCAACATACCAGTGCTTGGTCTTAAACCAATTTAGCTTAGTGGCTCACAAATACATGAAAGAGTCATGTGTATGTCGACAGGCTTAGCTTTAGCTTTAACATTCTCAAAATCACTTTTCAGAACCAGTAAACAGTCGTTTTTCACTGCCAACAGCAGATTAACAATATCAGGACACAAAAAGGAGCTTATTCAGCTAAACGACCCGAAATAAGTGACGAAAGGAAACCAAAATGGCGCCCGCGGCTGGCTGGGCTTTGGCATTTTTTCAGTCCTTCTACTTCATAAAACGTAACCAATAACAGCGTTTACCCGCTGATTTATACCCCCACATTTAGCTATGCTTCTTATCAATATTTTACAACCGTTTTACTATAGCTTTACCGGTTACAAACCTGCAAAACAGGGAAATGATGAGACAGACGACTGGTGAAGTTTCTCTTTGCCTCGCTTCTGCCATATTGGAGAGGAGGGCCTATGACCTCGCTATTCTGTCTCACTGAACAATGCGCCACCCGGAGGCTGGGGGGTGCAACTACCTCATTAAACATAGTTCACTTCGGTGACAAATCTCTCTTTCTTTTAAGTACTACTTCTGATGGGATCACACATTAGTGTGTCACACCAACAACACAATGCAGCATTATTAGGACAATCAATTATAGTGTGATGGTCATGCTGCAGTGTGATGTGAGCAGGTTAAAGCTGCATTAGGGCTGTGAGACACTAGATGTTCTTATTTAACATCAGATAAAGTTCATATACGAGCATCAAGAAGCAAACAATAAAAGGATTAATGTAGCTAGTTGCTAACAGTGAAGGTTCCAAGACCCCAGCACACAAGTATTTCTACCTGTGGTATTTTGTCTATCAGTTGCCAGAGTTATTAAACAAGGCTTTGAGAATGTATGTAAAGCATAAGCAGTCATGCAGAAGAGCACAGGAAGATGTGAGTGTACGCTACAAGTATGTCCAAGACAGCGTCCGTAAGTGGTTTGGTGGATTATATTAAAAAGGATCTTGGATGTAAACTTGTAAACTTGACGCATTTTAAAAAACATAAACTGGATCCTGGCCGTGTAGCTATAAAGATAATGTGCATATCTTTGGAAAGGAAAACAAAATATTCCTTTTTCTGACTTTGATTACAGTATAAAAAAAACTGTGTATATGAGGAATATGAGGAAGAACTTATTCGCTAAATGAGTCATTTTGTTCGGTTCTCACTCTGGTCATCTGGATATTACTAGTGTTCGTTTTTATTGTTATGTGCACATATCCATAGGTGTGAAAATTGAGGCGGGCCTGTATAAAGTTTAGTTTGTAGCTTGGTTTTTTTTACATAAGGGTGTAGGTCTTGAGTATCTTTCAGATTTAAAACATTTTTTAAACCATCTGGAGCATTGACGTATCTTGGTTTTGTACTTTTAAAAATGTATTTATTTTTAGAAATAAACTGAATCTAATAAAAAAAAAATGGTTTGATAATAATAATGTTTCCTGAATGTCGTATCGACTGGATGGTGATCCATTGTTGGCACTTCCTTCCTTAATCACTAGTTCTTATGTTTTCCAGTCAGTTTTACTTCCTCTTTTTGGGGATTTTTTTTTTTTCCATCCTTGTTACCTGTCCGCCTCACCCAGTTTAATTTCACCTGCCTTGTCTTCCACACCTGTTCCCTATCCACCAATTGCCCTCCTGTGTCCGTTAACCACCCACTCCAGTGTACGTGTTTAGACTCCAGCTTCCCTTTGTTCTTCGCCAGATGGTCTTGTTCTCACTGCCAAGTGGTTCGGCACTTTCAAGTCTGGTTTCTTGTTTCTAGTTTTCCCTCCCTGTGTATTTTATTGCCTTGGACTCCTTGCTGTCTTTCATCTATATGTTTAATGGACTTTTGCCTTTTGCCTGTTCCCCATGTGGTTCGTGTGCTTCACTGCTGTATTTTTTTCTTTCTGCCTATCTTCTGACTAATTATTTGGATTCTGGGCTTTTACTAAGCCTCTTTGTGCCTTTGCATTCATTAAACTTGTCAGCTATCTACTCATCAAAATATCCAAGATATTTGTTTCTAGTGAGGGTGGAAACGGTGAAGGTAGGATTTCAGAGACAATACAGTTGTGGGCAGAAGTTTGTATCCCCTCCTCATGGGCATGAATTTCATGGTATTTTGGGGATTTAATTACTTCTTTGAACTTTTCTTTTCCCAGGGTTGAATGATTGTAAAGTAAACATCTTTAATGACTTCAAAAGTTCATGAGTTGGGTGCATTTACTGTGGATTTTCTTTGATCCACACAGAGTATAAAAATATGCATACGGATTAAAGTGTATACATACAGTCACCTAAATATTTTAATAAGTGGAAATGAAGGTTCTGCAGTTGTTGTTTTTTTAACTTGACAAAGCCAAGCTCTATTAAGTTCTTGTTAGTGATTATGATTGACTTCTGGTAGTTTCTCTTTGCCAACATGAAACAAATTTGTTTGACGGCGCTCATTGTCCAAGGAACTCACTGAAGATCTAAGAAGGAGGATTGTAGATTTAAGTTGTGAAGGTCTCTTGGAGTCATTTGTAAATAGCTGCAGATTCCAAGATCATCAGTCCAAGCAATTGTTATATGGATGTGTCACCACCAATTCTGGAAGGAGACCCAAACTGTCACCTCTGATAGGTAACTGATTAGGATGTTCAGGAACCATCAAGGCTCAAGCCTGCCATCAACTGGAAACCTGCTGGAACATCAGCATCACTGTCCACAGTGAAGAGAGTTTCACATCTCCATGGACTGAGAGGCAGGTGACCAAGAAATAAACCCCTGCTTCAGAATGGACACCTTCAAGCTCAGCTGAAACTTTCTGCTGCCCACCTGGACAAGCCATATGTCTTCTGGAGCAAGGTTTTATGGTCAGACGAGACAAAGATTGAGCCTTTTGGCCACAATGACAGGAGCAATGTTTGGAAGAGTAAAGGTGAGTCTTTCAAACCGAAAAATACCAGCTTTAAAGCACACTGGTGGTAGCATCATGCTCTGGTGTTAGTTTGCTGCCAATGGTACTGCTCCATTACACAAAGTGGATGGAATTACCAAATTCTTCACTGTCACCTAAAATCAACAGCTAGACGTTTGAAACTTGGACAGGTCTGGGTGTTCCAGCAGGACAACAACCCCCAACATACATTAGAACTGGTTTTTCATTGGATAAAGTAAGCTAACATTAAGCTTGTTTTCCAGCTTAAAGGATTTGTTTGACAGCACTTGCTG
The DNA here is from genome assembly GCF_057381845.1 of Rhamphochromis longiceps. Lineage (NCBI taxonomy): Eukaryota > Metazoa > Chordata > Actinopteri > Cichliformes > Cichlidae > Rhamphochromis > Rhamphochromis longiceps. The sequence continues at coordinate 25,673,200 of NC_140573.1, read as the reverse complement.
GATTGACCAACTCTCAGAACAACAGGAAAGTCCAAAGAACTTAGTGAAGATCTAAGAAGACCAGCGGTACTGGTATTCGTGCCGGTCTACTTTGCTTTTGCAACTAGTATTTCTCATGTTAAAAGTTGACAAATTTTAAAGATATTTCTGTCTCTGGTCATCATAACATTGGGTCATTCCATCCCAAATCACTGTGTACTTTGAGCTTCACTAAAAAGTGCGGACACATATAAAGATTGGTGTGAAATTTTAGCTTCACATGAAAAACGTTTCGTCAACTCACTTGCATGTTTTTGTTTTGGGTTTTTTTTGCTGGGGCACTTTAAATCTGAGGCCATGTTTGAACCCACAAAATTGTGGTGTGAAAAAGTGGCCAGGATGTATAATTTGGGACAGATACATATAAAAAAAAAAAGCCTTAAGTTAAAAGTTTAAATATGACCCATAAGCAAGCACCCATTCATTTTTTTTTTTTCATTTTTTTTTTTTAAACAATTGTTGCATACAAAGCTCCTGTGCACAGTTCTGTCCAGGAAGAGGTTTCTGTTAAAGAACTTGTCTGCACAGAGCCCTGACCTCAGTCCCACCCAACACCTCTGGGTGGCAGTGAGCCACATCTTATCTGCATCAGTAATGCTCTTGTTGCTGAGTGGAAGCAAATCTCTGCAGGTTTAAGACTGTGTGAAAAGCCTGAAACCAGAAGGATCGAGGTGGTTACTGCAGCTGAGAATATGCAGTGTTTGGGTTTATGCATGCATGCATTGTAATTCTGCTCAAACCTGACAAAACCAGCCGCATGTTAGTACCAATAAAACAACATTTTATGATCAAACAGCCTCCCCTAACAGGACATGATGATTTGCTGCACTTGGACTCCAAACGAGACCCTCCTCGCTGAAGCAGATGGTGCAGTGATGCATTATCAGGCCGCAATCACGCTGTTTATGTTACATGCTGGAGTCCATTCTTCTCAAAGAAGGGCGTCTGTTACTGCTGCGCCGTTGTGTTGCTCAGATCCAATGCAATGTTGATGGAGTACAATAAATTTGGAGATTTGGAACAGTTTTTCTTTTCAGCCTGATCCCTGTAAGAGTCATATATTATCACTCCTACACGCTGGTGATGCAGGTTCAGAGTACAATGGGACATTTGTAGTCAATTAAGAGTGAGCACCAGTGAGAGCTACAGAGCCAAATGGGCTTAATGTGGATTTAATGCAGCTTGTGGGTGTCTAACTTGAAACCATTGATTTCACAGCTTTCCTTCATATTATTCGACCCCAGGCCAGATGTTTACCTCTCGCCCTGACCCTGTCATTTTGTCTCATCTCTCTTCTCTCATCTAGGAATGTTTTTCGGAAGCTCCTGTCCCATTCAGACAAAGAAAAGGGGGATGTGCTGTCCCTGGAGGAGATTCTAGCTGAGGGTTCAGATCCAGGGGAGAAGAGGTTGGCTCCCCAGGCCAATGGTGGAGGGACCCTGCGAACAGGAAAGGCCAGACTGAGGGCCCTGAGAGAGGCCATGTACCATAGCGCAGAGCACGGCCATGTGGACATCACCATAGACATCCGCAGCTTAGGTCAGATTTACTAATGCATGCTTCACTGGCACAAATGCATCGCTCTCCGCTGCCTCCAGCTGTCATGAAGATGTGCTTGTGCTGTCCTGTCCTGTGCTGTCCTGTGCTCGCGTCCTCAGAAATCCCAACTACTCATCCAACCATGAAACGCTCGCACAAGTAGGACTTTTTATATCCGAGGTGATAATAACTCGGTCGAAGGTGTGAGCACGATGACGGAACTGTGTCCTCGGGCAGTGCTCATTTTGTAAATGTGGCAATCATCAGCTTGCACCCCAGCTCATTGAGCACAAGACCTTATGTGGTCTGCTGATTAGGTTTTGATGAGGATTCATTGATTTTAGTCAGCAAAACAACCTCACAGTCAATTTAGTAGCTGTTCTGTACTGTCAGGTTATCAGGTGATACTTTGCAATTGTTGGTTTTTAAGGATAGATTTAAGAATTTTCAGATGAAAGTAGTAAGCTGTCCAAATGTAAAAACATACCCACTTACCAGCACCATCTAAAAGTCACCAATTAGCACCTTATATGCCATTTGTTAAACCAGTTAAAAAACCAAAGTGTTAAACTACACATGAGATATAAGCTGCTAATTAGCGAGCTTTAGGGGTGTTGGTACACAGCTTCTACAACTGTGGGCACAATGTTTCCAGGATTTAAGCTAATCTGTGAGTGATGAGCTTTTAAAACTTTCTTATCCACATTGGTTTAAAATTTGCAGATGATGGTAACGATTAAGATCATTTTCTGTGGCTGGATTATTTAGCCGGGATACTCTTTTTAAAAAATATTAAAGTGTGGAAAACTGAGAAATTGACATCAAAATTACAAACTGTACATAAAAGATGGACACGAGCTGCTGTTTTGGCCATTGCGCAGAGATGTAATCAAACTCTGGATGCAAACGTCCGGAGTATTTTCTCACATCGTTTATGTTTCATTAAAGCGTGGTTGCGTGGTGAGCGCTATGTTGATAGTTAAAATTTTAGTTTGTGATCCAGTCGTGATCACAACGTCTGTGGTAAAAAAAAAAAAAAAAAATTAGTTCTCCCTTTTTTAAATTTGTCCCCTGTAAAGAAAAACAAAGGTGCAAACTTCAACCTCTCCCATTGTGATCTTGTTTTTTTATCGGTTCTGTTTGTTTGTCTGTTTGTCTGTTTGTTAGCAGTCCAGCGTCAAGTTTTCAAGATATTGTGTTCAAATTTTGTGTGACGGTGAATAACAATATCAGCTGATTTAATTTAGGTGAAAATTGGGTCAAGGTCACACTAAATGTGAAGATCAGTAAAATCTTTACATAACAAACAATTTTTTATGGATCGTTATAAAACTTCCCAACAATAATGTAGTACCCGGCTGGCTAAGCATTTGACCTTGACCTTTATTGCCAAGGTCGAAGTTAACCTTGAAAAAATTTTCAGAAAACCATACCGAGTAATATCGTATAGAAGGGCATGCCGTACACATTTATTTTTTCAATACGATGCCCTACGATGTCACACTGACAGCTTTTTTTACACACAGTCCCCAATTTTCAGAGGCTCAAAAGTGGAGTGTAACTTGCATTAATCTGAAATAAAAGGATTGCTTTTAATAACTGGATGAAAATCCCTTGGCGTTAATGATTGCCTGAAGTCTGTATCCTCCTTTGACATGCTCTGTGTACAGAGGCAGAATTACTTAAATGTCTTCATTGTCCAGGATCTTATGGATGTGACTGTATTTGAGGGGTTAAATCAGCCGGAGAAGCTGAAGAGTCAACTCATGTCATGTGTTGAAGAAGACAAAACTTCACAGAGATCCCTCAAAGTGGAATAATGACATAATTTATACTAAACTTTATGGCTTAATGAGCTAGTTTAAAAACAAAGTTACCCTCACAAAGCATAAAATCCCAATAAAACCCACCTGTATCAGGCTGTAAACGTCAATAATTTGTGCTTTTAGGTTGCACATTTTAACACAGTGGATTAGAGGAAATGTAGTTTTTGCCAATTGGCTTTATTTTTCTGTTGTAAAGGTTCTTGTCTGGACAGTAATTACAACCACTCATGCTGCTTTTCCAGCTTTGCTAGCAGGAGCAATCCTGTCCTGAAACAACACACAGACAGACAGACCTGAACAACTGAGAAGTTGTGCCATATGTTTTAAAATACAACTTTTTGCTGAACAATATTGTAGAAAAGGAGGACGACTTGACACACCGTCCGTGTTTATTTGTCAGTTTTTTATTAGGAGAACACACTGCTGGCAGTTCTGTGAGGTTTGGCACCTACATCCTGTAGCTTTTCAGCTGGTGTACAGCACACACCCCTCCTCCGGCTTCTATCTATCTATCTAGGGAGAGACCTCGTTAGTTAATGCCGCACACCTGTCCCACCAACCTCCTTGGCACTGCCCTTGAGCTCACTGCACCACCGCTCCCCTGCCCCTGAGCAAGGGACCACACCTCTACCAGAAATATAAACCTGCCACCTCCAGACTGGGCTTTTCAGTCCCACCATTTCCCTGTTGACTTTTTTTTTTTCAATATTTTAAGTTTTTAAAAAATCTTTTTAAAAATGAGCCATTTTCAAAGCCATAAAACATACATGTATGAAAATACCTGGATGATAAATTTTCCGCTCATCTCGTCAGTTAAACTTCATTCACGTCCAACACATTTAACAGAGCATTCTTTAATTACATTCAGGTGCTGCTTTTCTATTCTCACTGAAACCCTTAATCCAAACACCCACCATGCCATCGTCCTCCACCTCCCACAACGCCATCACGTGATGGAAACATGGTCGGTTCTGTTGCCCTTGAAACCGCTCGCTCTCGGATGTTGTGTGTATTCACGCTCCGTGTGCTGGTGTTCCCAGGTGTTCCCTGGACGCTGCACACCTGGCTCGAGTCCCTGCGTACCTGCTTCATCCAGCACCGCCGACCGCTGATCCAGGGCCTGCTCAAAGACTTCTGCTGCATCCAGGAGGAGGAGTACACTGAGGAGCTGATCACGCACGGCCTGCCACTCATGTTCCAGATCCTCCGATCCAGCAAGGTCACTGGAGCTTTCTTTCATGTCCACGTAAACAAAACGCTTATTAGAGGAACATCAGACAACGTAAGGCACGCTTTCTGGGAATACAAACCGCCCTGTGCCCATGTGCTGGGTTGACATTAATAACACTCATGTTTGCATAAATTTAGTGCACTTCAAACCATATTATCATACATTTGCATAATTTCTTGTCCCGGATTGCTCATGGAAAAAAACGAGGCCACAAAACTGTAATATGTGTAAAGTTTCTGTCCTCACTGGTGTTTGTGTGTGTCTGCAGAATGAGGTGATAAGTCAGCAGCTGTCAGTCATTTTTACGCAGTGCTACGGGCCCTTCCCCATCCCTAAGCTGACGGAGATCAAGAAGAAGCAGACCTCGCGCTTAGGTAAGAGAGCGAGTTATTAATGCTTAACATTTGCTGTGTGATGAGGATGTGACTGCGGTGAAGATTCTCTCTATTTTTTGTTGTGTTTTGGGGGGGTTAGAGCGAGGAGTTACCTCAAGCTCAGAGAGCGCGCTTTTTCTCCTCGTCACATCTGTAGGTTCCTTTGACATTTGCAGCAGGTGATTAAATAAAGGTTTACAAATGGATTTAATCCTATTTACAGTGCATCCTTCTGTGCTTCAGAAGAAGCCACATATAGACAAAGAAGTATCAGATTAACTCATAATGAAACAAGATCTTCTTGATGTTTTCAAAATATTTTCACAAATAATTTGTTTGTTTTTTGTCTGTTTGTTGGAAAAACACCACTTTGGGGGAAATCTATCTAGAAAATGATTTTATTTGTGTTCTAAGGAGCTGTATGAACATTATCTAGTAGTAGAAATGTATTCAATATATTTGAAGGTTTCTTAGGCTACGTTCACACTGCAGGTCTTAGTGCTCAATTCCGATTTTTTGATCAAATCCGGTTTTTTTTGTCTGCTTGTTCACACTACAAATAAAATGTGACAGCAAACGCGCTCTAGCGTGAACCCTCAAAGCGGCCCGCATGCGCAAAAGAAGACGTCACACACAACGCGCTCTGTTTAGACCCAGAGCAAAAATTATTGTTTGACTGATGGCTGTTAATATAAAGACTTGTTTCAGACTTTACGTTCCCCAATTTTGCTTTAAGTTATAAAGTTATTTTGTTATTTACATATGGCCTAATGATGATCCTTATTGCTGTTTTAGAGAGGAGCGGTGCTTCAAAGGATAGTTGCAGATTTCTGTCAGAATCTGCAGATTATACAGTACGAATAAAATGTTCACGTTTCTTCAACGTTGTCTTTCCAACAGTTTCACTGACATCTATACTGGATGGCCAGGAAGCGTTCGCGATATCTTCTCCGGAGCTGATAACTGGCGTCTGTCTTGTGTCAGTGACGTAAAAAACGGATTTAATGCGACATGACCGTTCAAAGAGCAGTCGCTTTCTAAAACATCAGATATGTATCGGATTCAGTACCACATACGAAAGTGACCCAGGTCGGATTTGAAAATATCGGATTTGTGCCGTTCACACTGTCATACCATGATCGGATATGGGTCGCATAGGGTCAAAAAAATCGGATTTGATGCGCTTTCGCCTGCAGTGTGAACATAGCCTTAGTTTCCTCAAAGGAAGCTTTGGGAGATTAAATAAAACCTTGAATTTCACATGCAAAGGTCTTTAATGTTTGCTCTTCTTAAAAAGGTTTTTGTGTCCGGCTGCAGAGACAAAGTGAAAGTGAATTGCGTGTGTGGTATTCAGTCCTACTTGTGGTGCTTGAGTCATCACCTGTCACTACTGCAGCTGATTGTCAATATTTGTTCAAAGTAAAATTACAGTAAAGTCCATAATTTTGTTGTGCAAAGATACAATTTTAGTTATTTTGCTTTTGTATGTCAAAAAAGTGTAAAATCGAACAATCGAGATGTGAGTGAAGTGCAGGATTACAGCCATTTTTACTAGATTAATTGGACACTTAGGCCTCACCTCAATGCACCACCTCAGTGAATGGAAATACAAGGTGCAAACTGCTGTTTACCGAAAATGAATTTATCTCAGTTTCTCAAGGTAAAGAAATATAAATTCTTCAATAGCTAAGTCAGTCACCTGATCTCAGTCCATTACATCGTACTTTCCAGTTAGTGATGTAAACACTGAATGCAGAGAGACCCACAAACAAAGACTGACTATAACTGTGGCAGTGAATCCTAAACAGTTAATGAGACACTTTTTGTTAAAACCTTTGAATTACATCTGAGTGTGCGCTTCAATCGCATCTTGATTGTTTGATTTTAAACCCCACTGTTGTGGAGTACAGAGGCAAAATTACAAAAGATTGTGTCACTGCCCAACAAATTATGGACCTAAATGTAATTAGTTTTAATCCAAGTTGCATTTCATTTTTTGGCACAAACTCATTGAACTACTGTGGTCAAATAAGGATAGTTTTGAATCACAGTAATTCATATTTAGCGGCTTGGCTCTGTTCTGGGACGTCGCCGCCTTTCTGTGTGCGTTCACAGCAAAATATTGGGAGAGCAGACACATAAAACATACATCGAACATCAGTGATAACAAAACGTGACAGTGAATATGTCAGAAAAAACAGGAGAAGATGAGGATGTGAAGCAACATTAGGCAGGCTTAAATAATCCATTAATGGATGGTGTCCTGTGGCATTACGGAGCTCCTGGATAGTCTGAGGTGCAACTTGCCAGCGTGAGATGGATGAAACATAATGTCTCAGAGGTAATCTATCGTTAGGTCAGGCAGATGTGGGGGCCAATCAATCGTATCAGTTCCTTCATTCTCCAGGAACTGCCTGCATACTATCGCTACACGAGGCCGGGCATTGCCGTGCACCAGCATAGAGTCTGAAAGGGAGTCCAAGGATTTCATCCTGATACCTGATGGCACTCAGGGTGCCGTTGCCTGGCCTGAAGAGGTCTGTGTGTCCCACAGTGGATATGCCTCCCCAGACCATCACTACCCACCACCAAACCGGTCACGCTGAACGATGTTACAAACAGCATAATGCTCTCTGCATCTTCTCCAAACCCTTTCATGTTTGTCACATGTGTTCAGGGTGAACCTGCTTTCATCTGTGAAAAGCTACAGTGCCAGTGGTGGACTGGTATTCTATTTTAAATGCCAATTGGGCTCACTGGTGCTGGGCAGTGAGCACCGGAATATCAGGCTACCCTCATGAGTTGTTTCCGATTGTTTCATCAGAGACATTCACACCAGTGCTGAAGGTCACCCTGTTCCTCCTTGCACAAAGGAGCAGATAGTTGTCTTATCGATGTTTAAGGACCTCTCCTCGAGCAACTGCATGTCTCCTAGAATCTCCTCCGTGCTCATGAGACTGTGCCGGGAGACACAGCAAACCTTCTGGCCATGGCACGAATTGATGTGCCATCCTGGAGTTGTTCTGTAGCCTCTGTAGGGTCCAGGTATCACCTCAGGCTTCTAGTAGTGACACTGACCCTAGCCAAAAACTAGTGAAAAAATAGACGGGGGGTTGTCTCGTTTTTGCCCCTCTAGGGCTCCTCTTCCTAATTTGATTTACCCCAAAGCAGCTGAAAGTGATCGACAACCCCCTCTGCGAGGTACCGGACCAGATCAATATCCCACGAGTCTGACTGACTTGATGGTACACTCTTATTAAAATGTGTTTTCATTTTTGTTTTTGTTTTTTATTTAAAGTCATTAAAGATGTATGCTGTACAATTATTTCACCCTGGAAAAAGAAAATATTAAGTTCAAAGAACTAATTAAAACCCCTGAATTACCGTGATGTGCATGCCCATAAGGAGGTGCATGTAAACTTCTGTCCAAAACTGTAAAGTGAGTTTCATTTTAAAAGTAATCTGATATATATTTTTTTTTTTTATTTCGACGTGCAGTATTTTCTGGGTCATTCTTACTATTCGGTGCCATTTGAGTCCTAATGACATAATATGGTATATTTAGTGTAAAACTTGTCTAATGCTTATTTCTAAACCATTTTCTTGTATGTTTAACCCCCCTCTACCATAGAACACATTGATATATACACAGGATAAATACATTAAAAGTAAATTACTTTTATTTTAGCACAAGTCACTAAAGTACTATGTCCCCAGTCATGCTTGCTCGACTTCAGTTACAAATATAACTTAAAAAAAAAAAAAATCTAGATTTTTCATCATTTCTGGATTGGCTTATTTCTAATGTTCCTCATCAAATGTTCTTTTTTATTATTAATGCATGTTTAATACTTAAAATCTTTAAAAAAAATGTGTCCCTGAATCAACTGTCACCCCTGTTATTCTGATAAGAATTCCATAGAACACATCACCTGATTATTCTTTTAGTCACATGACACTCCCGGATGTAACATATTTTGGAGGGAAAACTTTCAAGAAGAAGACGAGTAAGTACCACTCTTTAATCAACCCTTTTTTCAATGTTTTAGCAAGATTTTGTAATGTGGCAAAGCATAACACGTCCAACCTGTTACGCTTATTAATAGTGGAAACAATTTTTTTTTTGTCATTTTTATAATATGGCTAATAAACATGTTAAAAATGGTTCTTAGTGGTCACCATGTACTAGCTTGTTGTTCATCATACTAGTAGTAATGGCTAAGTTTAGCATAAAATCTCCCCCCTGTTACCGTCACCCCTGTTATTGCTATGCACTGTAACAGGGGGGACACATGGTAACAGGGGGGACGTAAGATGATAGAAGTTTAGTGTTTAGGGTTATTTATACAAGTGTGTATTGGTAATTATTATTAACCTGTATATATATACTTTTAGAAGATTTTGAATAGTATACATTTTTCAGGGAATGGCACCAATGTCTGCTGCGGAGAAGCAGCGGCGCTACCGAGCACGTCGTGATGCTGACCCTGAGAGAAGACAGATATATCTCAAAAGAGAAGTGGAGAAAGGACAGAGAGGAAGGGGAAAAAAAGAAAGTGGCAGATCTCAGTGAACGACAGAAGAGGGCACAGAGAAAGCAGTGGCGAGAAAGGAAAAGAAAGCAGAGGGTCAAAGGAACCATGAAAATCCACCAAGTACTCAGTTTCTCTCCAGGAACAATAAAATACAGGGACATAACCTGCCTTTGCCAGGCAGACAAAGGTGTACTGGACTGTGAATGCTATGGCCTGAAGGAGATAAGCCTTAGTCAAGAGGCAAGTCCACATTGCACTGAGGGACCAACCCGGCCTGAGAACATCACAAAAGATCATATTGGTCAGTGGTGCATTATCAACTACGATGGTGAACCCTACCCAGGAATCATTCTGGAGGTTGAAGAGGATGTTAAAGTGAAATGCATGCACAAGAACGGGACCAACAAGTTCCACTGGCCAAGTCCACGTGAGGACATAACCTGGTATAGGGATGACCAGGTTGTGTGTCTGATGAAAGAACCAACACCTTTGAATAAGAGGTCAGTTCAGCTGGAGAGGAAAGTGTGGGATTTCCTTGAAAAAAACTGGAGTTGCTGGTCTGTTGCATAGGTAAAATGTGTGAGAAAAATGTTCATTATGTTGGGTGTACAGTGAAAATTTGCTTGTTTAATGTGGACATGTATCTACCTGTGTTGGTTGGACGGGCATGGTGAAGGTGTTCAAAGTTTCTTTAAGGTGGTATTTTTTGTCACTGATGTTATGTCCACCCTGTTACCTCCTGTCCACCCTGTTTCTCCTCTGTCCACCCTGTTACCTGTGTGTTTCTTTTGTTAATTAAATCAAATCAACAAACATAATGCATGTCTCTTTGGTTATTGGGAGGGAATGAATCAGCAAAATTAAGTTACTTAAAAATGGAGCCAATTTTTTTTTATATTCCCTTTGAATCTAAAAACAATCTTTTGAAATTACACTGTCTTAAAACTGAACCTGTCTTCTTTCAATATAATGCTTGTTTAAAATACTTCCTTGAAATTTCCTTGCAGATTTTAAAAAGGGACATTGTAGCTTTTAGAAAATGTAAATATTACTATAACTGTGTATTCAAAACAGTTATTAATAGAAAATTGATGTCCTGTAACAGGGTGGACATTTGGCACGTCATGGGTAAAGACTTTGATTTTAAAAAATATTATAATATAATATCCTTAGCTGGACCAATACATTTTTCTTATAGGTTGAAAATCCCTCTTTTAGATGAAATGTTAAAATAATTCAAAATTTTGTATTTTTTGATGAAGAGTGATCACACTGAAATGGCACCGAATAGTAGGAATGACCCTTCTCTATGTGCAGATAAAATGGGTCCACTTGTCTGTAATGAATCAAATCGTCCATTAACACCTCAAACTTTATTTTAGACATTTCTTTGAGAGAAACGAGGAAGAAGAGAAACATTCAGTGACGGCGCTGCAGCGCCACCTGCTGATCATTTACTGGCAGGGTTTAAATAAAGTGCTTTAAATCACTTGATTTGTGTGCAGTGAATGAAATGCACTCGAGGATGCAAACACCGGATATCAAATGCAAATCCCCTGCCGTTTAGGAATGCTAACGCGATTTGATAATTCAGCACTGATAGGCGCGTGATGAATCAGCCTTGCGGTAATTAATGGCCACATTAGCTTAATCTTCTGCTGTTTGCTGCTCTGCATGCATTGTGTGGGAGACGTGAATAAATCTCTCTTTTTTTTTCTTTTGTTTTTTTTAGACCCCCACTTCCTGAACAACAAGGAGATGTCTGATGTTACCTTCCTGGTGGAGGGGAAACCATTTTATGCACATAAAGTTTTGCTGTTTACAGCTTCACCCAGGTAACCTGAAACTTTGCTCCTATTTTATTTTGTAAAACAAAAGCGCACCGATGGGAAAAATAATGTAGAATTTATCTGTTTTTTGTTGTTGTTGTTGTTTTTAGGTTCAAGTCGCTGCTGCAAAACCGACCAGCAGCAGAAAACACCTGCATTGAGATCAGCCATGTCAAGTACAATATTTTCCATGTAAGACGTTTATTTCAGTTCAATTTAATTCCGTTTTATTTTTACAGCACCAAATCACAACAACAGTTGCCTCAAGTCACTTTATATTGTACGGTAGAATGTATGTGGGAAGGAAAAACTACCTCTTAACGGAAATGAAACCTCCAGCAGATCCAGGCTCAGGGAGAAGGCAGCCGTCTGCCGTTCTTCTCTGGGGTGAGAGAAGAAAGATTTCAGTGCATACAAAACCTATTCCCACTCTCAACCAGACCCACAACACTCATCGTCCCCTATGAGTATAAGAACAGGCTCCACGTTTGATTGTTTTATTCTGAAGGAATGGTGTTAGGTACATAGTTAAACAATCGAGATTAAGAAATCCATTTAATTCTCAAACACAGAAAGTATATAACTCCAACTTTACCGTATGAAGCTTAAGGCTGACCCAATTTGTGCACATCTGTGGGAATGGCATGAATCTTTTTGGAAAAGGGTTAAATGAAGTCTGTCAGCAGTATTGCACATTTCTGATTTTAAATGATTCACATTAGCTGTAAACCCAGAGCCCAGAAACGTGAGCTTGAACCGGCTTGGCGGCTGCTAAAATGTTGGAAATGTTGTTCCTGCTCGCTTTCTGGATGTTCTTTATCTTTTAGCTTTCCACTGGGTGTATCCATGAGGCTACAGAAGACACAATTAAACTGCGGCCCCAGAGCTTCCCCCTCCCATTTCTTTCCCCTTGTCTCTTTCAATTTCTCTCCAGTCCTGCTGGGGACTTGTTTATCTCTGGTCTGCTCTTTATTTTTACTGATTGAATGCTTGTTCCTTTTTAAATGGCGATAAAAAGAAAACATGAGAGTAAATATCACTGGATGCAGGGAAGGTATTTGATAGCAGTGAAAATATGTAAATGCTTAAATTTACATATGTAATTCAAATCTGGATTACTTTCCAGGTGACAGAATGGAGCCAAAAAAGAGGCACAAAAAAGCAACAGAAAAAAGGGTCCCTCTTGTACTCTTCATCAGCTTCATAACCTGAAGCCTGTACTGTTCTCTGTTACAGTTGGTGATGCAGTATTTGTACTGTGGAGGCACCGAGTCCCTGCACATACGCAACACTGAAGTAATGGAGGTAAGAAAGACTTAACCAAAGCCTGTGGAGTGACAGCATGAGTATTAACATTTCTAATCCCGAGTCCTGTGCCTCATTCTGTGTGGCTGTACTGTTCCCTGTAGCTCCTGTCTGCAGCCAAATTCTTCCAACTAGAGGCCCTTCAGAGACACTGTGAGATCATCTGCTCCAAGAACATCACCACCGAAACCTGTGTGGACCTTTACAAACACGCTAAGGTGGGAGGCTTACGGTCTCTAGCAGCTGATTTACATACTGGGAGGGGTTTGTGTAATGAATTTTTACATAAGGTGCAAACATGCCATTAATTAACAATTGCAGACTGGCAATACAACCACCACACACACTATTTTTCAAGCTGCTCTCATATTTTTGTATTAGCAGTGACTCAAATGACAAATGGAACAAAGTGGAACAAAAACTTTATGCATGGGCTGACACACCAGACACGATCAAGACGTTCAGTTGAGCCGCAGTCATGCTAGGCTCAACTGAGAATAGGGAATAATAATAATGCTTTGGTGCATGGAAGACACAGACTTGTCTGCAAACACTTGCCAACTACTTGCAGAGCAGTAGTGAAACTGTGGAAAGTGCAATGCGTACCAGAAAAGCATACCCACTTGTCTTCAAAGGAAAAGTTGCAATTTTTAAATGTATTGATTGCAGTAGTGAGACGTAGCATTTCAGACTTTACTACCACTTGGTGGTAGTAGAAGTAGTTTGCCACTGTTTGCAGACACGTTGGCATCATCCATGGAAACAACAGGGAACCAAGGTAACCGGCAGGTAATCAACACAATCACAAGAAGGTGCCTCTAATAAACTCAGTGCTCCAAAAATTTAATCTGTGAGCAATCACTGACCAACCGAACAGGAAATACATGTTTTTTCCTCAGCAATCAGAGGTTGCCAGGCGGTCTCCAGCTAATCTCCAGGACTCTGTGATGAAGCCTAGATGGCAGTGTGATTAAACCATTAATAACGTATACGTTTGTAAAACGTAAAATTTGCTATAACAGCATTAAAACATGTTGCTCAGTTTGTTAACATTTGCTGTATATTTTTTATTAAGTTACATTGCAGAAAAGGTGCATTGACAAATTAACTTGTAAAACAGGATAATAGTTTTATTTTAAAGTGAATACCTAATTAGAAGCTGTGTTGCTTTTAGCTCAGAAGCTAAAAGTGGTAGTACAGAGTACCGGTTTTACAGTTTTGTGAAGTTGGTGTTTGTGGGGTTTCTACAACTTTCCAAGTGGGGAAATTCGAGCTGAAAATTCCACCTTTATTTCCATCTTCCCGCCTGAGTACTGGAATAAAAATACCCTGTTAGTTGTTCAAAGTAAACTAATTAAAGATATTTAAAGAAAGTGCTAGATTGACAGATTAATAGCTGCTATTGTAAGGTTCAAACACTGGGATAATAATGATGACTGTTCTTAAAAAGCAATTACCAATTTTGGGCTGGAATATGACTGGAATATTGGCAAAATTATATATAATCAGAATTTGAAAGCTGCTAATGTCACACATTCCTTTCATCTTTCATTTTCATTGTAGTTCCTTGGTGCCACGGAGCTGACGGCTTTCATCGAGGGCTACTTCCTGAAGAACATGGTGCTGCTGATCGAACTCGATGGCTTCAAGCAGCTCCTGTACGAACCTTCCCCCGCCGAGAGCCCCGTGTCCAGCCCCGGCATCTGCTCCGACATCCTCCACGACCTGGAGAAGACTCTGGCCGCACGCATCCACTCCATCCACCTCTCCACCTCCAAGGGCTCCGTGGTGTGACGTCATCCTCACCGGAGCCCTTCGATCCAACCACAGCATCCATGTAATGCCACTTTTAGCATCCAGCGTCCCGCTTTACTTCCCCGTTTTCCCCTGACCAAGCACCCACCCTGCTGATGAAGAGGAGCTGTCGGATGTTTTTAAGTCAGGAATTCCCTTTAATTCTGCCTGTTGCAGCTCAATGGGGGTTCATGTTGCGACTTCCTGACCTTGAACTCTTTTGCCCTGTGGCTCCCATCGGTCACTCCACACCCTGAAGAGTAATAAAAACCTACAAGAAAAAACAAAAAAAACAGAACTGCCTTGACCCAACAGTATCATTTAGCTCTAACCATGATTCAAAAAAATTTCTATTGTATTTCATATAGGATACGTGCATGAAATACATAGGCTACTGTACACTGTTTTTCACTCAAAAAGGTAGAGTAGAATTTTAACTCAATAAATGCAGCTTCGTTATCATCTGCGAAATGAGACTGTGGTTTACAAACAATAATACTTTATGGAAGTGGATGCCATTACACATGCCAAAATCTAGATATAACCCTTCTATACAACCAATAAAAGTGATTAGTAGCAAAGCCAGCAGGCGGACTTTTAGGTGGCTCTTATTTACATCTCATTCTGTCTCTTCTATGTTGGATTCACTGTGTTATATCTACTGTGTGCAGAGGCCAAACTGATCACAGGAACTTCCACCGTGGCTGACACTGCGGCCGGCACTCATTCGACTAAAGACGGCCCACTCAGTGAAATCTATGCTGACTTATGCTTGAAACATGGATGCCCAACTGGGAAATTAACTTGCGATAACGCCCACGGACGACTCTTTTTAAAAAAAAAAAAAAATTATTGTTACTATTATTGGTATTTTTTTTTGCATGACATCTTGTCAACTGAGCTGACCCCTGGTGTTGCTTTTTATGCAGATATTACTTCACGGACCACTTTCGCAAGGGGAAGTAAGGGGAAAACGCTGCTTGTTAACTTTGTATCCACTGCAAAACTGATCAAAAGCGGGATTTGGTGAGGGGGGGTTTCAATTGGCAGGGACTTTCTCTTTAAAGATGCTTAAAGTAAGCATGTTAATACATTCTGAAAGTCATAGTGTTAGTTTTTTTGTTATTGTTTTTTTTTGTTTTGTTTTTTGTAAGCTGATGTACAGTATCCCCACCTCCCCTACACACACCCGCTTGGCTGCTGACACCAGTCTCATTGAATGTGCTCCCTGCTGTGCGTCTTGTTTATGCAAAGTTGCATGTTTACTCTGTTCGTATGACTCCTCTGTTTTTGCTTTAGGTGTGCTTTCTGTGTAGACTGAGTAGGCTGAGTGAGGTGTTGAAGAGGTTTTGCCTCAAATTACTTGAGCTCTTTCAGATAATATTCTAAGCCATCGGGGTAGACCATGAGATACATGTTAAAGTCACTCTTTGTTTAAGGCTTCACCCCCACATGAATTCTTCGAAGGAGAGGCTGAATCCTGCACAGAGCACTGAGTTTATTAGAGGCACAATTACCCTATTTATACCAGCCATCTGTATCTGGACACGTTCTCTCAATGCATATCTGATTTATGGGTCTTTACATTTACAACCGGTATAAAAATGCATCCTCGGTCTCTCCACTCTGCTTGTAATCAGTATGGAAATTAGTTGGACTTGTCAAAAAACATGGCACGTCCCACGTCAGGGTTCTGTTTATTTGACTGAGCTGCTCCATGAAGCAGCTCGGTAAAATAAGACCTCCAAATGTTGTGTGGTTTGGACATATGTTAATTGCAAGTCTAAATGGGGTAAATTTAGACGATGTTATTTGACTTACACAGCCACTTTATCCAGTTCAACTGCTCGTTAAATGTCTGATGAGTCTCGATTTCTGCTGCAACATTCAGGCGAAAGGGTGAGAATTTGGAGTAAACAACAGCACCTTGTTGAATCTGTGAAAGCAGGTGTTCACCCCGATATTAGAAAGGTGTATGGCTGGTGAGGGTAAATCTGTGAGTGCTGAGGTGTAAAATTAGCTTCAAATAAATTTAGTAAATCCAAACTAAAATAGTAGATTCCATAAAACAACCTGATGCATCTGATGTGTGAAGTTGCTCAAACTAAAAGAAAATGAAACAAGCACTTTTAGAGTTACAGCAGTGATCCAGAAGGATGGCAGCATAAACCTCATAAATTTCATGATCAGAGCACCCACTCAAGAATTTGTGTGGGCAGTCCTGTGGAAGATACTCGGACTTCTGCAGTCGCTATGCACACATCCTCCAAGTAGGCACGTGGGATATCTTTCCACAGCTTTCAATGTGCGTTCATAATTATGGACACCAACTGCTTTGTATTTTCCTCTCCTTCCTTTCTGGAAATTAGTTTAAAAAGCAAATGAAAGTGACACATCTTTGAAATACTAAACAATTGTTTTAATTTAGTTTAATTTAATCATCATGATAGATTTAAAAACTGTGTGAAGAAAAAACAAGCCTATATATTAAAAAAAAAAAAAAACGGGAGATGATAACTATGACTACCAAGAAAAATGAGCGCAGTGTGCAGATGAAAGCGGTTAAAAGCTCAATTTAAGGTGAGGAGGAAAATAAACTTTCCCGTTCTGATATGTTTTAAACAAACAGTAACTCCGAAATTAAATTTGTTTATTATTTTTCTCAGAGATTAATCAAAACATTTTTTTTAAAAAGTTGCCGCTGCCGTTTTATTTCGCATGAATGTCAACTTCGGTTCAGGAAAGCGCCAAATTTTTAGATTAAAAACAGAAGTTCAACCAAATCTGAGGACAGTTTAACTGGAAAACAAGTACGCATATCTACCAATTTTTATCAATACCCAAAAAATGTTCAAAAGGTCAGAAGATGGTTTGGGGGTTGGAGGACTTGGTTGACTGGTGGTTTTTATGTAAAAGTGAATTTTCTTAATTCGCATCCAAAAAAGTGGGAATTTAAACTCAGTGCTCAAAGTGTGCAATAATTCAACCTTTTTATCCCTGTGATTGCATCAAATACCAAAGGACCAAATGTAAACAACTGTCAGCTCTGCTGCTCAAAAGAACGTTTTAATCGAACCCATCCGATGTAACCGGTACCTCTCTCCCTCTAAGGAAATCGCACACCACACAGTGTATTTCATGAATGTAACAGTGCAGCAAACGTGCAAAGTTTTCCAATCCAGCGAGAAACCAAAAAAAAAAAGGAAACCAGATGCTTCACTTTGGCTAAACAATGCAAACATCGTTCAAGTGTCCTCATACTCTGTGGTGGTTGTTCCTCCTGTAATCGGAAGGTATCATTTAAAAAACTGTAGCACGTTCCAAAAATAATGATATTATTTGTTTTGGTTCCTGCAAATCATTTTAAGAGAGAGAGATTTGGGCATATACGCACACACACATTGACACAAAGCTGTAAATAGCTACAGAAAAGAAAGTACAGATGTTATCCTACAGCTTTATTTTCTTACCTACATACACGGCATGATATATTTTATTTTACATTCCGCTATTTTGTTTTACAAAAGGGAAAAGAATATATAGAGATATATAAATATAAACTTTAAAGTTTTAAAAATTAAGCAATATTTCCATTAAATTGTATTACTTTCAGTGGTATGATGTGCAATATGCCACAGGAGATGGAGTATAATGAGCTGAAAGACGATTATATACGAGTGACTGAGACTGAAACAGAAGGTTGAATATATATGAATATTATTTCTGTCTCTTTTGTGACGCCCCTTCATGTACTGTTTTGCCACCGTGGTGTTCATTTTTACCGTGAACCCTTTGAGGAAGCTGACAGTCACGATGTCGACTCACCACACTCGCTTCTTAAATGTGAAACGTAACTTTAAAAGATGCAAGCCGTTTTTGTCTCCGCAGAGGTGAAAAGGTTCACAATGATGTCAAGCACTTTCTGTGCCAGTGTTACTGTAGCCTCTCTCTCTCTCAATCGAAAAGCATTAGTATTTCAACTGTGAGCTTAAGTTTCAGTCTTATTGTGATTTTTTTTTTTTCAAAGAAACATATATGGCTTTGACATTAGAATAGAGAGGAAAAAACAATCCTTTTTTTAAATCTGTCTTAATGTTACGCCATTAGCAAAAGACTAACTTTAGCCCCTGTACTGGCGCTTTTGATTCCAAACTGGGTCCAAGCTGTAGAGTAAGTGTCGGTTCGCATGGCTCTTCTTGTTTAATGTTGTTGAGAATGTGCTCTATACACCAGCTTCGTCCACCGAGACCCTCCCCTTTATTTGCCTGCATACTTGTTCCTAATAAACGACACTTCTCCTAGATGCAGTGAAAACGTGCATGGGGTATTCACTAGATTTCACACCCAACCGAGGGGGAGGGATGAACTTTTGCATTTTTTTTTTCTTTTCCTTTGATGAGAACATGTATATTGTACAAAATATATATATATACGAAATATAAATTATACATGGTGTGAGGAGCAGGGATGTGGTGGAGTATAACAACAAAAAGGAATGTTACACTCGTGCTACAGTTTCTGTCGTTCCATGACATGCTTTTGTGGACAGCTAATAAAAGACCACAGGTTAAATCATATTAAAGGTCTCTGATTTTATTTCGCTTCGTCTCTGGAATGTTTTTCTCCATGATGGTGCGTTTATTCACGAAAAATAGAACAAGCCGAGATTTCCCCATCTTTCAGCTGCTTATATTTTATTTGGACAGAACTTTTTTTTTGTAGTTTTGCTATGGGCTCAAATTGTGGTCGTAAATCAGTTTTGTATGTGTAAAAAGAATTTGTGTGTGCACTTAGCCAAAAAAAATACCTGTGAAACTCTGCACTCAAGTTTCAAGTTACAAGTACGAATTTTGACCCAGTTTTTCTTTCTTTCATCTGATTGGCCAATGTCATGTCAATCACAAATTTAACTATCCAATCAGAGAACAGGTGGGTTTGGCTATTGGAGGGGTGCTTTATGGAGTTTCAGATCCTTCGGTTGGCTTAGGTGCAGGGCCACGTTTCACACTACTAGGCTAAACCCCAAATTACTAGACAACATAAGCAATTTTCTCATTCAAAAACAAAGAAGAGATGGTAAAATTCAAGTTTTTTTTATTGCAGAAAGATTTGCAAGCTGAAAATGTTCACTGGTTTTAGATACACACGTCTTAGAGATCAATGATATGTTCTTCAGAACATCAGAATGAATGGAAAGCAACAAAAGCACCAACGTTTAAACCGGTCAGAGTGTTTTTGGTGAACCATCTCATTAAGAGAGATTTGGATTTCTACTGAAACTCTATTCTCACATCCTCTGTGAAAGATGACTCCACTTTAAATTCGTGAGTGAGCGAGTGTTCACAAAGGGATTTTTTTTGGAGGAACGCTAACCCACACTCCTCGCATACGTAGCTCTTTGGCTTCCCGGCGTGAGTCCGCCTGTGTTTCTTCATGTGGTAAGACAACCTGAAACCTTTGTCACATATGTCACATTTAAATGGCTTCTCTCCCGTGTGGATCCGCATGTGCGACTTCAAATAGCCCGACTGGATGAAGGCTTTGCCGCACACTTCGCACTTGTATGGCCGCTCCCCGGTGTGGTACCTGTTGTGGAGCCTGAGCTCGTTGGCGGTCAGGAAGGTCTTCCCGCACACGGTGCACTGGTGCGGCCTCTCTCCTGTGTGGATGAGCTCGTGCCTCTTCAGTGACGTCTCCTTCATGAACTGCTTGCCGCAGCTGTTGCAGGGATACCGGACCCCGATGTGGACTTGCTCCACGTGGTTTGTGAGCTGCAGCTTGGTACGATACGCCATGTTGCACTGTGTGCAGGCCCACGGCCTCTCCTCCGAGTGCGTTCCCATGTGGACCGTGAGCTCCGAGGCCGAGCGGTAGCACTTCCCGCACTGCCAGCAGAGGAAGGGTTTCTCCCCAGTGTGTTTCCGCTGATGCACCGTCAGACAGTTGGAGGACCTGAACTTCTCCGGGCACAAGTTACAAACATAAGGGAACTCTCCTTTATGGATTCTCTGATGAATGGCGAGGTAGGACAGCTGGATGAAGCTTTTGTCACACTGCGGGCAGGGATACGGCCCGGAGAAGTTGTGCTGTTTCTCGTAGTGTTCCCTCAAGCGTCTCAGTAAAGTGAAAGTCTTGTCGCACATTGTGCACTGCATAGGTCTGTGCATTAGCTTGTGCCTCTCAAAGGCAGCCTCGTTTGCCAGGATCTTCCCACACTCTTTGCAGTACAGGGGGTCGTGGATCCTCTGGTGCACTTTGAGCATGGTCATGCTCTTGAACTCTTTCCCGCAGTCGTCACATTTCATAATATCCCTCATTTCCAGCTTGCAAACGTTCTCCTGGTGGTCCTTCAAAGCGGACAGGTATTCGAAGTGCTTGCCACAGTTGGAACACCACACTGGGATCTTCAGAGGGGCCCCTTGCTGGAGGTCAGCGCTGCTCGCGTCGCTTTGGCTCGGCCCCGCCCTATGCTCCTTCTTCCACAAGAATCGACTGGTTTTCTTGTGACAGATGGCGTAAATCTGGTGTCTCTTGAGGCCGTGCATGTGTTTGAAGCGCTTCTTGCAGTGGACGCAGTGATACGGCCGATCGTCCGTGTGACACTGTATGTGTCTGTTCAGGGTTTTGACGCTGTCAAACGCTCGAGAGCACACCGGGCATACTTTCAGGCCTTTTTTGGCCACTTTTCGCACAGGCACAGCGGGGGGCTCCTCACATGTGTCTGCAGGAGTGTCCAGATTACTTTCCTGCTTATCAGCGTCTCCAGTCTCCACGCAGTTCTGCGTAAAAGTTTCGGCTTCAGCCAAAATCTGCTCCACCGTCTTGGTCTGCTCCTCTCTGAGGCCCTCATGACCGTGAATAATCTGATGCTTCTTTAACGTGTCTTTGTACTTGAAGCCTTTCTCACATGTGACGCAAATAAAGGGACGCTCTTCGGAGTGAGATCGTAAATGCTTTGCAATGTCTGCAGTGCAGGGGAGGATCCTGCTGCAGATGGGACAGACTTTACCCTCCATCGACACCTCCGAAGCTGGCTGCGTATTTGAGCGCTGAGCCTCTTTCCTCCTTACCTTCTTCTGCTCTCTGCTTTTACAGATCTCCTTCTGGTGTCTCTTTAAAACATAAGGATTCTTGAATTTCTTCTCACAGAAAGAGCACTTGTATGGGCGATCCTCTGAGTGAGACTTCATGTGCCGCTCCATATCCACTCGGCGAGCAAAATACTTCCCACAAAAAGAGCAGTTTCTGTCTTCTGACATCTCTGAGGTGCTTGGATCCCCTGAGTCTTCCTCTTTACCGCTGTTGTACATCTCCCCCCTTTCGTGGACGCGCATGGTGTGTCTGTTCATGTCGTAATGGTCCCTGAATCGTTTGTCGCAGCTGGTGCACTTGTACTTAAGGTCCCGGTTTGCATCGTGAATCTCCTGGTGCCGTCTCATGGCCGCTGCCCGCAGGAAAGTCTTATTGCACACAGGACATGTTTTATTGTTAGGGTATTTTTTCCTTTGTCTCTTAGCCGTCGCTGAGTCTTGATCCTCTTTTAAGGCTCTTCTCTTCAACTCAAGTCTTTTGCTTTGTTTAAGTGGTTGAAAAGCGGCCGGCTTTAAGGCATCGCCTGCTTCCTCTTGCGTTCCGTCTTCTTCCGTTTCCTCCTCATTTATTACATTTTCTTCTTGGTCATCGACCAAACTGGGCGCCTGTTCGATCTGGATGTAGTCCAGCAGCGTCACAGTTTCACCCTCCACCTGGACGGTCATGCAGCTTTCCAGCTGCTCTGGTGCGTGCTGTAACTGTATTTGGTCTGGATCGATCACAACCTTCTCCAGCTGAGGAAGGGACAGCGAGGACAGGATGCAATTCCCAAATGAAGATGGAATGGCCTGAGTTTCATCTGAAGGAGAAAGAAGAATGCATTAGTTTTGTTAGAGTGTCAAAGCTCAAAGAAAAAGCAAAAGTGTGTTCGTGGTAGTGTTGTGCATAATATCAGTTTGCTGGTAAAAGGTTCCTGCAGCCTGAGTGGCCTACATGTACCATTCCATGCTCCTAGCAGTGGCAAGGACACAAACAAACACCAAAACTAGAAAAAAAATAGAGTGACCACCAAGTGCTAAACCAGTCCCTCTTGGGGGTTGTGAATTGGTGTTATTCTGTGTTAGTCCAAATATTCCTGTAATGTTGTGAGTAGTGTGCTTGTGATATTATAAAAATCCCATGAAGGGACCACAACTCGCCCATCTTGGACTTCAGGAAGCTTCTGTAGTCCTCATTTGCTCTGCAGTCATAAAGCAGCTCTTCACCTGCTGGATGTTCTGGTTAGAGCTGCCCTCTAGCTGCCCAAAAATGAACTACCATTGCCTGCTGGAGTCCAAGATGGTGGAGTTGAATGCTGTTTGACCACACGAGGAGAAACTATGTGGGCCACCACAGCACTGAAATGGTTCACCAACCAGTGCAAAAATGTGAATTAAGAAGACCTCAAGCTAACTGGTTAGCAGCTTCTGAACTTTCAATATAAGAGCAAGAGGACTTTCCACAGATTAACACAAAGATTCACAAAATATAATTGGAAGATTGTTAATATGACAAAGAAGCCACTACGCTGTATGTACGAAACAAAGAAACAAAAAAATCCCCTGAAAAATATAATTGACTGCACACATAACTAGACTCCTCAATTACTTTTTGTTTTTTAAGTGATGGTATACCTCCTGCTTGGTGTATGACTTTGTGTCAGACTGTGTGATTGTGGTGTTGTTTTTTGCGTAGCCATTTCCTTTATTGTCAGGTTTATAAAACTATGTAAAAGCTTTCATTTTCGTGATGAGTTGCTCTCATCGATCGGTTCACATCACATTTTCAGATCTCTTGGAACCCCGGTCAAGATGGTGCTTAAAAAATAAAAAATAAAATAAGTGCTACCACCTAATTTTAAGAGCTGGATGTTTTTAGGTATGAATGGTCTGTTTATGACAAATGTTATGAGACTAGTTAACCATCAAAGAAGAAAAATGTTCTGACCACCAATTATCGGTTGGTATTAGGGCTGCCACAAACAATTATTTTGATAGTCGACTAGTCACCGATTATTTCTGCGATTAGTCGACTAATCAGATCATGCAACGATTGGACTTAAAACGTACAGCTTATTGCACCAGCACACATCTGCTCTTATATAACTATCATTATGTGCTAACTAAAAATAAAGACAAGATGATAGTTTATTAAATTTTAATGAAATTTGCATTTTGTTTCAGTGAAGTTTAATAAACTCAGCCGTCTGCTCCTTGTTATCTAAAATATAACAGGACACCGGAGTATATTCTCAACCATCTCACACTTCTGATAATCAGTTGTCTGCTTGACGTTTATTCAGCTGTGTAAAAACTATAACTTTAATCTTAGCCAAACCGATTTACTCAGGAACAAATAAAGTACTAAAAAAAGCCAAACAATAACATTTAAGTTATCTAAGTGACTTATATATGTTTAACCTGAGTAACGAAAGACAGCGGTGGGTTTGAAAACGATTTGCTGGGAGTCCGGTGTTCTCACGGGCTCTAGTGAGCCTTGAACCCCGGCTAACTATTGAGCTGGTGGGTAACAGACGTCTCCGAAAACGTCGGAGCACTTTTGAAAATATGTGGTGTCTTGATAAACTGAGCAGATATTTGAGGTTTACACAGCTACATTCTCGCCAAACGTTTATTTTGTGACCCAGAAAGAATACTAAGAGTAATATTAAAACTAACTAGCTGCCGCCATTGTTGACAACTGCGTTGGGCTGCGCTATGAATTCTGGGACAGAGCTAGTTCTTCTTCGGGGTTTAACGGCAGCTGGCATCCTTGTACATGCAGTGCTGCCATCTTCTGTTTCAGTCCGTTATTACACTCTTAAATCCTACCACTTATTCCTGCGTCTTTTGGGATCTTACAAAGCTTCAAACGACGCATCGACTATTAAATCAGTCGTCGACGATCGTCGACGTAATCGTGACTAGTCGACTAATTTTTGCAGCCCTAGTTGGTATGCTGCAAAGCAGAGATAAATGTAGTTTTTGTTACATTTCTTCCACAGAAGTAAAAGAGAGTAGAATGTGGACCATTTAAACTTTAATTGTTTTAGTAACAGGTTGAGGACATTTTAATCTTCTCTCAAAGTGAAACAATGTTCATCAGGTTACTTTTTCTACAAATAACCTAACTGAAAATAAACTGCAAATAAACTCTTCTAACCTTTTCCACATGTCTGCGTTCTGTCTAAATACACTTTGCTGCTGTATTGTATGCCAACTGAGATGAGCAGATCATGCCAGAGATCACTACAGCTCAGAGAACAGCTGGACAGTGTTTGTAGACAAGTCCATCATCCATTCAGACTACATTAGCAACAATGTGCTCGTGACCCAAGACGAGACTCACCGCTCCAGTCGAAATGTCCCAGTGTTGTGTGATATTGCAGTACAGTTTTTAGGTGCTGCAGGTCAGGAACCGAGTGTGTACACTCCTCCAGAGCTGAAGGGACGGCACTGAGCATGGAAGCAGTCTAGAGAAGAAATGCAAAAAATACAAATAAAAGGAAATAAAAAGGTAGCCAAGGCCAAAATTTCACCATAAACCCTCTTCTGACTTGAAAGATTACTTGGAAAATTTGTAATTTTTTAAATGCAAACTGGACTTATTTAGGGAAGTAGAACAGTGCTGGAAAGGCCGCTTTGCCACACTTATTCTAGTACCTGTTGAATATCTGGAACTGGAAGAAGCTTCTCCAATCTGGACAGGAAGTCCAGCATTAAAACCTGAATAGCACTGTCATATTCAGGCCCAAAGTCAGTAGGGAAAACATGCTGAGGGTGGAAAAGAAATGTGTATTATATATTCTGTTTCTCTATTATTAGATAGGATACATGAGTTTGACAGCACATGATGTTACAAACCTGGAAGAACCTGTCCTTCTCTTCAGGATCCTTCAACAACAATTCAACCTGATCCACAAAGTTGGACTCTGGAAACTCAACATCTGCAAAAGACGGCTGGAAAAAAAAAAAACTAAAAATCACAAGCTGCAAT
This sequence comes from Rhamphochromis longiceps, assembly GCF_057381845.1. Taxonomy (NCBI): domain Eukaryota; kingdom Metazoa; phylum Chordata; class Actinopteri; order Cichliformes; family Cichlidae; genus Rhamphochromis; species Rhamphochromis longiceps. The sequence continues at coordinate 25,647,661 of NC_140573.1, read as the reverse complement.
TTAGGAAGAAAAAAAAAAATAATAATCAGAGGGAAACTATGACCAGGCTGCTGGCCTACAGGGCACTTGTTTTTCTTCTAAAGGATCTAACCTGTGCTGCCCAAGTCGACACGAGGGCCTTGATCCTGTTCAGGTGCATCTCGATGGTTTCTCTGTCCGTTATCTGCTCGGTCCGACACAATTCAAGAACAACCTGAAACAAGATTTTATTAATTAAAAAAAACATTAACAAAGTCCAACTACAGCAGGGACTCTCCTGGCTTAGAAACAGGCCTGATTAAACAAGGCAGCAAACAGTCAGCACACCACATTTCCCTGATTACTGTAACCATTACTAAAAACAACACAGCCACACAGGATTGGCCTGTTGTCCATGTTTGGGAAGGATTTCAAAAAATGATCCGTTATCAGTATTATACATGACTATAGGGTAAAAATAAACAGCTGTACAACTACATAACAGTTAAAGAGATACATTTTAGAGTCCCTAACCCAAAAAAATTTCCAGTTCTCTCACCATGCAGCACTTTATCATCTGGTGAACTCACTCAGTTTTATTTAGGGAAGCTACTAGAACTGGTCTGCATGCTTTAATGTTACACAAGCAATAGTTTTTTTTACTGTACATTAGTACAGCACAGCACAAGTAACACTGTTTCTGCTCTTCTTAGAAAGAATGCAATTCAGAAAGATGGGTGACGACGTCGATCTCTAAAGAGCCGTTAGCCTCCAGTGACTTCAATCAAGGGCCCCAAAGATTTCTCTAAACCTCGCCTATGGCAGCCACTCTTCCACAAGAGGGACTTACCCGTGCTCTGAGTCCCAGGAGGAGCTGAGCTTTCTGATCTGCATTTAGCATCTCAGGCACGATTTCTGTGACCGTGCTGATGAACTCCTCCACCATCCCATAGTCGTGCACGCTTCCCCCCTGCACGACGTGCCACATGGCCGCAGATACCAGGCGCAGAGGAGGTATGAAGAGGCGAAGAGATGGCAACAGGAGAGGTGGATCTGGAAAATATTTGTACAATATTTAAAGAGTTACTCACTGTAGATTAAATTAATCTGGAGCCTTGCAAAATAAACGGAAACTATCAAGAGAATGTGAAGAAGCAACTGCTTTGACTTTATGACAAAATATCTCTGCATTAGGTGCTCAAGATTGAAAATGGATTAAGTCCCGGAGTGGATGAAGGAGCAGATGTTGAAGGCTGTGGTTAAATAGTCCCAGATAGAAATCATGCTCCGTTACAAAGAAATTAAGTTAGAAGCTTAGGAGCATAGCCAGAATAGCTTTCCACCTGTGAAGGGAACTCTTAAAGTGAAGTAAAGCACGATGATGCTGAACACTTCCTGTGGATTAGTGCTTACAGCAGGTTGGAGGCGTAATGTAGCACTAGATTAATGTGCTCTCCACTGGCCGTTACACTAATTGTTTGACAAAAACAGATCAGACGAGGTGCAACTCCACTGCTGTTATGCAAACACAGAGAGAAAGAGAGACAGTGGAGTCTATTTCAAACTTTCCACATGAATGAAAGCTCATAAATGCTGAAGATCACTGATTTAAGGTCAACTGCATTTACATGAAGTAACGCATTATATACAGTGCTGTAAAAACCAAACAAAAAAAAGTCAAGTCACATCTCATTTGCTTACATTTCGCCAGGAAAAAGGGATATATGACAAAAAAAAGTTTGTACAACAAGCCTGAACGTGAGCATTTGGTACACCGGTATCGCCTTTATTGTTCAACACATCCTGAACTGTCTCACAGAAGATTCCTTGTCATTTTTTTAGTCTTCAGGATTAGTTCTCCAGGCTTTTGGGAGGACGTTCAAAGCTCTTCTTTGGATGTCAGCCATCTTTAGATGATCCCACACTGCTCCAATAAAGTTGAAATCCAGACTCACGACCTGTCTGAGGCCAATCCATGACCGATAGTGTGCACTGGCAGTGTGTTTAATCATTTTTCATGATTAAAAGGTTCAAGGTTCTTTATTTGTCACATGCATAGTTATACAAGTATAACACACAGTGAAATGAAACAGTGAAAAAAATGAGGCACCTCCTAATCAGATGTCTGCTAGATGGCATTACATGGTGATTTAGCATACTTCAGCCTTTCCCTTCATTAAGAATGACTTCTCAACAACCAACCTTCCACTGAGGTGAAGAGCAGATGGCTCAACTGATGAGCAAGGTGCTTCTATTGTCAGGCCTTTGCAGGATTTTCTTCCCGTTTCTTCAGGACTTACTATTTTATGTTGTCACACTGTGTTATTACTGTGATTTAGTGTTTATGTCACTGGCTGCTAGTAAAAGTGACTAAAGATACGATTTAAAATGAGTTCTTTGCTAAATTGCCGCTTAAGTATAGATGAAACACTGCTTCATCCCTTGAGTTAGAAGCCTTTCTTGTGCTCAAATAATTCATAATAGCTCAAATAGTTCAAACTATCACAAAGAATTACAAGAAAGTCTAGCTTTGGGAGAAATATACAAAGTAATGAGAGGTGGCTCAAAACTTTTACACAGTGACTTACAGCTGAAGTGAACCTCACTAAGTTTGCAATTGAGAGCTTCGGTGTGTTGTGTCAAAAGCGATCGTCTTCCAAAAAGTGATTTGGGGTATGTGCCAAAAAACGAGCATGGGAATTTAAAATGTTGTTATAGTCTGTCAACATATGTCAAACATATTGCTCAGTAATGATGTGAAGTCACTGAGAGCCTGTAAGAATTTTCCTGTTGCAAGGTAGATCCAGGTTAAATGTCTCATTAATATTAAAAATCTCTTTCAAGAGAGATCTGGCCAGGAGGACAGCAGAAATTTCAACAGGTTTAACATTACAGTTGTATAAACAAACCGAAAGAACTAGATTTATTATACCATACCATACCATACCACCTTTATTTATAAAGCACTTTAACATAAAACCAGAGTTCACAAAGTGCTGTACATGCTAAAAGCATAAGTAAAGAAAATTAAAATGAGATAAGATAAAATAAATAACTAAAAAACTAAAATAAATTGAAACATGTCAAAACAAATTGAGTCAACCCCTCTAATCAATGCCAAAGGCTTCAGCGAATAAATATGTTTTAAGAAGACTTTTAAATTCAGAGAGAGAAGAGGCCTGCCTAACATGCAAGGGTAGATCATTCCACAACTTTGGAGCAACTACAGCAAAAGCACGATCACCTTTAGATTTATACTTAGTTTTTGGTACCTTAAGGAGCTGCTGATTGGCGGACCTAAGGGAACGGGCAGGTGTATATGGTTGTAGTAGCTCCGAGAGGTAGGGGGGGGCCAGGCCATTAAGAGATTTAAAAGCAAATAAGAGAATTTTAAAAACAATCCTAAAATGTACAGGTCGCCAGTGGAGTGAAATTAAAATTGGGGTAATGTGCTCAAACTTTTTTGTTCCAGTTAAAAGACGTGCTGCAGCATTTTGCACAACCTGCAGGCGCCTAATGGACGCATCACTAACCCCAAAATAAAGTGCGTTACAATAATCCAGCCTAGAAGTAACAAAGGCATGGATTACTGTCTCAAAATGCTGTTTCGATAAGATAGGCTTTATTTTGGCTAATTCCCTCAAATGAAAAAAGCTAGATCTTACAACAGCTCTGACCTGGCTTTCAAGTTTAAGATTTGCCTCTATTTTAACTCCCAGATTAGTGATGACTGGTTTAACATACTGTGCCAGTGAACCAAGATCTATAATAGTGGCCTCAGAAGCGCCACCAAAAACCATCACTTCTGTTTTCTGTTCATTAAAATGTAAAAAGTTCAAAGCCATCCAGGCCCTTATATCATCAAGGCATCTGAGCAGCGGGTCTACTGAGAAGCCATTTATCTTTTTAAGTGGGAAATAAATCTGGGAGTCATCGGCGTAGCAGTGGAAAGAAATCCCATGTTTCCTGAAAATAGACCCAAGGGGTAGGAGATATAGAGAGAAAAGAAGTGGGCCTAAAACTGAACCCTGTGGGACCCCACATTGAAGAGAAGCAACAGAGGATACAAACTCCCCGAGTTTCACAGAGAAAGTTCGCTCTGCCAAATAGGATCTGAGCCACTGCAGTGCGGTACTCCGCATACTCACCAACTGCTCTAAACGGGAAATTAAAATATTATGATCCACTGTATCAAAAGCAGCAGTTAAATCTAACAGCACAATAATAACACAGTCACCTGAGTCATTTGCCAAAAACACATCATTAAAAACTCTTAAAAGGGCAGATTCGGTACTATGTAAAGCTTTAAAACCAGATTGGAAAACTTCTAAAATACCGTGTTCTTCTAGGAAGGACATTAATTGCTTGTAAACTACCTTTTCAAGAATCTTTGAGATAAAAGGCAGTTTGGAAATAGGTCTGTAATTCGCAATAATATCAGGATCAAGAGCATTATAAATATAGATACAATAAAGCAGACAGAGATAATTTCTTTGTTTTATATATAATTATTTTAAGTAAAGATATCAGAGAATAAATAAACAAAACAACAACGACGAAACAGAAATATCTGCCACACTTTGGCACAACAGGGCCCTCAGGTGGGTCTAGGCACTGGGAGTTTAGGGTGACTGATACGGCTACCCCCATATACATTCACAGGCTAACAAGAGCGTCGTAATTATGATGCACCAGGCATGAGCGTCTCTACCCAGATGGTAAACTCGGCTGTGAAAGCCCGGGCTCTCTAATGAGGAAAACTTAGGGACTGTAAAAGTACATGTACACATCAACACACTTTTTCGTTTGAATAACAATATATAAACGGCGTTGCTCGTTATATATTTAATGTTTATTCGACTTTCATACATTAGGTGTCATAACGCTTCGCTACTCTGGTTAAAGCCCCCGAAGGCAGCATCTGTGGCTGTTACAGTTAGTGCTAATTTCGGTTGCTAACTGATGCCAACCCCCTGCTGCTAGTTAACCACCCCTGCCCGCTACATTAAAGCATGCAGTCATAAAATAACCGAAAGCGTTGTTAGATAACTATCTTTGCTGACGCTGAGCTCCTTCCACTAACCACCGCACGCAGCAGCTCCCTGGCGCTGTAACGTAGCACAACGATACCGCCATGTCAGAGCGGGGTACGCCATGTTCAAAATCGGGCGCACACACACAAAAAGAAAAGCCAATAACTCGTTGCGACATAGAAATCTTTACATACACGTTAGCTTACCGTTATTAACATGTCGTGGGCTCTCCATGTTGTCTCAAAAAGCGCTCAAGCGAATAAGCAAATCAACTCGGGGTTGTTGTGAGTTGCAGTCCGCCGGACCCTGCGGTGCAAGTTGCCGGGGAGGAAGGGCGGCTCGACGATCTGGTAGAAACGCGCAGGCGTACTCAACACATTAAGTTTTGCTGGTTATTACTCAGTAGCGTCAGTCTGTTGCTGTTTTGTGTCTTCTCATACGACCTGCTAGGGCACATCTTCTGTTACGTTCGGTGACGGAAGCACATGTATGATAAATCTACAAAACTTGTGATTTTCTTCTTCTGCTTCTTACAAAGCTAACATGTCCGTCTTCTTCTCCTGTGCATGTCAGGATCACACGATGCATGATCGCTGCCCTCTAGAGGCGTTTTAAGGAACTATGTCCAAACAGTATGTGATTCTCAGGAGCAAATACGAGGAATTCTTTAGTTTTTCCTTGTTTATTTAATCTCACTGTACCGGTACTGAGAGACACAGTCGACCCTCATCCATGCATGGGATGTACTATTAACAGATAGGGGAAGTAGCTGACATCAAGAAATCCTATAAGTACAGTAAAGGACAACACGGAGGCTCTGATCATGGCAGCACAAGAACAGAACCTAATCGCCAGATCCATAGAGGCAGGAGTCTACCACAGCCATCAGGGCACAAGCTGCAAGCTCTGCAAAGGTGCCCGGAGACTATCCAAGACATAGCATTAGGAAGTACGATGTAAGCTGGGACTCCTATTCTATGGCTGGTGCATGAGGACTAGAAGTCCCCAATTCCCTATGGGTGTTCTAACTTTTATTTCCCATATAGACTAGATTTTTTATCAAGATGTTTTTTGTAACCCCCCCTCCCTAGGCTATAGAAGAAAACTGTTGATCCAAATGATATGACAGCATAATGATAAATGGCCCAGATGGGTCGTACTTGTCTATAATAGCCTACCTTCATTAAAGACATTAAAAAAATCATAGTTTTCATTCAGGATATAATTTTAATACAAATATTTTCTGACCCTAAACGTTTTATATTAGGTTTGTACCCAGTTAATTATATTATCTCACTGAATCAAACAAAGTTTTTATAAATATGTTTGTTATTGGCAAGGGCAGGGATAGCTCAGTAGGTAGAGTGGTTGCCCCATGATCGGAAGGTCGGTCACTGAACGGTTACCCTGAGGTGCCCCTGAGCAAGGTACCGTCCCTACACGCTGCTCCCCGGGCGCTGCATTGGTGGCTGCCCACCCATTCAATGGGTGAATGGGTTAAATGCAGAGAAGTAATTTCCCTATGGGGACTAACACATTAGCCATTTTCCTGTAATGTAGAAAATGGCTAATGAGCCCAATATGAAGAAATGGTTCTCTACCTTATAGCTACAACAGAAAAAAATACTTATTACTAATTATTTTGTAAAGAAAGGCTTTTTCTTTCTCTTGAGTCATCCAGAGAAAACTGATTTGACTTTAGTGTTGGTGTCATCTGATGATGTATCTATATAGCTTCAAGCATAATTTTCTTTTGATACCTTGTTCGTTGTTCATAGTTGATTTATATATGCGTTTCCAAAATTAATAAACTATTGACAAACATAGTTAATTATTTAATAATGTATTTTTAGCTATTTTCATTTTGGCATTATTGATGCCCATACGGGAAACATGATATACTTAATTGAAATAATAAAATATGGCTTTAATTTAAAGGAAATTAAGTTTTAATGGATTAACAATATATTGACTAAATTATTTATTATTATATTTATTTTCAATTGTGATTAATAAATGACACGTTTACTAAATTATTTATTGAATTGCTTGTCTTTTTTATTTGGTCACTCTTGGCATGCCATATTAAACCATTATACACTTAAACAGTGAAATAAATAAATGCTTTTAAATTACATGAAATAATATTTTAATTAATAGAATTTGATATTATTATTGGACGTGATAAGCAGAAGCGATCACATACACTGGCTAATACATTGTTTGCATAGATATCATTACTCCTTTTTCCTCTTCAATCCCTTTATTCTGCTGCGCAGCTGGGTGCAGTAATCATCAAGGACACAAAGCTAACCTTTTTTTTAATCGCTTCCCTGTTGATTCAGATAGAAGAATACGAAAAAACTAGTGCTGTCAGCATTAATCTCGTTAAAACAACATTAACGCCATAATCGCCTTAACGCGGCAAATCTCCGTTAGCGAGTTAGCACAGATCGCCCCATGCGTGGGGCTGCACAGCGTCAATGCGTTAGTGCGGTTAGCTTGTTAGTGCATTAGCGCCATGCACGTATCTCTTTCAAGCAACATTTGATCATTTAAAATGTTTAAATTTATATTCTCATTATCTCTTTCTAGTTTTTTTTCTTTCTCACCTTTTTCATCTGCCTCCTCTGACACAACTGTCGCCTTCTCATCTCTATCTCATCCTCTCCCTCCTTTCCTGAAACCTCCCTCCTGAAATGAAGTTAGGGTTCTAAGATAAGAAATCTTACATGAACATGCTTATTTAATCTCGATATTATTGCACTTAGTTATTTTCAGCAGATCAGACATGCAACCCTCCCATCTCTGGACAGCCAACAGGAGATTGCTAAACCACAGCATAACGTAACAGGCTAACCTTATGCCAGTAACGTTAGTCCACAGCATTTTAAAACATTTAAACTAATTTCCCTCTGATCAACAGTTTGAATACATTTTCACATCACAAGAGTTTATTTGCTCCCCGAGACTGCTCCCATTAGATCCACTTCAAAAAAAGTTTAAATAACAGCAGTGAACAGAAGCTAGCAGCAGCACTTACTGATGGAAAGTTATGGATATGCTCAACATTTCACCTCGGTATTGCTGTCATATATCACAAATGACCTACGTTGACATTGACAATGTGAGGGATAATGCATAGAGACGTGTCAATATCAAAATATAATAAAAATCCAGTGACAGGGGTTTGTTGTCCATCTTGACACAAGACTCTGATAAGCATTCAAACTTTTGGAGGCCTTGAGTGGTTGTTGATAACATAATGATATACATTGTGTGGCATGATGACAGGGAGAATGCCAGGGTTACACTTCACAGCATCAGTAAATACTCGGAGGCTGTAAGTTAACATCCATCTTCAGCCCTCCCTTGCCAAGTTTCTCCACATAACCAGCAAGATGCCTTTCAAGAAAGTATTTTACTTCCTCTGAGACAGTATACATTTGTTTGTTTGCACATAGTTGCCATAATTTATCATGTTTAGTAGGTTTTCCCACTATATTTCAGGATTATTAGACATCAAAAATGGCTAGCTAGTTAATGTCATGTGGTAAGGGGTCCTATGTGTTCAAAACCTCTATTTTAATGTTAAATAAAATTTTTGAAAAATGACCAAATTCTCCCAAGCAATATGATATACAGTGGTGGGAAAGGGGCAGTCGTGCCAAAGATGGAGGCTGCGTCTCCTGGAATGCTGTCGGGCCCTTCAGTAGCTGTTACTAGTGTAGTTTAATGTAATGAAAATATGTCAGCTTTGTAAAACAATGTGAAACTTGCAGTTTTTAGAAAAAATATCATTATATAAGGAGATTTTACACTTAAGTATTGCTAACTAGCTAGCTAACGTTAATGGGACAGTCAATGCTAACATATCCTACTCTTAACTTTAGCATTCTTGTACACATATTACCTTAAATTTTTATTTGAAATGTTTTGTAAAGCCTCTCAAGCAACAGGGTGAAACTTCAAGTGGTTGTCGCTATAAATAATGTATATACTAACTGTTGATAAATAACTGGCAGGCTAATCTATACTATTTTTAAAAAAGGTCTTGAGGTTAGCAAAACCAAGCAACCCTTGTTGCTGCAGCAATTTAAAATAAGCTGAGAGTCACACCATTAGGATAGCCAAATTTCACTCTCATATAGACTAATTTTGTCTTTCTCTCTTACGACTACAGTTGATTGTTCAGTAAAGTTAGCACGAAACCCGGTCACAAAGTTAATGGCAGCCTTCCTTTAAAAATGTTTGGAGAAATCTTAGAGGAGAAGGAGAAATATTTAAAAATGATAATGTTGAAAGATAATGAGTTTGTAATTATCGGTAGTGTTATATGGGTTTCCCAAGTTGTGCTTTAACATTACAAATAAAGATGCTTGTTGTGTATTAACCAACAAACAAACAGGTGTTCTGAAAAACCCAGTTGCAGGATTATTTGAATGGAGCCAGCGCCTCTCTACCTACACAATCAGGAACAGAGTGCACATAGCCAATCTATAGAGCTGCTAGGAGGCCTGCCATAACTGTCCTTTCACCATCAGGCTTGTTTGCGTTTGTGTTGGCAAAATGTGCTCTGGAGCCTGAACATATGGAGGAACATTATGTTCAGCGATGACTCCAAATTCTGCCTGTGGCAGTTGGATCATCATGATGGTGTGGAGTAACATCACTACCTAACTTAGTCTCTGTTCAAATTCTGAAGTGCTTGATTGCATTATGTACAGTTTTATACACGTTTGTTTGACTATTTTTTTAAAAATTATTTTCACAGTTTGTTACAAAACAGGGGAAAAAAAGGATTTAATTCATTCTAGTGGCAGAACATGCAAAGTTAGAATGGAGAAGCTTGTCTTTGACCAAAGCAGCATTCTAGAAAGTTTCCTTTGAGCTCTGTCGGCATTACCAAATCTTGCTTTTGAGCACAGCAACAATCCCGCTGTAATTTCTCCAGAAATGGTGTAGTCTAGCTTTCAGTTTATTCTTACTCTAAATCAGAAATATGTTTTCCAGTATGCTGTCAATGGTCTTCTTCAGCCAGTAGATGGCAGCATGGTAGTGCTAATGAGGCTCAGGACTCCCTTGTGTTTGTGCTCTGCTGCCACAGCTTCTGTTGGAGGATTTTGATTCTGTAAGTTTCCTCAGCCTTAACACAACCCAGTATTTCTCCCTCACTGACAACCTTGCTACTATCCTCATTGAGAATACAGCAAGCGCGTTTGTTTATGCCGTTCTTTCCATTTATTTCATGTCACATAAAAATCACAACAACTGTTACTACATGCACCATGGTTTCAAATAAGCTGTATTGTTCTTCTCTGCTTTACGGTGTGTTTCACCTGACTTCTTGAGTGACAGTTGAAACCTCAACAGCATCATTCCTGTACTCAAGAGAAACTCCTCCTCTCTCTCTCTCTCTGCAAAATCAAAGGCCAGCTGAGTCAGAGGCTCTCCAGAGTGTTGGGAGCAGATCACTTTTTAACCCAAAGTATATTGATTTATATGGGCCTGTAATTGCTTCAGTGTGTCCTGGATTATTCCCCCCATAATTGAGGCCTGGCACAGGTCTCTTTCCTAGACATAGCCTCCCCAGTGCCAGGTGGTGGGTAGAGAGAGAAGCACCGCACCCACTGCCCAGCCAGCTGGAGAGAACCAGGGAGCTGCGGCCTTTACCCCCACAGTCACTGTTCTACATGGGATAAGCAAACAGTACAAACAGTACACTTCCATGCATGCTTTGAGGTATCTCTTGCAAGTCTTCGTCCAGCTCTAATTGCAGTATGAGATAGCACATTGCAGGGAAAGCTGGATGGGACAGACAGCCAGCTTCAATCACTGACACAAAGTCCTGAATCTGTGCATTGTTTTAGATTTTTGGCTCTCAGCTTGTGTCTCCAGGATTTGTTGTGTTTACTGAAACCACATATTAAGACTGTAATTGCTGTACATGCTATTGTTCAGCTGTTTGTTTTGTGTTTTTGTTTCTGACTCAGTGGAACAGTCCGGGATTTCGTAATGGATGGAAACGCTCGCACGCTCGAACAGGTCTCGGGGTGAATGCCGTGCCATAAATATATGAGGTAGACGAGTCATGTAAACACATCACAAACACAGACTCAAGTCACTTTTTAAAGCAAACACTCACAGTCTAAGATGCTGCAGGGTGTGCCACTATGTTGCAGTGATTTTTAAATCTGAGTGGAGTTTTTCTTTATGCTGTCCCCTGTTGGGATATTTGAAAATAAATTTGTAAAATTCCTTAACGAATATCATGTCTGTATGCAAAGTATGAAACTATCACCGACAGCTGATTAAGTTGGCTCTGCATAAAGACTAGCAGAGATAATAACATCTACTAGCAACTCTAAACATTTAGTAATAAGCACAGCAACCAAGTAATGATCTTGTTTCCTTTAACATTAACTAGTAATGATTTAATGAATTTCTTCTACTACAGCTACTTTTAATACCACTGATATTTAATTAGAACTTTGATCTTTCTGGGTTAACTTTAGCTTTAATTACTCCTTTCAAACCATTAATGTGGATGTTCCCATTCCTACAAGACTGCTCAAAGAAGTCCTACCATTAATTAATGCTTCAGTCTTAAAGGTGATCAATCTATATTAATGCGCTATATTCCAAGGGCCTGCAAGCTGGCCGTCTTTTTAAGTAAACTGCTACTTAAAAAGCCATCACTTGACCCAGTTTATCCCAAAAATTCTTGAATGAGTAGTTGTCACAAAGCTAACAGATCAGAGGAATGGTTTATTTGAAGAGTTTCAGTCAGGTTTCAGAGCTCATCACAGCACAGAAACATCTTTAGTGAAGGTTACAAATGATCTTCTTGTGGCCTCTGACAGTGGACTCATCTCTGTGCTTGTCCTGCTAGACTTCAGTGCAGCGTTCGATACTGTCGACAATGATATCATATTAGAACAATTAGAGCATGCTGTAGATTTTACAGGTACTGCACTGTGGTGGTTTGAATCATATCTATGTAATAGACTCCATTTTGTTCATGTAAATGAAGAGTCTTCTTCACACGCTGAGGTTAATTATGGAGTTCCACAGGGTTCAGTGCTAGGACCAATTCTGTTTACATTATACATGCTTCCCTTAGATGACACAGATAAACTGCAGAATGTCTTAAAGACACTGGCTCCCTGTTAAATCCAGCATTGGAGTTAAAATCCTGCTTCTCTTATACAAGGTCTTGAAAAATCAGGCCCAATCTTATCTTAATGACCTCATAGTACCATATCACCCGGAGCTCTTCACTGCAGGTTTGCTTGTAGTTCCTCGAGTATTTAAAAGTAGAATGGGAGGCAGAGCCCTCAGGTTTCAGACCCATCTTCTGTGGAACCAACTTCCAGATAAATAAAATGAACTGAAATTAAATAATGATCCCATTACTGGATAGACTGTGTCTAAAAGACAATCTGAAAAGCCACCAGAGAGCTTCATCTTTTTGCAAAAGAAGTCCATGGAAAAATGACTCTATTGCTTATTTGATTTATAACCTCAACAAATTCTTCATTAGTTTTTGGCCTCAAATTGCTCAAATAGTTTTGAGTTCAATTTCTTGGTTTTATAGATAGATTAAATATAAAAGACTGCATCGATTTGCAGACTTGTTTTGAAACTGTGGAGTGCTTTGGCTGTTGTCATCTTGGTTTTCTTCAAACTTGAAGTTATGATTCTGAAGCCGAAGTCAATAACAATGTAGCCAGGCCTGAAAGCAAACTCTGCTCATTTTAACATAGACTTCTATGTAATCCAATCTATTTTGCAGGAAGAACTCTGTACAGCTGTTGAATGACACCAGTACGTGTTGTGGCAGCACAAATATTTATTTTATTATTGTTTATTTGTCATGTAATAATCTCCTGTTTTCAGGTAACTACAGCAGAGGTTTGCAAACATTTTCTAGCACGCCTCTCCTGCAAAGCCAAATTCAAGCCACGCACACCACATTTTTATCAATCATTAACGATTAAAAAAACATCCAAGTTGAATTTTAGTGAAATTAAGGTCAATATCAGCATCAGCACTCGATTTGGCATATTTACTACGCGAATCCTAACCTTTCAGCTTTGATTCATCGCATGTTTTTCTCCTCCAGCAGCTCGATGACCCACCAAGGGGGCCCACCCCACAGTCTGGCTACTAACCACTGGTGTATGGTAGGGTTATCTGTGATTTCTACTGAAAATGACAACAAAAAATATTGTTTATTAACATGTTCCTAGTTTAGTTTGCTTAAAATCCCACAACAAACAGTTAAACCGTCCCAGAGATCTTTGTGAAAAAGTAGGTTTTGATCATCAACAGGCACCATAGAGTTTCCCGGCCTTTTTGCCAGAATACTGTGACCCCTCTGTGTTACCGTGGAAACATAGCGTATCAAAACAAGCACCCCCATTTCTTGCGTTTCTCTCCATGACGCACCTTTATTTCTTCCATATGAACAGCGTATGGCACAGCGGAGGGCTTTGATAACAATATCTGCTCCGAGTGCCACACACAAATTCATGTAGCACCACACCCTGTTTAACTACCCGACTTGGAGAAAGAAGAAGAAGAAGGAAAAAACTGAAATTACCCCTACAATCACTTGCAATAGATACCCTTGTTTTTGCAAAGCTTTTTTGTTTTACTCAATGGTAGCAGAGGAAATATAACACAGAGAAACCATTGAGCTGGAAAAACCCTCAGACTAATCAACAAAATAGAGCAGGATTGCTCTCCTAATCAAGTGTGTGTAAGTGCATGCATGTGTGCGTGTCCTCAAGTGAACTTGTGTGTGTGCCCAGACATATCCCCAGCCTCACACTTTCCCTCCCATCTTGGGTACCAGCCCTGCAATACACACACACACACACACACACACACACACACACACACACACACACACACACACACACACACACACACACACACACACACAGAGCCCTCCATCCTCCCTTGCATGCAGGTTATGCAAAACCAAAAAGCTTTTATCTTCTTTTTCATCCACTCTAAATCTTCCTCTCGCTTTCATCCACTCGCATTCATTTGCATTCTGTACCGCGCTCCGTATCCTCTGACTCGGACGTTTGTTTGGCAGGAGGTACCCGACGGGATGCTGTTAACACTGCAAAAAGTGTCCATCTTTACAAGCCTTCCTGTGTTAACATCTTAAAGCTGTTCCAAATGAGGTGATTATAACTCCATTTGTAACCAAGAGCTTTCTCCTGTGTGAGTCTCTCCTTTTTCTTTTTTTTTTAAGCAAAAAGTGCAGGTTTTATTTACAAACTGAGGATGGGGAAATAAGTGGGAATTAATAAGTGGAATTTTATATCTATATGTATATATATATATATATATATATATATATATATATATATATATATATATATATATATATATATATATATATATATATATATAGATATATATATATAGATATATATAGATATATATAGATATATATGTCTAAGATGCACGTTTGATCAAAAAAACTTGCACAGATGGACACTCTTTGCAGCGAGCGCTGTCTCCCTTCCTACACCAGAAGGGAGTAAAAACAAGCCTTTCCCTGGTCAATGAGTTCACTGGGGCGGATGTCTCCTTAGACAAGGCTGTGGGGGGGAGGTGTTGGATGAGGGGATTCAAAAGTCTTGCAACCAAAGAGAAAAGAGAAGGAGTGAAGGAGAGGGAGGGAAACCTGGCACCGAGGCAGCTCAGAGACCTGGGCATTAGAAACAGAGAGCAAGGGAAGGTCAGCCTGCCCACTCCCCCTTCCTCTTCTTCCTCCTACTACTGCATCAGCAGATGTACTGCACAAGCCCGTCATCAATACTGCCAGACCACAGCCACAGTGATAACAGGAAAGTCTGTGATGAAGCATTTACACGCTAGATTGTGTGTGTGCTTTTTATGTCAGCAGGCAGTGAAAGATGAGATTTTACATCTAAGATCAGCTATCAGCAGAGAGGCTTACGGGCATCGGCGAATGAACTGATGCTAACAAGGCTGTCCTCTGGCTTGAAAGCAGCTTTGTCCTTCTAAGAAGAGAAGCATCACCCTCATCATCATCATCATCACCATCACATTCTAAACTAAATCAGCATCTCCTGCAAATGGCGCTCGGTTTATATCTCCAAGCTGCTGTCCTGAAAGGAAGAAAAGTCATGTCGTGCATTAACCTAAAGTTAGGTAGGGCAATCAAAGATAGTTCATCAAGCTAAAGTTTGGCAGTGCAAATGTGTTATTTAATTCACCAAGTGTCCTTGAATGTGCATTTAGCTGGACTGGGATGGTGTAAAGTAGAGCTGCAATTAAGTTTAATATCTTTAGCCATTAATCAACCAAGAAAAATTGCCATCCTAAGTCCACCAGAATCCAAGCTGTCACATCTAAATTTACAGTCATATTTCACATTTTAGAAGCCAGTACCAATAAAGACCTTTCTTTTTAGAGGAAAAATAAAGAAAATTTTGTAGTAGGACTTAACTTTTCAGAATTTTACATGGTTTTTACTTTATGGTGCAATTTTCTATCATATGATAAACTCAAACATTATATAATAATATACCGATGTCCTCCGTAAATGTTTGCTATTCACTCTCCTTACACTGTATGGGAGTTGTACTAAACAAAGACTGTATATAAAAGATGGTTGTGCTTTGGGGTTTGTGAAGGTGGTGATGTCACAATAGCTACAGCCATCTTTTATATTCTCTATGGTAACAGACAAAAACTGTATATAAAAGAAGTTTCATGGTGTGGAAAGTAAAGCAAGTCTAGATTCCTTCTAACAGCCAGTAGGTGGTGACTCCTCTGTTTTCAAAAGCAAGTCTCTGTACAGAAGTCTTACAGACAATGATCCTTGAGCTCCTGCCTGCTAGCTATCTTGTTTTGGGTCTCACATCTTAGTCTTACTAAATGCATCATGATTTTCATTTTGAAAATGATGCTCATTAACGAGTAACAAGGGGCTCTAAACTGTACTCAACATTCAGAGCAGGCCTACTTAACTCATACTCTCCAGCATCCATTAAAACTTATAAATTACCGCCTCAATTGTGCAGCGTATGCTTCTGAACAGTTGTGGAATACATTTAAAATAAATCCCAACGGAATCATACGATCAATCCCACTGCAACTTCCACAGAAACTGCATAGTCTAATTCGCCACCATTGTTTTTATTCCCTTGTATGTGATTTTATTTCTGTCATACGTACTGATTTGTGTGTCTGTGGATGAAATTGTCCACTTTTAAAGTCCACTTCTGGATGTTTGAAGGGTTTGTGTCACGCTGAATCAATTTGCCTACATGTGTCACACATGTCTGTCTTATTATCTTAATGCTAATGGCAACTGATCTCCTGTTTTTATGACATTAAAACTCCTTTTCTGCTACTCAACTCGGTTTTTAGGGGGTTCCATTAAGTGATAAAACCTGGTAGCAGGTACTTTATTTAATACCTACTCAGAAGGGGTTTCAGGTGTTCTGAGTCGAACATTTGACATCTACAGACTGCACGCCACTGATTGGCCAGTCTGTGGCATCACAGTGACAAGTCATAAGACCGTCTCCTTCACAAAAATTAAACTGGCCATTTAAGGTGCAGACACTTATTGGTTTAGCAGCAGGTATAGCATCGCCCTAATGTCCTCCATTGTTGTGTTTTTGAGTTACATACAAATGACAAGACAGGACTTTTGGCTAGATTGCTATAACGACCCCAAACACTTTAAAAAGGTACTCAATTGTAATGGAAAATGACCAAAAATGAGTGGAATAGAGTTGAATCGAGTAGAGCCGAGCAGTTATTAGTGGAAAAGAGGCATAAGGGGTAAAACAAAGATCAACTGTCCCACTTGGATCCCTCTGGAGCTTTAGGCAACAAGAAAATACATCTTCTCAGCAAAGTAACAAAGTAGCTATCATAGACTGTATATCAGAGATGGACATTGGCACTGGTTTATGGAGTCACTGGAGCATCAACTTGAACATTTTTGTTGGTCTGTTTTGGTGTTTTCAAAGTGTACGTAGTGAGAAAAGGAAGGATTTAGGACCCTAAATTACAAACAACTACCAAAACTAAAAACTGAGACATTAAGATCATCAGGAAAATGTTTAATAGTTTCTTAAAGACTTCTGTTCGACTCCTGAAGCATCACCACCTTCTGGCTGTTAGAAAGAGTGCAGGTTTACGGCACTTATGCACTCCCTGTGCAGCATTAAATCAGATCAATGTGCTTGTTTGGCTGCGCTCTAAACACATATGCAGATGTTTGTAAAAGAGAGTGTTTGCTGTAGTAAAGTGCACCCGTTAGTGAAGGAGAAACCACATCAACCCAGACTGAGATCTTAAGGAATACAGCTCATGTCTGCTGAACAACTACAGATGTAGTCAACAACGAAATACGGAGAACAATAAATATCAGACACTTTTGGCTCGTCTTCACCCATTAAACCGAATAAACACCAGCTCATGACCCTCTCAGATAATCTGCAGGTATCTGTTTATTGAGATTATGAATCAATCTACTGTTTGTTAAATAAAAATTCAAACAATGAAAAGTAAAAAAAAAAACCAACAAAAAAAAAAACACAAAAGAAATGATTTGTGTGGCATTGGGACACATTTTGGGGTGGTTTTTTTGCTTAAAGAAAACAACTTTATTAACAGCAGATTAAGCTCTAATTAAGCAGCATTCCTCATTTTGCATGTGACACTTTAGGCTGCACCTGTTTTAAAAGTTTGGACGACTGAGCTGTAATCCTGCACTAAGAGCAAAACCAGACAAAAATACTGCCTTAATCGGCTTCATTTACGCCATCAAGGACCCTCAGCTCAGACGCCCCTCACTTTATCTGTGAGTTGAGCTCCTGTATCAGAAGTGTGTGTCAGTGCTGCTGCCTGTGTCAGATTGGGACATTTGATGATGATCGTGTTTTGACCCACTTTACCCAAACAACTCTAACTGTTGCGTGTCTTAAGTCCCCTTTGGAACCAACCATGCTTGTGATGCACACACACAAACACGGAGGGAGCATGCCTGGATACGTGCTGGTGTCCTGTTTTATGATTGGGTCACAGCAGTGATCTCATGTTTAGTGACTGGATCAGTGTTGATATCCCGTCCCTGCTGAGAACAACCCTCTTTAAGCCCTTGCTTTCGTCCCTTCCTGTGACACAGTGGGAACTGCGGGGCCCCATCTTCAACATGATGACAGTGGGTGGCCCTGCATCAAGAGTCTGTCAGTGCAGACGATTGCTCCAAGGGTATGAAATAAATGTCTTCTTCATCATAAAACCCCATGTGTTTTTCTTTTTTTTTCCTCCTTTTTTTATTTTTCCACTCTAGTTCACAGGAGCATCAGATGTTATTTACAGGCGAACCCACTTCTATTAAGTGAAAATCAGCAAGAAGGGAGAGAAAACCAGAGACATACACCAGGATTATGCAGTGACAGTGTGCAGAAAGGCAGCAAACCCTGCACAGTGGCTCTCATTTAGAGGAAACAGGGCTTCACATGTGGCTTTCTGGCTCAAGTTTGCTCCTTACTGTAATAAAAATGTCACATTTTTACATTTTCACTCCGGTTCACATTTATTTAGCTTTTCCTTGTGAGGTTTTCGAGTTGGGAGCACTGCGGTGACCAAGTGGGAAAGTGTTTTTAATGATTTATTTAATCAAACCACTAGTGGAGAGACTTGCTGTTCAGTTACGCGGTGCCAAATTACGCACAACAGCAAAGAGCCATATCACAACCGCCAGCTCGTCTTTAACTTCTCCTTCATGAGCTTTCAGGGCACAAAATAATGCGTTTGTAAGAGTGTGAGCCGCTGCTGCTACTGCTGCTGGTGGTGGTGGGGCTGATCTGAACTACTAACCAAGTCTTAGAGAGATCAAAATTCAATCCCGTTCTGAGAAAAAACAGAAATGACGTTATTTGAATATGTGCCCAAAATCCTTAATGAATAACTTAGGACGAGTAGGAGGCAAATGCTGCCCCAGCTGTTTCCTGTTGAAAATGTCTGTGTAATGTAGATAAATGTGAGGGATTTTCTCTCTAAATCCGTCTCCTGTTCGCTAAATCTCACTTCTCCAAAACGAGCCTGCGCAATGGAACAAAGTCGGAATATTGAGATGTGACATTGCCCGCATCTCATCCTCTTTCTCCCTGTTTTTAATGACTTTAAACAAGTTCATTTTCGTCGGGCTTTGTCTTGTGGAGACCCGTGGGGATGTCTAGCGCTTTTTCCTTTCAGTGGCATTTATGTGATGTCTTCAAGGTAACTTACCTGATTTCCTTTGACACTATACATTATCACCTTGATTCTTCACTTGCTCACTATTTGCACAGAGCATCTTCGCCTACTTTAAAAAGAAACAATAAAAGGGGATTCTTATCGCTTGCTTGTATTTCACAGCTTTTGAACGCATGCATTGGTGCGGATTTATTCACATTTTTTCTCCTTTTCATCCACTTATGGAACAACTCTCCCGCATGTCCTGGTAATCTATTTTATTTTTTTCCAGAGATAATTATATTTTCTACATTTTGCTTTGATTCTTTTTTCTTCTTTTTTCTTTTTTTTTTTTTGCAATCAAAAAATCATTGACATGGATCGTGCATGACTTTCAGCGCAGGTATGAATTTGGACATTTTCCGTGCGCCCGGCGCTTTTTTCCACCAGAAAGCCCTAATGCAGCTGTGCAACTTTCAAAGTAATTACTGCTGAGTCTGCATAATTTACGTGGTAAATATCTAACCTGATGCCTCTGCGGGGTTGAAAGACAGAGAGCGGGAGAGAGGAGAGATTATCAAGAAACACTTGCGGGCGTCGGGACTTTGCGGTTGTGATGTAGATGGATAACGTTCCGTGTTTATTCTCTTTATTATGTACATTTGGCCCAGTCAGCTTCCTCCGCGGGCTTTGGCGGGAGAGCCTTTTTCCATCTCACATTTTGGATCGGAAAGATCTCTTGGCAGCTCATTTATTCTCCTTTCTGAGTGTCGAAGCACTTTTGCGCCTAATAATGCGCTGACAGCTAGGCTTTGGCACATTTTAAATGTTAAACTGGTTGTTAATGATAGATAGCCTGCATTTAATTAATGTGATTAATGCAGATTGTTGTTAACTTGCTAAGACCCACTACACAGAAGCCGGGCGGATGGACGAGAAGGAGAGGAGGGGGGTATAGTGTGTTTTCAATTTGGACGCGCTCCGCTCGGTTACGCACAGGCGCTCCGGAGCATCAGAGCTGCTCAGCCTCCTGTTTGACTGACTCTGGCACCGAGTGCGAGTCTGGATTTAATACATTTTCCTCCACATCTCCAAACTCCTGTAAAGTTACCATCTGTTTCTTTCCCCTTTTTAGCAGATGGAACATCCTGGATGCCCAACTTTAAGCTGGCTGCCTTTTTTTTTTCAACCCTGCCACTTACTGACGTGCCTTTGAGCAAGACACTGTGCAACAAACTGTCACAGCAGATGCGCTAAATGGAGAAGAGTGCATGAAGCTTTGAGTTGTGGTTAAATGAAACTCTTTTTCCGATGATGCTGTGAAAATGTTCTTGCTCTCTCCCTGTGCGCAGAGTGCGATGTGCTGTATCTCCTGTAGCCACACCCTCTCACTACTGCTGTGCGTCCTCACCCTGACTCCGACGGCAACAGGGGCGGGCCCTGAGACCCTGTGCGGGGCGGAGCTGGTCGACACGCTGCAGTTTGTCTGTGGAGAGCGAGGCTTTTATTTCAGTAAGTGCACCTTTTTATTTATTCATAAAGGTTGGCTGTATATGTCCCAGAGCTCTCCACCTCCTGCGAGCTCATAAATAAAAGAACAGCCAGTTTGACATCTCGTCTTGGCTTTCCCTTAATGTTTTTTTTTTTTTTACTTCATTCATTCCTCATCCACTCTTACATCTTATATTTAAATTCCCTGTACATTTGTTTTAATGCTACTCTCATCACCGAGGTCAAATTCTGAATGAGAAAAGTTAGATGAAATATGGAATAATGATAAGTAACTCTTATTGGTGGCAAATCGCAGCTGTGACCAGAGGGAAAGGGCTTTAAGTGGAATTTGGCTATCTCCAAGAAAAAGGAGGGGTAGAAAGTAAATGTTGCAGTGAAGTTTTTTCTTTTTTCCACCAGAGAAGGGAGAGCCACCCAAAGAAAACCCTCGACTAAGAAACCAGGATTTAAATCTCCAATTTTTCCATTAAGGGTACAACCTAGCCCAGAGCAGCACAGGATATATGGAGCTATGAAGGTTAGGTGCAATGTTCCACCGGCAGCCAGAGTTTCTCAGGACATGTATCCTGCTTTGTCTGTCAGAGACGAGCAGCACGACTGTACATTAACAGTATAGTTGGCTCCCACAGAGCTGAAGGTTAGAAGCTTATTATTCACTTTTCTCTGGCTGGCATCCATCAATTAAGCCAGTTTCAGCAAATGTCCTCAACGAGCATCACATCTCCACCAACAGTCATTTCTTATTCATAAAATTATTAGTTCTCCCTCTGACTCCTGTGCAGTTTTGTCATAACAATCCATTTTAAATGGTTTGGTTTGGTCCCAAAGTTATGAAAGATTTTCCACATGTGGTAGACTTTGTCAGCTGCCAGTTCGAAAAACAGAAGAAGAAGATATAAGATTTCTCTTGGAGATCAGCAGCATCTATAATGCATTTGCAGTTCTTCTCTTTTCCAGTAATTGATTTCTTTCACCTTCGCTTGAACCTGAATAGTTTGAAAATATACCTTTTCTATCGTGTAGGACAATTAGAGGCCAGAAGAAGTGGGCAGTAGTGGTCTAAAGCCATGCTCAGGTTTAGCAGATAACTTTACTGCGTTCAATAACTTAGTTTGGCTTGATAACCCATTATTTTTTTCCTAATTATCACTAAAATGTAGCTGATTGAAATGAATTGGATAAGCAGAAGAGAATGGATGGCATTCACAAGCTTAGTCTAAATGCAAGCAGCATAGACTTCACCCTATGATAAAACCTACCCTGCTTTATGGTCCTATTTGACCATAATTTACTACGTAATCATCATGTTGCATTAGCTAAAAACCAATAATCAGCAAAGTGTTTACTGAAATCACAGATCGCAGGAGATGATCTGGTCATCTCCTAATAGAATTCTACGTAGTCCGACTTTTCCCATTTTTGCACCAGAGGAGTCGCCCCCTGCTGGCCATTAGAAGAAAAAAAATGCAGGTTTAAGGGACTTCAATACAAATATTGTCTATACACTCTGGTGTTGAAACAATGCTTAACAGCTGGGTTTAAATCCTTAACTGACCTAAACCAAGTACTGTGGTGCTGTGATTCCACAACGTGTGGGCCAGCTTTTAAGGGTACTGCAGGGCCCACAACCTCAAACTAGGAAATACCTCATCTTCAGTTCATGTGATGAACAAAGTCGCAATTATAGGTTTGGACCACAGAGCTACTTCTACTAATCTAAAGTATTTGTGAAAAAATTACGGCAACACACTAGGTCATGGTTAGCACTGCAGTTAGTAAGAACATAACATAACGTATACAAGTGGACTGATTGATTCTTATATAGCGCTTTTCTACTCTTTCGGAGTACTCAAAAGGCTCTATACAACATGCCACATTCACCCAATCACACCCATTCCACAAGAACCTTCTCTATTCATAGTGCTTTCTAACTACATTCACACACATGCATACTCCGATGGATGCATTGGAGAGCAACTTGGGGTTAGTATCTTGCCCAAGGACACTTGGCATGCAAACTAGAGGAGCCAGGGACCAAACCACCAACCTTCCGATCAGTAGGTGACCTGCTCTTCCTGAGCTACAGCCAACCCTCTAAAGGTTCTTATTGTTGAAGGGTTATTTCCATCTGCAGATCTCTGCATGTGGTGGCATGGCTCTGTTCTGGGACCTTTCCACCTTTCAATATACATGGAAAGGTGTGCCATGGATGGAAGTGGGTTCTAAAGTGGCGTGCAGATGTATATAGATGTGTATAGCAACTGGGGACAGACTAATAGATGGGATATGCTTTAGGCTCGAGTCCATTTGTGTCATGTGATGCGAGTATGAGGCTCTGAGGAGGCGTCTGTGTGCCTGGTAATTTACACGAACACAAAGATTTTACATTACCCTGCACCAACTACACTTGCGCCCTTCAGTCGGACTACAGAGACATAACAAGAACCATTGCTTGGCCGTGGTGTCTCTTCAGCTATCTGTCGCTGTATCAGAATATAATAGACTCTTCATGCAGCTTAAATATAAGAGTTGGTCAACTGGATTTGTACAAGTTCATCAGCTCAGCTATCAACTGTTTTCGTTTGGCACTGAGAATCATCTGAACTGTGCTTTGATGGGACTAGCTACACCTGTCATGAAAAACGTCTGACACTGCATACAAAGTGCATTATGCAGGAAAGTGTTTACAGAACTCAAGTCAGAAGGTAATTTTCCCAAAGACTTCTATAGGACCAGAAGTCTTTTTCAAACTACAGCTATCACCCTCTAGTGGCCTGGAAAAAAATGCAGGTTTAAAGCACTTCCATGTTGGCTTCTCTTTTAAAAGCCAGAAGCTACTCTCAGATCAATTTCCTGCTTTCTACCAGCTTGTTTATGTATGACTTTGTTTCGGAGAGATTGGAAATTAAATAGGCACAATACAATTCACACATCACTGTAAAACCTCTCTCTTACCCCTTCTCTAACCTTAACAAAGGGTCTGAGTTGCATAACCTAAACCATGTTTCTGGCTGTTATGCTAAGAGATTCTACAAATTAAATAATTTAAATTCTATGGAATTGCGTCTTCTGAATGTAAATAGATTTCTTTACAGATAGCAGTGTCAGCATGCACCTTGCTGCTCCTCTCCCCGAATCCTGCTCCTTGCAGCTTTTCCAGGACCAGTCCACATCATTCTCTGCGTCAGGGCCTCTGTATGGCATTTGCCAGAAAGTTTTTTGGAGAGCCACCAAGCTACTGCAAAGCTGTGAGCCGTGTTCGTCCAGATGCTCCTGGAAATACCCACATGCTGTGAAGTGGTCTTGACAGCCAGTCCGATTGCCAGTATTCTGCCTGTTAAGACTTTTTGGTCTTTGGATTCCCTCGGCTTCAGCGTCTTCTTCTTTAAATGATCAAACATAACATTTTAATAAGTGCAGGCCTTGGATTCTGAGTAAACAGGTTTGAACTTTGGCATCTTTTTTTCCTTAGCAGTCTTTTTTTTTTTTTTTTTAAACCCCAACTCTGAACATTTCATTTCTCCAATTTTGAAATGGTCCCGTGACCTGTCTGCAGCTGTAGCTTAAAAGTTTTTGATATGTTTAGGATTTTGACAAGGTATGAGAGTGTTCAGAGCCGGGTGATGTGGGAATGTGACAAAGGGTTGGATACTGATACCGGAGTTTAACTGCAGTTTATTAAATGGGAAAGTGTTGAACAGAAGCCAATGTAACTCATGAATCCTCATGTAGAATATACTTCTTAAACAGGAACAGACCTTTTTGTGGTGGTTGGTGGAACGTATTTGTCTTTCCCACATTACCTTACACTGAGCTGTCAGTGGACTACACAGCATCCATCTATCAATGCTACTTTTTCCTGTTAAAAAGAGGCGTATTTCATGAACACTCCATCCATTCTCTGAAAAAGATGACAAGGTTTGAGCAGCAGGGTGCTGTGCCTTGGAAAATATGCTTCTCGCCGTCGTCCTCGGTTTCTCTTGCTCTCTCATATTCTCGCTGTCATCCCTTTTCCTTTGCTTCTAGTCAGTAAAATATCTGGAGAATCCATTTGGGCTCTGTCGTCCATAGGACGCGGCAGAGTAACGGCTTGGCCAAAGGAAGCGTGATCCTTTCCCTGAACTCTTCCCCTCCAGTCTGGCCGTGTTGAACTTGGCAGCCCTCTGATTGATAATGTGTGCAGAGACAGTGTTGCAACAACAGCGGGCTTTATGTGCTCACAGTGCTTTTTGCCATGCCACCAGTAAAGTGAAGCACACTTGTATTTCACAACTGCAGATTTCCTACCCTGACAGAAAACATTAGTTGGTGGAAATTCATTTTTTTAAAGGGTAATTAAACAAACTGCGGTCAATGAAACAGAGAAAAAAAAACCTGCAGTCAGTTTTTCCAATTATTAGCCCGACCTAAAAAAATCCTTAGTTGTCTTTGTAATGCTTTAGCAGGCAGGACTGCGGGGTGATTTCACTGGGATGTTCATTCCATGAATCAGATCTGTTATGGGACGTTTTTTGGCTGAAGTGTGAGTGCTAAGTAGCTCCGCGCTCTAAGTCACTTTTAGTTCATGCTGAAATATTCAGCTGTTTTAGAGTGAGCACGAGATATTTAATCTTACTCTGTAAGACTTCTGCATAGTGTCTGCAAAGAAGATGAAATAATCCATCCTTTTTTCAGCCAAAAGCTCATCGTCGCTACACAAATACCCAATAAGAAGGCAACCAAATATAAAATGCAGTGTGCTCAGGTGAGTTGAAGGTGGAAAGGAGAGTGGAGGATGAGATATGACTTCCTTTTCAGTGTCTGTCCCTGCCAGTTTTATTCAGAGCCACTTGAGCTGGAGAAAGAGGGAGAATGTGTAAACAGCACGTCACATGCACGCACTTAGACTCACGCATGGCGAGGCCTGGTCCCTCAGCAGCAGGGGATTATGTGGATTACAGGATGATCAGGACACCCTCCACCATCCCCTCCCGCCATAGTTTTGCACTGGACCTGGGCACACAGCGGAAGGCACCAAGGCCCGAAGAAAGCCCTCCTGTGTCTTCTCCATCGCTATGAAAAGGTGTCGATTTCCCATGAAGACCTGAAACTAAACATCTCTGACCCCCGCTGCGAAATACTGGAACAAAGAGGCTTCTCATGAAAAGGACAGGCAGGCGTCGTCCAGATTTAAATCTGTACATTAGGTGAAGTTGAGACTCGAGGGATTTGAGGACACTAAAAAATACTTAACCTTTTCATTCATTCACATTATGCAAGCCTTCTACAAAGAAAACAGGGGAACATTAGTTAGATTTATAGATATCTTCTTCATGGCGTTCTTTTGTCTTTATAGATCTCATAAAATGGCTTGGTTTCGCTTGTTAGGTGTAACCAAAGACTCATGCACAGCAGTGATCACATTACATTTGTCTGTAATGCAGAAATGTAGCCTTCCTAAATTCGATAACTATTCAAATACTCAAGGCTATAATAAATAATGACATTTATCTCCACGATAAGCAGAAGAAATACATGATCAAACACAGGCATTAACCGCAGACAATCTAAAAGATGGATGCAGCTTCCAGGCAAAGTTCTTTCCCCTGCGATCTTTTTTAATGGCCACCAACTGGTGATAAAGACTTCCAGTGTCGAGGCTTTGCAGACACATGACCACTAACCATGTAATGATAACTTAACTTGTCTCCCAACTACCGATCATGAGAAAAAATTACGTTACATTTGTAAATTCCAAAAGTTGTTGCAAAACTTTTTCAAGAACACATACCCTGAAAAATCCATCTTTAAATATTCATAATGCATTTGGATAAGGTTCAAATTCTCACAAGCCGTAAAACATGGTACCAATGATAAAGGGATAGTTTCTAGTACTTAAAGCAGCTTTTCTAGTCCCTGCCCAGCCGTAAACTCCCTGACACTTCACAGGAGGAGCAGTGCACTGGCTCCAAGAATCCACTGCTTTTTATTGACCATGACCAAGCTGTAAAACTCAGATGCTTTCTGTGCCACTCTGGAATGAGGAAATCGAGCCATCTCTCTCCGGTGCTGTTCCTTGGAGGAATGAGCACTATGCATGCTGAGCCTGTCAAATACCAAACCAAAGATGTTTCAGGGAACCGTGCGGTGACATCAGATGAAAGACTTTACGAAAAACTAACATAGATTGTGGCTAGTCAAAACTATAGCATAGCTTCTGTTAAGAAGGATGCTGTCAGAGTGACATCCAAGGTGAAGAAGTACTCCACCCCAAAGACCAATTTGTGGTTTTTGTGCAGCCAGCTGTAGACTTAAACTTCAAACAGTGCTTCTATACATATTTAACCGGGGTCAAGTCTACGCAGACGCGTTCCACACATGCTCACTAGAAATCGTGTGGACCTCCTGATGGAGGAAGAAGAGCTGCTTAGTTTGCTGTGTTTGGCTGAACAACAGGAAAAAGTCAAAAAGAGAAAACAGTGTGTGCAAATTCAAAACAAGAACAAGATCAAGGTTGTGCAAGACATCACTAAACTACACATGGCGTATGAAACAAGCTTTCACTTGACTTTTAATTGGTGTGACTGCAGTGGTGCTAGTCCACACGGCTTCAGATTTTGGGTTGAGTGCTAATGTGCATATCAGTGATACAATGAGACAAAAGTTATGATTTGGCCTTTAAAAAGCACTTAAAAGAAGGTTCTGTAAATGTCTAAGTGGCTAATTCGTAGTGGACAAAGACTGTGGTTGTTTTCAGTTTACAACCGGTAGAACTTATTCCAAAGTTAACACACTTATGGACAAAGGAAAATACCTCAGAACACATCAAAATGTTCATAAAACTTCTGAAAAGAATAGCTTTTTCAATGTCCAGGGTTTCTCAGAGATGTGTGTGTTAGTTGTGGTTCCTTGACTCACCGGTTGTGCGACATGCATAGCTATCCAGTGTATCAGGCCCTCCTAAATAAACCTCTGGCTTTTTTCTCTTTATTTTCTCGAATTCACCACCAAGTACGGTATGTGCTGCTCTGGTTAGAAATATTTGTACAGGCTGGCATCATCTGCAAAGAAGTAAGTTGTTAAAGGTCCTTCCTAAAGACAGTTGGTATTTAATAATCAAAAGAAACGTTCTTTCTTTAAGTTTTCCTTCAGACTGACTTTTGCAAAATCGGCAAAACCTTTTTTGCATCTTCTTTATTTACCCTTATTTAACAGTCACAGAAAACAATTCTTTGTTGATGGGGGATTACAGCAGTTATCCAAAGCTTTTAGACCTGATTATTATATGCGTGTTTTCCCCTAACCTGCCTGAGCTGATTATCCTACATGTTACAACCGGCACCAGCTGATTACCCTGTCCCTTCCAGCTGTTTGTGCAGCAGGGTGGCAAACTATTTTCAGAATAATAGCGGATGTTAATTTGTAAGGCTTTATTGGGGGGGGGTGGGGGGGTTGGGGGATTGAAAAACAGGCCAGGCATTGAAGCACAGCCCCTCTTTTGGCTTTCAGAAACCATTATATAATCACCAGCCAGGGCTCAGTGTCGCAATTTTCTCATTTTAAATGTCTTCACGTCAGGTGTTAATAGAACAGCCAATGCTTGGCCCACTGTTACTCAGTGGGACAAGCACTGAAAGAATTTCTTAGAAAAACAAAATGAATACAATCGTTTGAACTGTATATAATAAATAGTTTAAATATCCAAATCAAGATTTTTTTTCAGCCATTTAAATATTTCAGTTTTCTAGTTTGCACACATCTAGTTTAGAAGTCTGAGATCTGGGTAAATCCAGTTCTTCTGTTTCCTAAATAATGCAGGTGCACAAGGTATTTTTAGCATCCAGCTACCTGATGAGCAACATGAAAGCCTCCCTATCACCCCCCATCTCCTCCTCTTCATTCACACCTCTGTTAGCCTCCACTCTGCTTTGTGTCTGGGGGCCTGAGGAGAAAGATGCTTCTGTTTCTGAATGAAAGCTGCTCTCTGTTCAAAATAACGTTGTCAGGACAAGGCAGACAGAGAGCAGAAGTTAATGCACTTTGTCAGCACTGGCAGTCTTCTGAGCCAAGAGCTATTAACTCTGAGAGGGAAAGGCATTTCCTCCTTGTAAATGCCATATTAAATTATTATTATTTCATTTGGTAACAGGGAAAAGCCCATCAGGACTATATTGTTCAAGGTGAGCAGGGAATTGTAAATGGGAAGTCTGGGTTTTTCTAAAAGCCACCAAAGAGGGTGGGTTCTGGGGGGTTAGGGAGTTAAAAGAGGAAGTGAGTACTGGCGTCACTGTAACTAAATGTGATCATTGAGTCAAAAATCTGTCACGCCCTGAGATGTATTATTTGGACTCAAAAACCTCCCCCAAAAAGCAAAATACCCAAAACACCTTTGCTAGCTGGCTTTGCTTCTTTACTTCATGCAGTGAGCATGCATCATGTCTCCATCCTCAAAATCTGTGTTATTTGAACGAGCCTCCAGGGTGCTTCTGCCAAATAAAAATGTGAATGAACAGTGGGACATAGCCAATGGTGGTGTGGTCCTAAAAGCCTGCCTGGATGTTTCTGCAGGTGGATCGGGCCCAGGGGACTTGTGGCTTGGCCTCGCTGGACTATGTAAAAGACACCTGGGCCAAAATGGCTGAGCAGGATATTCTCACCATTTGGGTGACTGCCCCCCTTCCCCCACCCCTTTCCCTCCTTTTTTTTAAAGTTTTTTTTTTTTACATTGATGCAGCTGCCAAAATGAGTCCACAGTGTGCAATGTGATATGTTGTAAATTTTACATGTAAGAAATCAGTGTCACTGAGACCGTACGGCTGTTATCACAGCTTTATTACGAGCGTGGCGTCGGCGTCCAGCCATCGCCAGAATGTCTTTGATTAATTCTATTAAAAAAATAAGAAGCATAGGAAAGGGAAAATAATAATGTCATAATTTAAAGACTCAAAAGTGACAATTTCAACTGAAAATGCGTAGTAAACTTTAAATCAATGGGTATTTTGGGAAAAAATAGACAAAGGCACGGATTTTGTTGGCTAATATAAAAATGTTTTGTCAGCTGTACACATGTAAAGTGTTTTTTCTGGCCTATGCTTTATATTTGTACAAATTAAAAAATATATGCAATTATATGTAGAAAGCACGGAAATCATGAAACAACATTGTTCCTTTTTGCTTCCTAGCTAACATCAATATTTTTGTTGTTGAGTTTGGCTGGTTCAGCTAAACCTGTACTGGCCATAAGCATGAGGACAAATTTACCACTTAAATTATGTACTAAATTTCAAATCAAAGTTCCCTTAATTTAGAAGCAGGTAAACAAATGCGGACAACACTGATTTTACTGGCTGAACGGACATTTACCATTAACAGATTTTTTTTTTTCCCTATAGGATGATAGCAAATTAAGCTAGCAATAGTTTTGTTAACCGATTTAAAATGTTGTCTCTGGCTGACTTTTTATATAAATATACTTTTAGAATATATCCAGTCATATGAAATCATTAAACAAATCTATGGTTTTTCTTCAAGTCCACTCAAGAGCCAAAATATTGCTACCTAGCCTTTTTATACCAGCTCGTGTAAACAAGTGCAGATTTCTTTCTGAAGTAGTAAAGTTTGGATCAATGAGTCCTTTATTTCAGCGCACTAGCCACCAATTTTGTTGGGTAGAAAATTAGAACTAAGCAATGGAACTGGTTCTGTCTCTCCATTGTCTAAAACCTGCTGCCGTTCTTCTCAAACAGATAAACCAACAGGCTATGGCCCCAGTGCAAGGCGGTCACGTGGCATCGTGGATGAGTGCTGCTTCCAAAGCTGTGAGCTGCAGCGCCTTGAGATGTACTGTGCACCTGTCAAGACTCCCAAGATTTCTCGCTCTGTGCGTTCACAGCGGCACACAGACATGCCAAGAACACCCAAGGTTAGTAGCAGAGCGAGCAAGGGGACAGAGCGTAGGACAGCGCCTCAGCCAGACAAGACAAAAAACAAGAAGGTGAGCAAAGCATCAAAACAGATAAATTTTAAAAATTGTTGATTGGATTGAATTTACATTTTGTTACATACTCAGAACATACGTGCATAATATCCTGATTAATTAAGGTAATATAGCTTAATTAGCAGAAACTAAAGTGACCTATTTTTTCTTCCACAGAGACCTTCACCTGGACATAGTTCATCCTTCAAGGTATGCATGCAAAATGATCTCATGTTTCATTGTCCTTTTGTCATCTAAGCTTTATCAAACACGCAATCTCGCCAATGACGTAAGAGTTTCAAAAGCAGGGCAATCTTTTTACAAGAAATGAAAACTTTATATAAATCCTAGTTCTAGAACATCAGGGGGCAACTAAAGAACGTGTAATTTCTAAATATGGATTCGCTGTCATAGTGTGAGCATTTTAAAATTCAACCATGTGCTTTTTACTCTTTTCTCAAAAAAAAAAACACCATTAGAATCGGAAGAAGAAACTAAGTGGTTTTTGTGGTAGACCTGCAGTGGCACTCCCCAGGCACAATCTCCACTCTGCTACTTTACATTATGTCCTAAAATTCAGATAGCTTACAATACAACACATGCAAGGGAAGGAGCCAAAGCATACATATCATGTTTAGTGATTTTATGTTTGCAGCTGTTCGTACATCACTGGCAGTTGGTGGTGAACAATTTTAGATCTGTTCGAAGGTTGAGATCATACTCTGTCCGAATATAGCATGTTTTCTGACTGAATGCATTTGAAATCCGAGTGCCCACGTCTGATCAGAATAACCACACTCAGAAGAGGCAGAGTGTAAAATCAAGCATTGTAGAGGGAAGGATGTTGAAGAAAAATTCAGTGAGCTGCATTTGTTTGAATTCATTTAGAGTCCAAAAATCAATTATATAAAGAACATATCGTTGATTTAAAATATGCAGACCTCCTTGGCAGGGAGGTAAGGAGTTAAGAACTAAGTAGATAACTACTCCTAGAATCTACTAGAATAAGTACTGTAATAAGTACAGGCAGAACTACTTATGTACTTTCCCTTACTTAGGTCTTGCATGGCTCAGGCACATAAAAACCCTGTTTAGAGGCTAGGATGTGCAGATGTTAGTGGAAGAAGAAGTTATTTAAACACTGAGAGTGAAGAAAGTGATCAGCAGTCAGGTCAGGTAATTTTAAGGGCTTTTACTATTACTAGATTCTGGACTCTTCCAGAGCACAGTCCAAAGCAATTTCCCCCTGATTTCCCCTTGCTGTCAGTTGCTTGAATACAAGACCAGGATACCCCATCTGCTCTAGTGTTACCCTAACCAGTGTAAGAATCCTTATGGCATATGACTGACCTTAGACAAGATCACTTTTAGACCAACATTTGGATGTTGGAATGTCTTGATGCATGTTCCATCATACCAGAACGTTGATTCGGTTCATTGTGGACTGAAAAGGACAGTTGGATCATTAACAAAACCTTTCTCCCACTGAAAGTGTAATGTACAGATGAATGAAAACAACTTTTTGGGATTTGGAAGTTAGGTACTAAAATTGATTCCTATTTGAAGTTACCAGAAATAAAAAATGAAAAATTTGTTTTGTTTCATTATTGTTTATCACCATCACCATCATGTTGCTGTGGTTAGCAGCTGTTTTAGGTTCTAAGTTTGAGCATCCTGGTTGGCTAGGGTCTTTCTGTTTGGAGATTACATATCTGATTTCATTTCTTTCCACTGACCAAAGATGCGGTTGTTAAGTAAAGTGGTCATTCTGAACTGGCCATAGATGTGAAAGTGTGTATTTCTAAGTTTCTCTAAATTAGCCCCAAGATGCATGGGTAACCACACAGAGTGTATTGCACTTTTTACCTAATATCAGTTGGGATGTGTTCCAACCCCTTGTGACCCCCAAGTTGGATAAAGCAATATGAAAACTGCCGGGTAGATGAATTTTGACCAAATAAGTACAGAAGACCAGGCCATCCGGTATCTTCTATATCTCTGCTGTACATCTAAAAAAAAAAAAAAAAAAAAAGTGTTTCTTTTTTGTTGCAGGAAGTCCACCAGAAAAACTCAAGTCGAGGAAGTTCGGGGGGCAGGAATTACAGAATGTAGGGAAGGAGCAAATGGACAAATGCCCAGCAACTTGGGAGGAGAGAAGGGAGTGGCCTTACCTGGTACCCCTGTGGAATGGTTCACTGTAAAACAAAAGAAAGAAGATGCTAATAATGACCTGAAAAGCTCTTCAAAATGATTGAAAACAGAGAGCTAGGTGGTGTGTAAGGGTCTGATGTGGAAAGTTGTGATTATTTTATACACTGCACCATTCCATACTGGGAGGAATTCTTTGTTAATGCAATGTAACAGACTAGTTTAGCTGCTAAGACACGAACAAGAGCTTATTATACCTCCATGTGGGAGCTGCAGCCTCCCCAGGCTCCAGGAAAGATGGGAACGTATCTGGGCCTCAGCCAATCAGAGAGCAGCATGACTGTGGCTCGGTCACATTTAACAGTTAGTACCCCAGTTCAAAGCTGATATATTACCTTCAGAGTTTGTTTTTATGCACCATCCATTACTGTGGATATTTTTATTATGTAAAAAAAATAAATAAAAAAGGTTTGCTTTAAGGACAAAGACCAGGTGGTTCATCAGAGTTTGAACATTGTTGTAGGTATTTTAACTTGAGCCTAAGTCTAAACCTTACTACGAGGAGTCGCTGGAAGGTTTGAGATCAGTCCAAATCTCTCTTAAGCCCCAGGAAGTGTTCAAAACCTGAGGACTGAGTCTACAATCCAAACATTATAAAAAGAGCTCAAGCACTATTAGAGGGGATTTTAAAGAAAGT
The DNA here is from genome assembly GCF_057381845.1 of Rhamphochromis longiceps. Lineage (NCBI taxonomy): Eukaryota > Metazoa > Chordata > Actinopteri > Cichliformes > Cichlidae > Rhamphochromis > Rhamphochromis longiceps. The sequence goes on along the minus strand of NC_140573.1, from coordinate 25,614,108 downwards.
AGGTAGTACAGAAGGTACTACAAAAACAAGACTGGGATTTTTCACATTTTCCAAAACAGAAAAACAAATTAACCAGAAGCTAAAACTGAGTTCTCGTTTGGCCCTCAGAAGCGTGTCCTTCGGTGAAGTCAAAGTGCATTTGGCAAACTGAAGCGGAAAAAGTCAAATAATGACAATCAGGCAAAATGTTTGTCGTCTGCATCCTTTCACGTGTCAACACCCCAGCCAAATTTGATTTTTGACAACAGTTCAGTCAACATTTCCGTTTGAGTGGAAACCTGTGTTTAACCTTGAACACAGGTTTCCACTCACAACCCGTGTTCAAGGGTAAACACGATGTTATGAAAGTTTAGTCAAAGCAAGTGCTCTAAAAAAAAAAGCAGAGCCTTCACACGTATGAATTTAAGTGATTGATCTTGACCTGGATATTTTATTAGCTTAGGAAGGCTGAGAATTTTGCAACTTTATCTGATGGCAAGAGTAGAATAAACCTCCACTGCATTCATTGCAGAGTGCACCCAAGAAACACACATATTTGGTGAACGTTGGCAAAACCACAAGGACAAATCTTTCTGGTGATGTGATGTTCGCATATCAGAATACAAATACACATACAAAAGCACTCACAAGGTAAATTAGAGTTATGCAACTACAAGCAAAGGTCATGCAGACATACACCAACTTTGATGAAAAGCCAGTTCTGAGAAGTCCTTGCATGAGGACTAACAAAAACGGCTGTTTGTTTAAGCCTCCAAAAAAAAAAAAAAAAAAAAAAAAAACCCAATAAAAAAAAAAAAAAAAAAACGATAAGAAAAAAATAATAATTGCCCAAGACGACTCATCTCTGGCTCTGTCTCCTCTGCCTGTGTATAATCAAACAGTATTCCCATTATGTTAACCTATGCATTACTATCATTCATTGTACATGATGGTTTCATATAACAAAACTGTATTAAGAATCCTATCCACTGTATAATGGTGCTATTTTGTAGTTTGTTACTTGCAAGAGATGGCTAAGAGACTGATGGCAGGGCTTACATTGGAGGTCTTCCCTTTTGCACAGCCTTGTGGCCACCATTTTAATAGTGTTTTTATTTGTAAGCTGTTTCAATAAGGTAGTAGTCTAAGCGAGTAAATGTATCTGTGTGAAATCTGTGAATGCATGAAGAATTTAAAAAAAAAAAAAAAAAAAGGAAATGAATATACCATGTTGTGTTCCCAAGAAGGCAAAATGCTATTTTTTCTACTGTTTTAAATTATTTTCTCAATATAGATCCCTTATGCCAAATAACTTGACAAAATAACTGTGAACAATGATTCTTCCAATTGTATTAAGATTGTAAAAAGTCATCGTGTACTTTTGTCTGTCCAGATGTGTGTGTTGGTGATAATTCACCTAACTGGAAGTCAAAGTACCAGCTATTGAAATTACTTAAAACAAGACAATGCAACCTTTGTCAAACAGTAGACAATCAGCATACATCCAACAAAAATCCCAAATGTACCCATTTCAGTAACATATTTAGAATCTGGATCTTTAATTTAATGACATAAATAAAAAGAGGTCGTTGCTACTCTCATAGAGACGGGGTGACGAACCCTACGAAAGTAGGGCTGTGGACTCAGAGTTGACTGGTCGATAGTTTAGTTGACACGCTCTTACCTAATAACATTTTTATTGATTATATGGTCCTCAGTCTTACTGGGCTCACAACTAAGGACTCACCCAAACCTGAGTACATTGACAGTATATAAGATGGGCACTGTGAAGTCAGCCACTAGTTTGAGAAATCCTGTTGAGGTCTTGAGCTGATTTATTTATTCCTTTTTTTTCCCCTTTTCTTTCTTTTTTTTTTTTTTTTTTACCATTCTTGATGCTTTGAAACCAGAAAAGATGAACTTTGAAACCACACAAATTTATATAGGACAGAAAGTAATTTTGAATCTGCAGGAGTCACCCTCTGGTAGCATTTGAAAAGAATGCAGGTTTAAACCTCTTCTGCTTTGGCATCTGGTTGCCTATGCCTATGAGTGTTGGTTAGCCAATGTAATTATTATTTATAGATTTAATTAACTATTACTCAGAGTCGGTTCCAAAGTAACTGACAACATTTAAAGTTCGCAGCATTTTGAAAATCACAGTTCAACTACCAACAAACCACATCATCTAAAAATTGTAAGACAACATGTCTGCCTTAGTATATTTAAAAAAAATTTTTCTGATAATAACTTACACCTGCAGATTTATCCAGATACAGCTTCACTGGCTTCAGCAGATAAGACTAAAATGGGTATGACATACAGTGAAGGATTAGGGTCATTGAAAAAAAATATCTTTGAGTCGGACCTGTGCCTGTCAACATGGAATATAATGGCATAAAGTTCAATATTTTATTCTATTTAACTAAAATTAAAGAGCTGCTTCACAGAGATTGTGAGCTCTTCTGAAAACTACTCCATTGGCATGGGGAAACAATCACAAGTTGTACTTGAAATGTTAATAAAATTCCTGCTGCTATCTCAAAACTCCAGATTTTTTAAAAAACCCCAGAGGATTATTTTTATCTTTGTTTTTTTGTTTTTTGTTTTTTTTAGCTATTAGAAAACTAGCAAAGCCATTTGCAGATATATTAACTTTATAACTTTAACACAGTGGTTCAGCAGAGCTTAGAAAAATACAGCCATAATTGCAGTTTTCCCATTCTTCCCGTTCCCACTCCTGGCTAATTGCCTTTAACACACTTCTCCATTATTTAGTCTGTTGGTGCTAACAGTCGCGACAGAAAAGAAGTGATCTTCCCACAAAATAAATGTAGGGCTGAATTATTACTTGTGCTTTGTCTCTACATTTTTTATTTAGCCAGTTAGCTTAGCTTGCTGACTACGTGTACTCAATGTAATCCGCCCACTAGCAATCCTAAAGCTCACAGATTAACACAGGAAGTGAATCCTGTGTGTTATTTCACCTCAATTTTTAAAGATTAGATAAACAAGATTCTGAGCTTTAGAGGAGCTTTAAAAAATAAATAAATAAAACCCTCTGGGCAGAGCCAAGGCAGCTGTTCCCTGTTCCTAGCTAACATTGCTAAGCTAAACTAAAACTGGGCTTACGTTGTGCGATTTTTTTCAGTCGCGTTATTCAGCTCCTGCTCAAACTGCACGATTGACTCGTAGAGGTTAGAAGTTCTTCGGTCACGATGCAGGGTCTCACACTATACGGCCCGATGCTCTGATGCGACCTGAGTGCTCACACTGTGCGTCCATAAAATGAAGGTTATAACAGAAATTCTGTCGCTCGCTCTCCCTCTGTCTTTCACTCACACAGACATGCACCACCACCATCAACTTTGCTAAATTGCTAATGAAAAACATTGATCAGCTGTGATTGAGCAGCAGTGTAGAGCCAACTATTTTCACGGTTGTTGTGGTCGTGATAATTTTGTGAGGCCACATCAAAAAGGCTCGGATGAGCTTTCCAAAGTTCTACAAGTGCCTCCATCGCTTGTGTTCAGCTCACACGCTGCACTGCCGTGCTGCTCCGTCTTTTTCACCGACATTTATGTGTTTGCGTGTGCGCAGTGTGAGCGGCTGCGGTGATACCCTCACGACGGTCGGGAGGATTTCAAATCGGTTTGAAATCCTCACGACCAAGCGATTGATGATCGGGAGCTGGTCGTGAGGTGTTAATCGCTTCTCGTTACCCAACGTATACTACACGATCCACGACGGACGATAAAGGCCAAAATCGGGCCGATCACCAAAACGGGCGCACGACTCAAAAATCGGCTCAAAATGGGCCAAAAATCGCACAGTGTAAGCCCAGCTTAACGGGCTACTGAACCTGGCTTCATATTTAAGCTACAGTTAAAAATGAAATTAGCCCATGTTGAGAACTGAACTAAGATTGCATTGTCTGGCTTTAAGAGTAACCCAGGAGTTTAATTTATCTTGTCCAAAACATTCGTTATCAATTCTCAATTAAAACTTATTTTCACAGATTAATTTAAAAGTGTGTTTTTGTTTCTAAAAAGGTTGTATAATGTGGATTTGCTATATTCTTTAGTGTTTATTCTAAGCAAACTGTCTTATTAGTCAACCTGGCAGCAGAAATGAAATAGGAAGCTGGCTGGAGAACAGCTCTGGTCCTCCCAGATCTTCAGATAAATGGTATAAACCAAAGACTTTTTGATTAAAGTGAAGCCTCACTCACCATTATTGTATCATGAATGAAACCAATGAGCTGTTCATTAAATATCAAATGATGGTATCACTGTCTCAATTTCACTACAACAACAGTACACCCGTCACACTATGTTTCTGGTACCTGAAATACAGTTTGTGCATTAAAAAACAGAAGCTGCAGCAACCATCTTCACACAATGAATGAAACATTCCAGTTTGTCAGTGGTATGCAATGATCAATAAAGCCTGGATCATGGGAGCGTGTGAGTCATTAATGATTATATGAGGTGTTATACGAGATGATACAATTTCCTGAAGGTCACTGTCCAAAACAACTGTCTGATTGGAGCGCTGTTATTCATGGTGCTTGATTGCCTTCTGTAGACAAAAAAAAAAAAAAAATACTGACAAACTGTTCACCATTCCTGCTGAATAAACCACTTGTCAACATCACAGAAATGGCTGGAGCGTTCTTTCATACTGCATGTGTATTAACTTATAAAAATCTCTGGGGAAACATAACCCTGTAAAGACATTACTCTCCCTGCCACATAACATCACACTGGTAGCATCTATATGGCTTTTATTAGGAACCCAGTGGAGTCAGACACATAAACAGCAGATAATTACAAAGTAGAAGTTCGTCCCTCTTAAATCTTTAAAGACATTTTGGTCATGGATAAAGCCATAACTCAAGCTGAGGCTTTGTGCACCATGCATATGAATCTGGTTGGGCTAAATGACAAAGTAATACTTCCTAAGAGGCAGCAGGATCTGCCAAAGCAAACAGAGAAGGGGCGTGGCGCTTCCTGCATGTCTCAGCTCTATTGGGGGATGCTAACAGTGACAGCGCTGAGCTCTGCTCGTTGTCAGCACTTAAATTTTTATTTTTTTATTTTTTTTAAAGAACTGATGTATATGGGGCAACAATAAAACCCTGATAAACTGACTCTCTGGCTGACGCTCAGCAGACAGCGGAGATCAAAATGTGAAACAGCAGGAACGCCGGCAAGGTCCCGGTCATCCTGACCATCCTGGATGTTATTTCATCCCTCTCCATGACTAATACTGAATCAATTATCTTACCCTAATGGGACAATTGCAGGTTGCAAGCTTGCAAGATTTAGAGTTCAAATAAATTGGAGAGATCGTGTGCAGTGGAGAGAAAGAAAGCCAGTTATCGGAGTGAATATCAAGGTTAGGATGTCTTTAAAATGCTCATTTTATACTCTTATATGGGCTAATTTTGCATTACATGGTGAGTCAAAAGAGTGCAACACACAAACATGTTTGAATAACCTCAGGAACCAGGATGGTTGTGGAAAGAACAATCTCTTCCCATTGATCTACGTGCACTCGGGATCCAGTGCATCTGAGGACACAGATTTTGGACTGGGCTCTGAAACACAATCTCTCCACACTCTTCAACTCCTCATCTTAAGCACACAATTGTCTTTTGAATGACCTTGTGGTCTGTTTTACTACCCTCACCAATTTTACTACTTATTCTGCTGGTTGTTTTACAAAAAAGAAAAGAAAAAGAAGTTGTAAGGCCTCATCAGTCTCCCACCATCCATTTTTTTCCAAAAGGACACCCAGGATTTCACTTCACCGAGTTCTAACTTTTGCTCCTTGCTGTTGTCAGCATTTTTTGTCTTTAATCTTAAATGTTTTTACATTTTGGAGGTAAAAATCCAGTCTTGGAAAATGATGAGTTTACTATGAGAAATTTACAAGTAGCCCTGTGTGTAATTTGATTGCTACTGCAAGCCAAATGCAGTGCAAAGTGCAAGAGCACGGTGCTAACTCAAGAATATTAGCCGCTAGATTAAAGAATGTATTCAAAAAAACCATGTAAAGCTTCAGAATTGGAGATTCTCTTTCTCTCAATTTCAGTCAACAGTGGAAATTCACTGAGACTTGATTATAGCAGGAGAGTGTTGGCTCAGCTGTGTGCTTTAAGAACCCATGATGTCAGAGCCTTATTTTCCTTGGAGAGGCTCTCATCAGCTGCATTGTTCCAGGAAACCATGGTCTGTTCTCTGGGCAAAAAAAAAAAAAAAAATCCTGCCCAAAATGCGATCCCCCCTCTTCTGCACCCGCATCTCTGCTGAATGCAGCACGCCGGCCTCTGGCACAGCTCAAGACACACACATAGATGTGAAGCATCCTGGACGAAGCATCACATTTCCTTGGAACCAGAGCTTCCCCTGCACTGCAACAGTGTTTGCCTTTTACTTTCTTTTTTGTTTTTCATTAGAAGATGAGTGTCAGTGATGAAAGGCAGCGTGTTAATACAGGACGAGGAAATAACATGCTGTACCCTGAAGGACTATTAAACAATGCTGCTACTGATGTCATAGAGCCCAGTCTTATTATGAGGTCTCGTTTACGCACAAAGATGTAGGTGGTGTGATTGAAATACAGCACCAGCAACTGACAGGTGATGCAAGCAGCTGACAAAGCCGTTGATAAAAACACTCTGCAGCTTAACCGAGCTCAAAATTTAAAAGACGCACAGACCGAATCAGATCTGGATGCAATTACAAGCGCATACAAACAAGACCAACTGCAGTCAGTAGTTGAATAAACTTTGTTGGCATGAGTTGAAGATTTGACAAGCGGTGTTGTGGAAACATAAAGATTTAGTAAATAATGTTCATGGATACCCACTGAATCACATCTGGTCTTCATAAGATTATTTGACTCTTGGCTTTTCTACTAATGTTCTTTGTTACAGAATTATGGTAATGATTTCTTAGAAATTCGGACTGGGTGAAAAACGCAGTTACCAGATAGAGAGACCTTCACCACAGCTCAGAGTTCGTTGATTCCTCTCGGCAAGTGCCAGGGGAGCTGACAGAGCCCAGAGGCTCATGAATCAGGTGGACTTGCTTTGAATTCCCAGTCCATCCCCTGTCCATGAATGCACCCTCTATAAGAATAAATATGGGAAAAGGGAGGGATACATTATCAGAAAGAAAGAGCGGGAAAGGTTACAACAACAGAGCACGAAGCTCACAAGTTCAGTTGTGCTTCTGCTGGAACGGCCGTGCCCCTGTGGACAAGTTCAGTCCTTCAGTAGAAGTCCTCGCCCTCCAACAATAATACTTACAAAATAAAGGCTGACCGCTCCAAGTAAAATCACTTCAGCTGAGTTCAATCGCTATTATTCATGTCCTGGTTCTCCATTCCCTGCTCCACGGCTCCTGTGATAATAATAAGGTAAGCCCTTTGAGCTGAGAAGAAGCCTACCAGGCGTTATGTCAACATTTTTGCTTGCCTCCGCCTTTATTGTCAGCTGATGGTCAGCACCTTGGTGTGAGAGCTCGTGATCAAACGGCCTGGAGGCTTGATCACAGGGCTATTGCAGATCAAATTCTCCTTTAAACAAAAAGTTTGACAGGTCGCTTATTTGCGTTCTTGATGAGAGTTAGATGAGAAGACCCCACTAACACCTGACACTACTCTGATTAGTATGGTAAATACAAAGCTACCGCCAGCAGCTGGTTAGCTTAGCTTAGCATAAAGAGTGAAAACAGCTAACCCAGCTGTTTTCATTCTCACAAATGACCTATTTACACCTTAAAGTATGACATCAGCGTTTTGTCAATTTGGCCACTTGCCTTCTATCCGGTCGTTAAGTGATGACATGACGAATCCTACTTCCGGGCCTAAAGTAGCCTGTGTTTAATATGGCTTTTGTGTTGTTAACATGTTTAATGTTTTGTATTTTCTTCTATTTAATCTCAAAAAGCTCCTAAAACAGTCAGTGATCACTGTTGACCTCCCTCGGCTTTTATTACCGCTAATCATTTATTTATCAGAATCAGAATCAGAATCAGAATACTTTATTGATCCCTGGGGGAAATTATTTTTTGTTACAGTGCTCCATTTTAAACCAACATTAAGACAAGACAGACAATACGCTAACTAAGAATAGTACAATATATACATATATATACATACATACATACATACATACATAAGTCACTTATAAATAAATATTTGGAAAAGAAACATGTGTAGTTGTAGCAGCAAACAGTGTGTTAAGTGGATGCGTTGTACAGGGAGATGGCCACAGGCAGGAATGATTTCCTGTGTCGTTCAGTGGTGCTTTTCGGTAATCTCAGTCTCTCACTGAACGAGCTCCTGTGACTGACCAACATGTCATGGAGTGGGTGGGAGGTGTTATCCAACATTGTCTTTATCTTGGACAGCATCCGCCTCTCCGACACCACCTTGAGGGAGTCCAGCTCCATCCCCACAACATTGCTGGCCTTACGGATCAGTTTATTAAGTCTGTTGGCATCTGCGACCCTCAGCCTGCTCCCCCAGCATGCAACAGCATAGAGGATCGCACTGGCCACAACAGACTCATAGAAAATCCTCAGCATTTTCTGGCAGATGTTGAAGGACCTCAGTCGCCTCAAAAAATAGAGACGACTCTGGCCCTTCCTGTAAAGTGCTGTGGTGTTTTTAGCCCAGTCCAGTTTATTGTCAATGTGTACTCCAAGGTATTTATAGTCCTCCACAATGTCAACACTGACCCCCTGGATTGAAACAGGGGTCAAGTGTTTCCTGGTCTTCCTGAAGTCCACGATCAGTTCCTTGGTCTTTGCCACGTTGAGCTGCAGATGATTCTGCTCACACCACGTGACAAAGGAGTCGACCACAGCCCGGTACTCTGTCTCATCATCCCTGCTCAGTATTTAAAACCTTAGGATGTAACTACAGCCCAGCCCATGCAGCAGTATATGAATGACTAACCTTGTATTGTGGATGGATTATCTCAGTTGTTCTCCTGGCTGAAGTTTGGTCCTTTTACAGCATCCTGCCATGCGATTACATTTGTTCCTGACCACCGAGAACACTCATGTTAACTTTTATCGAGTGGAAAAAAGTTAGCTTGTTTATATTATGCTAACATAGCTGTGTCGCTAGCGGTCACGTAGCACATCATTATATACCAGCTAGCCAAACTTCAGTAAACCTACAAACGTCACTGCTGTTTAGTTTTCTGTCTTCATTTATGTTGGAAGTGATAACAGCTGTTTTAATTTGTTTCCAAAACCCCGCAGTCAGGACATGCTATATTGTATTTCGATAGAAGCTAGCGAGCTAACTTCCTGCTAACTTCTAACTCCGTTAAATGTCATAAATTCCGTTTTCGTGGATGCCTGGATGTTAAACACAATTGTTACACCTGGTAGAGCAGAACGCTGATCATTTTATTAAAGATGAAAGACTTTAGACAGTGTTTCAACTCTCAGTAATGCCATAGTGATCGTCTGATATATGGACCTGCAGCGGAGTTTAGGCCCAGACACGGCTAGTGACGTCAGACTTAACGACCGGATTGGCGTTTGAATGAACGGCAACAAGTGAAGCAAAGGATTCCTTTTCTTGGCCTTTTGTATAGCACTGTTCTTTCTTTATCATTCGGCTTACTTTTTATCATATTGTAGGAATGTATTTTAATACCTTGGCTCCTTTTTTACCCTGGAGAAAACCTAGCATTAATTAAAATAGGTTGAGTTGTTTCACCCACATAGGGGGACATCCAGGGCAGACACAGAACTCCATGGAGTTATATATCTTAAAAAAGTCTGGGATTTCCTTTGGGAACTACCAGAAGACTGGAAAATGTTGTTTGTCAAAAGGACACTACTTAGCCAGCTGTCACTACAGTACAGATAAGGTAAAGAAAATGGATGGATGGATGGATGGATGGACTATTTACATGTACCATGATCTTTATAGGCAACAGTAACTGGCGGATTATAAAGCATGACCCAAAACACAACAGTTAATGATTTTTATGACTTTGGAAGAGTGAGTTTTTACTTCAAGAGTCCAAAGTGAGAGCAACAGGGTGGAACGACTGGAGGATGGACGAGCAGGTGGGTTTGAGAGGTGAGTACTTAACTAAGACTTTCCAAATGAGCCAGATCAGCATGAAAGAAAGAGGTAAGTGATACAGGCAGAAAGTGAACTCTTCAGCTTTTCAGGGGCAACTACGGAACAAGATATCAAAGACGTTAGCACAGGGGGGAACTTTGGAAATTACAGGAGCCATAGAGAAGCCTGAATGCTGCTCTACTATTGACAAAAATATGGCAGAGATCGGATGTTTTAGTTGGTCTTTAAGTTCAAGATAGGAGATGAGGAACAGGTCAAGGAATGGGCATGAACAGGAGACTCCATCTACAGGTTAAACCCATCCTTTACCTAAAGAGCTAAGTCAGTAAAAAGCATGGGGAAAATCCCCTGAACAGTACAGGACCATGACAACATTTTCAAACCACAGACTACTTTAACTATTTTAACTTTCTCTGATTTGTGTGAACATCAAAACCTTCTGAACACCATATTTTATACCACAACCACCATTTTTTGTTGGACCAAGGTTAAGGTCTTTGTTCGTAGGGGTGCCTCACATCTGTAATTTTGGTTTGCATCAACTGGAAACCTTGAAGGCAACAAGTAAACAATAAGGTGTGAAAGGACCCCTTTAGTGACTTCTACAATAATAATGGATTGGATTTATATAGCGCTTTTCAAGGCACCCAAAGCGCTTTACAATGCCACTATTCATTCACTCTCGCATTCACACACTGGTGGAGGCAAGCTACGGTTGTAGCCACAGCTGCCCTGGGGCAGACTGACAGAAGCGAGGCTGCCATGTCGCGCCATCGGCCCCTCTGGCCAACACCAGTAGGCGGTAAGTGAAGTGTCTTGCCCAAGGACACAACGACCAGGACAGAGAGCCCAGGGACCGAACCGGCGACCTTCCAGTTACAGATACGCTTCCCAACCCCCTGAGCCACGGTCGCAGAGAGCTGTTTGCATGCTTGCTCTGTCAAATGTCACCAAAATCAGAAGAATCAGTTTTCCAGAAGCCACATGCCTGCACAAGATTACATGGAAACCCAGCAAATAGTTCTTGAGGCACTTGCAATCTTGATTTAAGAGGTGTACTCCCGATTCCCAGAACTACTGGAAAAGCATTGATTAAAAAACCCGTCTTCAAGCAAAACAATCAGATTGGGGTGGGTTTTTTTTTTTAAATATAGCTTCAAAACAACCAATATAAACATTCTTTAAACAACAAAGAGAATTGCTTTCACTTGGCTGGTGATATAGAGGCAACAGAAGAAGAATGCTAACCCTAACCCAGGTTAACTAGGAGGCTTGAGCTCAACCTCTTTTAAGATAAACTTTCACTTGCCATTTAATTGGACTTTTTTGGTTAGATTAAGGAACATAAACTATGTGGTTTGCCTAAAAATGTTCTCCTTTTAAATTGTAAGATAAAATGACCAACCTGGCTCAAAACCATGTAAAAGTGACCACATCAGAACACACTGTACTCGCACCAGTTAACGAGGCCACAAAAACATAATTTTAAATAAAACTTGTAATAAGAGCTTGCACAAGCAACCTGTGGGTTTAGTCTCCTTATAAATAAGACGAACCCCTCCTCCAGAATTTACAAAAGAGATATATTGTTAAATTTGTGACTTTTAGATAAGCTGACATGACTTTTGTTTTCATCAAACAGAATATGCTAGCCATTTCAGCCTATTTTCCGTCTTTGAGCCAAGTTCAACTAACAGACTTCTTCTATTCAAAGTCTTGGCAAGAAGGTATAATAGTGATTGGCGATACCAGACAAATAATCTAAGTAGGTGCCTTTTTACCTGAGTCTGGAGGCGACAGCACCTTGTTGATGGGGATCTTGTTAAGTCACTGATACCTCTGAAAGACTCCCTGTGTGAGTTGTGTTTCTTACTGCAGCAAGTCTCCATCTTATCACCTGCTGGGTTAATTTCAACATGCGGATTTTGAAGGGACAGATTTGAATCAGTTCCTACCCTTTGACCCTCTATGAGCCTTCTTTCCCCGAGTTCTTTAATGTGGTTAAAATTATAGCACACCATGTTTCCCCATCTTTAATAACCTTAATTCGCCAAATCTTTAAATGTACTAAATGAAGTTTGTCACCTTTTGCTTCCCTGTTAATGGACTTATACCACATCTCCTGTGACCTTTGATCTTATACGTTGATGTGTCCCTGTGGGAGACATGATGATGATTTTGTACATTAAACAATTGTGAGCTGGCAGCAAAATGCTCTCTCCCTCAATATATAAAGCAGCTTAAAGTCCAATCATACCAGTTGTTAAGGCAAGGCTCAACTGGCGAAAGTCTTAAGAAATAAACATTGTAGATACCATGATCTCTGTCTACTCTGTCTTCTTAACTCTGCTGCTTTTCACTGAGCTGAGCAGCCACTCAGTCACCGTAGCCATGCCTGCAACTAATGCAGAGGATGGTACAACAGAAGAAGACAGCCTGGGTTTGATACTGGGTGACGAGTCGATCTCTGAGCCCGCTGTGATCCCACCGGTGTTCAGGCAGCGCCGAATCAGGGATGAAGATGGGAACCCAACAATCATCATCTCGGTAAGTGTTGCAACTTTCATCATGCATTAACGTTATTGCTTTTTGTTGCGACTTTTTAGCCTTTATTGTTATCACACAGTGGAGACAAGATCTCCCATTTCTTTTCCTTTTCCCCTGAACCCCAAATGGTGTGGGCGGATGGCTGCCCCTCCCAGAACCTGGTTCTACTGGAGGCTTCTTTCTGTATGAAAAGAGTGTTTTTCCTCCTCATTGTTGTCAACTGCTTGGCTTCAAAGGGGTTCGTTTGATTGTATTATTGTAGGGGTCTATGCCTTTGAATATAAAGTATATAATGCCTTGAAGGGATTTTGCACTATATAAACAAAATTGATTTAAACTGAAGAAAGAACATTTTTCTTACAGTAATATATTTGAATTGTACTCAATATACAATATATACAATAATTTTTACTACGCTGATCCTGATAATAATCAGGTGTCAGTCATTATGGTTATGTTATAAAGGATTCTGAATTGGTTGAAGGTCCAGTAACTCTTATTAAGAAGTATTAAAGTAGTTCTTTGTAGTACAAGTGTTGCTGGAACTTAAACCTGAGCAGATGTCCATGCGCCTTTGAAGTAACAAACTAATTTTACAGTGTGGGCCAAATACAGTCCAGTTTGATCTGAAGTGGGGGAGACCAGTGAAATTTCATATAGTTTTAACTACATGTTTTATGCCCGAGATACCTTAATTTAAGGAAAAGAAGTGCAATTTCAACTACACATCTTAGTTTTTCTACATGGAAAATAAAAGCTGTTGTGGCAGCCTGACTCTTTGTGCTTGTATTGTAAAAAATAAATGTGTAAAATTACAGCAAAAGTTCTGGTAGCTAAAATTACCAGACTGTTCTGTAATTATAAAGGAGAAAGCGTTCATTAATTCTTGTAAAAAATATCCAGAAATTTTTATATTGGATTATGAAAAAACTTATATAAAACTATAACTGTGTAGGTAATTGTCAAGTACTTTGATGTAGAATAAAAGCCTGTACAGGTGGCCCTGTTGAATAAGAAATGCTTTAAAACTTAAAATCTTATCTCTCTCTCACTATATATATATATATATATATATATATATATATATATATATATATATATATATATATATATGTATATATATATATATATATATATATATATATATATATATATATATATATATTTCTTGGCTGCTGCCTCAAAGCACACTGTGTGCTGTCTATCTTGCGTGCTGCACAATATCGTTTATTATTTAGTAACTATTGATATCTATGACTAGCTAGTTTATTGTGATGGTGCTTTTTTTTTTTTTTTTTTTATTATGTTGCTCTTTGTTGTTTGCTGTCTCCCCTGTTTTTTTTGTTTTTCTTTCTCTCCATACAGGTGACCCAGGAGTTTGTTTTTTTTTTGTTTGTTTGTTTTTCTCTCTTCCCCCCCTTCTCACCGTCTCTTCTCCCCTTTGGTTTTCTTTCTTCCTCTCCCCCTCTTTCTTTCATTCTTTCCCCCTGTCCTATTTAAAAAAAAAAAAAAAAAAAAAAAAAAAAAAAAGTTTGACACCCCTGCTTCCACACTGTTCCCATAAAGGATTCTAATTTTCCCAAAAGTCCCCACAAAACAAAGGAGCTTGTAACAAAAACACACTCTTCCTGGAATGTAATTACTAATATTGCAAAATCAGTGTTGTTTTATGTTCATCTGAGACAGTATTTCTGAGTGAATCTATGGACAAGAGACTGATATATGCTGATTTTTGGTTTGGAAATAATGAATTGATATTTTCTTCTCTTTGTAAGGTGACCTTGGGTATTAGAAATGCGCCCTCAAATATAACGTATTATTATTATTATTAGGTATAGTTCATTTTTATTCTTGAAGTTGACTAGAGTTGCTCACAGTTCAAAATACTGCTTAAAAAGCTGCGCACGTGAGGCTATATCCACACAAGGGAATAGCTCCTTTGAAATGAAAATGAAAAATATTACCTCAAGGTCTGTCAAGAATATGGAAAAGCAAGAGGTAGGCATATAACACTAACCGAGAAGAAAAGTTGGCCAGTCAAAAGTCAATAAATAACAATGCACTACACTGTCTGACATTAGAAAAGGAGGTAAAGTTCCACACCATTGATGTTGCAAGAAAAAAATCTAAATTTTCGTTGTTGACAAAAGGCCAAAATACCCATGTACATACTACGTACATCCATTGCAGCCCTTTTCCCCAACTGTTTAAGCTAGCTTTCTTTTGATTGCTGCCCCTCATTTTTATTTTATTTTATTTTTTTACAAACACCCACAGAAAATATGGAAAAAACAATTAAAGGTCCACTTTTCACAATACTAAAAGGCTATTTAACCAAAGACCAACCCTGCTTCGAATCCCCACCTAAACATAGTCTTACACTCTCCTGAACAGGGATGTCAAGCTCACTTGACATTGGGGGCCACATACCGAGCCCACTTTGATATAAAGTAGAGTGGACCTGTGAAACTATGTGCTAAATGTGTAAAATGACAAAAAAAAAGTTATGGAAGTTCATTGCACAGACTGTCCTGTAAATAGAAAATATAACGTTTTCATTCATTCACAGTGGGCTGGATATATTCTGGCGCCCAGGCCTTATGTTTGACACCCCTAGGGTAAGCACTATAATTAGTGCTTAAAGAAAATTATAACCAGCGATTTTGATTCTTTTTTGGATCAAATTAACTTAACAGCAAACTATCCACTGTCATTCAGCCTAACACTGTTCTGCCAGTGACGGTCATGCCTCATAAATCTTCATTGTATGAGATTTTTTTTCATAACAACCTCAGCTAACCATAGTTCAACAACAAAGAGCACATTATCTCCATCCTGTGACTGAATACTTGACCCCTTTCAATTGGCCACCGTCCTCGCTTCTACTGTTAAGTCAATACTTCACATAAATCTATAAAAATATTTTACGGCAACGCTGGAAAACTGGGAAATACTATTACGCGAAAAGGTCAAATGATCACAAGCCTATAAAGATTTATTGGACTCTCAGTGGGAAGAATGACGATATATCAGTGTTTCCCCCAAATGTTTAGCTGCGATGTGTAAAAGGTTTATCTGCAGACTGCGTCTTGTGTGTTATGAACAGGGTGGTTATCTCTGTGGTAATGGGAAACAGGCAGCCATGATGGAGACAAAGACATCTGGGCGAACCGGAGCTGTGGAAGAAAACGGGCCACTGTGATATAGTAAAAAATGAGGGAACACATTTCTTCCATTTGGGGTTCTTGTGGCTTGGATCAGCTGGTAAAAGCAGATCCAACACCTGTACTACAAGTAAAAAGGATAATCTTTAAAAGCTGTTCCTGCAACCTGACCATCCAGAGTTCACATCCTACAGTACGGGAATGTGTGTGTGTGGGCTCCGGGTGTCACATGTAATCACTGATCAATATGATGTTTTTCAGGATGCAAGGCTGAAAGGGCACAGTGTTCGAGGGCTGAACCCGGCCTTCACTCGGAGCCTTCCTCTCCTCGCAGATCGAAGCCTGAGCCACACTCCTGCCGAGTACAGCGTGAAGATAGATCGCAGAGATACCGACCTTGACGGTAAGCATATGGAAAACCAGCATTTCTTGGAAAATAAACTTAAAAAAAAAAAAAAAAAATGCCATATAAACTCAACTGCTCTATGTGGTTTCCTTTCCTAACCTAGTGCTGCGATGTATGATTGGAAGAGTGTACCGGCCCTGCTGGGAAGCATGAGCGACGTCAATGAATGTTTCCTCCTGTATGGTATAAGAAGATTAATTTACTTGTAGGAAATAAAGCAGACAAACATGGAAAACAAAATAAAAGTTTATTAACAATTGCAAGCTGTGTGTTTAAAGAGTGGATGTAAATGGTAGAATCTTGAAAATAATTGAAAGGTAAAATTTACATACTAGCAGTGACGATATACATTTTATTTCCAAGAAGGCGTTATTAGACTCATTTTAAAATTGATTAGTGATAAAGTGCAATGACCAGCTTGCTTTTCGCCTAACAATGTTGGACATTTTAGTGACATTTTCAGAAAGAGTTAAATAACACTGTTGTGCACATTTCATACGAAGCCTCAGTGTAGCTTAGCATAAAAATATTTAACTCTTAACAGCAATCACTAAGTCACTAAAGATCACGTGATATTTTACCGTGTGTGTATATATAAAATACTCGAGGTTAAACAAGATGACAAATGATTCTAAATGGCAGCCCAAGCTGGAGTATACTCGTAGTACACAAGCTTCAGCTGCTTCATATAAATATCTGATAGAAAAGTCCTTATTGTGTCATCGTTAGTGCAAACACTGGTTAGACTCTGAAGAAACTGGTCAGCTTCCCTTGTCCAGCTATGAGCTTCTTCTTACTCAAGGCCTTGCTGCCATTTTTGCCAGGCATTTTGACTGATGTGCGAGTTGGCTGTTTCTTCTCCGGAGGCTCATTTTCAGATCCACCGTGTTGGTCCAGCTGCTTTCTCTTGTTACCCCTGCTTTGCATCTGAAAGCCAGTTCCCTTTCCATTAACCAGGCTTGCACCTTGTTTTGGGGCATTTCCACTTCTTTGCTCGAGAGCAGCCCCCCGCTGTATTTCACCCCGTGCCTTATTTGTACATTCAGAGGACTTGGCTGCAAATGTAAAAGAAAAACAAAAATGAAATAAATAATTAAAAAGCAAAAGTAAGTGTGACAAGTTGGTAGGGGGTAAAGGGAAAAATGTTGTGACGAAATTGCTTACGTTAGCTGCTAGTTGAAGCAGGCTGTGTGTTTATTCTCTGAACCTGAATTTCAACATTTGTCATGTTAACCTGATGGAGCAGAGCCTGAATTCCCACGGAACAAAAAGCAGAAGGGGGAAATGGGCAAAAAGTCTGTACAAGACTGTGTGTGTGTGTGTTTTGTTTTTTTACGACAGATGTGGGGGTGAGGAGGTTTTATAGAATGGGAATTAATTTGACAGCAAGTTGTAAGTACCAGTCCCACAACTGGGACTGAGAAGGCTCCAATGGCCGGAGCTGAGAAGGTGAGCCTGGGCCTCGGTCCAGCTGTGTGCCGTCAGAGGAAACAGAAGTCTGTTCCAGCAGATAAAATGCAGCACGTCTTGTTCTGACATTTGACATGTTGCTGAGTACAAAAAAATAAAAGATGGTGGTGGGGTAGGGGGTGTAGCTTGTAAAGAAAAATAACATAAACTTTTACCTTTTGTTGAGTCTTCCACATCAGAGCTGCACCCATCATTCACAGATGTGGTGGTTTTAGCTTTGGGTGGGTGCACGCAAGTGGGAACCTGGCTAGTGCTCGGGAAGTCCAGCACACGGTTGAGAGGGAGCTCTTCGTCATTGTAAGTGCAGGCGAACTGGGATCGGATGACTCTCTCTCGGACCTGGAATAAATGCAAAACAACTGAAATCCAGCTGATATGGCGACTGGTGATCAGTATCAACAACTGAGGGCAGGTGGCCGAGATTTTTCTGGCTCTTTCTTTTGGCGTTTTGAAACAAAGACCCTTTTAAGTACTTTTCCACTCCTGCTCAGCCAGTTTCAGCAGCTGGATCTGCTAATTAGCACTGAAGTACACAAACTACTTTCTTTCCTTGCTCTGATATTGTAATCAAATGTATTATAGGCCAAACCTAAAAGGGAACATGCATATCTGCACTAAAATTCGTGGAAATCCAACCAACGGCAGTCAAGACATTTCACAGAAAGCACAACTTCTGTGGTGTTAAATCAGAAGAATTTTTGGCACATCTCAAAAAGGTTTTCTCTGGAGCTAAAGGAAAATTACCAGCGCTGCAATAAAGTTTTATTTTTTTAAACCACTTTTGTTGAGTGGGGTTTCATGTACTCAAGTGTAATAGACTTTTCTTTTTATCATCAAGAAAATGCGTAAATTTCTGTCAAATAAGGTACCACAAAACAGTCATGCTTACGTCTGAAGTAGCCCCGAAAAACGTGACTCAGAGCCAGAAAAAACACAATGTGTGAAAAGTATGGGGATCACTAAAGTCATTAGCATCAATTACCATTATTAGGTCATTGTAATCCATCCAATAGTTGCTCAGATCTTTCAATAACAAAAACAATAAAAGGGTATGGTTTTTAATTAGGGGATAAGATTCCTGGCTTTTAAAGCATGTTTTATGTTGGGTTTTTTTGAACAACTAAAAGTTTAATATGTTGCTGAAATCCCAGAAATGAGAAAGATGAGATTTTCTTTTCTAGCCAACTGATATACTGTGCATTGCTCCTATCAATTACCACATCCTTTAAAAAACAAAAAAACAAAACAAAAAACCCAACAGCCAAGTTTCTATAACAAAGTGAATGATATTGAAGCCTACAATCCCAGCCCAGGGGCACACACAGATCCACAGCTTTTCATCCACTGTTTGATGTACGCCTGCTTGGGATTATCACAATCCAGGGATTTCACCCTTCAGGCCAATGGGCCACAGTAAGGAGAAGAAATGTGAGAGAGCAAAGCTTGGTGGGTCCGCGGAGCACAAAGGGGATCAAAGCCTTTGTGCTTCTCAAAAGAACTTCTTTAAAGAGGACCTAAAACAACAGAAACCCCAGCACCGAGGCACACTTCAGTAACGGAGCTACTGGTTGCATGCTAATAAAACCTAAAGAAGATGGAAGGGGATGGAAGAGCTGCACGGCCAAACTATGACCCACAGAGAACAACTAATCCAATTACAACAGGTGGAAGCCTGACATGGCACCTTGTGGTCACATAGCCCTCATTCCTCCGAACACAACTGTCCTGAAATAACCTACGTCTGACCCGACACCTGACCGAGACATTCCTGATAGCATTTTAAAAAGCAGGTGCAAGCCATTTCTGCAGCTTTGTGTTCTGACATCTGCTTTTGTAGAAGTGAGAACAAAGCAGTAGCAGGTGCAGCGGAACCAGAGCTATATATAAAATAAAATGAATATATAGCTAAAGGTGAATGCACCTCATTTGAACATCGTTACTTGTGTCACAGAGGAAGCAGGAGTTTTTCTCGTGTTTTTCAATGTTTTGATCATCTGTGGTAATAGTGGAAGGAAGAAAGAGGAGGAAAAGAAAAGAAAAAGACCTGGAAACAACCCAAAAGCAGAAGCTAAATCTGTCCATCTCTGTGTGTGCCGGTTGACGTCAGTGCATGATGAAACCGCTGGAGAAGTCTAGGATAAAGTCATTTAGCAGACAACAGGAAACAATAACCTTTCAAGTTTCCCTTGCTAGTCGAGTTACGCGACTGATATGGCATCTTCAAAGTGAAATTGATGCAGAAAGCTTCCGCTCACCGAGTTCAGGAAGCGGTGAGCTGCCCAGGGACCATTACAGCGCACTCAAACAGGAAGGCAGCCAGATTGTGGGGAGCTAAAATGACATCTGGTAGCACAATCAAATAAAGGAGCTATTTCACAAAATGTGTCTAGCATACATCTTCTAATAAGTGCTTCACACTTCATGTTTGCTTAAAGGATAATAGCTTGCAATCTAGAGCTGGGTGATGCAGCAGCACTACCCTAAAAATACCTCTTACCACCACAAGAAAAATAAAATGGCATTACTGGTATATTCTGAGAAATAAGTTGTCTTTTTTTTGTTGCTACAATTAATTTTCAGTTTCAGAAAATAGCATATCTTAGCAATTTGATCCAAGTATTACATTTCATTCAGTGTAACTCATAACAACAGTCACACTCTTTACCCTTAAAATATAAAGCAATATTTTAAGGGAAAGACAATAATACAAACAAAACAGAAAACCACCAACAATCTTGATTCCCTATGAGCAAGCACTTTGGCCACAGTGGGAAGGAAAAACTCCCTTTTGACAGGAAGAAACCTCAGGCAGAATCAGGCTCATGGAGGTGCAGCCCTAATTGAGACCAGAAAGAAGGACAAACAACACACTAGAATTTAAGATGTAAAGTGTCCTATCTCTAAGGGAGAGACCAGCTCATTTCTGCCGCTTGTATCCACAATCTCGTTCTTTCAGTCACTACCCACAGCTCGTGGCCATAGGTGAGGGTAGGGACGTAGATCGACCGGTAAATTGAGAGCTTTGCTTTTACACTCAGCTCTCTCTTCACCAAGACAGACTGGTGCAGCATCTGCATCTCTCATCACTGGCGAACAAGACCTCGAGATACTTGAACTCCTCTACTTGGGGCAGGAACTCATCCCTGACCCGGAGTGGGCAATCCACCCTTTTCCGGTTGAGAACCATGGCCTCAGATTTGGAGGTGCTGATCCTCATTCTCGCTGCTTCACACTCGGCTGCGAACCGTTCCAGTGCGAGCTGGAGGCCATCACCCGATGAAGCCAACAGAACCACATCATCCACGAAAAGCAGAGATGAGATTCTGAGGCCACCGAAGTGAAAGCCCTCCGCCACTTGGCTGCACCTAGAAATCCTGTCCATAAAAATTATGAACAGAATCTGTGACAAAGGGCAGCCCTGGCGGAGCCCATCACCCACCGGGAATGAGTCAGACTTATTGCCGGCAATAATAATAATAATAATAATAATAATAATAATGGATTGGATTTATATAGCGCTTTTCAAGGCACCCAAAGCGCTTTACAATGCTACTATTCATTCACTCTCACATTCACACACTGGTGGAGGCAGCTACAGTTGTAGCCACAGCTGCCCTGGGGCAGACTGACAGAAGTGAGGCTGCCATATCGCGCCATCGGCCCCTCTGGCCAACGCCAGTAGGCGGTAGGTAAAGTGTCTTGCCCAAGGACACAACAATCAGGACAGAGAGCCCGGGGATCGAACCGGCGTGTGAACCAAGCTCTTGCAACAGTTGTATAGTGATCGAATGGCCCGTAGCAATGGGCCAGACACCCCATACTCCCGGCGCACCTCCCACAGGACACCCCGAGGGACACGGTCGAATGCCCTCTCCAAGTCCACAAAACACATGTAGACTGGTTGGGCAAACTCCCATGCACCCTCAAGTATCCTGGAGAGGATAAAGAGCTGGTCCAGTGTTCCGCGAATCAGGACAAAAACCGCATTGTTCCTCCTGTATCCGAGGTTCGACTAGCGGACGAACTCTCCTTTCCAGCACCCTGGCATAGACGTTCCCAGGGAGGCTGAGGAGTGTGATCCCCCTGTAGTTGGAACACACCCTCTGGTCCCCCTTCTTAAAGATGGGGACCACCACCCCGGTCTGCCAGTCCACAGGTACTGCCCCTGATCTCCACGCAGCATTGTAGAGCCGTGTCAACCAGAACAGCCCTACAACGTCCAGAGCCTTCAGGAACTCTGGGCGGACCTCATCCACACCAGGGGCTCTGCCACCAAGGAGTTGTTTAACTGCCTTACTGACCTCGCCCCCGGAAATTGGCGGGTCATTCCCCTCATCCCCAGACTCTGCTTCCTCCTCGGAAGACGTGTCAGTGGGATTAAGGAAGTCCTCGAAGTATTCCTTCCACCACCTGACAATTTTCTCAGTCGAAGTCAGCAGCGCTCCGCCAGCACTATACACAGTGCAGGTAGAGCACCGCTTTCCCCTCCTGAGACGCCTGACAGTTTGCCAGAATCTCTTCGAGGCAGTCCGAAAGTCTTTTTCCATGGCCTCTCCGAACTCCTCCCACACCCGAGTTTTTGCTTCAGCCACTGTCCGAGCTGCATTCCGCTTGGCCTGTCGGTACCTGTCAGCTGCCTCCGAAGTCCCACAGGCTAACCAAGCCCGATAGGACTCCTTCTTGAGCCTGGTGGCTCCCTTCACCTCTGGTGTCCACCATTTGGTTCGGGGGTTACCACCATGACACACACCAACCACCTTGCGGCCGCAGCTCAATGCAGCAGCTTCGGCAATGGAGATGCTGAACATGGTCCATTCAGACTCAATGTCCCCACTCTGCCTCAGAATGCAATGAAGCTCTGCCGGAGGTGTGCGTTGAAGATCTCATGGACTGGGGCCTCTGCTAGACGTTCCCAGCACACCGTCACTACGCGTTTAGGTGCACCGGGTCTGTCCAGCGTCCTCCCCCACCACCTGATCCAACTTACAGGACTTAAAGGATCTGTAGTTAACAGCTAACGTACAACATCTTGCCATCCATGCTAGATACCAGAGCACACCTTCAGGAGTCTAGTGGAGTCCATACCTTGACAGTTCAGGGCCGTTTTGGCAGCAAAAAGGGGCCAACGCGATATTAGGCAGGTGGTCATAATGTAATGCTTGTGTGACTGAAGCGAGTGAACCAGAGAAACGTTTAACGTAAACACTCAAATTCGACTCTTATCGCCATAAAAGACTTCAGATGGGACATTCTGTGGGACAACTGCCCTTTGCCAAAGTCTCTAAACACTTTCCTTGTGAATTTATGGTCTCACTGACCCGTTTCAGTTTATACGGGATAAAAATTTTTGTAAATTTTAGTGATGCTAGGTAGGTGCCAGAAAAGAGGATTTTCCAAGAAAACAGGCACTGTTAACAGGTTACTGGTTTGAATGCCCCATACATAACTTTTTCAGCACGCTCGAACCAACACTAAGAGCTAAAACCCAGCTGTGCAAACGGGAAGAGTGGAAGTCAGTTAAGATGAGAGCTTCAGCTAAGCAAATAAATAATATAAAACCAGGAAGAAATTACAGGATATAAAGACATTATTTTCAATGTTTGGACATCTGATTCAGTTTGGAGAGGTTCATATTTAGGATTTGGGGCTCTTGGACAAAGGGGCCCACGTTACCTTGGGTTTGAGCAGGTCTAGTCGGCTCTGGACTCTGTTCTTTAGGGGTTCTGGAGAACATCCAGTAGACACTTCAGGGGATCTGAGGAGAGAGAGCCACAGCGAGAAGCAAAGAAAATTTTTCAATAAATTAAAAAAGCTACAAGCTTACATGGCCACAGTAACCGAGAAATCTGCCTGCTATTTCTTCAAACAACGTTCTCCCTTTAAAACTCTCACCATGTAAAGATGTTTTCACTAGCATTAGCCGTACAGTGTCACCCGCCCCTGTAGCCACAAACACAACCAGTGGCTGTATTATTTTTATTTCAGAGCAGATAAATTGTTCCATTGTGATGTGGGAGGATTTTCCTCCATACGGTTTCAGAGGAAAGTCGCACAGATCCATGTTGGCCTATTTTATATTTCAGGGGGATTCCCACTCTCACTGAACCCTGTGGTAGTGAAAAAAGTCTTTACTGGTTTCAGACTCAGATTCAGAGTTTACTGCAACAAACTAATCACAAATATAATTATTCTCTCCTTTGGCATTATTGTGTCACTGACAAAGAACTGAGGAAAAAGAACTCAAGTGATGGTATTGCTTTGGAAAGAAACTCACATATTTGGACTCTTGGGATCAATAACCCATACAAAATATTATAAGAAGACCAGCAACATCTTTCAAGAACTTGCCCATCATATTAAGGCAGACAGTAAACTACAAGCTCATTTAACTCAAATTAATCCGACGAGGCTGTGAACACGATGAAGTTCCAGTTTAACATAGAAAAATTAATAAATACAAAGTAGTGATTTTGCTCTATTACAGTGTTATATAATGTAAGCGCTCTTTACTGTGTTTGCACATGGCACTGAAGGAAATGGTAACAGTCACTTCATGAAATTTGGGTACTGCACCACTAGAAATCTAATATTTGGATAAGATAATCAAATATTAAAAATTAAAACTAGATAAATTGATATTGTATTTTTGTTTCACTTCTTTAAAAGCAATTTTTTGGTTGACCTTAAAACCCACTATTAGTCAAACTCCCCTAAATTTACTTTTATTTTACTATTATAACCTTTCTTCTAGAGGTCATCACATAATGCAGTAAGTCAGGCCTGCTTTAATTCTTAATTTTGCCAAATGTAGCCTTAATATTTATTTTAACCAACTGAAAATGCAGATATCAGATTTTGAGTGAACTGCAGAATTAACAGGAACCAACCTGAACAGCGTGAGGACGCAGGTCCCCTCTGCTCCACCGAGGACGGGCTGATCCTCGGACAGCAGGTCGGCTTTGCTTTGACACGGAGGAGTCAGGGCTTCTTCATCCAGCAGCGCCATCAGCACCTTCACAGTGTCACGACCTCCGTATGCTGTAGCGTGATTGACTGCATACACTTTTGGCTGGGGGTGAAGACCAACATAACTACAGTCACAGCTCTGCCAGATGGTGAACAGACAGTGAAACATGAAGTGGGTTCAATGTATGGACTTGTGGCGAGAAGGAAAAGCCCAGAGTGGAGCCAGCTGGCTGAAAGCAGAGGTTATACATTACCCTTGCAGGACTTATCCCTGTCCCGCTTCCATTAGCAGACTGCTTCTGGATCTGGTGTAGCTGGCAGATCCTCTCCTTTAGCTCCTGTGCAGTCTCCTCAGCAGCAGCGTACACGGCATCTCCGCTGCTGAGACCCTTCACCAACACCGCCCTGATGGCGGTCACCAGCCTGGCTCCACATACACTGGGAAGTCAACAAAGTGACAAGGGAACAAGAAATGAGCTACAGGAAGAGAAGAAACGCTGAATAACTTTGGAAAGGAGCAGATTCTTTCTTATGCGGGACACACAGTGGTTTTCATCTGGATGGAGTAAACAGTCTTCAAGAGTTCAGCCAACATTTGCCAGCATGAATAACGCTCTCGCAGAAAAGCCGGGGCTTTAGTCTGAATGTCTTTAAAAGATATACTGCTTCTTCACTTTCAATTAATTGGACACTGAATTTCAGGGCTCAGAGTAATTGTTTCAGCATTAACATCCAGTAGAGCTTTATTTCACTATAGCAGAGTTTTGCCAATGTTAACAGTTATAACAGTTACATGGTCACTGCACTCCGGTCTGATTTTCCTCTTTATGTCGCAGTTGGGAGGGGGGGTGTTGATCCGTGTTTGTCTCCACAGTATGTCCAAAAATCATAGCAACATATCACTTATGTAAGTTTCAAACAGTCAAGTGCACCAAAATGTTTTGGTGGCGAGGCGGTGGTCCAAACCTGACCCGGCTCTGATGCGAGGGAGCGAGCGCGCCTCAGTAACAGAATCATTTGGGAAAACAGATGTTCGCTGAACAAGGGGCCCTGAACTCGCCACAGAAGGTGTTTGTATGAGGAAATACGGTACTCCACTGAGAGCGTAAAGGCACTGCCTGCTGAAAGACACGTTGGCCATGCTCATCAGCATCTCATCAGACGGGAGTTCTCAACGACCCGCGTGAACTGAGAACCCTCAGAAGAGCAGCGAGAGTTGAACACGGCACTGCACAAACATCATGTGTTGTTATGGCTCGAGCGAATCCGCCGTTGCTACTGGGACTGCTTACAAAAGGCTCCTTCTGCAGCTTCAGCTCAAAGCTCACATGATTGAACTGCTAAATTATTTGTGATAGCCACTTCTGTTGTGGTGCCAGATGCTTTGACATCTAAAATAATCTGTAACAGTATAGAGAGTGATCTGTGGAGCTCTAGGTTTGATGATAGTTCATCAAAGTGAGCGAAGCAAACACACGGGGAACAAGTTATTTAACAAAGATGGGCTTTGATGTAGCAAAGATGAACATGCTTTAGCAATCCAAATGTTATCATGCTTAGATGGGAGTCATTACAGGGATTTGTGAGGAAATAATAAGAAGCAGTGGGGGGACAGGTGGATTTTATGATCACAGGTGTGATTTCAGCACAGTCTGATCCGCCCTGCTACAAATATTCCCACCAGTCGTAGCAGCGCACTGCCAAATCCTTGAATTCACAAGAACTGAGTCAGCTCCTCCAGAAAGGAAGCGGGATTTAACCTGAACTGAAGTGGAGAAATTCAAAGAAAAATCCAATCCAATTATAAATCACAAGTTTCACTGTGCTTGACTTCAGCTGCCGCCAGGTGCTCAGCTTTTCTTGGAATCTCTGCATTCTCCTCATCAGCTTAGGATGACTCTGGATATGAAATACATGTGTGTGTACTATAAAAGCACAAGTTATTAAATACTGTAGAACAATTTGAAATTATTAGGTATTTATCTGAAACTGAAAACCTTTTCGGGGTTCCCTCAGGTCAATAAAAGTAAAGAAATCTGTTACTTATATTGCATGATTCAAACATTTTTAGTCATGCTTAAACATTAACACAGTAACACGCAACAGTATGTGTGTTACAGTAAACTAGGAAAAAATGACAGATTCTTTTACATGATTTTTAAGGTGTTCTAGAAATGATTACCTGAAAAAATAATTAAAGACAGCTTTTTGACAAAAAAAACAACAACAACAACAACAACAAAAAAAAAAAAAAAAAAAAAAAAAACCCATTTACTTCAATGCCCACTTTGTACAAAAGATTTAGATTTCAAAAACATTTGTTGTTAATATGTTGATTAAGAAGACTATTAATTAACTGCTACTTACATAAAATATACTATATATGTGTGAATGACATGAAGTGACATAGCTAGCCTCACAATGTAATTAACATTAAACTAAGCAGATGCTTATGCTAAGCTTACAAGCTGTAAACATAAAGTAGGAAACATAATTCATCTTGTGTGAGATGATAGCCAATGTGTGATAATTTATAGGTTAAGAGGCACTAAAAACTATGTTATTCAGACTCCAGCGTTTTGATAAAGCTAGAGTAGCGTGTTCTGTTGGAATTTAGATATTATGTGAAACTAAGCGAAGCTGCTAGCTACAAGTTAAAAAAAAATTGAAAAAAAGTTATATGGTTGAGAAAAAAAAAAGCGAACAATTTTGTTTTTTCTGTTGTTGAAAATCTAAGTGATGCCTGATGTATTTATAACTTCTATTGCAATTTGACTTCAATTCTTTAGAAAACAAAGAATTTCCAGTTCAGGTGATAGAGTGCATCTCAACTTCCCGACATTTACATTTAGTTCTGTCTCTACGGTGGAGGCGTATGTCAAACTAAGCAGCAAGACAGGGAGCAAGTGGAAGCCTGGATCAAACAGTTCTGTGTACCTTGGGTCGGGGATCTCCCCCAGTATTTCTTCCAGGTTGTCTACAAACTGGACAAAGTCAGACAGGCCTTTGACATGCTTTCTCAGTGGGTCAGATTCAGCTGGAGCATAGCCCTTCCCTCCAAGCTGGAGAGCCCTAACAAAAGACGTCACGGCCTGCAAAAAAAAAAAAAAAAAAAAAAAAAAAAAAAAAAAAAAAAGCAAAAGCATGAGAACGACCCAGATGTTGCACCAGAGAGGATTACTCTCATTTACTTGAGCACATAATGACTGGGGGTGTTCTTACCAAGAACAGAGAAGTGTTGCTGTTGTGCGCAGCATGCTTGATGTCAGTAAACGCCTGTCGTCCAAGAGTGCGACTGGGAACGTCGAGGATTAGCGCCATGGCAATGTCGTTCTTGGTGTTTACCAGCAAATTCAGATAGGAGCAGAAAACGCGTCTCACAGCCATTTTCACCTACAGACAAATAGAAAACACACAAGACCAAAGATTTTTACATTTTAATAAACTGTCAACGGTTCCCCAAGATTATAAGGGAAACTAACAGAAAGTCTATTGTGAATGGTTGTCTGTCCCTATGTGTTAGCCCTGCGACAGACTGGCGACCTGTCCAGGGTGCACCCCGCCTTTCGCCCTATGACAGCTGGGATAGGCTCCAGCGCCCCCCGCGACCCTGAAAAGGATAAGCGGAAGCGAATGGATGGATGAACGGTTAACGTCATGGCATTAATGCAAGTGCTTAACCAGCACTTTGGAAATTTTGGGTTTTGTTTACTTTCATTTTTCAGATGAAAAACTCATGATGTAACTACACATTGTGTCAACCCTCCTCAAACAACTGTGATTAGCCAACTCAGTACCATTGTTTCCTCAAGTACATTTCCTGCAACTTCTACTTCAAATAGATTGGAAGGGTTTGGGTCAATTTGAAGAGAGAAAAATCAGCGCATTCTAGTGATTTGGTAGCAGAATTGAAAAGCAACAGAGGTACAGTAGGAACAAATATGAATACTGTTTCATATTATATTCATACTTTTCTCAATTGGTCAGAAGGGAGGTGTCCTTCTTGGCCACTGTATTTAAATATGGTGGTGGAAGACAGTGGCTGCACACCCGCTCCTATGCATTTATAATAGATTATAAGTGTAGTTTGTTGGAAGACATAACTACACAATGTATATTTATCCTTTCCTTTGAATTAAATAACCTCAAAAGGTTACTGACTGCTGGTGCCAAGGAGACTGGAAACAAGCCCGATCAATAAACCAGGCACCTAATAGATACAGTTAAACCTTCAGCTCCCTTGTTTCCCCAATTAGTGACCATACCAGATAGAGCCACATAGAGTTGTGTCTCCTCATTGTTTCAAACTGGGGATGTTCTAGGTGTAAGGTGACTGTGTTAATCACCACATCATAGATGGCAGCTAGGTATCATGTTTATAAATCTCTCCCCTGTCTTGACCTTACAATAGTTTAAGAAGAAAGGCTACAATTAACATTAAAAACTAAAGCTGAAAAAAACAAAACAAACAAACAAAAAAAAAAAACCTACCTGGAGGAAATATTTTAAACGCAAAATGAAATAAAACAAAAACTTATATTAGTACCTCAGTTTTTTTATTTTTATTGTTTTAAGACCAAACAAACCATCCATCAGTTATATTGTAAGGTGATAGACAGAAAATCCCAACAACCAGATGGTCTCCTATGAACATGATTTTGGCAACAACGAGGAGAAAGAACTCTCTTTCAACAGGAATAGACCACCTCCCATGACTAGTTTAGGGGTAAGGGTCTAGAGATATCACTGAAACAAAAATGTACGGATTTGATGGAGAGTTATCTGCTGTATTAGTTTGCCATTCTGCAGCCAAACAAAGCAGAGACTCCAGGAAGTTACTGGAACCAGACAAGACAGCGGCAAATTATTTTTATTTCCCTATTTATATTAAAACAGCAGATAATCTCTCCGTGTCTGTTTTTACTTCTGCTAAGCAAACCAGCAACAACATTTACTTCAGTAAAAACCTTCGGTCTGAAATGCCCAAACTGGAAAGTAGCTTTAGTTCCCGAGTAAAACGGCTACAAACAGCAGCTGTCATCGCTCCAGTAAAAAATTACATCAGCACAGCAAGCCTCCTCTCTAAAACCCCATAAATTTGCAAGAGGCAGAAGAGACCAGCAAAGAGACTGTGTTACAGAAGCTCCTGTGTCGTGTTTTAAACATCTGCCTGGTAATTGAATTCACATTGCACCCTTAAATCTGAGTGATGTGATATAGAGCTCCTGTCAATAAGAGCAGGATGGATTCCAGACAGAAATTACACTGAAGGCTGGGAAAGCAAAAGCATGGATTACTGCCTGCAGGAGAGAAGCATTTCATATTACTAAAACACAATATTCAAAGGCAGAAGGCAAAGTGGAAATAAAGGATTTCTTGTGGGAGTTTATGAAACAAGTTGCACCTTTCACTGAAGCAGAAAAAACACAGTTGGGCCTACCTGTGAGCTGCAGGACCTGCCTTTACCAGATGGGGTTGACGGGACTGAGGAAACTGGCAACTCTGGGACTTCCACGTTGCCCGATAGGAACTCAAACAGCTGGATCTTGGCAAAAGAATTTACAAAAGCAGAGAGAGAGAGGGGATAAACAGATTGGCCTTATCTCCAACTGTGTAGCCAGTGTGATCATCCACAATCAACATCATCAGCCTGATTTCAACCAGCTCACCAGGCTCACAGGCTCCTCTGGATCAGAGTCCACCAGCCTCAGCTGTTTGTACATGAAGAGGAGATCAATCAGGTCGATGGTGTTGGAGCGTTTCAGGAACGACTTGTATGCCTCCACAATGAGATCATAGTTCTCCAGGCGTGCAGGGCTGGGGGGCAGCAGGTGAAGTTTGTCTAACAATAAGTGTTTCCAGGCCATCAGGACATCACTCAGAGCCACTCTGAACTCTCCGCCATGCTGTCACAGGAAGAGAGAAAGCAGCATGTGCAATTACAAACAGCCTGGAAACAATCAGTTCAAAAGCAAAGAGACCTTCTGCAGCCGTCCAAAAATAAGCCATGAGTGGTCTCACCCGGAAACCTGCAGTAATGTCATCAGTTATAGACGTGATGACAGTCGGCCTGATGGTTCAATTGAACTATGCCGTGATGATGATGTGAAATGGGCTCACACAGCCTCGCTTTTACGACACCGGATAACAGACACACTGTATATTTTTCCTCCTTAATTCCATTTATTTTCCATTTTGCGAAAGAGGAAATTCATCAGTTGCTCGAAACTGCCGTTAGCCTCACCTTCAAAATTCAACTTTATCCTAAATGAGTCCAGAAACATTAACATTTAAAAAAAAAAAAAAAAAAAGAGTATCCTCAGAGCGACTGAGAGTGAAGCGTGAAAGGCTGGGTTTACAACATGGTTGCTGTCATAGTACGTTTCAATTCAGTTTTAATTTTCCAGCACCAACTCACAATAAATCAACTCAAAGCTCTTTATATTGGCAAGTGTCAGAAACGTCCAAAAAGACGAGATTGCCCGTAAGCAAGCAAGCATTTGTGACAGTGGGAAGGAAGAACTCCCTTTTAACAGGAAGAAAACTCCAGCTGAGCCAGGCTAACACAGGGGCAGCCATCTGCCATGAATTGGGGAGGCAGAAAAAAAATTAAGAAAAAGAGAAGACAAAAGTTAATGCCATGCAGCAGAGTGCATCATGGGAAGTCCCACACAAGCCTGAGCCTACACCAGCTCAACTAACAACTGATTCAGGTTCACCTGATGCAGCCATAACCATGCTTTACCAAATCATTATCAAAAGTAAGAGTTTGAAGCCTATTCTTAAAACAGAGCCCGTCTCCTGAACCCAAACTGAGAACTGGTTCCATAGTGGAGGGGCCTGAAAGCTGAAGGCTCTGCATGAGATTGAAGGAATACAACACTCCAGTCTGGAAGTACTAAATAAATGAACTGTGTCTGTGAAGGTTCTCAGTCATCCAGGTCATCGTAGTCAAAGGAGCTTGCAAAGAAAAGCGTCTGGACTTCTTTAAGTTGCTTGAAGACGTTTCACCTCTCATCCGAGAAGCTTCTTCAGTTCTAAGGTCAAATGGTGGAGAGTCCCAGATTTAAACCTAGTGGGAGTGTCCCCCCACAGAGGGACAAAAGGACCCCCTGACTCACATCCTGGGCCATCTGACCTCAGGAATTCGTATGATAAGGTGGGGCCAGGTTTCACAATGAGCTCACCTGAAACCCTGGCTGATTGGGACCCACACCCAATTTCACACCTTGGCTCATCAGGGGGTCCTTTTGTCCCTCTGTGGGGGGACACTCCCACTAGGTTTAAATCTGGGACTCTGCACCATTTGACCTTAGAACTGAAGAAGCTTCTCGGATGAGAGGTGAAATGTCTTCAAGCAACTTAAAGAAGTCCAGATGCTTTTCTTTGCAAGCTCCTTTGACAATAAATGAACTAATTTTTCAGCGTCAGTCTGAGACAGGATGTTTCTATTTTTAACAAATATTGTGCAGATTAAAGAAAACAGTCCTACATATTTGTTTAATATGTGCAGCGACGGATATATCCTGTTATAAAATGGCTCTAAGATTTCTCAGAGTGTTACTGGATAGCCTGACCCTTTTGTTAAATAAAGGGCCTAAAATGCAAGTTATTGGTTTACCATTAGACAAAGTTTGATAACTTCAGAAAACCTTGGGCTATCAGAATTGCTGCATTTCAGCTACTTTAACTTTACTTTTAGATGGATTTTTTTTAAATCTGTATATATATATATATATATATATATATATATATATATATATATAGGCATTTTTAAGCATAAAGGGACCAAACTACAGAGGAATAAAGCTGATCAGCCACAGCATGAAATTATGGGAAAGTGTAGTGGAAGCTCGATTAAGAATGGAGGTGATGATTTGCGAGTGGCAGTAGGGTCTCGTGCCAGGAAAGAGCACTTTGAAAGTCAGACGTAGACCCATTGAGACTTTGTGGATTTAGTCAAAGCATGTGGCGAGGGAGGAGGTGAGTTACTGCATGAGGAACTAAGTAGCAGCAAATGGCACACATGAGGGCAATGAGGTGGGATAGGTGGTTTCAAGGTAGAGGTGAGACTGCATCAAGGGTCATCTGTGTGACCTGTCCTTTATAGATATGAATCAGATCAGTAAAAGTATTTTAAAGTGTATGAATAAATGAATCAAGTCCAGAACCGTATTACTTAAAACTGAGTAACTTTGAGGTGGTGTTGCAGCATTTTAATAAACCTATTTTAAACTGCATTTTACATCCAATCTTTTTTTGTAGTTTCTGTGTATTCCTTGTGGTCTAACAACAAAGCTGTGGAAGAAATCAAGATACATGTTGTGTATTATTTGTGCAAAAATGATGCAATCATGAAAAAAGCCCATCAGCTACGCAGTCTGAAAACCTTTCGACTGGTACTTTGGGTCAAAGCGTGACTTTTGTGGCTTGTGAAAATAAGGAGCAGGCTGATGGGAGATCTCATCTAGGGAAGAGGCGTTCAAATCAGTAAGACTGAGAGTAAGTGCATGCAGGTGAAAGAAAAAGGAGCACAGCAGAGAACGAGTTGGTGAAGATGAATTTGAATATTTGTGGTCAACTGTTCAAAGCAGCAGCAGGGTGGAGGAGATGGATGAGAATATAAGGAGAAGGGTTAGAAGATGTCATGTGGCTTAGACAGTCACTCAGCTGGATGCAGCTGAGTTAAAGATGCTACGATTGTGATTGAGTGGGACTGTTAGGGAAGAGTGCAGAAAGGTGGGTTATTTAAGATCTCCATGTTTTCAATCATTATCCAACACCAGCCTCTTATGTTGCTCACAAAAATACACAAATTAATAAATAATAAGCACATAAAAATAAAGCTACTATTTGTGGTAGAGTGTAGAGGATGAATTCAGAAGTATGACAGCCTGAGGAGATAAACTGCTCTGATGCCTGGAAGTTCGGCAGCTGATACTCCTGTATCACTCGCCAGATGGCAGCCTGGCTTACAGGCTGTGCCTGGTGTTGTCTTTTCATATCCTTTGAGCTCTGCGCAAATTAGAGGATGCTGCTAAAGATGGAGCTGGCAGGCAGGGGGGAAACTGGAATGCCACAGATGAGGTTGATGGAGGTGGTGAGAGAGGACAGATACAAATAATCTGTGGTATTTTCAGGGTGTTAGGGTTACCTTTTTATTCACTTCTGCCATGGCCACCTGCAGCACCATAAGCATGCCATCAGCTCCATGAATGGTGGTCCTCTCAGACTGTAAGACCCGGTGACGCTCCCTCCTGAAGGTTTTCACCATCAGCTTGAGTTGGTCTCCTATACCCTCCATTATTCCCTTAAACAAAAGCAACAAAAAAATTCTATCGCACATTTAAATGCAACAAAGTTGACCAACGTGCTTCACAATTAAATAAGAACAAGAGAAAACATTAATAAATTTTATTTTTATATATATATATATTTTTATATATATATATTTTTTTATATATATATATATATATATATATATATATATATATAAATAAAAAAGAGAGAGAGAGAGAGAGAGAGAGAGAGAGAGAGAGAGAGAGAGAGAGAGAGCGCGAGAGAGAGAGCGAGAGAGAGAGGGAGAGAGAGCGAGAGAGAGCGCGAGAGAGAGAGAGAGAGCGAGAGAGAGAGAGAGAGAGCGCGAGAGAGAGAGAGAGAGAGCGAGAGAGAGAGAGAGCGCGAGAGAGAGAGCGAGAGAGAGAGCGAGAGAGAGAGAGATAAGATGAGGCAATGACAATGTATTAACATAAAAACAAAACATAAAACAAGCCTGATGTTAAACTGAACTTGATTTAAAAGCCAACATAAAAGATGTGTTTTAAGTGTGATTTGAAGGACTGTGTAGATTCTGAAGTACGAATATCATATGGCAAGTGATGTGAAGTGATGTGTACCTACATTCTAACACCTGTTAAAAGACATGCAGCAGCATTTTGGACTAAAATGCTGCTGCAATGGAGAGATGAGTGTTGACGACCCAAATAGAGAAAACTGCGGTAGTCCAGTTTAGAGGTGATGAAGGCATGAATAAATTTTTCTAGGTCTTTAGGAGGAAGATGATGCTTCGCAATTTCACGTAACTGATTAAAAACCGATTTCACAACTGTGGACACTTGCTTCTCTAATTTAAAAGAGCCATCTAAAAACATGCCGAGATTTCTTACAGTGTGGAAATGATGACAAGCAAGAGGACCAAGGGCATCAGTTATCCAAAAGGGCCATGACTTCCAAAAACAATAACTTCAGTCCTATTTCCATTTAGGGCGAGAAAATTGTGTTTTAACCACTCTTTAACATCATGTAGGCAGTTAAGCAGAAGGTGAAGGGGGACAGAGACATACAATTTCAAGGGGAAGTAAATTTGGATGTCATCAGTATAACAGTGAAAGGGAATGTGTATTTCCTGAAAATGGATCCCAAAGGTATCATGTATAAAAAAAAAAAGCAGAGAGTTGGATCCAAAACAGACACAAAACAGACCCCGGTGGCACACCACAACAAATAGGGGGAGTATTTCCCCAATAGCAACAGAAAAAGACCTCTCTTTAAAGATAAAACTGTGCCTTTAAGACCAACGACATGGTCAAGTCGGATAAAAATAATGTTATGAATAACTGTGTCAAAGGCGGCAGTCAAATGTAAAGTGACTAAAGCAACAGAACAACCTTAGTCGACAGAGCTTCCTTGAAAAGGCGAGAAGGAAGAATATCTTGAGGGGAATTCGAAGGCCTTAAGTTACTGATTGCTTCCTTCAAGAAAGGAAAAAGTCACTGGCAAAAAAAAAAAAAAGAAACCCTCAAAACCAATTTATACATATAGTTCTTTAAATACAGAAAGACATACCTGAAATTAATTTAAAGACTTAATTTTCATACAGGGTCTCAGTGGCATGTAACACCTTCGATAACTTGTAAGTATTTCACAGCAAAAATGTGTCCACATTTTACATCTACAACTACATACATATATACAACACAGCGTTTATTCACTTTACATTAAAAAAGACTGATTAAACAACGCAAACCTCTTAAATTGCTGCAGTCTTCCAAGAGCACACAGCCACGACACAAAGCAGCTGTTTTGAAATTTTAAATTGCCGATGACGTTGTTCCTTTTTGTCCAATCACCTCTCAGCAAATAGCGGGGGTGAGATTTTTCTTTTCGTAGAGATATTCAATTCTAAAACTCGACAGCTAGCTATAAGTTCGTGTCATTAGACGTGTTTCAAATAAAATCTTTCAGTAACGCTTATGGATTTTCTAAAGTGGTTTAGACTTTCTCCCCAAAAATTTCTGTCGCCATAACTAATACCCAACCACCCTCTGACATTTCTACTCGATGGTACGTTCCGTGTCGTAATCGGAAGAAGATTGAAAACATCTCAAACGCGGGCAGCGTTTCGTTCAAGGGATTCATTGAAAATAAGGTAGTAAAGTCTATCAGTTACTGCTGTGTTCTGAGTTTAGATAGACCCTCACCAGTAAGGGTTAGCTACGACATTGCCAGGCTGCGGTTTGACTGGTAAAAACGACAAGCAGTGCTTCCGCATTTAAACCAGCAGCACGTTTTGCTTCTAGACTGGTGACATGCTACCATTATTATTATTCTTCCACAAAAGCCACACTAGTTTAGCTGAGATATCATATTCACCTAGTTTTCCTTTACAGAAATAACATGAAAATAAACGACCTTGTTGCAACTTAGCGAGAAAAAACTTAACTCATAAGCAGTAATACAATTTTAAGCACTGTCTGCATTTGTACTAAGTTTAAAAAGGGGGGGGGGGGGGGGGGGGGGGGGGGACTCTGTGTGTATATTAACTGCGCCGAATCTAATGTTGATCAATGTAGTTTGGTAAAACATAGTCCAGCTGCGTCCTACTTGCTGTGCATGAGTCTGTAACTACTGGGATATGAAAAACAAGAAAGTCTTTGATTGACGTTTGGTTTTTAGGATCCTTAGCAACTGTAACCCTGCAGACTTTTTTTCCTTTTTTTTTATTGAACATAAGCAAAAATACTGATTTAGTTTAGTTAAGTTTAACTTTATTTTTTATCTGCAAGATACAAAAGAGGGTTTATAAATCCCCAACTAGTGTAGTTAACAAAAACTAAGATAAAAGTAGGCCTGAAAACAATTTTAGTTGACTGAAATAAAATCCAGTCTAGACTTTTTAAAAATATACATTCAATAAGTTCCTGGAAATTTTCTTGATATAATGGCATCAGTTGCAGCAGATTTGTGTGTTGTACCTCCATGATGTACAGCTACAACAAGTGGTTGTAGCTCAGGTGGTAGAGTATGTAGGTATGATGTATGAATGTGTGTGAATGTTAGAAAGATAGATGTAGAAACAAGTGCTTGTTTGAATGGGTGAATGATGCATGTTGTATAAAGAGCTTTGACTGCTCTAGTAGAGTAGAAAAACGCTATATAATAACAACTCCATTTACCACATCTAAGGTGCTCAAACACTTAACAGAACTGACTGGTTTTAAGACATTACAATTAACACAACATTTATTTTGTGCCTGAGTATTTTGTGCCTTTTCATTAGAAGCCCATTGATTTACCTTTAAGCGTTAAGACAAACCTAATGTTATTTATCCTAAAAGTTGGGAACCTGTTTAGTTAATCAGTTAAAAATCAAGTTAAACACAACTTTTAACAAAATAGCTTAATATCATCATATATGTAGTGTTGAGACTTTTAATTATCACATTTATCATGACTACTGGTACATTTACCGATAATAATCTGATCAATGAACTGATGTTCTTGT
Organism: Rhamphochromis longiceps; assembly: GCF_057381845.1. Classification (NCBI taxonomy): domain Eukaryota; kingdom Metazoa; phylum Chordata; class Actinopteri; order Cichliformes; family Cichlidae; genus Rhamphochromis; species Rhamphochromis longiceps. The sequence continues at coordinate 25,576,667 of NC_140573.1, read as the reverse complement.
TTAAAAGTGGTTTTAAACAACAGGTATTGATGATCATCCTAATCATTTCCTATCGGTTATCCTTCTGATTCTTTCAGTGGAAGTACGCGCGACATGCAGGAGGACTCAAGCCACAGTCCCAGCTACACCGTGCCATGTGACGACTTTGTTCATGTGGTGGAGTTCAGTCCCTTCAGCTCCGGTACCCCGGCATCTCTCCTGGCCTATGGTGGAAACCAGTACGTGGTGGTGGGCACCTGCCTCTTCCAGGTTAGAGATACAGTCTCACGTGTTTTGGTTCACTGAGTGCACATCTGTTTCCTTCTCTGAATGCAACTTTGCTCCTACAGGAGGAGGATGTGGAGGTCGAGGGAGTTGAATTCAATGTTCTTCGAGCTTTTCACCATGAACTGCGTGTCGACGCTCTAGCCTGGAGCCCCGAGTCTCGGCTGGACAGGATACCCACTATCAGGTACTAGGCCACTTGCATTCCACGTGCTTTGGCCTTCTTCTGTTTTTTTTTTTTGTTTTGTTTTTTTATATCCAAATCAAGTCTTTTTATTAACATCGTTCACTTTGTAGCTCGGTGGCTTGTTTAAAACTCTTCATGTAAGCGCTTTCTGAAACATGAATGAAGACACCCATGTTCAGCTTCGGGAGCTGAAGACATTCAAAACATGGGTGGTCACTTTTGAGCTTGATTGAAGTTTCTCATCTGATGTTTCTGGTTTTCGCTGGGTTAAATCAACTGCCCCCTGCTAGGGCTGGGCGATATGGCCTAAAATTTATATCGCGATATAATTTCAAGCATGTGCGGTAACGATATATATCACGATATATTCTTTTCTTCTGTATAACGTATTTTCCACACTATAAGGCACACTTAAAATCCTTTAATTTTCTCAAAAATCGAGAGCGTGCCTTATGTATGAATTCTGGTTGTGCTTACTGACCTCGAACCGATTTCTGCGTGCAGAAATCTGTTAAAAAATGTTTAGTACAACTTTGGTAAGCCGCACTGCTTGATGGATTGTCAGAGCATTATGGCTGCCGTAGTGAGGAGCTTCGCGGAGTAATCTGGGTCCAAAACTCCATCCACTTCAGGTCCCAAAGTCAAACGAACACTAACGGTGTGTTCACACCAAACGCGATAGACGCGAACGAAAACGCCCCAAACGCCCCTAATTTGACGCGTGCACATTCGCACCTCGACGCGTGTCCAAGAAAAATCCATCGCGCCTCAAAATTGCATACTTTGACGCGCGTGAACCGGAAATGTGGGAGGAAGTTGTGCCAGACCGGTATCTTTGCTAGATGGCAGCTGTCGAGCTAGCGCTTGAAGAGAGAGTCTCCCTTCTCTATTTACTGTGGAGAGCAGAGCAGCGGCGTTAAGGACGTCCTCGCCGTACCTGGGTCCATCAGGTCCTCCAGACGCGTGAGCAGTTTGGTGAGTTTCACCACTTGCTTCAGGAGCTGCGCCTGGATGAGGCGATGACAGCGATATCGCCGTCTTTCCCTCGCCCAGTTTGAGGACCTGCGGCCCGCGCTGGTCCAAGCATCGCCCGCCTAGACACCAACTACAGGCGCTCAATCCCACCTGCAGAGCGCCTGTCCGTCTGCCTGAGGTTAGTAAAAGTGTTTAATACGGTAGTCCTTTATTGATACCTGTGCTAATATGCTAAACTATCGTTTATAGACTGCTAACATGGATGTGCTATGCTATCAATGAATGCCGTTGGTGTTTACTGATAGCAAACTGTGGTATGGAGACGACTGTTTATAATATTTTTAGTGATACTCAGTTCTTATCAAGTCCTGATTTAATTCAATTTATGCTGTTATCAGTGTTTGCATTGATAGCATGGCTGTGGTGTCATACGTATGCGCTCGGTGTTTGCTGATATCAAACTGTAGCATTAGGACCACTGTGGGTTAATCTTTGTAGTGATACTCACTCCTTTTTTTATTTAGACCTGGTTTAATTCTGGTATAGTTGAATATTTGTATATAATCCCTGCAGCTGTCAGACTCTATAACAGGGGTCACCAGCCTTTATTAAAACTGAGAGTTAGATAAAACTGAACAGTTTGGTTCATCTTTAGTTGCATGGTTCCATCTTGATAAGCTATGTCTTATCACAGATTTATTTTTCAAAAATATTAATGATATAAGAAAGGAAAGGGCTACATGTCAACATAAAACTCTTTTTCTATTAATGTCTTACTTCATTCCTACCTGATTGACATGTTTAGGAATTATGAGTGATTGGCTCACTGTAGTGGCAAAAGTTGCTACCAATCAAATTATGATATGTTAAAGTTAAAACAAAACAACTGTTTTAGATATTATCTAATATACATTTTGTAATTATCCTTATAATTACAAAATGTTTTATGTAAGATTCAAGTTTTGTGATTTAAATCTGACATCACAAAAGTATTTTGGAATTTGAATAATGTATTTTGTAACTGCAGTACACATAATACTGATTTTGAACAATTTTGTCCAGGTTCCTTGTCACCGGGGACTCCTTCCAAGCGTTCAGTTACAGAGTCGGTGTGTCAGATCACCCCCCAGGTAGCGACGGCCATCTGGGACTGTCTAGTGGACAACTTCATGGCTGTGCCTTCACCTGGAGACTGGCGGTCCATCACAGAGGGATTCCAGGAGTGCTGAAACTTCCCTCTGTGCTGTGCAGCTCTGGATGGGAAGCACGTCCAGACAAAGGCACCCCATATATCATATAGGAGACACAGACATTGATATACACTAAATATTTATTTCATTTCTTTTTTTGTGGTGCCCAAATTTATGCACCTGCTTGATTTTGTTTAAAAAATTATTGCACACTTTTTGTAAATCCAGTAAACTTCTTTTCACTTCTCAAATATCACTGTGTGTGTCTCCTGTATGATATTTAACTGACATTTTTTATTGTAACAACCAACGATTTATACAGGAAAATAATGGCTATTAACAAGGTTGCCCAAACTTCTGCATCCCACTGTATCAGTATATTTTGTCATTAGTATAATATGAAATAAATTCTACATGTGTCAAGTCGTGTGCCAACGTTTGCTGTGTAGTAGAACTAGAGACATTTGTCATTATAAAAATTTATTTGAAACAATATTAAAATTCTCGAACAGAAAAACATTAAACATAAATATATAAAATATAAGTATTTACAGAGAGACAGGAATAAAAAGGACCCAGCTGCTCTCCAGAGCAGGAACAAGGCTGAGGAGGAAATGCTCCATTGGAGACTGGTGTGGCCTCTTCAGGGACTCCAGGATGGCCAGCTCCACCGCCGATGGACCGTCCTGGGACCCGTCCCTCATCTGCCTCGGAGCCGTCCTCCTCTGTGGGCCTGTAAAACAGCACAAAACACAAAGAAATGAGAAGGCTGCTACTAGATTTTAATTTCAACATTGAAAACAAAAACAAAAAACAGGATATAATCAGATTAGTTGTAGATATTTAGTAAAGGTGATCACAAGGGAATCCAACCGAGTAAAAAGCTATCAGTGCTTGCTGTACATACCTGTGGGTGCAGCAGCAGGAGCTCAGGGACTGGGGAGCCAGGAGAAGCAACAGGGGATGCTCTGCTGCAGAATCAGTTGTCTCTATCAATACAGTATTAAATGTTAACAGGTTGAATATAATAATCAGAGAAAGTATATACAGTGGTCCATCATTTATTGCAGCAGGGGTTCTCAGAAACACTAGGCCCTGGCCACGCACTTCGTACACTGTTTTCCCCACACACATGAACATTGGTCACAGTTCTCACAATTGATTCTCAAAGTGCAAACCTTTGTAGATTGCAAAACGTAAAAGTATTATTATGCCGCGTTTTGTCTTCATCTGCCTGCCACTTTCGTGCGCCTTTTTCCCTTGCGGTGCAGGTGTCTATTTCCGAATGAGGGTCATAGTTATGGGTGTTTTTGTGCGGTTGTTTTTTCTATTGGACGTGATGGTTATCAAAACCAAACATGATAAATTTGCCACGCGCAGGAGATTTGTCAATCAGGCTGCAGAATGCAATGCTGTACTGTGCAATAAAAAAAAAAATCAGCGAAAAAGCGAGGCAGTGACGGATGAACAGCGGGACCACTGTGTGCTGTTTATTAATAAACAAAATATATTCCTATATGACAACATGCATAAAAGCAGAACGGTATTTGTACGTCCATGGGAAAATAGCGGTGGCTTGCTAGCTTGCCAGGTCAGTGAAAACTTTCAAAAGAGAAATGAATGAACTTACCAGGTTGCCCGATCTCTTCACATATCTTCCTCCAAGCTCTGTCCTTTATATTCCTGTCTCGGTACAGAAAGCAGCTGGTGTCGTACAGCTCTGGGTTGTTTGCAACAGCATTGATTAGCCTTCCCCTCCACTGAAGAATGAAGGGCTTTGGCTGGATCTGCCCCTTTGACCTAGGTCACAGCCACGTCACCAGGCTCCTGATTGGTTGTCGCGGCGCAACTTGACGCTGGAGTTCAGATTTTTCCAACTCCAGCGGTAGATGCGAAACGCGCGTATGCACAAAATGCAACACAAAAACTCAGGCGCGTGTTTTTTTTCGCAAGTCAAACGCCTGAAACGCGCTACACTGACGCGCGTTTCAGGCGTTTTGGCCTTTTCACGACACAAATCTGCTTCCGAATTCAACATTAATGAATCAATGTTACGGAAGTGGAGGAAGGGCAGTTTTTGGCTTTCCCCATATTTCAAAAGTGCTTCATCTCTTTGCTGTGACATGGTTGTAGCCGCTACGATGCTTTCTACCAAAACAGGCGCAGCTTGATGACATCATCATCATGCGCTATCGCAATAGCGCATATAGTCAAAGCCAAATTTATATCGTTTCCATCATATATCGTTTATATCTCCCACCCCTACCCCCAGCGTAACCCTTTTTGTGTATGCTGTGTATGCTAGCACAGCGGTCTCCAACCTTTTTTGCACCACGGACCGGTTTATGCCCGACAATATTTTCACGGACCGGCCTTTAAGGTGTCACGGATAAATACAACAAAATAAAACTAGTACCGGTACCAAAATAAAGAAGATTTATTCATAACACACGTGAAAACACCAAGGAAAACCGAGTTAACGATACAAACGATAACAAAATAACGCTGAAAACCGATAAAAACCCTGAAAACTATACATTTCACACCTGAGCCTCAACTTTCGCGGCCCGGTACCAAACAACTCACGGACCGGTACCGGTCCGAGGCCCGGGGGTTGGGGACCGGTGTGCTAGCAGATTCCTGCAGTTGCCTGTAGGTTTTCATGTGATATGACCACCAGCTCCAGTGGTTCCTTAGGTTGTTTAGGTTGCCACAGTTGCCTGTAGTTTTCCATATAGGTCTGCGAATGCTTGCCAACTACTAGGTGAGTGACTGTAAAATTAAACAAAATGTAATGCAAACTGGAAATAGAAAAAGTTCAGCAATGTTATTTATTAACCGGTTGGAATATATACACAATCTTACCCAAGCAACAGATGGTTGACAGTGTCTAAGCCAATGTAACTGATGCCTTATTAGCAAAAGGCATTTGGTTGGACATTTGTAGCTCATCTGTAGGTCATGGGCCTCTTGTTACGTGAGAGGTCATGATGAGGCAGGATTAGAAGGTCTCCAGCCAACTTTCACTTCCACATTAGACATTTACGTCTTTTAACATAACAGGGTCACTGTTGTAAACACAGTTTTTGGGACCAGAGAAGAGACATTTGCAGAGAAAGCACACCAGCCAGTGAAAGTAGTCATCACTGCCTCTTGCTGTCACACTGCAGATGCCAGGATGTGAGCAAAGTTGTTTCAGGTGGCTTTGGACAGGAGGGAAGTAGCCCAAGCAAAGATTGTTAGAAAGCAAGAGTTTTCGCCTGAGGCGGTGGATGGGAAGGTTTCGTGGTCCCCCTGGAGGTGTTTAGCCTTTCTGTAATTGAAAAGGAAAAGCAGCTGGCCTTCTGTGGTTTACTCCACAGGACCCTTGAGCCAGCCCTGTGACGTGCGCACTTGTTATTGCGCTGATGACTACCCACTCAGGTTCCATCCCTCCCTTCAGGCTGCACGTAGCTGTGCCTTCCAGGAAAAGTACAACGTTCTCACGGGTTTGCCTCAAGTGGGGGCCCAGAGAGAGTAACAGAGAGGGGAGAAGAGGGGCCTCAAGCTGCCACCACAGCAGCTTATAATGAGAACAAGCCTGGAGACTATTAAAACCACAGACTTCAACTGAACACACACATTTTTCAGCCTTGCCTGTCATTTACTATATACAGTGGACAACATGCTGGCCTTTATCAGAGAGTTAAAGGCACAAAGAGAAGATGGGCAGAGGGACATGAGAATGACATGACAACAAAGACCCCCAACCAGGCTCAAACCAGAGAAGCTAAAGTTCATGTTTGTGGCATTTTACCCTCAGATGCCCTCAGGGATGATTGCAGCTTGGATCACTAGGCAACCAGAAACAGACATGCATCAGTAAATTACATGCTAATATATTCTGTAGTTTGCACAGAACATATTTTAAAACTTCAGCTTGGCATCCTAGTTTGCTGCATGCATGGGTATATTTGCAAGGATGTATTCTTTTTATTAAATGTATTTTCTAAATTTCTTTTCAGCAAATAATAGAAGTACTTTGACAAATAAATAACTGATGGATATTGTATTATCCTATAATTCCAACTAGGGCTGGGCTATATCATACCGTTCACGGTAATACCGGTGTAATGTTGGGCAATGATAAGAAAATGAAATATCGCGATAGGATATGGGTAAAACGCGCATGCGCAGTGCCTTTGTTTGCATACGCACATGGCTGCGACGCAGAATGAGAAGAGCGAAAGTGGATCATTAAATGAAACGGATGAACCAGAATTGGTTTGTAAAAATGCTGCAACTTCAGTGGTGTAGAACTGGTTTAGCTTTCATCCGTCAGATATACAACAAAGCACTATTTTTGGTAGCGCATGCTAGCGGGCCGTCGTTATTACCGTGTTTTTTGGGAGATACGGCGCACTTAAAATCAATCCTTTGATCTTTCTGAAAGTCGACAGTGTCCCTTTTAATCCCGTGTGCCTTATGTATGAATTCTGGTTGTGTTTACTGACCTCGAAACGATTTTATGTGGTACACGGCGCTCGAAAATCTGTCAAATGTTTCAGTACGACTTTGCTAAGCTACGAACCCGCACCGCTTGATGTATTGTCGGAGCATTATGGCTATAGTAGGCAGGTGCCTCGCTGAGTGAAACACATACAATGTTACCATATTGTATGTGTTTATAACCTCTTTTAAGTTTTGTGGATATTATACATGGTTATGCTGAGGATATGTCGGCCAATTTCCACTGGAAATGCCTTTTGGTTAAACTGTCAGCAAGGATTTGCATTTGCACTTTAAATTTTTTATATAACTTTAATGCATTTAAAAAGCTGCTTGTGTAAGTGCAAAATACATTGATGTTTTTTGGGGTTTTTTGCACTAATAAAGTTGAGGAGTTGTAAAGTATTTTATCTAGTGTCAATTATATCATCAGTTATATCATTATCGCAAATTTTCAAATGTATATCGTGATAGATATTTTTGGTCATATTGCCCTGCTCTAATTCCAACTCTACTATCTTGGGGTCTATCTGGTAATCTTCTACTCAGGAGCTTTCATTGTTTCACAAAGAGTTATTATAGTTTTGTATTTTGTGATTGGTTTTTATTAGTATTTTATCCTGACATTTTATTTACGTTTGGTTTAATTCAGCCTCGCTTTGTCAGATAAAAAAACTAAACCACAGTTCTTACTCCTCCACATCAAAAGTAGGCAGCTAAGGTGGTTCAAACATATCTTACCAGAAGGAGGTCAGGGGGCAGACACATGACACGCTGGAGAGATTTTATCTCTGATCTTGGAATGGCTCGGTGTTCCTATGGAAACGTTGGAGGAGGTGGTTGGGAAGAGTGAGGTTTGGACATCGCTGCTGCCCAAACGACCTGAACCAGGTTAGGCAGGATAAGTTGCAGTGTTGGTAATGTAAGAAGAGACTCAATAGCATTAAAATGGGGGGAGTCTAAGAAGAGGCATGGTCTGATATCCTGCGTTGGTTTTGTTCCTCGAACACCAAGGTTAACATTGTGATATGATGTTATCACTTTGCGATGTATTGTTTTGGTGTTATTGACACACCATCACACCGCACACCAAACCCTAACCATGTCCCTAACAGCCATGTTTTTATTTTTTGTTTTTTTGTTTTTTTTTTTACATTTTCTTTTTCCTGAGTGGACATTGGCAATTTTTTTTCCATGTCACAGAACTAATAACATTGTGATTGACCAAGATTAATTGTGATGATTCAGGAAGAACGCCAACATGGGGGATATCAAATACACCCAAGGCAGAGAAGCCCAGACCTCCCTGACCACGTCTTTCAGCTCTTCTGGGGGAACACCAAGGTGTTCTCAAGCCAGCCAGGAGATGCGATCTCTCTCTCTCTCTGACGACATAGCTCCTGGAATCACTGGGACGCTCGGGTCAGACCACTGGGCTTGCACCCATAACTACTGTCTGACTTACTGGACCCATGTGGTGCTTCTTGTGCGTTGCAGACCCACAGAAGGCCAGGTCCATATTTTGTCTTTGGCCTGCATCCAACTGGCCCTCATAGGCTAAGGCCCGGCTACCAGGCACTCTTTCTTGGACCCCTCTCCCCGGGCTTGATTCCAGGGGGCCCTGGTAACCCTATCCTGAGCAAAGCAAACTGGCTCCTTGTTCTCTTGTTCATAAGGGTCGTCTGAATCACTCTTTGTCTGGTCTCTTGCCCAGGACCAATTTGCCTTGCAAAACCCAACTAGGAGCAAATGCCCCCTCAACATAGCTCCTGGGATCAGTGGGCCACAGACCTCCCCACCACAATAAAGCAGGGATTCATAAATGTCATTACAAGATGAAAGGGGAAAACATTCACATATGCATACAGTATATAGACTCTAAATGTAGCTTCTTTTTTTAATGTAAAACATTAAGCCAAGATTCTGCTAATTTTGGTCAAGCAGACCTTTCAAAGATGTTCTCACTTTCAAAAACCTATCCTGTTTCAGCCTCTGTGGGGTTAAAATGATGGCACGAGGTAGAGTGAGTTTATGTCAACAAAACAAAAATTCACTGGAATTTCCCCTTTTTATTCAATGGGAATGGCTTTGACATTTAATTTAAAAAAAGGCAAAACGCCAGCGTGTGTTCCATGTTTTACAACAAACACTAATACGCAGGTTGAGAGGGCCTGTCCTAATATAATCTAATCTACTGTAGCAGTAAAACCCTGGAGCACGTTAAGGCTGTTTGTAGTGACATCATGCCAAATCCATCTGTGCCTGTGCTCGAAAATGTGTGAACTGCTGTCTGTTTATTCTGGTGATATGTGTGTGTTTTTCTTGTCATAAGTGAGTTAGTGTAATTGTGTGAATAATTGCAGGCGCTGGTATACGAGGACTGATTAGAGGGGAAAGTCCTCTGCCTGGCTCTGCACAGGTTTTTTTGAACAGAAGCGTGCACAAATGGCGTGAGGATTCTTATTTTTCTACATGTTTATCTTAGCTTGCAATCAGAATCTCCCTGGCAGTGTTTCTACTGATCGGCGTCCAAGTTTTTACCACACACACACAGTCTCATCCAGAGGTGTCAGTGTAGGTGGTTGCATGATGTCGTTTGTCATCGGTCTGACTGTTTTGATGCTCACTCTGTGTTTTTATGTCCTCTCTTTGCAGGTTGTGCACGGCTGCAGCTGACAGAAAGCTACGCCTGCTGACTTCTGATCTTCAGGATAGGCATGAAGTCAAGGTAATGCAACATCTGGAGCACATTGGCCACAACTGCGCTTGTCATTAGGCATCAAACTTGCGCTGCTTAGTGCTGACGTTCAGTGCTTAGCGATAGAGGAAGTAGTTAAACTGCTACAAAACATTCATTTAACAACTTATTGATTGGTATATTTTCTGTTTTTGTTCACACGTTTGTTTTTCCAATGCTGTCACTAGGTAATGGAGGGTCACACCAGCTACATTAACCATTTGGTGTTCGAGCCCATGGAGGGGAAACAAATTGCTTCCGTCAGTGATGACCACACTTGCAGGTCGAACCCGTTTTATTTCCATGTGTGTGTGTGTGCGTGTGTGTGTGTGTTCCCAGCTTCTGATTTTCAGTTCTGTTCTCTGTTAATGGTGCAGAAAGTTCTGACAGTGTTTCCACAGTGAAACACGATGCTAAGCACAACATGCTCCAGTGTGACTGTGCGTAAGCACAGAGCTGCTTTGTAGCTTTTCTAGCTAATTGGTTAAATATGGAAATCCAATTAGCTGCAGAAAGATTTTCCTCTCTCTAAAGGGGGGTGGGTGTCCCGTAACAGGGTCCCCAAAATTTCCTTTTCAATTAAGGCGAGAGGAGGGGAAAAAGTGTATCAGTAGCTGGGGTCACCACGGGGACAACCCCTGTAACATTGTGAGGCTGGTTCTGCTGCAAACTACAAGCACGTCATTTAGCTTTTACTTCTGGATGCCCACTTCAGCCACATAGCCGTTAGTATTAGCTGTCCTGGAGGTAGTTAAGTCATATACTTTTAGCTAGTTATTTCAGCTAGTGTTGCTTTTTGTTTCAAATGGCAGCAGCAGTGTAGAAACTCTAATATTTTTAGATTCAAACAAAAAAATGCAGGTAGTTGGAGATAACGGACTGGATATAAAGATGAAAATAGCTACACTTACACCACCTGTCATGGAATAAGGGGTGACTATGTAAATCAAGACTGTGGACACATAGTAACAACTTCATGCACCAAATCATACTCTTCTTTATGTCAACCAGTTGGGGAATATCTTGAATAATATAGAATAGAATAGAATAGAATAGAATTCAACTTTATTGTCATTGCACATGCGCAGGTACAGGGCAACGAAATGCAGTTTGCATCCATCCAGAAGTGCTTTAGTGATATAGATATATTACAATATATATTAGCAATAATATAGATATGTGAGTATATTACAGAAATGGGTCTATTATGGTATGTTATAATGTACACGGTATGAAGTATGTTGTGAATATTCTATAACTATAGGTATGTACAGGCTGTAGTGAGTACAAGCTATGTACAGGATATGAACAGGATATAAATATGAAAAACTATACGAAATAAATAACTTTACAGAAATCTGAGATATACAGCTATATATATAATATGCGCACAACATCACATGAGAAACGTCAATCAAGTCATAAATTGGGTTAGGAGTAGGCTTGTCTTTTTATACAGTTGGACCTGATTGAGTCGACACCTTCTGGCTAATAGAAAGAAGAAAAAGTTTCGTTTTTCGGACCTGACTGTAGACTGCATATGTAGCTATGTTTCTCTATGAAGACCTCCGCGAGGCCTTGTAGATCTCAGAAGGGAGTCTGGTGTGGGAATGGAGAGTAGACCTTTAACTGAGGAATCCAGTGTCCGGGATGGGGTGTAGGGGAGGAGAAGGTTCTGATAATTACTGGATTTGTAGCTGAGAAGAAGGATTTTACAGGAGACTTACCTTGACTGGGAGCTGGTGAGGGTGATGGGTTAGCAGGACTTGGTGCAAAGAACTTTCCAGAGCAATGGAACCTTATTGTTGTTCAGTTAGAGAAAGTTGGTTGACATCCAGATTTTGATATCTTCCAGGCAGTGAATCCAAAGCAGAAATACCTTCAACATGCATTTTTTTTTTACTGGCTAGTCTGGTTGCTGAAAGACTTCAAGTGTTATAGAAGTATATTTGAAACTCATTTCCCTTGCTCTGTGACCTCAGTAAACACTTTCCACATGGCTTTATGATCTCAGTTGCTAGTTTCAGGCCTTATCAAATAAAAAGTGAAGATTATCATAATTTTAAGAGCATTATCTAAGTCCTTCCTGTCTTGTTGTAGAGCCATGCCTTGCTTTTCGTGTCTGGTTTCAAAACACCAAGATATGAAAGCAGCACGGTGGCACGGTGGTTAGCACTGTTGCCGCACAGCAAGAAGGTCCTGAGTTCAATTCCACCATCAGGCCGGGGTCTTTCTGTGTGGAGTTTGCATGTTCTCCCCGTGTTTGCGTGGGTTCCCTCCAGGTACTCCAGCTTCCTTCCACTGTCCAAAGACATGCAACTTGTGGGGATAGGTTAATTGGAAAATCCAAATTGCCACTAGGTGTGAATGTGTGAGTGAAAGTGAGTGCGAATGGTTGTCTGTCTCTGTGTGTTGGCCCTGCGACAGACTGGCGACCTGTCCAGGGTGTACCCCGCCTCTCGCCCTATGACAGCTGGGATAGGCTCCAGCGCCCCCCGCGACCCTGAAAAGGATAAGCGGAAGTGAATGGATGGATGGTGAATGGAAGATATGAAAGCCCAGGCATGCAGCTAACCACAATACCTTATTGGCATTTACTGCCACATCGCAGACAGTCCTTTATCATGCTGCCATTAAGAGAGAGTTTAATCTCATATTCTGAAGTATAAAAAAATGCTATTAATATCTGTTGATGTGGATTCTGAGGTGGAGGATATTTTTCCAATAATTTATTGTGAAACTATGTGTGTTTGCGTTAGTATTGTATGATTTTGTCTTGAGAGTCACACTGCATTATAATCCAGCATTTTTTTTTAATATACAGTGCTTTGAAAAAGTATTTATATATTTTTTATATAATTATGGCATAATTTCTTAGATTTTCTCCGTATTTGTCACACTTACTTCTTACACATCATCAAACAAATACTAATATTAGATCTCCAAACCTACCTCCCTGTGTGGAAAAAGTAATTGCCTCTTAAACCGAATAACTGATTGTTCCACTCTTGGCAGCAAGAACTGCAATTAAGCATTAGTTATCAAACATCAGTTATCATAGAGTCTTTCAGATCATCGTGGAGGAATTTTAGCTGATTTTTCTTTACAGAAGTTTACAACAGAAGTTGTTTGGTTTTTTTTCAACTGCATTGAATGGTTTTCCAGATGCTTTGGCCTGTTTAAGGTCATGCCAAAGCATCTCAATCAGTTCTAAGTCTGGACTTTGACTTGGCTCGTGTGTTTCAGATCATTGTCCTTCTGTGTAACTTGAGTGCTCTTGAGCTTCAGGTCATAAACTGATGGTCAGAAATGTTCTGGAAGAGAGCAGAATTCATGTTTTCATCAAGTTAATCTAGCAGCAAAGCAGCCCTTCACCAGCACACTCACAGCAACGTGTTTGACTGTTGTTGTGATGTTCTTTTTATGAACTGCTGTGTTAGTTTTATGTCAGATGTAACGAGACTCAAACCTTCCACAAAGTTCAGCTTTTGTGTCGTCAGTCCACAGAACATTTTCTTAGAAGTCTTGGAGATCATCAACATGTTTTTTGGCAAATTTGAGATGAGCCTTTTTGTTCTTATTGGTCAGCAGTGCTTTTCTTCTTGAACTCTCCCATGGATGCCATTTTTGCCCAGTCTCTTTCATATTGTTGAATCATGAACTCTGACCTTAACTGAGACAACTGAGGCCTGCAGTTCTTTAGCTGTTGTTCTGGGTTCTTTTGTGACCTCCTAGATGACTCATCGATGCACTCTTGGGGTAATTTTTGTCGGCTGGCCACTCCTGGGAAGGTTCACCGCTGTTTCGAGTAGGGCTGGGCCATATTATACCGTTCACGGTAATACCGGTATAATGTTAGGCAACGATAGGAAAATGAAATATCGCGATAGAATGGGAGTAAAACGCGCATGCGCAGTGCCTTTGTTTTCATACGCACATGGCCGATTGTTGAGTGAAACAGATGAACCAGAATTGGTTTGTAAAAATGGTGCAACTTCCGTGATGTGGAACTGGTTTGGTGTTTGTCCATCAGATACACAACAAAGCACATTTTTTTTGCAGAACATGCAAGCGGCCATCGTTATTGTCGTATTTGTCGGACTAAGATGCTCTTAAATCTGGGAGTAATCTGGGTCCTAAACTCCGTATACTTCAGGTCAAACAACACTGCAGCATCACTTAGAGTTAAAAACTGTCGAAATTCTTTCATCTTTAGTAAAACAATCAGCATTGCTGCTTTACCAGGTGTAACTATGAAGTTTAGCTTCCAGGCATCCATTAAAACAAAATTTATTACATTTAACGGAGTTAGAAGTTAGCAGGAAGCTAGCGGAAGTTAGCTTGCTAGTTTCGCTAGTTACCTAAGCATGATATAGCATGTTCTGACTGAGAGATTTCTGAAAAAAATCAAACGTACATCTCTGCTATCACTTCCAATATAAATGAAGACAGGAAACTAAACAGCAGGGACGTTTGTAGGGTTACTGAAGTTGGGCTAGCTGGTATATAATGATGTGCTACGTGATCGCTAGCGACACAGCTATGTTAGCATAACATAAACAGTGAAGCTGGAGGACGAACACTAACACTTTTCCACTTATAAAAGTTAGCTTGAAGGTTCCTCATGGTTAGAGACAAATGCAATCGCATGGCAGGATGCTGTAAACGGACCAATCTTCATTCAGGAGAACAACTGAGATAATCCATCCACAATACGAGGTTAGTCATTAATATACTGCAACAACATGGGAATAGAGCAGCTGCCAGAGAATTCAACATTAATGAATCAATGGTACAGAAGTGGAGGAAGCAAGAAGAATGAGTTTAATAAAGTTTGATTTATCTGACTGCTTTGTTTCACTTAATGTGCCTTATAATCCCGTGCACCTTATGGTCCGAAAAATACGTACTGCACACTGCAGTTTAATGTTGCAAAGCACCTCTTTTTAACTTCAGTGGATATTATACATGGTTATGCTCAGGATATGTCAGCACATTTCTACTGGAAATGCCTTTTGGTTAAACTGTCAGCAAGGAATTTGCATTTGCACGGTTACATTTTTATAAAGCTTTAATGTACATAAAAACCAGCTTCTTGTTGAAGTGAAAATAAATGGAAGGTTGTCTTTTTGCGCTAGTAATGTGGAGTTGTATTTTGTCTCGCATCAATTATATCGTCAGTTATATCGTTATCGCAAATTTTCAAATATATATCGTGATAAATATTTTTGGCCATATCGCCCTGCTCTAGTTTCGAGTTTTCTCAATTTGTGCATAATGGCTCTTACTATGGTTCGCTGGAGTGTCAACGCTTTAGAAATGGGTTTGTAACCATGACTTTGTCTCTCAGCTGTTTCTTTAGATTGTGTATGATGTGTTACTTTTTGAGTGATTCTTTTGTACCCTGCTTCTCTGTAAGAAATGATAAAGGGGCAAATAATTTTTCACAGGCTTTTAGTCGGTCCGTTTTTGACTATCAGCAGCATAGTGATCCCCCTGTCCATTCACATCTGAACAAGTCTCCTCAACTCTATTCCTCCGCTCCCTCTGCCAAGTGTCCAGAGAAAACAGGAGTGCGCTCTCTCTGCTGAAAGATTTAAATTCTGTCATGTTGAGAAAATATGGGACGCAGGAGGAAGACAGAGGAGGAACAAGGGATAGATCAAGTTAACAGGAGACGACCTTCCAGTCAGCCCACACAAACTGAGCCTCGATATGAGAACAGGAAAGAAAGGGAGGGAGGTTTCTATCTGCATGTATAGACTCATGACCTCTCCATCAGTCTGTTAGCTTTGGCTGGAGTGCCTCTACTATAAGTTTGTTGTCATCACTGTCCCCTGCAGCTGTGGGACCTCTGCTGTTTCCAGTATGCAACCTGACGCTGGAGCAGCAAGGTGGGGAACCAGACTGCACTTCCTCAGAGATGGAGTCTTGCTTCATGTAGTCTAAACAACTCATGGTGTCAGTGTAGGTGGAAAGGGTGTGGGTTATGCCACCTAGAGATCACGAGGGCACACTGCAGGGTTCTGAGAGGATTTGGGGCTGACTGAGTTCACCGCTGAACTCAGGAAAACGCCCACCTGCTGCTGCTGCATTATGTGTATGGTTTAAAGCAGTATATCCTGTTCTCACTGATAATCCGTTTGCTTTTTCCTCAATCCCTCATCTTGTGTAAGGGGAGAAAAAATTACAGTACTGTGATAGCCTGTCCTCGATTACTGGTTCTCAACCTTATTGGGTCCCTATAAGATTAGTTCAAATAACCCTCTGTAACCCCACCCACTCAACATGTTCTGAATTTGTTGTCATGGATTACAAACCTGACCTTATTCAACACTTTTAGTTACATTAAGGTGGATATTCTGTGAATCCTGTGTGATCATGTGTTTTAAAGTCAGTAGAGCGTAAGAAATGCTATTTTTAGAATAGAATAGAATAGAATTCAACTTTATTGTCATTGCACATGCACAGGTACAGGGCAACGAAATGCAGTTTGCATCCATCCAGAAGTGCTTTAGTGATATAGATATATTACAATATATATTAGCAATAGTATAGATATGTAAGTTTTATAAAACATTTAATACTTTTTTTTTGTTTCTCGCTCTGTCAACAACTAAATAAGTCGTTAACCAACATTTTCCACCTTTCTCAGTTGTTTCTGGGTCTTAAGAGAGCATTCCTGCCACCTTTTCACAATCTGGACCACATGTTTTTTTAGATCAGTCTTAGCTTATAAAGAAGAAGCTAGATGTTTCTAGATTATCAAGATTCAGTGTTGCTCCCTGCTAACAGATTTGTCAAATTACAGACGTTGTGCCTGACTGATATTTTCTCATAGATTTATATAGGAACTGAAATATTTTTGCAATTATAGTTATCGCCACCTGGGGGCTTTATGAAAAAAACAAAAACAAAACACACAAAAAACAGCCATGTCCATCTTTTATATACAGTATATGGTTCCAGCTGTCCTTTTAGCCTCATCAGAAATGGTGTTACTGGAAGGATGAATGTCAAGAAGCCATTCTAAAGGAAGGAAAACCGGGAGAAAGGCTGAGGTATGCCAAATTATTCAAGAACTGCACTGAAAATCACTGCACTGACGAAGTAATGGATCCAAACTTGAAATATGTACGGCTTTAGGAGAGAGGTACAACAGTGAGTATCTGGAGCCATTGTAGAACATGGTGAAAGCCCTTTCATGGTTTTGGGGCTTGATTTCAGCCAGTGATGGTGGGGATCTTGTCAGATTTTTAACCACCGTACAAAACCACCTGGAAAGCTTCTGGTTATCAACAGCTTGAATGATTTCAAACACTCTGCCAATGCAGTAAAAACATACCTGAATAGAAAAACACACAAGGGAACACCATCAGTCATGGATCGGCCTCCCCAGAGCCTGAACCTCAACATCATCTTAACAGACAACTGAAGAAAAGGCAGAAACATCCAAAGAAGAGCTCTGAATGTCCTTCAAGAAGCCTGGAGAACTATTCCTGGAGACTACTTAGTAACTGAGTTCAGGTTGTGTGGAAGAACAACGGAGGTCACACCAAATATTGACTTTTCAGTTTGTTAGCCATATATATTTGTGTTCCCTGTTCATGTAGTGACCCTTCAAGGTACCTGAGATATGATTCTTATTTCTCACCTTTGATTATTTATTCTATTCTCTAAAACAAATCGGGTCACACAGTGCTAACGGCATTTCCCGTTTCCTTCATTTATCCGAAACCCCAAAAAACCACAACGCTCCAACCTTATTGTTTGCTCACTCAGATCACTTCCAATGTCCTTTTCATCTCTGTTGTTGTACATGGAAGCAGAGAGTTATTGCTTGATGTAGTGTGATGCAATAACAGTGCTTTATCAGAAGAGGTGACGCGTGTTTTCGTGTCTCATGTCTTTCACCTCATTCGGCAGAGGTTATGTTTTTTTGGGGAGCTGGCGTTCTCCATTTGAAGGGGAGAGCGGTTGACCGCAGTTTGGCTGTTGGTGGTGTAGCGTGCAATTGAGCTCTGCTTGGCTAGTGGTCTAAAAGAATAGGGTTTAGTCGTTGTTTTCCTCATGTGGTCTGGGGGTTTTTCCTCTCTCTTTTCTTCCCCCCCCCCCCCCCCCCCCCCCCCCTTCGTTCTCCACAATGGAGGCCCAGGCTGCACATGGGCAGAGGAGAGAAGCCTAGAGTTTTGACAGCACCCTATCCTACTGCCTGCACGGGAGACGAGGCAGGAAAAGTTGAGTGTTTACTGTGGTCTTCATCTGAGACGGGGCATATCCTCCCCTACACCGCACCACTGAGGACATCAATCTCTCCAACAACACACTTGACATTTAGATAGTCTTTGGAGGTACTTTATTACATGATGTCTTTTGCATGACCTCATCAGTCAGCGCCTTCCCATGCTTCACAAGACTTTGTTTTATATTCCCAGAAACACTTGCAGCCTTCCCTGTGCCCCCATCTCCACCTTTTCTTCTAGTTCAGATGTGGTTAACCGTAGATCCAGGTCTCAGGAACCGCAGCTCTCTCGGTCCAAGTGATTCATTACATCCGTGGTGTTGCTGAGCTGCTTTTGCGATCATACATCTTATTTAGCTGCTGGAGCCATACTCTAATTAAGATTGGTCCTAATCCTCCAGAGCTCTCTGTTTCATTTGCATAAGGTAGGATGCTGTTCAACTTTTCTCCGCCACGCTTCCCCAGCTGACGTGCGTTTCGCCGCCCTACGCTGTATTCCACAGAAAATGAATGGCAGCGGGCCGCCCACAGCGAAACATTTGCTGTAATGCAAGTGGAGCATAACACCAACTCAGGCGAGGGTGCTTAGCCCCCTACCTCCATTCCACTCCAACCCACCTTCCTCTGCCCCTGCTGTCATAGCTCAATGTAATTTGACGCTGGCGTTTTTTCTGTAAGAGTCCAGTATAAGTCTGTCTGTCTTCGAAGCTTGAAGGCCCAAATCTGAGAAAAGAGCCCATTTTCCCTGGAAAAGGATGAAGACAGCTGTACCCTGCTGCAGATTAGAGGAAACCATGAACTTCAGTGAAAAGACGCCACCCATTATTTACTCACCAGCCTTTTACTGTGAAAGCCAGGCATGTTTCCACAAAGCTGCAGATTTATTGAAAAATAAAGGCACTCCAACACGATTCACCAGTCTGGCATTAGTGGGTATCTTTGCTGCTGTGATCTTTATAGCAACAACAACCAGCAACTCACAAATACAGCTAACCAAATTTCGTGCTGAAGACCAGAGATGGGCAGTAACGCGTTACTGTAATCCGATTACTTTTTTCAAGTAACGAGTAAAGTAAGGGATTACTATTGCAAAAACGGTAATTAGATTACTGTTACTTTCCCGTAAGCACGCTGCGTTACTGCGTTACTAAAACCGTGATTTTTTTTTTTGCGTGTCTCATGACAGTGACGTAAGCAAGTGCGACGTTCGTGACAACAGCTGTGTGCAGATCAACAATGGATAATATATCGAGTGCGGGAGAGAGTATGAGCGTGCAGCGTTTAAAGCGTGGAAGTACTGACCTTTAAGTTTGATTCCATAAAAAGTGACAAAAACATTAGTGTCCGCTGTTCACTGCGTGGGAAGAAAAATTCTTTTTACAGCGAAAAAAACCCTAAACTTCCGAGCAAGCACGGACAGTACACTGCCACGGGAATATGAAACTCCCAGATCCTTCCACTGACCGCTACGACACACCTGCACCAAGGCAAACCTCCGCCTGCCCCACTCCTGCTATACAGGTGAAAATAGAGCAACAGGACCGCTGAGTCCTTGATTTTATTTATTTTCTGCTGTGTTTTACCTGCATTTATTTGAAAGACTGAGTGTAAACACAAAAACAAATTTTATTTTATGTGCTGGAATATGCAGAAAATAGGTTTAAATGTTAAACAAATTTCTTCCAGTCAGAGAATGTTGCATATAATTTAATGTTTGCTTCATGCGTAAAGTTAAAAGATTAAAACTAATAAAACAAGTTTTAAAAAGAGACTTTTTCATTTGATTACATTTTATATGATGGGTTATGCAGAAAAAAATAGAATTGGGCTGAAAGATCGATCGCTTTATTACCTATTCAGGTTGTAAATCATTTTTTTAAAAAGTAACTAAGTAACTAATTACTTTTGAAAATAAGTAATCAGTAAAGTAATGGGATTACTTTTGGGGGGAAGTAATCAGTAATTAGTTACTGATTACTTTTTTCAAGTAACTTGACCAACACTGCAGAAGACAACAAGAGTCAAATCAACAGGAACAATATCCATCCATCCATTTCCTTTCACACTTCCAAAGAGGTTATAGTAGCGGCAGGCAGACCGAGGTATTCTGAACGTCCTTCTGCCCAGATGTTTTTTCCCTGTGTCTTCTGAGAGATTCTGAGACACCATCAGCCCAGATGAGATATATGGTCATCAGCCACTTTATTGGTTAAATCTGTTCCACTGCTTATTAACATGAATATCTAATCAACCAATCACATGGAGGCAACTCAGTGCATTTAGTTAGTTAGATATGGTCAGACCAAGCATTAGGATGGTGAAGAAGGTGATTTGGAACGTGTCATGGTTGTTGGTCTGAGTATTTAAGAAACTGCTGATCTGCGATCTCTAGGGTTTACAGAGAATGGGTCTGAAAAAGAGAAAATATATGAGTAAGTAGCAGGTCTTTGTGCAAAACGGCCTTGCTGATGTCAGAGGACAATGGCCAGACTGCTGCAAGCTGATAGGACAAAAAAACAAAACAAAAAACCGACAGTAACTCAAATAACTACTCACTACAACCATGGAATGCAGAAAAGTATATCTGAACGAACTGCACGCGCATCAGGTGGCCTGCAGCAGAAGACCACACTGGGTACCCCTCCTCTGAGCGAAAAACAGGAAACTGAGGCTGCAACCCACATAGGCTCACCAACATTAGACGATAGATTAGAAAAACGTTGGTCTGTCCCAGATTCTGCTCTGACATTCAGATGGAAGGGTTAGAATTTGGTAAAACCAACATGACCCATGTTGGTTTTACCAACCAACCAACTTGGATTCTATCCTGTCTGATATTAACTTATCAGGCCAGTGGTGATTGTGTAATGGTGTGGGGGTATATCTATTTGGAACACTTGTGGTTCTTTACTACCAATTGAGCATTGTTTAAACACCATAGTGTGCCTTTCTTCCGATGGCTACTTCCAGCGGGATAATGCACCATGTCCATGACAGTGAGTTCACTGTACTCTAATAGCCTCCACAGTCACCAGATTTCCATCCAAAAGAGCTTCTTTGGGATGCTGTGGAATGAGAGAATGACATCATGGATCTACAGCTGACAAATCTGCAGCAACTGTGTGATGAATCTATGCCATGAAGAATTAAGGCAGTTCTTAAGGTAAAAGGGAGTCCAACCCAGTGCTAGCAAGGTTTATCTAATAGTCTCTCCAGTGAATTCTGGGACTACCAGGGGCATGTCTAGAGAACTTTCCAGGGAGGCATTCTGATCAGTCCAGACAGCTTGCAGCCAGCAGTAACCCATTTCGACCTTGTTTACTTGTGTTCATGAGTCTGGATAAATGACCAAGTGAAGGCTGGAATGTAGACAACTGATAAATCAAGAGCTTAACCTTTAGGCTCTCTTTAACACAACATCTGCATGCAGTTTCATGCTCCACCCTCCCGTCACTCAAGACAAGATGATGGTGCAAGTTGAGGGAGTTTGATAACTACTGCAAACATACACAGCTGCAGCAAACACAGAACCATATCTCATCCAAATATTGGATCATTGCATGCCTTAATAGGAATAAGAAAACTCAGGGCATTATATTTGCAAAGGTCAAGGCTGTGTGTGCCATTATGCTTTTGCATTTAGCACTACAGAGAAAGAAACCTTTGGAAGGTCAATTCATTCTAATGTTATGTAAGGGCTAAGGGTGGCTCAAAATCCGATGCTATTTTTAGGCGCCTGCTCTAAAGCCCCATCTTTGCTGTTAATTAAGAGGTAGTGGATTTTGTTTTTGGATTTTAGGCCAAGAACAGTTCACGTGTCAAACTGAATCAATCCGTAGCACAACTAATTAGAAATGATTAGAGCCCTGTGTTTTTTTTACCTCCTACACAATAATGAGACAGTTATACAGGTTTTGGCAATTAATTCTCACAGCACTTGCGAACACAGTGTCAGTTCCAATACTCTGGAAACAAAGTGAGTCAAACTGGGTCAAACAAGGTGCCTCACTCTGAGATCGCTCTGCATTTTGTTGGTGTCCATTTTAATCTTTGTTGTCCACGTGAATTCATGTCTGCAGGGTGTGGGACCTGGATGGGAATGAAAGCGCTACTTTCCGGCTTCAGTCTCCTGGCATCAGTGTGTGCTGGCACCCAAAGGAAGTCTTTAAGGTAGGAGTTGCCTACTCTAAAGCTGAGGTAAAACACCTGAGTAGTATAGATGGTTTACAGTTGGAGGGTCAGGTGTGAGGTCAACTTTATGGATGCCCTCACTCCTCCGAGACATCCTCATTGTTATCAGAAACACTTGAAGTTCACGTGGGTGGTTAGATAAGCCAAATAAAAGATTCTGCCCAACATTCAAATATAGATTTTGTTGTGAAATATCTTGATGTGGAGCCCAAAGCACACATGTGGGTAAAGGCCTGCTGAAGTGTACAGAGGAGGGTGAGAAACAAAAAAATATAGTTTTTAAATCCTTTCATAATGTTGCAGAGTCCAACAGAGTTTAATCATGCTTAATTTCTACTTTCTATACTGTTGCATGCTGGGACATGCTCTAATCTGTAGTTTAACTGATATATTGCACATGATATACATAAATCAGTATATATTTCACTGAAGCTCCACATCTCTAAACCACTGTCTCTGTAAATATGGTTTCTACTGCATAAAGTTAATAGGGTCAACAATAAAAATACAATAAATTATACACTAAAAACCATAAATCTGAATTAGAAAGAAGAACTCTCACATAATAATAGAAGTCAGCTTTGTTTGCACAAAAACAAACGCCAGGATGTCCTGCTCAAGTAGATCTGAAAGCAAGTGAGATTAAACGACTGAATGATTGGGCAGCTCTTGTGCGAAAAAATAGGTTGTTCCACAGATTAGGAGCCACCACCGAAAAGGTCCTATCGCCTCTGCCTTTGAGCCTGGAAGTAGTAACATCCAAGAACAATTGGTTCCTAGACCTCAGTGCTTTGGTAGGCGTGTAGAGCTTCTACGCCAAAACACTAAGACTCTTAAAAACAAGTAATAAAATTTTAAA
Source organism: Rhamphochromis longiceps (assembly GCF_057381845.1). Classification (NCBI taxonomy): domain Eukaryota; kingdom Metazoa; phylum Chordata; class Actinopteri; order Cichliformes; family Cichlidae; genus Rhamphochromis; species Rhamphochromis longiceps. Next base: position 25,553,534 of record NC_140573.1, on the reverse strand, counting down.
CTGGATCCCGAGATGGACTGGAAACCAGTATAGGGAGGCCAATACAGGTGTGGTGTGGTCATGCCATTTCTTTATTGTCAGAAAGCGAGTTGCTCCATTTTGTAGAGCCTGCAGGCTACGAAGTAACGACTTAACAAAGCCAACGTACAAAGAATTAAAACACTCTAATCAAGAGGTATTAAAGGTGAGAATTACTCTCAAAGTCATGTTGAAGGAGATTGGCCTTCACCTCACTGAAGAGATGTAATTGAAAAAAAGCTCATCTTAATTGTTTCCCTGATAAAGACGTTTCACAACCTTCACGGTACCCTTAATGATGAGTTTTGATGCCTCAGTGTTTGATGCCCATACTGTAAAATATGTCCACTGGCATTTATGTAACCATGATAAAAATAAGTACCATCATTTTTAGGAAATCTCTATGAACCGACAGGATATTTGATACCAGTTGTTTTCTGTTCATATAACCTTGGTACAGAGGTTTAGTTGTGCTCCAGGACCCACCATGCATCCGTGTCATCTTTGCTACCTTTGTTGCAACCAAAACGAGCACCACTTTCAGAATAAAGCATGAATTTGGTGCAGAAGTACAAAGTGTTGTGAAATCCTTGCTACATTCATTACGTCCTGTGCTCTCTAGTTAATGGTGGCAGAGAAGAAGGGGACGATTCGCTTTTATGACATGGTCACCCAGCAGGCCATCCTGTCACTGGAGAGCGAACCGCTCATGTCAGCAGACTGGTGCCTTACCAACACGATCAAAGTAGGCGGGGTGTCGGGCAGCGACTGGCTGATCTGGGATATAACTCGATCCAGGTGAGAGGATGTGTGGTGCTGATATTGCTCGAGGTATTGATTTGGGATGTGTCTAAGTCACGTTTTTTGTTGTTTGCAGTTACCCACAAGAAAAAAGACCAGCTCACATCGATAAAGCACGGCTGTTTAGGTGAGGAAAGTTCTTCCATAAGCCTTATTGCTTCAGTTCATACCTGCTCAGGTTTCTCCTTTAAATCTGGTCAGTCTGTGATTCGCTAAAAAATATTTTAATTTTATTGAAATTGAAAGATTTGGAGTTTTCTTTTTGGTCTTTTACAAAGACCTGAATTGGTTGGCATCACAGAAGAAACTTTCATAACTTAACACAAGTCAGTTTCAGGAGGATGATTTTATATTTCAGACAGTAATTCTCCAATTGTGTGAAGGCTTTCAGGACTTTGTTCTTCTCTCCAGGTGGTCTCGAGCCAATGAAAACCTCTTTGCCACAACGGGATGTCCAGGAAAGATCAACACTCAGCTGATCATCCACCATCTCGGCCACCCGCAGGTCTGTGTGTGCTTTCCATAGTTGTTATGAGTTTTGTTTTTGTTTTTAATTAAATTTAATGTGCTTTCCATCAGCTCACGTCACACACCTCATGTCGTTACAGCCGGTGGCGATCGGGTCGGTGACCGTCGGATCAGGCCTCAGTTGGCACCGGACGCTGCCGCTCTGTGTGGTCGGCGGCGACAGGAAGCTTTGCTTTTGGATGACTGAGATGTAGAAATCTGTTGTGGAAACCTGCGTCCTGTTTCTGTTTGTGCTCAATAAAATATTTTTCCAAGTATTCGTGCAGTTTGTGTGGAATTTGATGGGAATTGGCTGCATGCTCGAGCTTTGTTCTTCTCATTTCTGACCACCCCTTCAGGTCAGCTACAGATAAACAGCAGGATTGTCTGGTTTATGCCGAGAACTTGTTTTTCATTTCTCAGAGGAATGACTTACATCAGTTGTCTGTTATGTCCTGCCAAGAGAGCCGTAGTTCAAAGGAACGTGTCCGAGTGCCAACTCTACACTTCACCAGTCAACGTTGTCCTCGTACAGGTGTTTTCTCCCCCTCTTGGCTTCTGAATTTTCTTACTATCCACGGCGGACCTTGAATCATATCACGAAAAGTGTAAGCACGGGAAAAGCTCAGGGAGGCTCTCAAGTCTGAGGTCATTTCAGGTTATCTTCAGCTTCAAACTGAGCAGTTGTGTGAGGATTTAGGAAGAGGAGCAGATGTGCCTCACCTGACCTTGATGAAGACTCGGGATGACTTGGCAGCTGCCCGCAGTAGAACAAAGACTCATTGTACCATCACAGGAATGCCTGCGAGTTTTCAAAGCGGTTGTACGGCCGCTCAACTGCAGCGGGTGCTGGTGTAATTAAACTGATCGTGAATCATTCGGGGTGGCAGGTGATCACTTCAGCTTCCACCTCAATGCACGAGCTTTATTTCAACGTAAACGTCAGCTTAAACACTGGGTTATATTGGACGCCGACGCCGGTGTGACAGAGCAGGAGCGAGCACCACTCTTTCAAACCAGTCCATCAGCCTCCTATATTTCTTGGACAGGAGGCGCTGACCACCATCCACAAAGCATAACATGCTACTGCTCTCCCGGTCCACTTTTTTTGTTTGAACAAGTCCAATGTGGTCGCAGCTCTCTGGGTTTTGCCGTGCTTTAGGTGCAAGCGGTGTTGGAGCAGCTGCGTATACAAGACCGATTCCAAAAAAAAGTGGAGCGGCTGTGTGAAATGCAAATAAAAACAAAATGATTTGAAAATCATTTAAAGCCTGCGTTAAACTGAATATTCTGCAAAGCCAACGTATAAAAAGATCGAAGCCGAGTAGTGTCACCTTCCCACTGTGTTGCATCATGTCTTACTTTAACAAATTCAGCTGCTCAGCAGTTCGGGCCTCCTTTTGTTATATGTTTGTATCATAACGTGCCAAATATCTTTAATGGAGGACAAGTTTGGACTGGAGACAGGCCAGTTTGGCACCCGGACTCTCTCAGTCCAGAGCCGTGCTGTCAGAGTATGTGCACAAAGCGGTTTGGCATCATCTCACAAGCCCTGTGATACCCGCACATATCCTTCATTATCTATATCCTGTTCACTAACGGCCTCTGAAACAGTCTGGGCAGTAGCGTTTCTGGATTTTATTCGTGTTTATATTTGCTGGGTTTGCAGAGTTTGTAGATGCAGGGGAGAACTGTGTGCACCAGTGATGGTTTTCAGGGGTGTTTCTGAAACTGCTGCAAACTTATCAGGTCACATTATTTTGAACTCCAACCCACAAATCAGTTTCTCTGAGACGTTCACTTTCAATACACGATCATGTTTACCTCATTATTAACAAGATGGATATATTTTCAGATCTTTGAAAAATGTATTTGTACTTAAATTTTTTATTCATTTAACTGTTGTTATTCAGGAAAACGCGACTCTTTTGATGTCATGGCCAATATGACCCAGTAATACACACAAATACTGCAAAATATGAAGTAAATAAAGAGACTTCTGCTTCTTTCTTCAGCTTCTCCCTTTTGTGGTCATGGCAGCAACAGATCATCTGCTTCCATCTCACTCTATCCCCTGGATCCTCTGTCACACCAACCCTCTGCGTGTCCTCCTTCACTAAATCTTCTCTGTTGCCTTCCTCCTTTCCTCCTCCCTTGCATCTTCAGCATCCTTTGTCCAGCATATCCACCATCCCTCCTATGCACATATCAGCCTTGCCCCTTTTACTTTGTCTGCAAACGGTTCCCTCTGATCTACTAACTCTGTCCATTCTGATCACTCTCAATGAAGATCTTAACATCTAAAGCTTGGCCTCTTGTCTTTTTATCAGTACCACCGTCTCCAAAAGGCACATCGTAGCAGGTGTCACTACTATCTTGTGAACCTTGTCTTTCTGTCACAAATCACTGAACCCTGCCTGGACTCTTCCCCTCCCCACTCGTACGCTTTCACTTCCATCTTCATCGTCACAAATGCCTCCCTCTCATTTCAGGCACCCGGAGCATGAGAAAAAGTTGTCACAGTCGTCTTGGACCAAACGGGGGGTAGCAATGCTCAGGCGTCTACATTTACAGCCTATAAGGGTTAGGGGTAGGGTTAGGGTTAGGGTTATAGGGTCCCAGATGTTTTGAAATTACTTCAAGGCCATTTAGTGAGACAGTGCATACGATTTAGTGGATTTTTTTTTTTTAAATTAAGTTTGAAGCCTTTCTTTCCAATTCAGTGCTGGCTTCTTTTTGAAAGGAACTGACTTCCTTTACTCATGTCACATATGTAAGTCAGTAACAGACCGAGAGCAGTCCTGTAAAGAAGGATAAACTAGTGGTTTAAGATGCCCTTTCATGTGTGCACATTCCGCCTGCTGCAATCACAAACACGAGTCTCAATCCTGAGCGGGTTTACAAATCCTGTGACTCAAGGTGGCCATCTGATGGCTGCCTGACAGAACAGCAGGGAGGCTTAATCTTGTTCATGAGCTGTGTGGACTTCTCTTTGCTGAAAGCAGTCCTCAGATGTCACTCAGATGACCCCGGCGTTACCTTTTGATGTAACCTGAATGAAGCTTGATCTCTTGCGGTGGCGGTGCTGTGTGGACTAATAACAAACTGTGAAACGATGAAAGCGAGATCAGGCCGTCTTCAAATCTTCACAAACTTCTTTCTAATCTCCTGCCCCCAGATAATTCTTCTGCGGCCCTGCCAACTTTAAGCCGGGGGCTCAACACAAAGAGAGCAAAATAAAAATAATGAGGAGCATGATAGGGCAGGAAACAAAGAGAGAGATTAGAGCTCTTTGAGGCTGGTGTTTGATTTAATCTTGTGGTTGGCCTGGTTTGTTTGCGATGCTTTCCCAGAATGAAGCGATTATGCTGATTTTGATGGAGTAAGGAGAAAGAGTCAGTGAAAAAGGGTCCCATCACTGCTTTAGGGTGGTGTTGGCTGATCATCTGAAGTGTTGATGCAGCCAGTATGCACTTTATGGAAGCTGTGTGTCAACGGTTTATCCTTTTATAAGGTCTATATTGTACCTGCACCCGATTTAAAGTTTTATGAGCACGTTTGAACGAAAAAGCAAACTCAGCTGGGTGCTTTTGCACTTCTGAGTTTACTCACTGAACCATGACATCTCATCATCTGAAATCAAACAAAAAAAAAAAACTGTTGATGAAACATTTCTGGCATGATGGGAGTGGTCTCTTCAAAGCCTGAATAAAGGCAACGGAAACAGAAATGGCACTGGGAGGTTAGATGGTTGACTGTCAAAGGCCCAGGAATACTTAAAACCACCTACCCATCCACTGGCATCGGCTAGACCCTTAGCTTGGTAGCATCATTTGCAGGGAGGAGTTAACTATGTGGGTATGAATGGTTGTCATCTGTCTGTGTTAGCCCTGCTTCACATTGGTGACCTGTCCAGGATGAACCCTGCCTCTCGCTCTATGGCAGCTGGGGTAGCCCACCCATGACCCTAATAAGGATAAGTGGAAGAGAAAGGAAGGATGGATGGATAAACCAAACAGAAAAACTGGGACGCCTCTGGCTGTTCATCATCTAATAATGAGTAAGTAATTTATTAAATCTGTTCTTACTCATTAATTTAATTGTTCTGAAAATCCATATATTTGGATCCAACTGGGCTGTATTTGAAATAATATGACTTTGGCTTTGAGAATCGGTGCCAGCAGCCTCTGGAGCTGCTGTGCCAGGTTGTAAATGTGCTTTTTAATTCTGCTTAGTTAGATATTTTAACACAGGACAAAAAGTTAATACCATGCAGTAGTTGCATATTGCTGCTCTGGAGCTGGAAAGACAAATTCAACTGACTGCCTGAGATCACACTGAACTTTCCTTCTCCATCATAAATTTACCATAAGCTGGAGTCCTGGTCTTCCAGGTAAGTCCAGCCAATCACCGATGAATGTCTTATTTCCTTACTTCCGTTCTGTCTCTTGTTCTCTCTGTTTAACTTCAGCGTCAGTGAAGCTGCTGTAAAAACCACACTTCTCTAAAGTTGACTTTGTTTGAATTCCAGATGTTGCAGATGCTTCCAGGGCTTCACCTAATGATGGCTGGCAGATGTTTGTCTGTGTTTAACATATTAACTAACTGAAGTGAACAAAAAAGGAACCGCTAATCAGCTTCAGAGGTGTGTTGTTTTGCTTTGCCTTCCCTCACCTGACTTCAGCTCCTCACGCACAGGTATAGTATAGTGACTCAGATAAAATGTCTCTTAAAATATTTAACTATTCCTTTTATCTATCTATTTATCTATAAGGCTTTCCCAAGTGATTCTTAAGAGTATTTAATTCATGAAATACTCTTACAACACCTTGTGGCTGGGGCAGTGCTGGGGGCACGTCCAGATGTGGGATTTTGTGAGACACATAGATTATAACTGATCAGTGAATGTCATTTTACTACTTGAGTACACATCATAGACCAAACAAGTTTGTATAGATATGTGTTTTACTAATACTGTCCACTATGACATGAGCTCCTGGATCCATGTTTAGAATCACCAGTTAACCTATCCATGTCTGTATAGAAGAAGAAGAAGAACAGTATCTGAAAGGTATATCCTCAAGAAAAAGGAAAAAAGATCAGAGAGATGTGGGATTTTGTGAGACATATACATTATACATTCATCTGATCCATCTGCTGTTCCCTGATGCCTCATCAGAGTAGGGTGGCTGAAAAGAACGAGGTATACAAACTTACACAAGAACTGGCCTGATGGAGTGATGAAGAGCCTTGGGGAGACTGTTGTTGTGATTTGGCACTGTATAAATAAAATTGAATTAAATTGAATGAATTTAAATGTGAAAATTGTTGGTTCAAATTGTCATCTGTCATCTGTAAAACATGGCGGAGGTGGTTTCCATTTCAGCCAGCGGTGTTGGAGATCTTGTCACGGAAAACTATGAATTTTTTTATTTTTAATCCAACATGCAATACCATCTGGAACGTTTCTGATTGACAGCAATGATCCCAAACACTGCCAATGCAGTAAAAGCATCTCTGGATAGAAAAACACACATCCTCAACATTACTGAAGCAGTGTGGGATCATCTAAAGGCATACAGCATCCAAAGAAGAGCTTTAAATGCCCTTCAAGACACAGGATAACTATTCCTGAAGACTACTTAAAGAAATTCAAAGAAGGTTGCCTTCAGTTCAGGCTGTGTTGAAGAATAAAGGTGGTCATGTGATTGTAAAAAAAGAAAAAACCCCAAAACAAAAGACTATTTTGTGCCTCGTATACTGTACTACTTGCATGTTAGCACAGATTTCAATAAATCCCTGCAGCTATTTCCCAATTTTCCTGGCAAAATAAAGGGTGGTTCATGACCTGTGTACCTTTTTAGGGAGAAAAAAGGTACACATATTTACCGTGAGGTCCAGTGAGGTGCATTAGTGCAAAACGGACCCATGAGGACTGGGATGGACTTTTAATGTGCCTCACAGACTATCTTACTGAGGACGCAGTGAACCTCCTGACCCTGATTTCAGAAGCAACCGAGCCAGCGTCGGGATGAGATGGCCCTGACATCAATAAAGGAAACACTCATGGTTAGATGATACAGGGATGACACAGCATTTGGGATTTGTGGCGAGTAAGCGCAAGAATCTCATTGGATCCCTTCTGCTGGTCGCCGGGTTACAAGAAATTATAAAGTGTGAAACATTTGGTTGGAGAGTGCTAGTGTGTGCGTTGCTGCACACTTTCAAAAGCAGCAGATTACTCTTCCCCCCCTCCCTAGCCCTCTCTTTTTGCACACAATTTTTTCTCCTCTGCACACACAAGCTTTTCCCAGGGAGGCTTGATTTACCGCACAGTGGAATTATGGGAAGGGAAAGCTTCCCAACACAAGGTGGCTGGCGCAAGGCTTTTGCCAGCCACCGTCTTGATGCTGGTGATGCTTTATGAATCCTGCAGATGGAGATGATTTGTCTTCTCAAGGGGAAGCTTTGACGTGCACGGCTTTGATATGCATTGTCGCCGGTGTGGAGATCAAAACGCTGGACGTCTATCAAAAACCCCGAAGGCCAAATTCTCCAAAGAGAAATAAAGAGAGAAGAGCGTCTGTCAGCAGCGCAGCCCTGCGGACCGTGCTGTGGTCGGCTGTGAGGTCCCGGCGACCTGGCCCTGCTGACGTGTTGGGCCTCAGTGCTGGCTCTGGCCTTGACCAGAAGAGGGAACACGATACTTAAATCATTCATAATTAGCTCCTTCCCTTTGCTTAATAACACGTGAAGATAAATGACTTCCAAGAATTTTCCAAATGGAAATAGTCGGTTTGGAATTAAAAGCTAGAAAATGGTCTGGGAGCCCTGTATTGTAGTGGTTCAGCCTTTGCCTTTGATTAGTCCTGCTGACAAACATTGAACCACCTCTGTGGCGCATTTTTTTCAGATTGAAATGTAAAACAACAAAGAGTTTTTCATGAAAATAAACATTTATTGTCTTTTTACATGGTCTACTTTATACACACAGTTAAATGGCCCAGTGGAGCCTTACAAATCTCACTACATAAGGAGGAGAAATCTTATAAAAATGTCTCCCCCGGTCTTAAGACGAGCTGAGCTTCTCCAGGGCGCTGTGCAGGGTCTTGAGGTCCTCCCTCATCTGGCTCAGGGCGTTTTGGATTTTACTGGGTTGATCCAGGACCTCCACGCTGCAGGTGAAGGGGTCATAGCGGACTGTGAAGGGGCGCTTGATGTTTGCAGAGTATTTCCTGTGCACATAAAACAAATTGAAGACAAATATTAGAAAGAGAACAACGTTTAACTGACCAGACATGTCTGGAAATCACTTTGGAGATTTTCTACTGGGTATAATAAACAGCAATTCTACTGAGATCAACTGTAGTACTGAAGACTGTCTGATTGGTTTTTCACTCAATGTCATGCCCACTGGTAGAATTGTCTGCCATACTAGATGTGATACAACCACAGGTTGCTATGGAAACGTATACTGTAGTGTTGTTAGCAGTGGTAATGGCTGGCACTCACTGGATGAACTTGGTGCTGCACCAAAAACCTCCTAGTAATTGCTTTGATTGCTAGCAGGTTGCCATGGTTGCCTGTAGTTTTTCATCTTTATCTATTTGCATTTCCTGCATATTTACATAACCAATAAAACTGCTTGTGCTCTGCATTTTTGACCGCAGTGTTTACTTAAATCTCAGTATAGTGGCTGGCCTTTTTGTGGGCCACACTCCCAACTGGTGGTTGTCAGAGGGTCAGTAACTGGTCTGTGGCCCTGTGTGACTGGCATGATGGTGGTTGCCAGATGGTTGCAGATCAGTTTCTATGTCTGTGTGACACATTGGCTTGGTTTTTTTTAGAGCCGGAAGGGAGCATATTTGGACAAGAGTGAGCTAAACTGTACAGGTGCCACTCACAGGCACAAATATCTGCTAATCAGTGCAAGTGACAAACAAATGAAATACTGGAATTTCACTCAAACTGAAGCACAAACATATGGATGGTCTATACCTCACAGCAGGACATATTATTAGTCAGATATTTCCCCTAAAAACGCTCCCTAGAGAAGCAGAGACACAGTAGAGAGGTCCACTTTGTGAGTTCAACTAGTGGAGGCAGATAGTCGGCAGCTCTAACTCCAACTTCTCATTCAAATGTTGTTAGTTCTAGTTGAGACTTCATAACCTGCATTAATGAAGGGTGATGTCACAGTAGCTATGTCCATCTTTTCTATGTCCATCACAAGTGCCAAAAAGAAGACAACAATATATAATATATATAGGATATATAATACACTATTAAAAAGTAGGGACCTCCATGAACATTTGATGAGGGTTTCTATGTGCTTATATATATTTTTCTTGTACCTCAGTTTCATCTTTGCATCCTCGAAGCTCTCAGACACAAAGTAAACCGGCTGGTAGGTTTGGTCCTGGTACGGCTGGACCGCAGTCTCCTCCGGGGCAAACGGCTTGTACTCGGGCTCGTTGGACAGGGCGTACTGGAGACACAGGTCACCAGCAGTGTCAGACAGCACAGCAGGTAAATGCAGAAACAGAGGACATCTGTGTGTGAGGAAACTCACAACAAGCTCTCCGTAGGAGGACAGAAGTCCAGCGCCGTAAGCCTTTACTGCCCCGTTCTGCTTGCAGAGGCCAAACTCCACAGTGAACCAGTATAACTGCAGTGCAAAAAAAAAAAAAAGAGGGTTGATGAAAGGTGTTTACCACTAGATGGCACTGAAGGCCATTAAACTGCAAAGAGTGAAGCTGTAGGTCTGCATGAATGTGTTAAAAATCACTCATTGCATTTACATGTTCTATTTTTGAGGCTGAGAATCGTACCGTTGACAGTTTCTCAATGTCCTCATCAGAAACCCCGAGTGAGGCAAGTCCAATCTCCTGAAAACATCCAAGTTTATTAATTCATACTTCATTTAAGGTCACACAAAGAATAAAAACAAGCTCACAGTTCAGTCACCTGTGAAAACTGGGCAAACTCCTTATCTGCCAGCATGGGGATATGGCCGAGCAGCTCGTGGCAGCAGTCTCTGTGGGAGCGGTGTGATCTTTATTATCAAAGTAAAATCAGCCAAGAGCATAAAGAAACAGTTCAGGTCTTACTAAAAACTCACGGCTCAGGGGAGTGCATGGGCGCAGAGGAGTGTCTGATGTACTGCGTGCACTGAAACACCCTGAAGGCCAAACTGGCGAGGAAGTCTCGGGCTGACAGCAGGCCGGCTACTGGGCGCAGCTGGAAACCAGTTCTCTCTGAATTTAACCAGAAAAAAAGAACAGAAAATAAACTGTCCGTTTTGGTATCTTCTCTTTCTGCGTCTTTACTTCATTTCAGTCCTTGTTGTCACAACAAGGAGCTTTAATTAACACAAAAACAGCATTAAGGCACAGCACTGTCGTCCCAGACTCCCCACTTGTAATGCATCAAAAGATGCATCAGTACCTGTGACACAAAAAAACATGCGAAGAATCACGTTTCATCTGCTTATCTGTCTAAATGAAACCTAACTAATGAGAGAAAATAGCCAAGAAAATAAAAAGCTGTTTGAAGAAGTGAAGAACTTTTATAATGCATTTTAAAAGAGTGATATCTTAAACACTACTTCTCTTCTTTATACGTGTAATTTCGTCTTTTAGAGACTTTTAAAACTCGTCTGAGTTTAATTCTGTTCAGATTTTAATTTTTAAGTGTGTCACCTTTCAAGAAGGCCGACACCTCTCGTAGCTGAGGGATACGGTCCTCTCCGTAGCCGCACTCTTTCTCCAGCTGCTGCAGGCCGTCTAGGAACTGTTTGCAGGCCAAACTCGGGTAAACGCTCCTCAGCTGCTGGTAGACCTGCCTCCTTTAAACACAACCATACCAGAGCATCACTGTGATGTAATCGCCCCCTCCACAGTGCATCTACAGCCATGACTGTGCAGGCTGGGCTGCCTCACCATGTAGATATCTCCTCTGCTGTGTACTCCACCACAGGTAGCGGGTCCCCCCTGCAGGATATTCATAAACATCAGTCCCCACATGTTCAATAATATGTTCAATAAACTATTTTTAAATTGGATCTGACTGCATTCACGTCACCAGTTAACCCAGAAAGATATAAAGGTAAGATATATATAAAAATAAGGAAACTATGGCATTAAAATTTCAAATGAAATATCCTGAAGTCAAAGCAATAATCTGCACAGTATAGATAAGACATTACAAGTGGAGACAGTCCAGGTGCTCAGTAGGGGGCGGCATAGAGTTAAAAACATCCAGCTTTTATTCACAGCTTCACCTGCGGGTTGCAGCATCTGATGTGGTGTTTTTCTGATCACTTCTTTCTTTGTGCTGCAACAGCTAACAATTCCACCAGCCTATGCATCATTTCAGCTGCACAATTCAAACTTTTCACCTCTTTTAGATTAAACTTTTTAACCCGGTAATGCCAAACGTGACTTTTTCAGACGTCATCAGCGTAGAGGGACTCACTGTTTGTATCTGAAGGCCAGCTCAGAGATGACGGCCCGTCTCTTTCTGTATTCAGGGTCATTGTATCCCTGCAATAAATGAATAATGATCATTACGCTCTATTTTGCCATTATTTTTGTCTTTCATTTAGGAGCAGATGCGTAATCACTCACTGGATGGTCGTGGTCCATGTCAGGATCAAATTTGGTGATCAACATGTTGCATCTGTCGAGGTCTTTTATCTGTCGGGGAAACCAGGGCACTGTGGTCGAGCGCAAACAAACTAATTAGTGCTCCTGCCATCCGTCTGATTGGCTGATATCGCATGCAGTGGTTAATGGGTCCTGTGCTAACATGATAAAAGCATTGGGGTGAATCAATGATCAGACACTTGCCCTTTTCTTCTGGCATGCAGCGAACGTCGTCAGCCACTCTCTTCAGTGAGTTGACGAACACGTCCAGGTCTGAGCTGTGAACTTCACACTTCATGAAGAACTCCAGGTCCGTCGTGCTGTTCTTACACTTCCTCCCCATTCGGCTCTCGATGTGGAGAAGCTTGGCTTCAAATGTCTGCAAGAGATTTTAAAAAGTACAAAGATGTAATTTTCCTGCTTTTCCTTCAGGTTTTTCTTTCAGTTCTGCTGGTCTTTAGCTTTACCCCATAAACATAACAAAATCTTTTTATTTGTCACTCATTCCATGAGCTTCACAGGCTGCTCAAGACAAATCACCCACACCAAATAAATCTTACCAAACACAAATTCGTTGTTTTGTTTGTTTGTTTTCCATTACCCAGGAGAAAAAACAAGATTCTTGACATTAAAAATATAATTTAAGAGTGTCTTGGTTAAAAAAAGACAGCAGTACAATTTAACTGCATAAATGAAATTAATTAGTAATTAGTTTTGGTGATATCTCTAATAAAAATCGGACTTTTTCCTACAGCAGCAATAATGCCTGATAATTGACATCCTTTTATCCAGAAGTTCCCTCTTCAGTAACACCAGCTTTAAACTTTGCAGTAATTCTGGATTTTCTGAAAGTTTTATTGTAAGGGATTCTGCACACCATGAAATGTGGAAAAATGTGCTTTGCTTCTGGCTCTCTGTAGTTTTTTTTTTTTTTTTTTTAATTTATAAGGTTATCAAAGGACAAGTGTCAACAAAGCAAAAAAATGTTCTGTAAATGTGCAAATTAATGCATATTTATAAATTTAATGCATTATTACACGTCACAAACTCGTCAGTCCTTAAAAGAAATGAGGAAATTTAATGGTGATATCTGGCTTCATTTACTGAAAAATGCCTCTGTCGCACGATTCAAGAGTGTTTGAGACATGCTTGACATTGAAATTTATGCTTTTTTCAAGTTTACATTTAATTTATAAAATCGTCACACGAGTCTATGCATTTAATGAAGTGCTTCCACACCTCAGTCTCAGGCTCACCTCAAATATTTTCCCTGTTTTGAAGAAGCCCGCGTTTTTCTCGCTGCTGAGGGCGAACAGGACGTTCAGGGTCACCCTGCCGTCCTTCTCCTCAAACACGAAGCCGTCTCCGTACCTGGAGGGCCCCGGGGAGCCTGCCGGGCCGCCGGCACTTCCGCGCTCCCGGCGCGCGTCCTCGATCAGGCTCTGCTTCCTCCCGCTGAAGGTCTGCACCACACCGTCCGTCTTCATCTCTGTTGGAGCTGAGAGCTCGGACAGGTTTAAATAGCCTCCTCTCATCTAGAGGCTGTATGGAGATGAGCTGCTTGGAGGCCTGCTTTGCGTCACGGCGTTTTTTCTATTTATGGGGCACAAATATCAGGAGGAGACGCTTCAGGTGCACTCAGACAAAACCATTAAAGGTTACGTAAACGTTACACAGTCTTGGATATAAATAGAAAATTATGCTATGAAGATTATTATGTTCGCTTCTTATTCACCCTGTGTTTTGGGGCAGCTACAGGAACAGATTCAAGATTACATCTAGACTGCAGGTAAAGAAGACATCAGTGAGGTGAGCATAACCTCACCTCATTGAGGAAAAGAGCACACTAATCAGCCTTAATAATGCTCCAGCTGACCTAAAAGGTGGATTTATAAGTAAATTACCCTTTTTTATTCACTAAACTGGTGGTGTACAACAGAGGGGGATGTTTGTGTTGGTACCAGCTGTTCCCCTCCAAAAAAATAATATCCTGCAGCACCCAGAATGCTTTGCAGTCTGTTAATATGGACAGACCAAAGACTGTATATAAAAGATGGAGAAGTGATAGCCAGAAGCGACCATATTTGGAAGAAAGGTGAAGCGCTAAGAGCTAAACCGATGAACTGTACAGATGCGACTCACGGGCACAGATAGCTGCTAATTAGTGTTAAACAGAATTTTTTAAATGGTTTGGGGAGCACAGCACGTCTCAACATTTAAGGCCCCCATTATACTTTGAGCCTGCTCTGGCGCTAAGTGACAATATTAGCAAAACTGGAGCATGAAGACTTAATTTTTAGAATGATGATACCATTAATAACACTTTAAAAGGCACAATGAGTGACCCCAGCTAGAAATGAATGAGTAATAAAAAATGCACCCCATCAAGACTTCTGAATACAGAAAGTAAAACTATCCAAAGAGGACAAAATTACTCTTTGCTGGAGCTGGAGTCTATGAAGCCAACCCCAAGTGGGCATTCGTTTTTTCCCCTCACTAGAGGAATATTAGCTGACAGTAGACACAGGAAGTACAGTCAGAGTACAGAGATATTTATTAAAAACTGTCATGCATATACAAAACATTTAATTAATCCAGATTAAATGAAATATAATAACAGAAAGCCTCCTGTCATTTTGAAAAGCATAATAACCTGATTATTGCAGTTAGCTAACAAAGAAATGTTTATTATACAATGCTCTTATTTTGAAAAGCTATTCTTCACGTAACATTAATGAGGTTATAAACTTACTATTCTCCATAAGTAACGGGCCCATGTTTCCTATTACCTGAATTCTAAGAATATGGTCACTATCTGACTTGCGTATGTGTTTTAATACAAAGAAGTTGAATCTCTAAGCATGACGTTTAAAGAAGCCAAGAAGAAATTGTCAGGAGGGTTCTCCAAGTCTGATCTCCTGTCCTGTTACTCCAGCTTCCGCAGGGCTTCGCACAATTTCCCCATCTCACCTGAAACAGAAGAAAATAGAAGAGTCAGAGGAGCAACTACTGCTGTATGTTAATGCTCATCGCATGCTTTCATATTTATGGACTTTATTTATTTATGGCTTTTAATAACATTCACAATATGGTGGAGTATTTTTTTAATTGCACACATGAGCTGTTTAAAGAGTCATCCCACCATACTGTGTGGCATGTTGCCTACTTTTACACACTGAAGCTATAACACTAACTTAGTGTGTAAAAACACCACAGAGCTGGTGATTTTACTTCCTGAGGACCCTCAAAAAGAACATCTCTCAAAGACCATTAATGTCCTTCTACCACAGCTCCACAGAGGTCATATTAACATATTGTTTCTATGTTTCTGCTGCAACATCCACACAGTCCTATAATTCACTGGATGCCCCCTCCTATGTCTGAAAGATCAGGCAGTTCCTGCTGCCTCAAAGAGGTTAATAATATCACAATGGATCGATCACCATGGTCAGCTAGTGTTTGGCTGTTACCGTCAGGCTGACAGTACAGAACAAATAAAATGAAGACAAACTGACTGAAAAACAGTTTCTATCCCAGAGCTGTACAAGCAATAAATGCTGTAATATCGGAGAAAGATTACTTTTTATCTTTTACTTATTGTTATGTCTAATATATTTTCATATACTTTATTGTTTTTATATAGTGTTTTTATATAGTGTTCAAATTGCACCTAATTACCACTGTACACGTGAAAATAAATACATCTTTATATAAACATCTAAACATCTAACTATAAACATTCTATTTTATTCTATTGTAGGACGGAGGAGACGAGGAGGTAAAAACTGGAGGTGAGAAAAGCCTGTGTCATTTGGGTTGTTTCTCTTGTATTTTGACGGTTTACTCCCAGGTCTTGTTTTGGTTCCACTTCCTGCCCATTTCATTGTGTTGATTATTTTCACCTGTGTCTCACACTGCATGCATTTCCATGATTAGTCCTTTGAGTGTATACATCCAGGTCTGTGGGCCTTTGGCTGATTGTATGGTTGTGTTCAGGTCTAGACAAACACGTACAAACTTTTGGAGTTTGCACGTGCTTTTTGGAGTTTGGGGTCACTGTACATAACAAATCCACACTGTGCTTGGTGTTTAAATTTAAGGCACTCAAAGTCAAACATTCATTCACGTTCAGACATCTATTATTTGATATTTCCAGACGACTAGTCATAAGTAATTTGACCAAAGCTGCTTACTGTTGATGCTGTCAGCCAGGTTCCTGAGCTGCTGGGTGTTGTCCAGCACTTCGATGCTCTGGGTGTAGGGGTTGTAGCGCACTGAGAAAGGCTTGGGGATCGTGCCTGCAAATTTCCTGCAGAGAGAGATGTGAATGATTAAAGACTCGCATGCATTGTAAATTTTAGAACAACTAAAAAACTAAAAATTGTCCTACCTGACTTTCTCTTTGGCATCTTCAAAGCTCTCTGCCACAAAGTAAACCGGCTGGTACTCTGTGATAGGGTACTTCTGGACACTCGTCTTCTCGGGGTCGAAAGGCAGAAGTTTGGGCTTTTCTGTTAGAGAGTACTGAAAGAAAAAAATTTTTTTCTTTTCACTGCTTTATTTTCTCAATGAGCATCTCTATTCCTGTCTGTAAACAGGAAGTGCGGCACGATTTAAGACTCTGCTGACTTGAGTGGACATCCTCTGCTGACAGCAGCTAATGACCTCGAAGTCTTTGCCCCCACCTGAGTGCTTACCCACTGAACCACTTTACCACCGCCCTGCTGAGCAACTCCCCCAGTGACACATTAAACCTGAACCCGAGTGGTCCACTAACCCACTGCCTGCTGTTGTGCAATAAGGCAAATGTGTTATAAAAATAATGTACAGAAAGCAAAATGTCATCGCTGTACTCGGCTTCCTCTTACCCCCAGCTCTCCAAATGAAGACAGCAAGCCGGCTCCGTAAGCTTTGATCTCAGAGCCCTGCTTACAGAGGCCAAACTCCACGGTGAACCAGTACACCTGAGGGACACACACCTGGGTCATGAAATGTGACTTGCAGTAAAAAAAAAAGGAAAGGAAGCTTTGGGTTTCAGAGGAAATCTGAGGAAAAAATATCTTATTTTAAACAAGATGATGACATAAAAATTGCATTTTTATACTATGTAAAGAAAGTTTTTATTTATTTTTTATTATTCTCTTAATATTTCTCCACTCTTTTTTATTCCTTTTTATATTTACTTATGTAAGACAAAAATATAAATTGTCATTAAGATTCTTGAGGTTTGCTTCTGATATACACAATCTCAAATAAACTCTAGGATTTAGATCACATTTTATCTCTTGTTTTACTCAGAGTATTTAAAAATAGGAATATTAAATACAGATATAATATTAATAATGAACTTTTAAAAAAAATTATTCATGATTTTGGAGGTACTGAAAGAGTTGCAATAAATGTGTTTAGCAGCATATATGTCTTGATATTTCTAGACATATATATACATATATGTACTACTTTATCAACAGAAAGCCTTAATACTAATTCAAGCTCGTCTTGACCAATTTCTGCATTAAGATACAATAACTGTTTTTTCCATGTCCATAACAAGGTAAACACGTGTCATGGACAAAATGCACTTCTTATATTTACAATCCAAAGGCTCTATAAAGCAAAGAGGACTGTAATTAATGTTATTAATTAAACCTGTGTTTATCCTGCAGCGACATGTCAGAATAGCCTGTTAGATTAAGAAACAGGTTATTTAATGTGGTCTAGATTGATCCAATCTTTTGTAATTAGAGGCTCTTATCTATTACCGCTGTTTGCCTTGTACACAGTACTCACGGTAGCAAGTTTCTCAATGTACTCATCCGGCGCTCCGAGAGATGCAAGGCCAATTTCCTGTGTGGGATCAAAGCACATGGGTTAAGAGGAGCTGCTCACGCTGTCAGACAAGGCCAGGATAAACTGGTGAAACTGAGATTTGTCATCTTTTTGCCTCAGCACAGGAATTCATATCACTCTTGGTCTAATCTGAATAATAGAAAAGGGAAAAAGTAAAGTGTTAATTCTCCTCTTTAATATTACCTGTGAGAACTGCGCAAAGCTTGGATCAGCAAACAGAGGAACGTGTCCCAGGAGCTCGTGGCAGATATCCCTGGATTAGAAACACAATTTGCTCTTTAATTTAGAAATCTTTACTTCCTTGTAATAAGGAAGATTTTACTTCACCTGTAATTTTTTATTAGCTTTATACACTGAGACACTCACGGCTCAGGTGTGTACGTGGGCTTGGAGCCGTGGCGAATGTACTGCGTGGAATGGAAGACGCGGAACGCGAGTCCAGCCAGGAAGTCACGGGACGAGAGCAGGCCGGCTACGGGGCGAAGCCGGAAACCTGTGCATGCTGCAGGAGAGTGGTGGGGAGATGAAAGAGATGAGACAGTGAGCGTTTTGTTGAGTTGAATAAGAGCATGCATTGATAGGAAGGGAGGAAGAGGAAGTGGGGGTCTGTACAGCCAAATGAACTGAATGATGACTCATGCATTGGGTTTCATGGACTGTGTGATGTTGCGTGACTCATAACAGAAAGAGATTGTCTATTTCTATCAATCATTAGAAGAGAATTTACATATTATAGCAGCTTTGTTGCCATCTATAGGCAGTAATTAGCAGCTTTTTAATAGTGTGCATTTATAAATTATATTATTAAACATAGTCTTTCAAATGTCTGCATTTTAACCTCGGAGTGATAAAAAACAAGTGTTTTTTTTAGGTGTGGAGTTACACTGCAGGAAGCGGGAGACGTCCTCGAGCTGTGGGATGTTGTCTGGCCTGTAGCCGCAGTATTTCTCCAACAGGGGGAAGACGCGGTTGTGTTCACGGCAGGCGTGAGTCGGGTACAGAGTCTTCAGCTCCCTGAACACCGTGCCCCAGGTGGCCTTCTCCTCCTCTGTGTACTCCACCCTGGGAATGGACTGTCCACTGGAACAGCAGTCACAACAGAAGTTATGTTTCCCTGATAAACACTAACATCACCACACTGTGTTTACCTTAAATTTTTCTAGATTTAAATCGAATCAGTTTTTCTGTGGATGTTTCCCCAAGTCTCCCTGAACCCAACAAACCTTTGAGCCACAGCTCATTATTCCTGTTTTCTAACCTGAAAAATATCAGTTTTATTTTACTTGCTGCTCCTGTAAGTCTCACTCAGCAACTAACGACCCAGCTAAAACCATGTTTTAGACATTTTATCGGTTATATGTGAACATTACTAAAAAATAAATTGATGGCTTTTGAGCGTCTACATCAACGGCAATAAAAATTTCACCATGGCTGTAGTTTTATATGTAGAGTTTTTCTAATGTCTGATGTGGAGGATTTTTAGTGGTAGCATCAAAAAATAAATGTGGTAATTTTTTCTACATAAAAAATAATTTAAAATATGATATAGTGGTAATATATCATATATAAATATCATATATTATATATTATATAAATAATTATATAGTATTTTTTAATGAAATAAATAAATATAGAATTCTTTATGTAATTGCTGTGTCACGGCAGAAAAGACAATAAAAACAGCCCATAGAAAGGCTTGAATTAATTAGTAGAACCCGTACAAAAATAAAAATTAGAATTAAATAAAAATAATAAATAATTATATGATATAATGAGCATTTAGAAATTTTGAAAAAATATAATATGATACTATTAATAATCTATTATATAACAAAAAATTGAAATATTGCAATTCCTTTAGGAAATATTGCAATAATTTAATTTGTAACAGCTTTCTCATAAATAATTTATCACTGAATAAATATATCAATGTCAATTTAACTTACATAGCACATTTCAGTACATGTAGACTCAATGTCCTTACCACAAAAGTGGAAAACTCTGCAGGTCTACAACATATTAAGTCAATAAAATCAACAAAACAAAACCTCACAAAGAAAGACTGAATTTTGTGAAGAAAAGGACAAAAAAATATTTTTAGTTTATATTTTTTGTTGGTTTTTTTTCCCTTTTACTTCACCTGTGTTTTTGTTTTGGACTTCGATACTCTCTCTATACCCTAAAGCTACAATATAACTTAAAATTTTTTTTAAATTATCTACACAGTAAACTCTTTTTTAAAAACATATTGGTTTATTCCAATGAGAAAGTTCACTTCATCATTTGTCTGCAGCATTTGACCAACATGTGAATAAGACTTCCTGATTAGGTGATCCTTTAAACCCACTATTACTCAAACTCAGCCCATAACGTCTCTATGAGCATAAATATATTAAGTAGGAGTAGTTACTGTCTGTAGTTGTAGGCGATGTCTGCGAACTCCTTCCTGCGAGCTCTGTATACTGGATCTGTGAAGCCCTGACAACATACACACACACACAAATAAAAGCCATGTTAGATCTCATGATTGCAGCAGAGCTAAATCAAAGGTGGAAATCCTTTGGGAAGGCCAAACTCACATACATATTCAAATGAAGCCTTTGTAGAGTGTTTTTCAGCTTATGATGAATGCATTCTGCTTTAATGTCAGTGGCAAAAGGGAGCAATTATCTATAATTACAGGGGCTCAATTAAAGCACTGACATCAATTTGTGTGTGTAGATAGTTTCCATTAGAATGGATGGCGGAGTGCGGCCTTGTCATCTCCGCTGCTTTTCATAAGCAAGCGCGTGGGCGTGAGTGGACGTGAGTGGACGTGCATTCACGTGCACACGCAGAGGCAGGATGTGGCGGTGGATGAGTCGGTCCTTACCGGGTGATCGGCGTCCAGCTCGGAACCATAACTCAGGATCTGGTTGGCAAAACGGTCCAAGTCCTGGATATCATTGGGGAACCATGGCACTAGAGGATAACAGCAGCCATTAAGTACTTATAATTTATGTTTTAAGTCAACATTGGATCAAACAGACCAGTCGTGCAGTGTCTGAAGGGGATATTCAGTGTAAGGTAAAGGGTTAAAGGTCATCTCTGTGCCCTTTTATTGTCATATTATGCAGAGATAAGTCAAGTGGCCAAGCTATTTCAACAACTACAATAACCAAGTGGGGTCATATTAATACAGGAATACTTTTTTAATGACTGTATTTGTGTTTATTATACCCACTACGCTCAAAGGAGTCAACCAACATATCTGCGCCACACTTTGTGCGTTGAGTGTCTGCTTCAGAGATTCTGCAGAAAATCTGATCCCAAGATTATTTATTTATTTTAAAACAACTTGTTTATTTTATTGTTTCTTATTGTATCTTTCTTCTTTGACTATTATGGCACTTAATGCTCATATTTATTTTACTTTTTGTGTACAGCGCTTTGTGGCTGTCTGTAAAAAGCGCTTAATAAAAAACTTTCATTTAAGGAAATGATCATCAGTTGAAGCCTGAATATTTTTTTATTCCTGACTTATATAAATGGCTGCAGTTCACATTAATATTGATGATTGTTACACAGTCTTGTGTGCGTTTTGCCTGCAAAATTTGTTTCAGTGCTGTGGCATTTTGACACTCAACAGAGCTGTACACGAGGGGGGCATCTGCTTATTCATATGGATTTATGACACTCAAAAAACAGTGAGGCACAATCATTAATCTGCATTTGGGCAGTGTGGTCCAGCCTGAGGCCCCTGCAGGCTGTCTCCAAAACTGGCCATAAATATCCTCCTTGTCCACTTGACCCTGACCAGTACGCCACAGAGTCTATGCTGAGGTCAGAGGGGGATCCATGGTGGCCCTGTCTGTCTCAGCCTGCCGTGACCTTGGCATGTTCTCTGTCCTTGGGTTAGTCTGGGGTGGAGACACTAAACTCTTCTGTTCCTGCCAGGCCTGTTGGTCCTCAGTAGCTAAACTAATGTCATTCTGGAAACAACTAATAAAAGGGGCAGTGGGCCATCATTCTCATGGGCGACACTGGCTGTCCATTACTAAGTCTGGTGTAGCTCAACACCCAGCACCAGGCCCGGTTGATAAATGGATCATTTCAGCTGTAGTGGTGTCAGCTTTTTAGATTTATTCATTTTTTTAACCACAGCTGTTTCTGGTTCTCAGAGAATATACCCTAAATTTCCCTCTATTACCAAAATCTTTAATCTACATCGCACAATATTACCACTACTACTTCTATTATTACGGGATAGGTTGTTGCTGCTGTCTTTTCATTTATGTGTTGAATTCAAATATACTGCTATGAAGGTTGGTACAGATATCAGGGGTCCCCAGAGGATACGCCCATATTTTCCTTTTTTATCAGAATCAGCTCAAAGGTATGTATATGTAGTGAAACGTATTTACATCTCTTGGGTGGCTTAACATGAAGCACGGTAATGACATTTCCCCAGAGGATGATCACTGGTGTCTATCGCAATGAAATTTGGTACAGACATCAAGGTTCCCCAGAGGCTCGACAAAGCATCTACATCGAGGTTTACTGTGTTTTGTACTAAAATATCAACTATTTAATGTCAACTCGATGGTCTGCTACATAATCTAGTACATCTGGTTCCAGAGTATACCCTGACCAGGGTATACTCTTAAAAACTTAAAAATTACATAGATGAAGAAAAAGGCTCTTTGACAAAAAGCATTTATGATCCCCAGAAGATAATCCCCATTGTGCTACATTTTTTGTTATTTTGCAATGAATGACCTTGTTTAATATCAAATGGCTTGTAATTAATTATTTGCAGGTATTCATGTGCCTCTTGTAATCATTTTGGAGACCTAGTGCCATCCTTTGGCTAAAAATAAAAGCGACTCAGATTTTGATTTATAAGTCTAAAACTTCATTGCATTGCTTGTTTAGCACTTAAAGGCTGAAATGACTGGCATATTAAACACGAGAATATATCTGTAAGTTGACATTCACATGCAACATATATTCACATTTAATAATTTCATCATGTTGCTGATTGAAGGTGCTCTTGTTCAGTGGACATCCTCATACAACTTACTCACTAACCTGTGTCCTTCTCTTTGCTGCGTGTTAGCTCGTGCACATGGCCGCTGATTTGTGTGCGCAGGCAGTCAATGACCTCATCCAGGGCCCGAGAGCAGGAGGAGTCTACGCTGATGAAGAACTCATACTGCTCATTGTTCATGCGCGATGGACGGGACTCGATGTGTGTCAGGTTAATGCCTTTCTCCTGCAAAAAGAAAGATGTTGGCATGCGGGTGTCAGCTGTTTATGTCTTTATGTTTACGCTCATCCACGCATGTATTTTGTATACGGAAATGTTAAATTTGTTTGAGAGGGATTTCTAATAAAAAACAAGGTGGAAAATTGTCCCGCAGCACTGCCTTTGTGCTATCACTAGAGGGTGGTGTGCTGTTAGTAAACTACTAGAGTGCACTCTATCAGACTTTGTGAAGACCACAGGTCAGCTGGCTGGAACTCGCTGAGCCAGACACTGGATGCATTCTCTTAGTAAAGACGTGTGGGACATGTTGTAATAGTTAGTACACAACTGTGGAACCCTTGGGAAGTTTCCAGAGTTTTATGGTTGAAATTCAAGAACTGTACTTGATCTTAACATGCAAAATAGTTCTGGCTTGTATGTGAATGAATTTTATATGGTAATTTTCACCTAAATGTGCTTTTGTTTTTGTGCACGTTTATGTAACTTTTTGGAGGGAGTGTGTTATTTGTTTGGTCCGCTATAGGCTGCAGAGGAGGGCGTAGGCAACCCAACATCACGTTTTCTCCCATCTGGATCCTATTCAGCTTTTTTTTACGGGTCATGTGGTTCTGCATCCCCCCCCAAAGAGTCACTACAGACACGACCAAAGATGAGACCACGATGGCATTTTTTGAATTTCATTTGTTTGAAGAGATTTAAAACTGTGTTTTTCAATTAAAAACCCAATATTACTGTATATTATTACTTAAATTTTTGTTAATAAATTAAAAAAATGTGATACATCAAATCATTCGTGAGGCCACCACAGAAAATATGATATGTATATGTAGCTGACAGATTTAGTTTCTGATTTTTAATTAGTTTGGGATTGAGAACTGTGTCCCTGTCATCATAATTAATCTGTCCATGACTACAAAGAGAAATAATTCAATGTGCGTGCCACTGGCAGCCTGGTCCAGCTTAACATAACCATTCCAAGTCCTGAAGCGAATATAGTGCAGCGGCAAATCTGCCACATTTCTGTACCCCTCCCTTCACTGTGACGCCGGTGACAATAACCCCAGCTGAGGTCAAGGTCAGTTGGTAGCATGACTCGTCACAAGAAAGCCATGCCGCTGTGTCACATGTGCGCTGAAACCCGGGTGGATAAGCTGTCCGGCAGTTTTTATGAGCGGCTCTCTGAATGAACACGTGATGGTTGTCCAAGCTGTGTGGCTAAATGTTAGCACATGGCTCAGTCGTTTTCAATATATCAGTAAAAAAAACACACACACACACACACACAACAGGAGAGAAAAATGAAGTCCTGGAGCACAAACTCTTGAAGCTTTGTTTTTTACAGCATCATTTACTTTAAAGCATGTGAGCGGACTCAGCATGTGTTACATCACAGCTGGGCAAGAATGGGGTCTGTTGATAGTTTGGGGGTTGTTTGGCGTGTTTTACTGAAACGTTAAGGGCAGTGGGAGGATGAGGGGTGGAGCAGGGGGAGGATCGGCAGAGTGGGAGCTCATAGGCTCAAAGGGGATCCTGATGTTTACAGCTGCATTTGAGACAAGCATTTGGCACATACTTGGTATTGATCAGAGTCAACACAGCCACATCTCCACCCACAAAAATGTGGAAAATTAAATTAAACAAAGAAAACATTTTCTTCACAAAAATGCTTTTCATGAACTGAAAACATAATTTTCATGGCTGGTTTTATATGTTATGATAGTGTTTTAATACAAAATGTATTTAAAAAAAATTAAAACTTGATACTTGAAAGAAGGTCAGATTTAAAGATTAAACAATGAAGGTGCTGCCAGTCGCTATTTACCACGAGCACGTAGTCACCTACGCAGAGGCAATTTAGATCGATATGAGAAGAAACAACAACACAATGACACACTGATGTTGTTGGGATTTGAAGGATTAAGCAATAACAGGTTGTGTAATAACACATCAAACTGATTTTCCTTGGTAAATGTGCAAAAGTACGACAAACCATTAAGTACCATTGTATGCACAGATTCCACAACATAGACTGTTTATCAAATTAATGTGTTAAAACAAATCTACAACAGGACAGTATCTGAAACAGATGTCCTGTATACAGGACCTGAGAGATCCACCTGGTCTTTCAGTTGATCATTTAATGTTCACTGAAGCCTCATCAGAAATGGTCACAGTGGAAGGGTGACCGTCAAGAAGACCTTCTTAAGGAAGAGAAACTGGGAAAAAAGGGTGAGGTATTCAATATTAAACAAAACCTGGTCTAAAAATCACTGGCAACAGGTCTGATGGAGAAATTTTGGGTTCAAATTGTGTCATAATGCAAACTGTAGTTATTATGAAAGAGAACACCAGGAGAGAGGTCCAACAATGAGTGTCTACAGCCATCTGTAAAACACGGTGGAGGCTCAGTCATGGTTTGGGGCTAGATTTCAAGCCTTGGTGGTGGAGATCCTGTCAAAACTGTAAATGTGATTATGAAGAAATATAGAAATATACAATCAGATTTTCAACTCTCATCCATTCAAGATCCATTCATTTTTCAGCGTGACAATGATCCCAAAAATGTCAATGCTGTAAAACCAAACCTGGACAGAAAAACACAATGGAGCACTATCAGTGATTTAGAGCAGTGTGAGCTCATCTAAAGGCAACCAACATCCAAATAAGAGCTTTGAATGTCCTTCAAGAAGCCTGGAGAACTATCCCTGAAGACTACGTAAAGACTTTACCTAAGAGATTTCAGGTGGTTTGAAGAATAAAGATCGTCATAAAAAATTTAAGCTCATTATATTTCCATACATGTTTCAAGAAACTGCTCTACCGTTTTCCCATTTTCCTAACAAAACATAAAGAAGAATTTATAGATAAAAACAGCTGTTAGTCATCAGCATAGTATGTTGTAAACTACTTTACTTTCACATAGGTACAGCACAGCAATCAGTTTGCAGCGTGTAAGAATGGAGAATTTTCTAGCAGCATTTGCCTGGTTCTTTATCACTACCCCCAGCTGAGATCAATGATGCACCTGCCATGTTTGCAAACCACTGATATACAAACATGTGAGATAAGCTCTGTTTGTTTAGTTTCCTCCTTTAAAGAGTCAGAAAAAGCCAGGAGCATGAAAACTACACCGCAAAGCGCTTAGCCTATTTGTACATTTCTTTCCCCTCGCCAAAAGCCATATTGTATTTAAATGACATGACTAGTATAAATTATGTACTAAAGTGGAACATTCCCAGGATTTACTTTTTAGTGTCTCCTCATGTGGCTTGTTTTGTTTAATGTTAATCATTAACTTATCGTAACATAACTGCTTTGTCATGAACCATTTTTTTTAAAGGAGCAGGTTGACAAATTGTCTCCCCCCAGAGTCAGTGTTAGCAACTTAGCGATATATTTATATATTTAGCGAGTTTTCAGACCCCCTTAGCAACTTTTTTTCTAAAAATCGACTAGCAAATCTGGCGACTTTTTCTGGTGTTATTGGAGACTTATTTATGACGACTTTTTGACGTGAAAGCGCATATCGCTTTTACTCTCAACAAGCAACGGGTGCTGCCGTGGGCACCTCGCCCGTTCCACAGTGCTCACGGGTGGAGGATAGTCCTCCCCCAGCTGCTATCAGGGTAGAAGATGTTCACACCTATGCGTCCAAAGTGCAAATGAATCGCGCATGAGCGAAGCCGCTGCTCCCACACTGACTGTAACGCAGTCAGTTCTTCTTTTACTCTTATGCTGTTTTGTGGATCACAAGGTTTAAAACTTACGGAAAACACACACACAAAGTAACTCCACCAGAGTGCCTATTTCGGGTCACTTTTGCCGGTCCAAGCCCGGGTAAAGGAGCAGGGTTGGAATTGTGACATTAAAAAAAGCACAAAAATTGCTAAAAGAAATTTAATTTGTAGTTCTAAGTAAACTAAATGGTTTTAGGACGTTTTTTTTATTCACTTTATGTCTCTTCCACGATGTTATTCCTCTCTCCAACAATGTAGGTTACAATCACATTAGCATGACCAATTATGCAAATTAGGCGATGACATCATTTAGCCACTTCTAGCGACTTTTAGGACAGCCAATAGCGATTTTCAATACTGAGGAGTTGGCAACATGGCCCAGAGTTAAGTAAGATGTGCACATTTGTAGTGCTCGTGGTTTTATATTCTTATGATCCTGTTTGTTTGATGAGTATATCCTTCTGCCTTGCTTCACATATTTACTGCTGCTTGGCTAGCTTTAGTCATGCTAGCATCAGCACGGGTAGAAACAGATACACATCAGAGACATCACATGTAGCTTGTGTTTATGTTCAGAGTGACACCTGATTTAAAAGCAGGCAGCAAAGCACTGAGCAGCATATCAGTCAGCACAGAAAACAAATGCCATAAATGTCATCAATTAGGCTGGAATAGTTTGTTTCTAGTGGCTTCTATCAGAGGTGTGGACTCGAGTCACATGACTTGGACTCGAGTCAGACTCGAGTCATTAATTTTATGACTTTAGACTTGACTTGAAAAAATGTTGTAAGACTTGTGACTTGACTTAGACTTTTACACCAATGACCTGGGACTTGAATTGGACTTGAACCGGTTTACTTGAAAAGACTTGATATTTCACCCCAAATATAAAATGTAACATGCATATAGAGATTGAAAATGTGATGTCATTCTGGGGTAGAACCACAAAGGATTCTGGGAACTCGTGGCAAGAGGTACTAGCGCACGCAGGCTTTTAATTGAAATCAGTTATACAGCGATAAAAAGAAACACAAAAAATGGCAAGAAGCTGTTGTATTATTAACTGCTATAGCCGGTCACATGACAGCCACGGGAAGCCGACGGGTAAAGAAATCGGTTATCGGATTACGTCGTTGAAGAGAAATTATTCGAGCCATGTTTCCGAAGTAACAAAGAGGCGACGGATGGCCTGGATCGCAGCCATTCAAAGAGCAAATATAACGTCCCAGAACACTCCAGCTCACATGTTAGTCTGCTCCAAGCATTTCCACAAAGGTCAGTCTTCTGTTGTAGTTAATGCGTCATTTTCATAACATAATTGGTGATATAGGTTACAAGCAAGTCTGACGCTGAACAGAAATTGTCGCGCTATGCTCCTTTGTTTATTGTGCATAAATAGTGAATTGTCCTGACACAATATTGTGTTTCGCTTCTGTTATTATGGTACATTGACAAAAACATACTTTTATTCACAGGATAAAACAGTTGTTTTGTATCACTAATTGCCCAGTACGATTACAGCATACAGTATTATTGTCACTGCTACATTTCTGTAACGTGTACCAGAAATTATTTCCACTGCTAATTAATTACCGTTGAGCTCAAAGGTTATATTAATAAACGGTTAAGGAATGTGTATTTATGACGACGATTTGTGAGACTGGTAAACTTATGATACGTACGATGGTCTTTCGTTCTACACGGTGCATTTCAAGGTCCTGCACCCATCCGTCGGTAAACTGTACCTGGGCATGTTGCAGTGACCTGAAGTTACTAAACTTCATGAGTGTATGCACTCACTCCAAGAACCGTATGATTATAAATATGCATATAAATATGCTACGATGAGATAGCTGACTTCATCTAACTAGCAAATGTTGTCCAGGCTACGTTGGTGATGCAGTTTTTTTTAATGTGTATGATATTTTTGTCATGCGATTTTAAAGCCGGTCCTACAAGCGCATCCAAGAATAACATGCAGCTTATCTCAGAACTGTCGGTGAAAATTATTCTTGGAGCTAGGTTTAATTGAGCTGCATTTTAAAGAGGTGCAATTTCACAATTTGTGTATATTTTCTAAGTTCACTATTTTGTCATGTGTTGAGAAAAACACAGATTTAAAAATTACATGGTCTAATATTTACATTTAGCATAACTGCAACATTCTTTTTTCGTTTTTTTTTTTAAAGACTCGAAAGGACTTGAAATTCAAAATTTCAGACTTGTGACTTTACTTGGACTTTTACACCAGTGACTTGAGACTCGACTCTGACTTGCCTGACATTACTTGAGACTTGACTTGAGACTTGAGGATAAAGACTTGAGACTTACTTGAGACTTGCAAAACAATGACTTGGTCCCACCTCTGCTGGTTAGAGTTGCATGGATCGCAGATTTATCCGTTTTTTGTGAATATAAGCTGCTGACTGGTGAGCTGAAGTTTCAGCTTGGTACGTTAGTGTTCATCAGTTAATCATAAAACATATTTAGTGCTTATAACAAATATATTATGCTAAATAAAGACAGATTTTTCCACAATGTATATGATAGTAAGAGTTAGTAAACCTCTATTAAAGTCTCCCTCTGCAGTCTGTTGTTTCTTAGATTCAGCATTGAAACTGAATTTAAAACAAAACATAGATGACATTCTGTCGCCTCATCAACCACCAAGATCTCACTGCCTACAGACATTCAGTAACTCTCATTGGATAATGTTAATAAATATCTTTCACTAAATATGAACGTTTTCTACCTGTCCTTGTTTAAATTATGAAAGAAGTTATTATGCCTGAGAATCTCTAGAATGTCGAATACTTTCCACTAAACAGTTGTCTTCTACTTTGGTTAGTTTTTTTAACAACCATTTAAAAAACATATTTTGCTTTTGTTTTATTTTTTACTGCAATTCCTGTAGAGTAGCTTTTATAGTGTTAATTCAGTATGTGCTACAAAATAAAAGCCTTTCCTTTACATTAGGTTTGTGGGCATTTTATTTTGAATTGTTCCAATCATGGCACTTCAAAGGAACAGCGCATCACAGGAACAGCCTGTGATGTCACAGTGCACATTCTACTGGTAAACCCTATAAATAGGGGAGACGTTCAACCAACTTTAGTGGATCTCGGATGGCAGAAACACAAAGCAACCTGGTTGTTAAAACAAAGACAAGGCGGACGCAGAGAAACGCAGACGCTGACGCATCTACAATGGCAGAAGCAAAAATAGAAATGGTCATCACACCAAAACCTGAGGTTGATAAAGCCGCACAACCAAATACTAAAAAGTCTCCTGTGGCACAACCACCAAAGGAAACGGTTGTGAAACCAAAGAAACAAAAAAAGCAAAAACAGAAAAGAGTGGCTGAAGAACCAAGAAGACCAATTACTCGGGCATATGCCCGGGCTCTTCTTGAAGCTCAAAACAGCACGGGTGATGGAGCAAACCCAAAAAATGAAGAAATGCAAAGAAACACTGGAGCCACTCCTGAAAAAGAAAAGGCTGAATCCCTCCCCATTTCAAATGCAAAGGAGGACATGGAGAGAGAGAGAAATGGGAAGAACCCCAGCAGACCAAACCCTGTGCCTAATGGAGGGACTTGGCAATATCAACCCATTCCCACATTTAGACCCCCGTTTAATCCCTGGCACGAGATTGCTGCTCTCAGACACCAACTGGAAGCCTCCCAATACCATCAGAATGACCTTTACGGTAAAATGGTAGGTGCAAACAAGAGGGCCTCTTATCACCAGTTTCAGGTGAACAAACTTCGTGAAGAAATTCACGAGAACGAGCGAAATCACGAGGAAACGATCAAAGGCCTCATAGAGCAGCTGGAAGAGGCTTCTAGTAATAAGACCTATGACATCAGTGAGACAGACACTCTCGTGAGTGACAATGAAGCTATGGTCATATTGGATGAGGTGATTGCTACCCTGCAGGACCAAATCAGCCACCCTACCACAGAGCAGTGTGTGGAGTCTGCCACTCCAACCACAGAGGCTTCACACACTGACTCTGTAGGACTGAAGTCCTCTAAGGAGGCTGAATTTGAGCTCAAATGTAGGATTCAGCAAGAGCAGATTGAGATGCTCCAGAAACAGCTCCTAGCAGCTCAAAATCAGCTTGAAGAGCAGGCCGTTAAACATAGGCAGGAGCAGGAGACACTCAACCTGGAAATCAGTGACCTGAAATCCCAGCTCTGCCCCAACAAGGCCCTTCATGATTTGAAGCTAGAGTCTCTGGAGCGAGAGCTGAAAGGGGCCAAAGCTTCCTCACTTAAAATCCCACAGCAGCACAAAGAACAAAATTCCACTGCTGCAAATGAAATGCACAAATTTGAGCTTCCGAAAGAAAACGAGACTGGACAACAGGAGAAGATGGAAAAAGAGGACTCACGGCCATCCACTGCAAGGTCTCTGCAGGAGCCTCAGAAAGAAAAAGACACCACAGAACAACAGAAGATAGAAAAAGAAGAGTCAGCTGCATTTTCTGTACAGGAATCTTTGCAAAGTCTACAAGACAAACAGAAAATGCTCAATGTCAAGGTGGCTGAACTCAAGACTGAAGTCAAGAGCCTGCCAGAGATTCCGCCAAGTAAGAAGAAGAACAAGAAGAAGCGGAACTGTGCGCGTCCCCAATTTCACATAATTGGTGTCAACATCAAGTCCTAAAAATCATATTTATATACAACTAAATTGTCAGTGAACATTTGAACCCCTCTCGGTCAAGACAGAAGGCCACCCCTTCCTGAGCCCGGTTCTGTCAGAGGTTTCTCCCTATTAAGAGGGAGTTTTTCCTCTCCACTGTCGCCAAGTGCTTGCTCATAGGGGATTTGGGGGCTTTTTTTTTAACACCAACCACTGAAAAGTTCACTGACATCAAATTTAAGACTCAGCAAATATGGAAATGGATCATTCGTCATCAAGTGAGGAATCATCCATTTAAAACATGTTTGCTGAGTCATACTTAGTTGTATATAAATATGATTTCTGTCACACTAAGGCCAATCACAGACTAATTTGGACAATTGGTAAAAAATAAATAAATTGAAAAAATTGAAAAAAAGTACGGTAGTTGTGTCATTGTTTCGTGTAGATTTCAAATAACATGCCATTTTATGTCAACATATTTCTGTTACATTTGTAGTGCTCGTGGTTTTATATTCTTATGATCCTGTTTGTTTGATGAGTATATCCTTCTGCCTTGCTTCACATATTTACTGCTGCTTGGCTAGCTTTAGTCATGCTAGCATCAGCACGGGTAGAAACAGATACACATCAGAGACATCACATGTAGCTTGTGTTTATGTTCAGAGTGACACCTGATTTAAAAGCAGGCAGCAAAGCACTGAGCAGCATATCAGTCAGCACAGAAAACAAATGCCATAAATGTCATCAATTAGGCTGGAATAGTTTGTTTCTAGTGGCTTCTATCAGAGGTGTGGACTCGAGTCACATGACTTGGACTCGAGTCAGACTCGAGTCATTAATTTTATGACTTTAGACTTGACTTGAAAAAATGTTGTAAGACTTGTGACTTGACTTAGACTTTTACACCAATGACCTGGGACTTGAATTGGACTTGAACCGGTTTACTTGAAAAGACTTGATATTTCACCCCAAATATAAAATGTAACATGCATATAGAGATTGAAAATGTGATGTCATTCTGGGGTAGAACCACAAAGGATTCTGGGAACTCGTGGCAAGAGGTACTAGCGCACGCAGGCTTTTAATTGAAATCAGTTATACAGCGATAAAAAGAAACACAAAAAATGGCAAGAAGCTGTTGTATTATTAACTGCAATAGCCGGTCACATGACAGCCACGGGAAGCCGACGGGTAAAGAAATCGGTTGTTATCGGATTACGTCGTTGAAGAGAAATTGTTCGAGCCATGTTTCCGAAGTAACAAAGACGCGACGGATGGCCTGGATTGCAGCCATTCAAAGAGCAAATATAACGTCCCAGAACACTCCAGCTCACATGTTAGTCTGCTCCAAGCATTTCCACAAAGGTCAGTCTTCTGTTGTAGTTAATGCGTCATTTTCATAACATAATTGGTGATATAGGTTACAAGCAAGTCTGACGCTGAACAGAAATTGTCGCGCTATGCTCCTTTGTTTATTGTGCATAAATAGTGAATTGTCCTGACACAATATTGTGTTTCGCTTCTGTTATTATGGTACATTGACAAAAACATACTTTTATTCACAGGATAAAACAGTTGTTTTGTATCACTAATTGCCCAGTACGATTACAGCATACAGTATTATTGTCACTGCTACATTTCTGTAACGCGTACCAGAAATTATTTCCACTACTAATTAATTACCGTTGAGCTCAAAGGTTATATTAATAAACGGTTAAGGAATGTGTATTTATGACGACGATTTGTGAGACTGGTAAACTTATGATACGTACGATGGTCTTTCGTTCTACACGGTGCATTTCAAGGTCCTGCACCC
Source organism: Rhamphochromis longiceps (assembly GCF_057381845.1). Taxonomy (NCBI): domain Eukaryota; kingdom Metazoa; phylum Chordata; class Actinopteri; order Cichliformes; family Cichlidae; genus Rhamphochromis; species Rhamphochromis longiceps. The sequence continues at coordinate 25,520,262 of NC_140573.1, read as the reverse complement.
ATCCGTCGGTAAACTGTACCTGGGCTTGTTGCAGTGACCTGAAGTTACTAAACTTCATGAGTGTGTGCACTCACTCCAAGAACCGTATGATTATAAATATGCATATAAATATGCTACGATGAGATAGCTGACTTCATCTAACTAGCAAATGTTGTCCAGGCTACGTTGGTGATGCAGTTTTTTTTAATGTGTATGATATTTTTGTCATGCGATTTTAAAGCCGGTCCTACAAGCGCATCCAAGAATAACATGCAGCTTATCTCAGAACTGTCGGTGAAAATTATTCTTGGAGCTAGGTTTAATTGAGCTGCATTTTAAAGAGGTGCAATTTCACAATTTGTGTATATTTTCCAAGTTCACTATTTTGTCATGTGTTGAGAAAAACACAGATTTAAAAATTACATGGTCTAATATTTACATTTAGCATAACTGCAACATTCTTTTTTCATTTTATTTTAAAGACTCGAAAGGACTTGAAATTCAAAATTTCAGACTTGTGACTTTACTTGGACTTTTACACCAGTGACTTGAGACTCGACTCTGACTTGCCTGACATTACTTGAGACTTGACTTGAGGATAAAGACTTGAGACTTACTTGAGACTTGCAAAACAATGACTTGGTCCCACCTTTGGTAGCTTGAATAAAGCGATATCAATTCATTAAATCCTGAATCGACTTTTAAATATAACTGTGTTTTGCCAGAAACGGCAGATTCTCAGATTAAAGCTCACAAAACCATTTAAACAACAACCAAACAGCAAATGAGAGCAGGTACACGGATTCCACACAAAGACGTAATCACAGAACTCAGAATCAACTTTGTCTTTCTCGGCTTTCTCACCCGACGGCCTGTAGACGGACACGCTATCGGAGCTTAGCGATTCTGATGCGTCCAGTCTGCGCTGTGATTACGTCTTTTTGCGTTGATTCTGAGCTGTAGGTTTTGTCTCTCTCCAACCAAAATTCACAGAGCCAGCAGCAAAAGAAGCAGCAAACTGCGCTTCACATTTGATCAATGTGGTCATGAATTTTGCTGTTTGCTTCCACGACTATTAAAATCACACTTCATGCACAGCTAGCTCTCTCTCTCTCTATACTCTCTCACTCTGTACTTCAAGAACAGTTTCCCGTCTCCAATCTCTGTTTTCTGTATTATTCATTCGCTTATTACCCACCAGTCTACCGTTGTTTACAGCGCTGTCGGCTGCTGTCTTTTTCTTTTCTTTTTTTCACTTAAATGACCTCGGACAAGAAAGCCTATTTTTTCTGTTGTTCAATACTGAAGAAATTTAAACTTTATATGCAGAACATTGTAGAATATTTTTAAGGTTATCTGCTATAAAAAGCCAGACCAGGAAAATCTCATTCATGTTTTTCTGTGTTTTATTCTCACTTACTTTCACACAAAGGCATCTGCTGTGATGTTCACAATTCTGATGTAGTCAGTACTGATAAATGATCAGAATTATAATATTTCTGACTGTCTGAGGCTAAGTTGAATCGAATCGGGACTTTGAAAACCGGAATCGAATGGATTATAGAAATCAGTGATGATACCCAGCCCTAGTGAGCAGCCTAGGCACGACAGACGTGGATGTAGCTGTAATAGGAAAATAACTATTGCTAACTTTTCTGTTAAGTTAAGGCCTGATCCTTCTGAAATTCATAGCCAGTGCTCTGACACGGTGTCATCAATCTTTGAATGCTGAAAAAGCACAGTGTATCCAGAAAAACACATTTATATTATATAAATTATTATAAAATTTGTGTACGCCTAACTTTTGTGCCGTATGCCCATGGCAAAAAGTTAGTCTAGAGCCCTGCAAGGTAGCTTATTGCAGGATTAGTTTACCTGTCACTTAGCTTACATTCTTACAAAGAGTAGAAATTGAATCATATAGATTAAATATATCAGACATAGAATTTTAATGTGGTGAAATTGTAGGTATTACTAGCATGACTTTGTTCGATTAAGCTAAACTGATTACTCTAATGCTAAAATAAGCTAACTAAATAGTGAATGTAGTTTAGCTAAGCATTAGCTTAGCTGTTGCATGAGTTAGCATTTTACAAGGTAGCTTAGCTCCCCCCACTTTGCATTGTACTTTCCTATATAATAAATCTTAGCTTAAAAATAAAACTTAAAAATTTAACAAATATAATATAGAAATGTGAATTTATTTCAATCAGTGTCATTATTAGTTTGTTTCAGTTAGACCAGCCAAATTGTTTCTACTTAACACAAACTAGCTACTGGATGTACCTTAGCTTACCATATATTTAGCTGTTTACAAAACCTTGAATCAGGAGACACCCATTTGATGGTAAAATGTTGCTTAGAGAGATTGGGGGTGTTCCTGTGTGGGCTGCATCCAGGGTGTGTTCCTGTTAGTCTAACAAGGTAAGTAGCTTATGGTTATAGCTTAGCTTAGACTTAGCTTAGCCAGCTCACAGCCACAAAGAGTGGAATCAAGTAATATAGATTAAACAAATAGTATAAATTCTTAGTGAGATCATAACTATTGTATTATATTATATACTATTATATTATCTTAGCTTCTCACAAAAACTTTGAATTAAGGTGCTATAGAAAATACAAATGAAATATAAAATGCTAATTAGTAAGATTAAAGCACACATTGAAGCTTAGCTTCTTAGAAACACTGGTGACACAGATGAAACAAATAAGATATAAATGTGAGATATAAAAACCAGAAATGAGGAATATGGATATATAGATGGATGGAATGTTATTTAGTTATAGCTGCTGCTTGAAGCGTTTTATTTATATCTAGTCCAGTCAGAACCGCTCTTCGGAACCTAACCAGCAACCAGTGGCTGGCTATAGCTCTTCATTTAATGGTCCCCTATGAATCTAATTTTCTGCAAGAAAGCCAAGAGGCACAATGTTCAAAGTACTGACAATGCTAAACACATTTTAATATTTTTCAGCACGGTGGCATGGTGGTTAGCACTGTTGCCGCACAGCAAGAAGGTCCTGAGTTCAATTACACCATCAGGCCGGGGTCTTTCTGTGTGGATTTTGCATGTTCTCCCCGTGTTTGCGTGGGTTCTCTCCGGGTACTCCGGCTTCCTCCCACCGTCCAAAGACATGCAGCTTGTGGGGATAGGTTAATTGATTAATCCAAATTGTCACTAGGTGTGAATGTGCGAGTGAATGTGAGTGTGAATGGTTGTCTGTCCCTGTGTGTTAGCCCTGCGACAGACTGGCGACCTGTCCAGGGTGTACCCTGCCCTTCGCCCTATGACAGCTGGGATAGGCTCCAGCGCCCCCCCGCGACCCTGAAAAGGATAAGCGGAAGCGGATGGATGGATGGAATATTTTTTTAAAATAAATTATTCTTCTTGAATGCATTTCACAATAGTCAGACACTGTCATAAATAAAGATTAATATACCGAACCATTCACACATTAATTTAACAACCTATGGTTTATTACTGGAAGAGCTGCTTGTAATTTTGCTTTCCATGACTAAATGAACAAGTTAGAAATCCTAATGATATTGAAAGGTACATGAATATCATTAGCATTCAGTTTGTCACTGAACCCCATTAGGACCCAGGGCTGTCCACTGATATAAAAAGTTTACCTCAAACAGCCTCAGGGCTTTGGCTAAAGCTCCGACCTCTTCTTTTAAGGAGAAGATGCAGGAGATCACCTCTGACTTATTGTTGGTCTCCTCCTCCAGGTACATGGAGCCCCTTCTCTTCTGCTGAGAGACGTATTTAAGATAAATATACAGATTTTATATAAAAATACAACATGGATGAAGTCGTGCATACAGTGTTGTTAATGCAAAGCTATTACAAAAATGCAACAGATTCACTTTTAGTGCGGGGATGTGAATCATGAATTTAAAAATTGTTAGAATAGTGTTTGGCTCTCCTTTTGTCTGCCTGCCATATGCTGTTAGAGAGCATGTTATGTAGTTTAAAGCCATCCAGGGCAGCGCGTAAAGTTCAAAGCTTCACACTCAGCCATATTCAAAGAGGGTTTCAGATAAACACAAACAAAAACCCAACACATCCCCTCATTTCTTCTACAGATGTTTTACAGATGAGTAAATACAGATGAAGAAATAGCAACCTAGTTAATTATTTATTAAACTGAACATGTCCCATGCTTTTTTAAAAGGAACCCACATAAAATTAAGCTTTTAAAGGACAGTTTTGACTGCAAGAGTTCAACAGGTGACTGAATTTCTACATCTTTTGTATGGCTTTTATTCAGGCTCCAGTTAAAGATTTCTAATATGTTGCTTATGAAATCTGATGTCAGTTAAATAAATGGATACACAGAGCTCAAACTGATATTAAAGATATTAACTTCGTGGTCCATCTGGCAAAAAGTTACCTGTAGCTTTAATTATTTGATTATAAAAAAGAACTTAAAGGGTGCTTTTGTCATTCAGAAACAAAAACAGAAGCCTGCAGAGTAGGGACATTTCTTGCATTTGTTTAGCACTCTGACTTTTTCCATTATCGTCAGCTGTTTTTCACCTCTATTCACTGTAATTCTCTGCTTTGTTTGCTCTTGTACCCCGAATTTTCTAGCTCTGCCCAGCCATACTGTTGTTTTAATAAAAACGCACTGGTTTGAATCGCTATTTAAGGCTGTTTGTTTTGCATAACCTCCACAAAAAGAACACAAATAAACAGACAAAATTGAATGTAGTGCTAAAAGAAAGAAAACACAAATGGCTTTTAAGTCAGCTATAAGTCAGATTTACCCCTGGGACTTGGTCCCCTGTTTCTGCTTCTGGGCTGTAGTTTCCATTAACCCTCTTGTATGCAGCGTCCATCCTCTCCGTCCTCCAGGTAGGAAGTGTGTAGTTGTGTGTATGCTAATGCTGGGCTGAGATCTCGGGAAAGCTCCTCTGTGAGCGCTCCTTTAAAAACCATTCCTGGTTAACACCGGTCCACGTGACACCACACCCCCTCTGCATCGATATGTCATGGGATGGTTGTTGTGAAACAGAACTAAAGTGGCACATCTGGTTCTTGTTGTGTGCCTGTGGGCAGAGTTTGCTGGATTTTGTGCAGCAACTTTGTCAGTTTCTGCGCAGCCTGGTCGTTTTGAGAACAGGTAGAAATAACCAGTGAAAAACTTGTTTTTATCCATTTAGACACATTATGTAATCATAGTTATGTTAAAGGGAAAAATGGTGCTGATATAATTTTCAAGGCATGGTGTGAATGTCTTAATCGGGCCGTTCCCAAACCTCCACACTTAAGATATAATTCTGAATATAATCTTTTAGAAGAAATATCTGTACAAACACGACTGTGTAAGGCAGGGGTGCCCAATCCCGGTCCTCGAGAGCTACCGTCCTGCAGCTTTTAGATGCATCCTTGTTCCCACACACCTGAATCAAATGAATGGCTTGTTATCAGGCATTTGCCAAACATGATGGCATGCTGAAGAGATCAAACCATTTGATTCAGCTGTGTTGGAGTAGGGATGCATCTAAAAGCTGCAGGATAGTAGCTCTCGAGGACCGGGATTGGGCACCCCTGGTGTAAGGTGTAATTTGTGTAACTGCACAGTGCAAACACTGAGGATGTGACCTGCAGTGGAAACTAACCTCATGACTGATAAGGGATTAGTGCTCCTGCCATATGGCACTGTATGAACTAATAACTAGGATAAAAACTGGTTGTCCCACCCTTGGCAACTTGAATTGTAATCAATCGTTTATGATAACTGGCTATAAATCTTTCATATCGTTGTGGAGGAATTTTGATCCACTCTTCTTTTCAGAATTGTGGTAACTCAGCCACACTGGATGGTTTTTAAGCATGAATGGGCTGTTTAAGATCCCAATTTTCATTCCAATGTGATAGAAACTCAGACTTTGACTAGGCCACTCCAAAACCTTAATTTTGTTTTTGTTTTACGCATTCAGAGGTGGACTTGCTGGTGTCTTTTGGATCACCCCCTAGATAACTGAAATTGAGTTTCAGGGCATGAACTGGTGGGTGGACATCGTCCTTTACGATTTATCGACAGAAATCAGAATTCTTGTTTCCATCAATTATGGCAGATAATCCAGTATTAGGTCCAACAAAGCAGCCCTAGATCATAACACTACCACCACCATGGTTGGCTGTTGGTGTAATGTTCGTTTATGAAAGTCTCGATCGTTGTGTCCTTGGGTGAGACACTTCACCCGTTACCTACTGGTGTTGATCAGAGGGCCCGGTGGTGCTAGTGTCTGGCAGCCTCGCCTCTGTCAGTGTGCCCCAGGGTGGCTGTGGATACAACGTAGCTTGCCATCACCAGTGTGAATGAGTGGATGACTGGTTGTGTAAAGCGCTTTGGGGTCCTTAGGGACTAGTAAAAGCACTATACAAATACAGGCCATTTACCATATTGCTCTTTGTGACCCTCGAGGCCAAACAACTCAAACATTTGCAAGGGGAGAACTCCCTCAGATGGTCTGATCTACTGCCATGCAGGGGCTGCGCTTTTAGATAAATGGACATTGTGAAGAAATTAAGGTAATTGTTAAAATGATTTATCCAGGAACTCTCTGGATTAGTCATACAGTCACTGTGTCTGGCAGTAATCAGACCTGGTTGTGGCTAGTGTAAAAACAATGTGGTTAATCACAGTTAATTCTTGACTCAACAAGGAAGGAAATTGTTTTTTCACACAGGACCAGGTAGGTTTGAATAACAAATATGAAAAACTAATACATCAGGAAAGGGGTAAATTCTTTTTCACAAAACTGCAAATTGCTTATCAGAATCAGAATCAGAATCAGAATGGGTTTATTGCCAGATGTTGAGGTTTACAACATTAGGAAATTGCTGCGGTGCTTCAGTGCAGACAATAAGAATTAAAGTGCTATGTAGAAAGAAAGATATGTGCATGAGATATACATGAGATATATACATGAGAATAAGAATTGTGAGTGCTACGTAGAAAGATATATACATGAGTGCAGGTGGTGATCAGTGCCAAACATGAAATGATGCAGTGACACAGCGTAGGGTCATGTGTTATTGGCGGGGACAATCATGTGGTTATTGTTCATGTGTCCAACAGCAGAGGGGAAGAAACTGTTCTTGTGGCGAGAGGTTCTGGTGCGAATGGACCAGAGCCTCCTGCCTGAGGGGAGCAGGTCAAACAGACTGTGTCCAGGGTGAGAAGGGTCAGCTGAGATCCGGGCTGCACGCCGCAGTGTCCTGGAGGTGTACAGGTCCTGCAGAGATGGGAGTCTGCAGCCAATCACCTTCTCAGCAGAGCGCACAACACGCTGCAGTCTCTGTTTATCCCTGATAGTGGCTCCAGCGTACCACACGGTGATGGAGGAGGTGAGGATGGACTCGATGATTGCAGTGTAGAATTGCATCATCGTCCGTGTTGGCAGGTTGAATTTCTTCAGCTGCCTCAGGAAGTACATCCTCTGCTGGGCTTTCTTGATGACGGAGGTGATGGTGGGCTCCCACTTCAGGTCCTGGGTGATGGTGGTACCCAGGAAGCGGAATGAGTCCACAGAGGTGATGGGGGTGTCAGTCAGGATGATGGGGGGGGAGTGGGGCTGTGTGCTTCCTGATTCTAAGTACATTCTAAGTACATTCTAAGTATTCCAAAGATGGAGATCTCTCAATTGATACTTAATAAAAGTGATCCTTTATAACTGATACTTTTGCATTTTATAATGTTAAATTGTAAACATTTGCACTATTTTACAGCAATTAGTTTAAGTTAGATCTGAATTAAAAGTAAGCCTCTTTTACTTCTGTTCCGTCATGAGGAGAACACTCAGGAGAAGACAAATGCTAGCTGCTGTTGGTAGCTTGAAAAACAACATCATCAGATCTTAAGAAGCTTTGTCTACAGTAATGACTTCAGCTAGGTCTTACAGGGAAGGATGCTCTTTCAGGTTAAAGAACAGAGGTAAATATCATAATACACTTTTTAAGACTAGATTAATCAATGCCTTAAGATAAAATAATTTTATACGTATTATTATTATTATTATTTTTTAATAAATGAAGCTATTCAAAACATGCAGGCCCGTGCTTCCAATGCCCTGGTGCAGATAGCCTTTCAATTGTACATATTAGTACTGAGATACTACATGTAATCCACTATAGATTGCACGCTCTAATCTACAAACTGTAATGAATAGCTGGTCACACCATCACACCTGATGCTGAGGTGATCCACAGGTACCACATGAGGGCAGTATAGGTTTGGTAATGTGTGCAGGACACCAGTAACACAAGGAGTAATGGTTTTTATGTGTAATATTTCAAACTGAAGCTCTTAAATGTTGTCATTTAAGTTCAGTCTCTAAGCTACACAATCTTCATCTAAAGTGTCTTGTGTTTGTTTTAGCACTAATTCCATGTAATTTCAAAATGAAATTTCTGATCTATCCCAAAACTGTGACTGAGTCTTTAAAGGTTTTGGGACAACACTGTAATCTGTGACTGTTTCAGTGCTTTACATACAAAATTTTAGAACATGAACCAAGTAAAATAAGGAGGTGTGAAAGGGGTGCTAATTAACTACCCTCTGATATTTAAATTAAATGTTTCTTGAGCAAAATATATTTTAGTCAAATAATGTTTACGTTCTCAGTTACCTTCAAATAATATTGGCAAAACAACTTTTACAAAACTAGGTCTCTTCATTCTGTAGGCTATAATAGATCAGCTGACTGAGCCTGATTGGCAGAGGGTAATTTGATTAACTTTAAGCCAAGTCATAATTTGACCCATTCCAATGAGCCAGAAGTTTCAACCTAGGTTGGTGCAGTCTTAAACTTTGTTTTACCTCCAAACCATACGGCCAGTATGGGTATCTCATAAATTAAAGCATTACAGTTGTTTAAGTTATAATTAAAAAAGCTGCTCTCTCATGTTTTGCAGCCAGCATGTATTGTGTTTTACTGTCATTTTATTGTCACTTATTGCAAATTTCAGGAGATTTTATGGCTTAAATTGCGTCTTTGGAGGGAAACTATGGGCACAGTTGGTCCGTGTCCAGTACTTTCTCCATTTGTTATGTAAAATATTCCTTATCCATCAGAGGCCCAAACTGCAGCAGAAGAGCTTTGAACTAAATGCTAACATCAGTTCACATAAAATCAAACTGAAATTTCCTTTTTTTGACACATAAAAGCAAAAAGAGACGTGAGCAACACTTAAATTCAAGGACAAAAGAGATTGGCAGTTCCATGTGCTATGTAAAGTGCCCAGTATTATATCTTAATCTTATTGCAGTCTTGAGGTAAAGGTCAGATTCTCCATTGAGTTTATTTAATTGACCTTTACAATCTAGTCGACCTTTGTTGGAGGGTTAGCTGCAGCTTTTTCCACTCAATGGCTGTCTTATCTCACAGCCAAAAGTAGTTTAAACTGATAAATATTCATCCTGAGCCGTTAGCTGGCCTGGGATTTCACCACAATTTCGGTATAATGTAACAAAAGAGCAATCAACCTCCACCGATATGGAAAACTCAAAGGTCAGATAATTTTGCCTCTGAAACCCTCTTTGAATAAATTTCAATTTGGAGTTAAAAAAATATTGAATCATTATGGTATTCAAATTGATCCTCCTCAAGGACTTGGATTTGGTGTTGTAAGTGTGACCGCTCCCCCAAAAGATATTGCAGGTCATCTGCAGACCTGATTTTTTCTGTTGTATAATAGTTATATTCTCTTTTTTTGATGCGGTAACTCCTTACAGAGAAAGCGAGCAGGAAACCAGCCTGGTCCAACCAATATGGTTTATATGTAGGGACTAAAAAGGTATTCCCAGTCCAAGCCATTTTTTTTTCCCTTGGAAGGGTTTTTCCCAAGTCTGTCAGATCTTAGCCTTTGAGTGATTTCTCCTCAACAGTAGATTCAAATAGACCTGGATGTTCTTTACATGGTCCGGCGGGCCATTGCTGGTGCTGTGATCGTTGTATGATATTCCCTAAACCTTTCTTCTGAAGTTCTGCTGTGACATCTAAGAAAAGTAAATAGTAGAGCAGGGCGATATGACCAAAAATATTTATCACGATATACATTTGAAAATTTGCGATAACGATATAACTGACGATATAATTGACACTAGATCACTTTACAACTCCATAACTTTATTAGTGCAAAAAAACCCCAACAATGTATTTTCACTTGAACAAGCAGCTGTTTTTTATGTGCATTAAGGCTATATAAAAATTTTACAGTGCAAATGCAAATCCTTGCTGACAGTTTAACCAAAAGGCATTTCCAGTGGAAATTGGCCGACATATCCTCAGCATAACCATGTATAATATCCACAAAACTTAAAAAGAGGTAATACACACACACAATAGACTATGTGCATGTTAGCATATGCCACTTCTGGTGCGAAAACTCCTGTGGGGAGCTTTGTTTCCGGTTTCCTATTCGCGCCTTGTTTACGGTCCAAAACAAGTTAAGCAAATGAATGAATCAAGCAGCGATTTACATTTCTATAGATGTCTTGAGCATTTACCCAATATATCTGTAAATGATGTTCATCAACTTGTCGATATTTTTCCCCCGCGTCTCAGAGGAAAAGAGAAAAGGGATTCAAATGTTATATTTCTCAGTATCTGTAAACAGAGGTCCCTCGTTTATTGCGGGTGTTATGTTCTAAAAATAACCAAGTAGCCAATTTTATTTTTTGACGGTGCAAAACGTTTCGTGGACATCGTGGACATACAGTACTGCACTTCAGAGTCACACTGATACTGATCAATGCAGCGATTCTGCACTGTACAGGAGAGACGTCATGGAGGAGATCGTCTGCAGTGATCAGGGCGCAGGACACAATGTGATGTAAAAAAAATAAGCATGCAAACTTGCACTAAAAAATCCGCGAAACAGCGAGGTGAAAGGTGAACCGCGTTATAGCGAGGGACCACTGTAATTTTGAAGGTAAGTCACAACATACCCTTCGTAAATACTAATGTATAGAAACCGTTACCAGCAATCATTCATTTTTTGTGTGGCTTTTTTTCACGGTTTGTTAACATGCTGTGTAAGTGTGTACTTGACTAGCTGATATCGACATAACGGGGGAAACATCTGGTTTGACTATTGTTCACCTGTAATTTGAATGCTGAACATTTGCCTGTTTAAATCATAAGACCAGTATACAGAGATGTGCTTCTGAATGTGGACAATGTGTCTTCTGATTTTGTAATGCAGTTCTGCTTGTGTTGAGTGATGTAAACAACTGATTGATCTAAACTCTTTAAACGTCAAAATTGATCATTAGATTTTTTATGACACAACAGTGGTGAGTGTTCCCACCTTCTGCTCTTTGTAACTTAACGCGATCTTTCTCATTTTCGAGTTTTGGACATGATTTTGGAGTATATCTTCGCAGTAGTGATTGGCCGCAAAGTAAAGCTACTGGAAATGTACAACCCTACATCCGGTCTCAAACCATGAAGTTAGCATTTTCTCGTGCACAGGGTCTATACGGTAATATTGGTTTTGTCCAAATTCAAGGCTGCATCCTCCTGAGGACCCGGCCTTCGCGGTCTACGTGGGCCGGGTCCTCAGAAGGTCAGGTAGGCCGGAAGTAAACGGCTGGGGAAATTGGACGGTCTAGCCTTCTGATTAGCGTCACTGCTATCTCGGTGGAGTTTAATAAACTCAGCCGTCTGCTCCTTGCTATCTAAAACATAACAGGACACTGGCGTAAATTCTCGACTGTCTCATACTTCTGTTTAATCAGTTTTCTGTTTGACGTTTAGTCAGCTGTGTAAAAACCAAGGAGGAACCCACCAGGGGGATTAATAAAGTTTTATTTTATCTAATCTAATCTAATAACTTTAATCTCAGCCAAACCGATTTACTCACGAACAAACAAAACACTGAAAAAAGCCCAACAATAACATTTTTAGGTTGTCTAAGTGACTTATATATTACGTTTAACCTGAGTAGCGAAACTCCGCAGTGATCTGAAAATGATGTGCCGGGAGTTGTGCCGTTCTCGGCGGCATCAGTGACCATCGAGCTTCCGGCTAGCTATTGAGCTGGTGGGTAGCAGACGTCTCCGAAAACGTCGAAGCACTTTAGCAAATATGCGATATCTTGATAAACCGAGCAGATATTTGATGTTTACACAGCTACTTTCTCGCCTGAAAATATGTTAAAAGTTTATTTTGTGACCCAGAAAGATTAGTAAGAGTAATTCTAAAACTTAGTAACGGCTACCATTGTTGGAAACTGGAGTTTGGCTGGGCTGCGCTATGAATTCTGGGATATGGTAGGCGACGAAGGACACACCCGACCTATCCTTCAAATTCGGGGAAAAGGAGGACGCATTTGTCGGCTGCATTCGGAGGAGTCTACGAATTTGGACAGCCTTCGGCGCGTCGCTGTGACGTAATCGGTCTACAAATGCGGCCTCAGGAGGATGCAGCCCATGAATTTGGACACGACCATTATGTTGAAGCACAGTATGTATCACTCCGCGAGGCTCCTGCCTACGATAGCTGTAATGCTCCGACAATCCATCAAGCGGTGCAGGTTTGTAGCTTAGCAAAGTCGTACTAAAACATTTGACAGATTTTCGAGCACCGTGTACCACATAAAATCGCTTCGAGGTCAGTAAACACAACCAGAATTCATACATAAGGCACACGGGATTATAAGGGACACTGTCGATTTTCAGAAAAATCAAAGTGTGCCGTATTTTCCAAAAAACACGGTAATAACGACGGCCCGCTAGCATGCTCTACCAAAAATAGTGCTTTGTTGTGTATCTGACGGACGAAAGCTAAACCAGTTGCACACCACTGAAGTTGCAGCATTTTTACAAACCAATTCGGGTTCATCCGTTTCATTTAACAGTCCGCTTTCGCCCTCCTCATTCTCCGTTGCCGCCATGCTTTTTCCGCCATGTGTGTATGAAAACAAAGGCACTGCGCATGCGCGTTTTACCCATATTCTATTACCGTATGATATGGCTCAGCCCTAGTAAATAGTACATTTCCAGAAGACGCTAAAACCACTAGAGAATGTTTAAGAGAAGCTAATGTTGTAAATGTATTATTGTAGAGTCTTTACCTTACAATATAAAGAGCCTTGAGGCAACTGTTGTTGTGATTTGGCGTTATATAAATAAAATTGAATTGAACTAAATATGAACTTTCAGCAGACGTTTAAACTTCATGTACCAAGCAATTTTAGCAGTTAAGGCCAAACAAGGCTTTGAATATGCTTTTTTTTTTTGCACACCCTACTGGCCTCATTTAAATGCACATCAACATACAGTTTCTCTGCCAATTAGGACCCACAATGGACCTCTGTATGTGCTTGTCTCCTCTGGTTAGCAATTTGCCCATGAACCCATCTGGGACGTGATGTCACATGAAATCCAAAAGGTTTCTCAGTGTTGTCCTCACACTGTACAGTAGATGGAGAGCTCCCTACTGCGTCATTTACTGTCATTAATGGTGATGGACACAATTGCTCATTTATCACAAGAAGTGGTGCAGTGTGTGTCTACAATGGCCTTCTCCATAGGGCCTCAGCCTTATTCACACACTGAAGATCCATTCTCACGCTGATGATTAGACAGATGCAAGTCAGAGTTAATGTCTGATAGGTTTAACATGTTAGGAATGAGCTTCTGAACATGCTGCAGCTGTCTACACTCTAAAAAAATAATAATTTGAGTTTTTCTCCTGATTATACAACTCCATGTTTTTTTATAAGTGGAAAAGTGCAGTTAAACAAGGAAGGCCGACTTCAGCACAGAGCATTGCTGTGCAGGAGGAGTAGCAGGGGTGCTTAGAGATGATAATCGGTTATAGAGTTGTGAGGCTCCTAATTGTGCTTTCATAAGACGTTGCTGATTAATGGACTAGTTGACAGACATCCTGTGAATGTTGTCCACATGTGCACAGTCCACAGGGGTGCTGAAGAATCCACTTCAGCCTTCCAGCAGCATTGTGGAGACTCTTTTCTGAGAGGAGGAGAGCTAGAGAGGGAGGGGAGGGGAAAAAAGGAGTGGGAGCAGGGAAAAGAGAATGAAACTTGGAGGCTTTCGGCAGCGCTGTTGTAAAGGAGAGTGAATGAGAGCAGGGGCCGTGCAGCCAGCCACATGGGCAGTTCTCACTCGGAATAATGGGAGCCTTTCTGTGGCTCTTAACCCCCTTGTCGCATGCTGGGAACGGGCAGCCGTCCGCCCGCCGCTCACAACAGACACGCTCAGCCACGCTCACCCGCTGGATAATTGAATTTTACACCCAAGAAAGTCATCCCTTTCCCTGGTCATGTCCCCTGTTACACGTGGCCCTGACAGGAACTCTCCCAGGATCAACTTTTTATCCAATGAGAAAGTCTGATGAATATACTGAGAGGCAAGTTAGCAGTGTGATTCAGTGGACAGCTGAAAAATCCCAAATACTATTGGCTGGATTGCCATGAAATTTGGTAGTTTTAAGTGAAACAAATGGTCAATTGAGTGGTGGTACTTTTAGCTTATTTCTAACAGCCCCTTAACTATAAGTGGTTATAACAGTTAATAGTGTATGTTTCAGACCCTTGGTGCCAGTGTGAACAAGTTCCTTTAGATGAGGCAGAACTAAAAACTTTGAAAATGAGCTTTCTAATGTGTTTTATGTTGGAAAAGACTCAGCAAACTATCTCTGAACAAGTGGGCGTGGTACCTAAAATGAACTAAATTTAAAAATAGACTCAGGTGAGACTCAGTCTCTGTATTCCCTCCAACCCAGCTTAGTTCCTAATGCAGATTTTGTCACCTTTTGGAAGGGGACTTGTGTGTTACAGTCGGTAGAAACAAATGGCTGATATCACTGTGTATTTGGGACACTTCTTGCATGGTTGACAGACTGACTTGTAAGTTTGGTGACCATTTGAAACTGGGGTAGGAAACCTGTTTCTCGCCATCTTGGGCAAACAAATCCATTGTAACTCTTCAGCATATTATACTTGAAGAGGCCTCACTCCAGTACCACCTCACAGTGTTTTAGAAAGTCTAGACCATGATGGGGCCAATCTCAGGTCTGGTTAAGTCATGAGGTGAGCAGGAGAAGTAGTACAAAGAGCAAAAAAGACCATGTAGTAAGGAAGCAGTGGTGACACAATAGGTTAAGTGGAGGACTTTGACCTGCGAGAAAGGAGATGTCAGAGACGGCATATTTTTGGTGTGTATAATGCACATGCACATGTGTGGGAGCTAACTGATCGAGACACTGGGCTAACCACACTACAGGGTTATAATGCATCAAAGGTCATGCTGGTCCAGAGAAGAAAGTTCACAGTGCAACAAAAAGAATTATGCAAAATTTGCACAAGAAGAAATCTAAGTGACAGAAACGTGATTTTATATATAAGAAAACCTTAACTATTATATTTATTTAAATACTTGTGCGGCCTGTTCCTATGTGGGTGTCTGATCACCATTTAGTGACCAGATTATTTGAACAAGAAAACAAAACAAAAAATAACAAAGACATTTTCAATTACTTTCTTTATTGCAATAAAGTGATTAATATTTCTTCTTCTTTCTTTAAGAAACAACATTAACATCTGTCAGTCTACAGCATCCAGTTTCATTGGCGTACCTTGGCTTCACACTGCTGCCTTCTGTAACATAACCCATAAGATAAGGTTTATCTCTAGGAAGTCATTATTATCAAGTTCTTGGGTCAATCACCATATTAACTTATACTGGAAAACCTAACCCATTTTGCAGCAGGTTATGTTTCAGATATAAAAGATAAACACATACTGACCAATCAGTTCTCTGAAAACTCATGGGAAAAGCCTGTTGACCTTAGTGCATAGGTAGCAGGAGTGCGTATAGGTTTGTCTTTCCCTGATGAACATCAGTCGAGAACTAAGCAACCAAGTTTAGAACAACCATGAAAATATAATCCAGAGCACGTGTTTGTACTGCCTGACTTTACAGGCGATTAAAGCAAAATGTTAAAACAGGCCCTTGCTTGGCATTAGCATTGCAGCATTTTCAGGTTGAGTGTGCTGTCTTCTCATGACCAAAAAATAGGAACATCTTTTTGATATTGACTAGAAAGTATTGTTGCATAATGTATGTATGCGTGTTAGCTGCAAAATGCCAACCTGACTCATCTGCTTCTCTTTAGTGACATCTTCTGCTTTGCAATTCATCTGTGTATGCCAAGAGAAATTGAGGCTAAAAGATATATTGAAAACTTTATCACTTTATTCTTGAGTCTACCAATATCTGTGCTGACAAAGCTTGTAATGGGCTTGACAACTGTTTTGTCACCTCTGCAGAACACGCAGCAGAAAACAGAGAGGGATAATATTACCTACAGGTGGCTGCTGTGTTGTAATGGCTTTTTAAGCCATCTTGTTTAACAAATATAGTAAAGATTGAGATTAGATTAAGTTTGTTTTAAGGAGCAGACCTGAGGTGCCTAACAGAGGAGATATGGCTTCGACATATTGATGTTGTGAAGAGTGATCCATCCAGACCCTTCCTCCTTAGCCTTAGGCTGATAAGCAAGTTGGGAGGGGGACCCGGGTCACCGCCTTCCCCTGGCTCTGTGACCAAACACAAAAGGTGGTTTCCTTCTGTCAGTTGTGGTCACTTTCACCTGTCACTCAGACTCTCTCTGAGTGAACCAGCGTCCAGGGAGGGCGGCTCCAGGTGAGCATTCAAGCGTGGATAATAGCTCCTGTCCTCTCCTCACGTCACCTGGGAGTCCCAGGCACAAACCCAGGTTTATCAACTTAAAACTGATTCTTAGTGGTTTATTGTTATACATTTGTGCCACGATAGCAGTTGGAATGATGTTGGAAGAATGTAGTTAGGTTATTAAGAGAGTTGGTTGCACAAAGAGTCCTGATGTTATCTTAAGTGGATCAAAACCTGATCAGTTGGAGCTAAATTCTGGATTTCAGACTTTAGCTTCTCTGTGCATCAATCCACACAGGTATGAAGAGCCTCGAAGTTTTCTTAGCACATCATGAGGCAGTTGTTATTTTTCAAGCTCTTTAATTTATGATTAGCACGCAGCAAAACTAATGAAGGTTTTTTCTCCATACATGGATTTCTGCTGTCTTCCAAAGAGGATTCAGCCGAAGCCAAAGGAAAATCCTTAGCATTGCAAACAATCACAAGATTGAGAAAAAACATCAAAACATCAAAAACATCTGCGTGCCTTGTCATTCCAAGTACATAATCTGTAAATAGTTGCCTCTGGACCAAATGAAAACTTGTCTAAACTGTCAAAGTGTCATGGCGGGACAGTGCATTTATGAAATGGACCCAAGGGCGGAGACAGGAGAGATGAACTGAGGTTTAAACAAAAGGTGATCCTTTATCCTGATTGCATGAATGCAAAAGCAAAGAAACATGAACAGTGGCAAAAACGAAACAAAAACAAAACTGGAAAAACTAGGACTGATTTTGTGCAGGAGTATGAGAGCAACTATGAGATAGAGAAACATAAACTAGAAACATGAACATGCCCAAAATCATGAAAAACCTGGAAACTTGACGAGGTAGAAAGGAACACAGACGACCTGACAAAGACTGAATGAAAACACACAGACTAAGTACACACAGGAGGTGATCAGGGGAAGTGGAAGCACTTGGGGAAACAGCTGGCTCAAATAATCATGACACCACAGGGAAAAGTAGAACCAAGCACAATGAACTTAGAAACATATAAACAAGACTTTCAAAATAAAACAGGAAGCATGGAGAGGCATGAAGTGGGACAAGCTTGACGTTAGAAACGTAAGAAATCAACAATACAAAATAACACAAAACGCTGGGTCACTGACCCAGACAATAAAACCACTCAAATGTGGACCTCTGTACTCCTCTTTTTATTGGTTCTCAGTTTGTTAAGCCAAAGAAGATACCACCAGAAGCCATAGGTCAACATGCAGATCATAACCGATAGGAGGGGGGAAGACGAATAACAGCTCTCAATCTCATCACAGCACTTACAGTGCTTTCTGCTTAGTTTGCATCAAAATGTTTAATATGACCATCACAAATCAACAAAGCAAGCACAAGCTTTATGATGACTTTTAGTAAAAATATGATAATATTATGTCTCCACCTGTGCAAAGGCAGGCTGAACAATATAGCTGAGAAGTAAATAAGAGGTTTTTCACAATTCCTTTAAATTCTTGAAAATGACAAACTACAGAGACTTTAAGTAAGGTTCATCAGACTCACAGACCAATCACACTTACATACATAGTCCCTCTTTATAGCCATTAAAAATCCTGATTAATGATGTAAGTCTAAATGATGCTAGGTACTCAGACATAACCTCAAATTTAAGTTAGAAAAGGAGTAATATTTAAATATTTTTATGTATGTGTGCATGCTGCTAGACAGTTAAATGAAACAGTGAGGAGCTACAGTAAGAGTGGATTTTTTCATGTTCAAACAGGTCTGTACATATGTTCTCTCAGTCTCAACAGGCATGTTTTCATAATGTAATTTAATCCCCTGGAGTAATCAGATGTCGCTAAATCCATAGTGTTTAAATGAATCCTGAACAATGGAGTGAGTAAATAGATATCTGTCAGGGGATTTTAGATTTCCTTGGCGTAGGTTTCCTGTAATAAAAACACTATCTGACCTAAGGTTCATATTACAGTCCCAAATGTGACGTCCCAAACATTTCCAAGTACTGCTGGCTGACGCGTTCATCAGCCAGGCATCAGCTCTTACGTGTTTGCCTTTCGAGGTGCCCTCAGGTCTGTGTTTACCCAGCCGTCACGGGCAGAGCCAGCAGCGTGCTGTACTTGGCGGGTGACAGTGGTTTAAATGAGAAACCTGTGATTGATCTGCATTCATGCAGCCTGTCATAATACCTGCATCAACACACACAAAGGGAAAGTCACTCTGCAGCTGCTAATCAGGCTCACATATGACAAGTAATTTCCTCACTCTGTATGATGTATGGTATGATTTTTTTAAAGAGATGGAAGTGAAAAGATGTTGTTTACATTACACATATCAAATAAAGTATAAGTGTCCACACTTAATCGAGCAACAAATGTAGGTATCAGAGCGCCTTCTTTCAGAGACATCACAACATAAACACTTGTTGATTATAAGCAAAAATGTCTAATATTTGCCACATTATTCAGAAATTATTTATTTTCGCCAATAATAGTAATACCTATACAGTAACCTTTGCGATTATTTGGGACCTGGTGTCACTTGATATTAATAGATCATTGTGATGATAATGATTTTGTAACCTTAATCCTTAATGGAAAAGAGGCTGCTGTTCAGACTCCAAAATATTCTTTATCAAGACTCTAAATCCGTACTGCCTAGTGCACCTTTAACCATCAGTTAAAATGGAACATTTCCTGTGGATTGATACTGGGATTTTTATGAACAGAAAGTGGGATCATGCAAGATGTAGGATACTTTGACAATTTGCTATTCATATTAAGAATATGTATGTAAACTTATGAAATAAAAGGAAATGTTTTTCTGTTAACCAAATCAGTACTTTTTAAAGTTATGCTTTCCCCCCCAACAATCAACACGTCGGTCCTCTAAATAAACCAAACCATGACAGCCCACCAACTTTACATGTGCCCCAAGAAAGAATAAAAATGATAAGCACTTGCAAACCCAAATATTATTTGCTGTCTCTGAATATCACAGTCACCGTTACAATGAAGAGCTCAGCTATTCAAGTTACAGTTTCACCTTGAAACATCCTAAAATGACATTTTTAATTAACAAAAATTATTAATAACTGTCATCAGCGGCAATTATCTGCTGCAGAAATTAATGCATTATGTAGCCCATTTATGACTTTTAGAGATAACTTCACTTTATGGGACTTGAAGAGCTCTGAAGACATCCAACATACTGACCTAAATCTCACTAACTTTTCTCTAAATTTATTCTGTTTTCAAAGAAAAAATAAGTGATGTAGCGTAATGTACGATAAAAGTAAGAATTAAATGGTATCTACTTAGCTTTTCCATAATTCTCATCATATATTTATATTGTTGCACTGGTAGAACAGGTACTCGGATTAACTGAGTTTCAAATAATGACATCAGAATATGTACAAGTAATCCCTGTGAACCAAATGCTCGGACTTCATCTAGATCTAAATGCTCGGTTTCAGTCTTTTTAACCCTTTTCAGTCTGTGCGTTCACATCAAATACCTGAAGGCAGTCTTTTTGGAAATATATGAATACTTGGCAGTAACAGCCAATGGCACGAGGAGGGGAAGTACCCAGAGCTTGAGTCAAGTTACTGTAACATGTTTTCAGAACTTGCACTGCATCCTCAGTGGAAGCGACGTGTCAACCAGAGAGCAGATGAAACTGTCTTACCTTCCAGGATTGCAACTAAAGTAACTGCCAGTGAGAGTGCAGGATACCATTTATTGGCAAAGCTAGTGTTGCAGAGCATTCTCATTCCCGACGCGTAACATACCGACGATTTGTCACATCCTGAGGCATCCCATTGGAATGCAAAAGATAACTGTGATACGCGTGCGATTGTGGATGGAATCCAATAGAATGACGCTCCCAGCGGCAACACACGTTCCAGCCATGTATTCGAGCCCTAACCTTAACCTTAACCCTAACCATAACATTAATCGTGTTAGATAGTATTTTTCAAAGCTCGTGATGAGAAAGTAAAATAAATGTACATGTGTAGATTCAGTCCAAATGGTTCTCCTGTTTCTGAACGCGTAACATAGGAACGTGTTGGGTGGCCGAAAGCGTAACATAATGACGATTCATCACATAGCGTAATATGTTACCCTTTGGGAGGGAGAACGTGACGTGTTGGGTGAATATATTAGTTGGTTACCTAGGTAACTTGATGTTGGAACGCCCACAAGCAACCAGCCATAAGCTTGAAATCGATGAGTGATATCGATAGTATTGATACCGATGCGGTTATCGATACACATTGATACTAGTATCAGTATAGGTGTCTGCAATACTGGCCCTGTATTTAACTATCAGATCGATACTAAAATTTGCACATTATTTTAGAGAACCGAAGTCCTACATTTGCAATTACATCTCCTTATCTTTATATATAAGAGAAGTTGAACCCTACAGCCCCAGCTGCTCTCACACAGCGTCACTTAGCTTGTTTTTCATTTTCAGACGAATCCTGACGATATGTGTATAAAAACTTTTTCCCCAATTCGATACATTTAACTTGCATAAATACAGGTTCGCTTCTGTTGCACAAATTCATGTCAGTTTGTCTGAGGTTACACAGCTATAACTATAATGACAGAAGCCCCACCCACCTGCTCTTCAAACCTTCTGTTTGTGATGAGAAGAAAGCTGACATAAAAAGAAAGGAACTAAAAGAGGTCAGAGAGGGTGCACTAAGAGGGCTGTAGCACAGCTCAGCATAAGATGAACTGATAAATAAGGATTATTTTGAGCTGTAAATCATGCAGAGCTGCTCTGAGCAAAAGCCTGCAAACTGAGAAACATAAACTTTTGCTTTTTTCCTCATTTTAATGGACCTGAGCTTTTCTGTCAGCTTCATAAATGCTCCAGGACTTTTTTTGTCTTTTAAATAATTCATTCAACAAGTGTTTCAGCGTGGTTTGTCTCTGCAGTCCATGTGCAGTACTGTAAACCCCCTGCTCTAACACTCACCTCCAGCAGAGGACGACATTCGCCGAGTAACCTCTTTCCAATCGGCCCCCACCTCACCAGTGACCTCCTCCTCCTCGTCCCCATCGACGGCCCCTCCTATCAAAGCCATAACCTCTCCTAATCCCCCCTCCCACCCCTCGTTGCCCTGGAGACGGCTCAGACGAGCAGGTGATGCATTGACAGGGAGCAGATGGTTCCCTGTGGAGGTAAGCATGGCTGAACAATGCTTCCATATTCATCATAAAGTCCTGCTAACTCTCGGCGTCTCCCTCCTTCGAGTACATGCGTACACATAACTTCAAAGTTGGCGTTTGCAGAGACCGAGCAAGGTGAAAATGTTGTGACAGGGCTCAATAAATGAAAGCGCCTCCATTCAGAGGGGGCTGGTTTACAGTATCTCAGAGAGGAGGCAAGAAGGCAAGCATTTTTTCTTGCCTCGACCTTCCTGTGCTTGTCTCCTGCAGGTGTTTTTGGGCTTTTTGCCGCAGTAACTCACTCCTCTAAAGAAGCTCCTTCTTTAGCCCCTGTCTCCCCTGGAGATAAAGTACAAACACCCCACTCTTGCTGCCTCTTTCTTTCAGCTAACTCCTCAATAATCCAGCAACAATACAGGGCTCTGAGGCGGTGTGCAGCGATTCGCCAGAGGCCTGACTTGTTTTGGGGTGCAGCGGTAGGAGGGGAGGGGCCGGCGGTGGAATGGCATTATGGAGATCAGCTAATACATGTAAAACATTGCATCCATTTTTTCTTCTCTCTTTTTTTTATTGGAGCAAGTGGTAAAGAAAAAACGTCTGCAGCACAATACGCTTAACCACCACACCTGGAGCTCACAACGGGGGCGAGAATGGCTGCCTCACCCGTCATCACCAGCACGGCAGCACCTATCAATACAGGCTGTAAGGAGCTTGGTTGGGCCGCAGGAGGAGGGGGCCAGCTGTATTCACAGCCTGACTATGATAAAGACACACAGTGAGGAGCCATTCAAGAGCCCTGTGCCCATAATGGAGTCACTAATAGGTGCCTATTCAGCAGGGAAAGTGTTTTCTGAAGGGGCGAAAAAAAAGTTTCAGGGAAGCAACAATCACTTTGTCTGCTGCCTTGTGTATGTAAAATGTATGCAGCGCTCCACCCCTCCACCCTTTTCCAACTCTTTCTGCTGTCTTTTTTTTCCTTTTTCCTTTAAAAAGCATCACCAGTGAATAGGCGACATGCATAGTTTGGAGTCGTCCTTTCATCCTTACTTGAAAATAAACTGAATGGTCTGTTCTCGAGTGAGTATAGTCCAGCAGGCGTGATCTCAAAACTGGGCTCTCTTATTTCATAGAAGTGTTAGCCACATGCACAGGTGACCAATAAGTCTTCCACTGTATATTTTCCTCATCAGATTCATGCTTTAGACTTTTAGAAATAAAGTTTGTAGAAAGCAGAGATCAGGGAAGTTTGTTTGAGCTTCCCCTGATCAAGAAGTTTTAAATGTAAATGTGAAACCTCTCTTCACTGAATGTATTTTAGGAGCTCCCTGGAACTGGAGCCCATTACTTACCATATTTTTCATTTGGTAAATTAACTGATTCTTGTATACTTCAATGCTTTTAAGTGCTTACTAACCCGCATTCGCACACATTCATACCCTGATGGATGCATCAGAGGCTACCTCCTGAGCAAACTAATGTTTAGTTTTATTCTTTTTGATTGTTTTGGCTTATTGATTTGAAGATAAAGTTAGAAAAGGAAAGATGAGATGGTTTGGATGTGTGAAAGAGCAGGGATGGTGGATGAAAATCGAGCTGCCAGGCAGGAGGAAAAGCGGAAGACCACAGGGGAGGTTACTGGATGTAGTGATGAAGGCGATGCAGAGGGTTGGTGTGACAGAGGAGGATGCCAGGAATAGAGTGAGATGGAAGAAGTTGATTTGCTGTGGCGACCCCTAAAGGGAGTAGCCAGAAAAGAAGTCTCGCTTATTACTTCTTAGTTTTATCTACTTAACTGTCTCTTAATGTAATTTACTTTGTCTTGTCTCTTGTCTTTTTCTTATTTTTTTTCATAATTTTCAAATATAATTTGTTGTGCTGTACTGTTGTTGTAGTTATAGGCTCTGATTGTTATGAGCTGAGCCTGGGGACCCACATCTAGGATGCAAAGGCAGGTAGAGGTAATGGAAAACAGGCTGTTTATTTGGCTGAAGGCAGATATCCCAAAAGCAAAAACACAAAGTCAGAAAAGGGAGCTTAAAACTAGAATCTTACTGAAATCTGGGGAAACATACTCGAGCTGGAAATGCTGGTGCTATGAGAGGGAACATTTAACTGCTGTTGTACATTAATAAAATGTTAATAATTTGTTTAACTAATTAGCATTTCTGGGACCAACTCAGTTGAACTTTCTAGCAGTCAAATCCCTAAACCCACCCGTACGATGAACGTTTAAAACTTAAGCTGTTGTTTAAGTTTTTTAAGAAAGTGCAACTAAAATCTTTTACGTGCAAAAAATGTGAACCTTTTTTCTGTGGTTCTGTGCTTCTTCCTGTCTGTCCTCTCCCCCGTCCTGATTTCTGGTTACTCTTATTACTGTTTTTGGTTTAACCTCGCCTGGTTGAGGCAGATGCCCACCCTCCCTGGTGCTGCTGGAGGTTTCTTCCTCCCCACTGTTGCCAGCTGCTTGATCACTACATGTCTCGTTATGTTTTAGTTTATCTTTCTGCAATTGCAGTTTTTCTTATGTGAATCGAATTATATTGGCATAAATCAGTTTGCAGGGGTGCCATATCTGCACAAAGCCTCAAACACACCCGTGTTCAGAACGCAAACATGAGCCAGCTTAAACAAGGCTATAAAATGTATGCATTCCATGTTAGGACAGAGCCCATGATCTGTTTGGAACTTGCAAATGTGTTGGTTTTGCAGGAAAAATTGGAAAATTCAAACTGCTTTTCAGGCCGTCATGCTGACTCACCCTGGATCCTGAGGCACTGGGGAGCAGACCTCGTGGGTGAGCTGACTAATCTTGAAATACTGGGACCATATTGAAAGAGAGGGCACACACTAAAAAATACTGGGACCATATTGTTTTGTGGTGTCAAAGGGCTTAGCTGACAGATTGATGAGATGAGGAAATAACGGAGCCAACCAGGGGGGAGGGAGAGGAGAGGAGGATCTCAGCATGGTGTGGCAACCAGGGTTTGGAGTCAGTGCAGGACTCCCTGCAGGCCTGCGGGCCACAGCCTGTGCAGGTCACCGCTCTTTGATTCTGGGTCCCACAGCCCACAAAGGGCAGCACGCAGTGGGCAGGGCTGCTTTCCTTAGAACAGCATGAAAGCCCCTTGTAATGGTATTTTTATGTGTTTTGTGAGAGTCTTTGTCAGCCTTTGTGTGCTGATGTATGTGTTTATTTGTGTGAGTGTGTGTATGCCTTTGCAGTCCTGCAAAATCCAAGTTAAGTCAAGTGTGTACTTCTAAAAGCCTAAGAGTCCCACGTTTCTTTTAAGTTTTATTTAGCATACTAGAAAAAAAAAATTACTTTTATGTTATTAGTGGAAAACATGACTATTCTTTTCAGCTTAGTGTTTTTTGCTTCATTGTCAGAGCATATATTTTGGACCGGGATCAGCTGGTTTCAGCAAATCAAAAGCTCTAAAATCCTACAGTATGATATACTTAACAAACACCACATGGCAGGCATTTATAATTAGCTACAGTAGCTCCATGTAGCTCTGGGAAGTAGAGTAGTATTTGGATAAAATGTGAGATATTTCACCTAATTACCATACCATACCATACCACCTTTATTTATAAAGCACTTTAACATAAAACCAGAGTTCACAAAGTGCTGTACATGCTAAAAGCATAAGTAAAGAAAATTAAAATGAGATAAGATAAAATAAATAACTAAAAAACTAAAATAAATTGAAACATGTCAAAACAAATTGAGTCAACCCCTCTAATCAATGCCAAAGGCTTCAGCGAATAAATATGTTTTAAGAAGACTTTTAAATTCAGAGAGAGAAGAGGCCTGCCTAACATGCAAGGGTAGATCATTCCACAACTTTGGAGCAACTACAGCAAAAGCACGATCACCTTTAGATTTATACTTAGTTTTTGGTACCTTAAGGAGCTGCTGATTGGCGGACCTAAGGGAACGGGGAGGTGTATATGGTTGTAGTAGCTCCGAGAGGTGGGGGGGGTATCTGGTATAATTGTCAGATACCAGAAAACGAATACATTTTTGACAGTCAGATGCTTTACTTATTAAGTCAGTAGGCTTCCTTCTACTGTATGGTTGCCACCAGAGAGACAAACCACTTACTGAATCCTGAAAATCATTGGCAGATCAAGCAAAAGCTGGAAAACAAAGTCATTGACATCTATCAGTCTTGAAAGGCTTATAAAGACATTTCTAAGGCTTTGGGCCTCCAGTGAACCACGCTGAGAGCCTTTATCCACAAATGGAGAAAAATTGGAACAGTGGCAAACTTTCGTAGGAGTGCCTACCAAAATTACTCCAAGAGCTCATCAACAACTCATCTAGGAGGTCACAAAAGAACCCAGAACAACATCTAAAGAACTTCAGGCCTCACTTGCCTCAACTAAGGTCAGAGTTCATGATTCAACAATAAGAAAGACACTCTGCAAAATGCGATCCATGACGAAAACCACTGCTAAGCAAAAGGAACATAAAGGCTTGTCCCAGTTTTGCCAAAAACATAGTCTATGGACTGATGAGACAAAAGCTGAACTTTTTGCTTTGCTGCTTTAGGACGACTTGCTGTAATTGATGAAACCATGAATTCTGCTCTCAACAAGAAAATTCTTAAGGTGAACAGCCGACCATGAGTTCATGCCATTAAGCTTTGGTTATCTACCAGAACAACGATCTGAAAAACACCAGCAAGTCCACTGGTGAATGTCTCAAAAAACCCAAAGGTTTTGGAGTGGCCTAGTCAAGGAATGGACTTAAGTCAGATCAAGATCTTTTGGCATGACCTCAAACAGGCCGTTCATGTTTGAAAACCCTCTAATGTGGCTGAATTCAAACAATACTGCAAAGAATTTTCAAGTGGGCCAGAATGATGAATGGAAGAATATTTACATTTTCAGTAGTGGACAAGTAGTTTTACATAACTGATTATCATATTCACCATTGAATTATACATAAAAACATCTTGTATAAAGTCTGTAGGAGAGAAAAGAGATGAAACAGCAGATCACGAGAATACCAGTTTTATGTGCAGTTTCTTTTAGTAGAAAAGCCACACATTCCACAAAAATACTTACAGCTTCCTCTGACACGAGTAATTTTATTACAGTGTCTTAGCAGCTGGTATTGTGGGATGTGGATTACCCAAAGTGCACTGCAGGTTCCCCACAGGGCTGAACAGAGAGGGATCTCAGGGAGGCGTTGCTTTATGAAGGGAAATGTAAAGGAGAGGTCTTGATCTCAGACGGTCTCAAGAAGCTTTAGCTCATGTTACAAGTTGTGCTCAGACTATGTTACAGCAAAATCCTTATTCTGAAAGCATTTAAATAAAGCACTCATTTTAGTCCCTGAATGAAAGAACAAATGTCACAAAATGAGGAACTAAAACAGGTGCAAAAGCTGTTCTTTTTACGTACTTATTTATTTTATTTCAGCAGAAACTGGTTGTGCAGAGGTGGCTGATGGTGTCACTATTGTAAATGTTTGGTCCGGTCACCATGGAAAACACTCACTACTTCTCCCTTGGCCACCTCCCCTTGTTAATATTACACCAAGAAATTGTTTACTAGGATTTTCCTGCACAACAAACCTGAAGATGAAAAGCCCGAAGCACAAGACGCACTCTACATAATGAGCTTTGATTGCAAATACAGATAGAAGGCTGTTCCGGGCTTACAAACACACACACACTGGTGAACTCTTATTTGTGGAATTGATAGGGTCCATTGTTTCCACAGTGCTTTCCACTATATGCCCTGTAATGCAATTAAGGCCAGGAGATTTATGCTGCTTTGTAGCAGCCCAGAACCTGATCCGTGTTGTGTCTGGAGTCGGACTGAAAAGCTGCCTCTCTGTCCAGCTGGTCCTGGTTTCTGCTCTGGCCTCTGTCAGTGTGTGCAGCTATAGTGCTGTTCACTTCCTAATTGAAAGCTTTGGTTTATTGTAGGCCTGTTTTTGTGTCACATTATTTGCCTGAAAATTTGTAGTGAGCTGAGAAGGGAGATAGCCTCTTTGTGCCCAGTGTCTCTGTTATTGTGTTCACCAAGGAAGCATGCCTGAGAGAGTTGCACTAGTTTAGCTGGATGGTAATTATTAACAGCCATAAGCTATTTGAATAGGCTGCATTTTTTCAGCCTCCCACAGAGAGAGGCTCTGACTGCAAAGTGTAAACGCATAAAACACCTTCTGGGCGAGTGGAGACGTTTTCAGGCTCCTTTTAAAGAGAAAATGAGTAAACTGAAAGCCTAGAGTTCCCTGGACATGTCTGCTGTGGAGAGAAGAGAAGTTTCGGAGGCTCGCTGGGAAATTAGACCTTCCAGAAATCGGGATTTCAAGCATCCACTGAGGCCACTGGTTCTGCCCAGGCATCCTGTCTGCACGAGCACCTGGCCGGCTGATGGCTCCAATGGGGTGAGTCCATGCATGCCCACCCAGCAGTAGTGGCCTACTGCCGCCACCGCCCACAACTCTGAAATCCCAAATGAAAGACACGTCAAATGCTGCTGAATGAGCCCCATGGCGAGAACATGAGAGGGAAGATCCGTAACACCCGGCACATCTGTCCACCTCTCTGACACTAATGAATGTTAAGTAGGTTAGCTGCTGGTGTGCCAGTGTCCCACCGGTCATTGTGGCCAGTGGTGGCAGCGGGCTGTGCTTTTGTCATGGTGCGCCAACCCCCCGTGATACGTCTAAAATGGCTCGACCACTTACTCCTGCACACAATCCTGACACCAATAGTCACCATATTGATCCCTCGTGCTGGCAGATTAAAGTATAAAAGGAGGTCTGTCCTATCAGCAGGGGTCTCCGCTGACTTCGAGAGCTCATTTCAGGGTCACAGAGTCCTCTCAGCCTCCTGACCCAGACCCTAAGTGAACACACGAAAACACCGGTGCAGGGCAGGACAGAAACCTTTCCAGGGATGAAGTCCATTAAACAGGATTGGTCAGATGCTCACATTCACAGCTCATTATAGCTGACCCCGGGCTCTTTCTCTTTCAGTGTGCTGCTCGTCTTTTCTATCTCTGGCTCTAACCTGGCCAAAGCCATGCTGAGGTGGTCACTCTCGCCTTTTGTTTGCATTGATAGCTCAGCCGTTAACTTGATTGTCTTCTAGACTGGATCGCCTCGTCCGTTGTGTTGCTTTGTCGAGTTCCTCGAGTGTGCTTTTTAAGTTTAGGGACTGTGCAGCTCTTTTGTCTCAGTGCTCAGCGTTACTCAGGCTCTAAGCCTGGGGTGAATTTCCTGAATAGATTGGAAACTGTCATGTTTTCCACTTGTGAATAATCTTTTTCATTGAAGAATGATGGACTTCAGATTGTTTTTAAATGACTTTATAACCTTTCCCAATTATTCATAATGGGCAGCAACAGTTCCCTAAGAGCATTGCTGATGTCTCCTTGATATTGTGTTAACGCACACCGGAAAACTGCCAAAATGTGAGGTGCTCACACTTGCTGATGATCAGTTATTCAGATCAGATTATTCCAGTGGAAGCAGTTAGGGTATACTTAGATTTATACTCATTTGAGGGTGTATTTAATTAATTATAAGGCCTGCTGAGGACCAGATTTTTTTTTTTATCATGCCCTGATCCCTAAAGCCTACTTTCTTTTTCCTATTACTCAATATGAATATACAGAATCTGTATATGACAAGACTTTTTGTACTGGAAGCTTTCTGCCAAAAGGTGGATTCTGTTCATCTGGACATCCACTTGTAGCCTTCAAGTTATTGACCAGTCATGCTTTAGCAATCTGTGTGAAAAAGAAAAGACTGATACCAAACTGAAAGCTTGACACCATAAAGTATTTCTGCATTTGTAAAAAAAACGATTGTCATGAAAAATACCCTTCAACACTTCCAATATATTACTAGAAATTGTGCCAGAAACCTTTAGTCTGATTTTTATTCTAAGGTTTGCACATGTACCACCACCCTAATGGCAGCTTGTTTACTTCCGTAAGCTACCTGCATTGTTCTGGGTAATTTGTGTCCTTGGTGCTGACCTCACGAGCGCCCAGCTCACTGTTCGATTCCTGCTCCCTTAATTAAATGCTGATTAAATGCCTATTAATGCACAATGACTCGCAGACGGGGTGTAATCAGGTAAAACAGAGTTAATAAAACATCCAGTGTGGTGCTGGGGAGAAAAGGAAGAGCTCCCCTGAGAAAGACAGACAGATGGCGACAGGAACCACCAGAGAGAGGACAAAGCAGAGTGGGAGAGGGGATAAAGCAAATACCAGCCACCACTTTGGTGATTAGTTCTAAATTGGTAATTTGATCTAACCGCTTCCACCTACTCATTATTGATAAGACAAACCATATTTGACCATATTTCCCCCTGCTGGCTCAGACCGACAGCACAACACTTCCTGTCCACTTGCCAGCCCACGCCACCCTACGCTCAGCAGTTCTGACAGGAAGTGCCGTGAGGTGGAGCGTCGACACACGCACAGTGGAAATCCCATCTGCCAGGAATCTCCCTAATCTCATCATCTGAACTGAACAAGGAAAAGAGGAGCAGCAATCACTTTAGACAAACCCTCTGTTGGGATTATGTGATGATGGGTCAAACGGTGACATCAAAGGCAGAGCGAGGACCGCGAGTAATGAAATTCTGTTTGAGCTAATAGACCACTGGCTTTCTTTTTTTTCTTTTGTCACGAGTTTGCTTCTTTGTTTGGAATGAATAACATGAAGACTAAATGTTTTCATCGATGAGTTTGGGAAGTGATTTCCAGAAATTTTTAAACCTTTCAGGAAAACACACGTCAGAGATGTTAAAAAAAGTGATTTATGGAGCTATAAGATAAAATGCTGAGTAAATGTAAATTCATAACTTTTATCTGTAAATTTGTAAAGTAGTCTTTACCTCAGACTTGCAACAGTAATCTGATGACATTTGCCTTTCTTGGCCAGGCTTGATTTTTTTACCTGGCAGCAGAAAACATTAATTATGATATCAGAGTGAGGGGTTATCCTTAAATGAGATATCCATATTTTTATTGTTGGCTAGAGCAGCTTTACATGACTCACAGTTAAAAAAAGAAGCTTCTTTATCTTGCTGAGGGTTTGGTGCAGCGCCTCCGCTCCTCTCTTGCTAGGATTGGTTTTCCAATATTTGGACTGAACACTGAAACAGTATATGATCATGAGGAAAAGCCTAATAGTCAACTTTAGTATGATCATTATTTTGACATTTATAATTTACATTAAGTTTTCTTTATGTGACAAATGCACATTTAACTAACAGCTCATTTATATACCAGGATAGCAGGATTTAATGAGCCTTTCAAGGGACATGGGCTTCAGAGAAGAATCACCTTTCATTTTGTGTTCTCTGTTAGTTCATTGTTTCCTTTTGGATTTTGAGAAGTGCTGAAGTTCATGTTCTCTATCATTTCATAGTTTCTGTTATAGGGTTATTTTGCATTTCCTTGTGCTCGCGAGTTTTGTTATTTTCTGGTGCTTTGTAATGTTTCCTTATTTTCTCTAGATCTTAGTTTAGTTAAAGGTGACTCTAGGTTTATTGGTTCCCTTTAGCATTCCCATTCTGTTCCTTCAGCCTCGTCTTTGTGCAGGTCTTTATGTCTTTCTTGTTCCTGTTCAGTTGTGTCTCTCTTCCTGTTTAGTTTTGGTGAGTGTTACTCTCTGTGTCAAGTTTTACTTCCGTATAATCATTTGTGTCTGCAAATTATTCCACCTCTCACATACCCTTTAAATGACACTCTCAGGCCGAGCTTAGGATCAGGACTTTTTCACAGTGGTTAATCCAAACCACACAGCAACATATTAATGACTAACCCCATGTTGTGGATGGCTTCATCTCAGAGGTGTCATCTGATAGCATTTGTCTCTTCCTGCTGGGGACTCTCAACAAATTAACCCTCTTACTGCATTTTCCCTATTCTCATGTGTTCATTAGTCTAACCACAGCTTTGTAGTTAGGCTTATATCACAAACCCTCCAAGCACTGTTCATATCCAGA
This sequence comes from Rhamphochromis longiceps, assembly GCF_057381845.1. NCBI lineage: Eukaryota > Metazoa > Chordata > Actinopteri > Cichliformes > Cichlidae > Rhamphochromis > Rhamphochromis longiceps. Next base: position 25,488,413 of record NC_140573.1, on the reverse strand, counting down.
CATAGCGTTGCCAAAAAATGTTAAATCCATAATGAGACGCATATTTTTTAAAAAACTAACAATTCCGAAATTAAAATCTTTTTCTAATTGCATTTATTGAATAATAAAAACTGAACACGATGTTTTTTTCTGCTATGTGACTGCAGCCTCTTTTTTGTTTTGCCCAGTTTTCTCTTTCGGCTCATTTGATTTCTCTACATTTTAATCACAGGCCACCCCAGCCCCCAGCCACTCCATCCTCTGCTGTCTGAAAATGATGTACTTGATTTCACATTCAACGTAATTAGCGACAATGAGGTCACTGGGCCACAAGTGCCGTGATTTACTGAAAAAAACGGTTGTTTTTCCCCGTCCGTTCATTATTTGGCAGCAATTAAGGCGTCTATTAAGGACGAAGAGCTCGTGAGGTATTTCTGGCATAATGTGTGTAATCATACATAATGTGCTTTGTTGCATACAACAGGTAGGTAGACAAAGGAGGTAAAATGGGCCAGACCTGACGCTGCCCTCTAGCCTCTCATGGTGGCACTGAAGCTGTTTGAGAGCTCCGCAGCAGAGGAAATGGAAGCACGCATCAACCTCCATTGTCTTCCTCCTCCGTGTGCCACTCTTGCCCCATGTCACCTACTCTGGTCTGGGGTTACAGCCCATGAATGAAGGGTGAAGCCTGGGAGGGTCTGCTCTCCTGCTCCCTGCAGTGGATCAACTCTGGAGCTGACTCAGTGCTTCTGGGAGCTGCCAGGAGCTGCAAAGAGAGATGGATGAGCTGCTGGGAATTGGCTGGTGTTGTGTCTCCGGGTGATTGATGAGTTAACACAGTGCCTCTTGCTCCATGGGTCAAACCGACACATCGGGACCACAGGACCACCGTACTGTCCCAAGGAAGCTTTATGTTCGAAGAAATGAGGAGCAGACGTTCTGTACACTGAGCAGATGTTGGAAAGCTGGTTGTGTGGGAGAGAAGACTTCATCACAGAGTCCTCAGCTTCTCCTGGAGGTGTTTCACAGCAGCTCAATAATCAAGACAGAGGGGGTTTAAATATCTCCAGAGAGCCCACTCCCTGTGTGGCATTATGTGTTTTCAAATGCTTCAGTCATTGTTCTCAGTCCCAAGGCCTGTGGAGTTAAAAGCATTTCAACTCTTTCAACTGATCAATCTCAATCTGATAGATCTGTACTTAAATAAGCCGTCTTTCTGCAATCAATACTGTTAAATGTGACTTATTTTCTTTTTCTTGCAGAGACCCATTTATGTCTCTTTTGTCAGCAAAGCTATCCTGTGGGACAGAGGAGTCTGCCACTACACTGTGAGTGCCCAATTTTACACTTCGTAGCCACAAAGAACCTGAACAGATTTTGGTATTCTTACCTGTTGTTTTTGTGAGATTGTACAAGTGATCCTTCTAGCTTTCCAAACTTGCCATAAAATCATGAATACCTCCTGTTTATAAGTGCGCTCTTGTGAGACTAGATTAAGGGTGTTTCAACCCCTGAATTGTTTAATCCATTTAAATCAAACTTCATTTCCCCTCCTTGGAGCAGTTCGTTTATGCAGATGTGAACACAGTAATCGCACTTGTTTTCAACATGATCTGACGCCGATATGATCATAGTACCAGGTGTACATTACAAGTTTGAGCTAAGAAACTTCCTGTATGCTTTGTATGGAACAATGGATGCACAAAAGTCTGTACAGGCTAGCAACTAGCCATGAAACGAACATAAAGTCTCCATTCTCCAACAGTTCAGAACACAGCATCTTCTTTCTGTTTTTTATCCTCTGTTATTACACATCTGAGCGGATTAAACATTGTGACGTGGTTTGTGCTGATACATTTTGGTTCACTTGGATTTTTCTCTGTGTGAAAAGAATCCAAATCATGGTGAAAAGCGGCAAGTTTACAAACTCATCAACTGATTCGGACCAGAACAAATTAACTACAGGTGCCCTAAAAGATATAAGATAAGTCGTTGGAGTCGTAGAAAATGTTAAAAGGGTAGGTTTTGCCATGGCTCACAGCAGAATCTAATGTGTCATAGCATAACAGGAAGTATATTTCATGTCTGCATCACGTATTTTGCTCAGGCAACGCAGGGATGCACCATCGTGATGCACCATGGCTTTTCTCTGCCTAATGGGGCGTCCAGACGGTGGTGAGGTGGCAGCCAGAGTCCTCAGAAAATCAGTGACATTCAGGAACTTCCAGTGAAATAGATGCTAGGACTCAAGATTTCTTAACTTCAAAGCAAAGGTAGTGAATAGATTTAGAAGGGTTCTTGGCAACCAGAGTCAGCAATGTCTGCTTGCAACCAACTGTCAGCACCAAAGTGATGGCTCACTCAAACCAAGTCATGGTTCAGTATTCAATGTTTGTACAAAGACACGAATCGTGACATCTGAGACAGATCAGATGAAAAGTGTTGTTCAGCGACAAAAATATATTGCAAGTTAATGTACAGGATCCAGAATCTATACTTTGGTCCAGATACCAAAGGCCGTTAATGAGTATGCCTCTGACATAAGGGGTATTCGACATGGAGCATGGAGGATCATCCATTTAAGGATGAAATCAGCAAATAAATGTTAAAGTTTTAGCTCTGTTTTCACTCAGAGAACAGGGCAATTTAAATTTTTTTCAAATTCCTGAAAGCTTTTTATAATTTGAACCCTTGCTTTTCCTCTAACAAGCAACATAAAACACACACACACACACATATTCTTCTTCTTCTTCATCTTCTTTCTCTTCAACACTCACGATTCCCCACCTCTCCCCTCTGCTGAAAAGCGTCCGGGAGTGGATGTGCCGCAATTAACAGTGGAGTTGCCATGGGGACAGCACAGTTGTGTGGGCTGGCTTCCTGTCTCGGCCTCTGGTTAAACAAACAAGTAAAGTCGTCGGACAAAGGGGCCCGCTGGTCCTTACAGCCTCATTTACATCCTCAACCGCTTTCACCGCTTCTGCATTCACAGAGTTCATCAGGCCTGGCATCACCCACTGCCATTCTCCAATCTCCTGCGCCCGCTCTGGTTATATCTAATAAATCATGAGGGCATTGTGATGGTAACAACTGCCCGCTGTCATACAGGGGGACAACTTTTACAACAAGGGTAGCTAAGCAGAGAGACAGAGAGGCTGTTGACCCAGACATTGATGCTCCTCTACTCTCACCCAGGATACGAGATGCAGGTCGGGCTGCACAGGTGCCCAAACATGGAGGCAGAGCACTCATATATAACAGGGTTTTTACATAAAAATGTGGTATGTTTGTTTGTTTTTTAGTTTAGGAGCAATATTGTTAGAAAGAATTTACCATATTTAGTTCATCTGAAACTTTATTAGTTCAACAACACCTGCTTCCAAACAATTTCACCAAAATGTCGGAGTTGTGTCAGCACATGGCCATAAAGGAAGTATTAATGGAGTCATTTACTAAACTTTGAGGCACATGCTGTTAATAAATTTTTCCCCAAACTCTGTAAAGTCCATTATTGTAATATTAAAGGTTGTAAACATAGACAGATAAAAGAAGGTTATGAGGAAATACTACTACTATTAATGTTCATATCACCGTTCATCAATAATTACTCTGTGTTAAGTCATTTTGGTGACTGTACATCAGAGGAAGGAAAAACCAATTAATAAATCCCTGATGTAAAAAATAGTTCCAAAACTTTTGTTCAGTTATACCTGAACTTCAAGGGCCTTAGAGGACTCTGAGCACAAACTGTGCGGCAGTATCGTCACATCCTTGCTGTGCTGAGTTGTTTTGGGATCTGTGCGTTTTCGGGGTAAAAGCTGCCGGACCCTCTGGGGCTGCGTGGGCCCGTAAATCAGGGTCATTGTCTCACCATCGAAAGTAGAAAGTTGCTCTGAATGCTAAGCTGCATCTGAGTCTGGCTTCTGACACGAGCTGATAATCAGATTTACTCCCCAGAATCCGCCGGACTCCACAATGTGCCCCACTGTCGTCGTCCCTCACTTTGCCTCTCGCCGGCCCCCTTGCCAGAGTCCCGACCCTCTCCCCTCCTCCCCCACAGCAAAGCTAATTACACCCCGCAGAAACACAAATCTCCATGATTTAAAAAGTCACTCTTTTTCAGGGGTTTAACCTTGTTAGGGCCTAAGCCTGGCTTTCTTGTGCTTCAGCTCTGTGAAGAATTCTCTGTTCCTGCAGACGCTGGGACATAGACACACTTCTGTCTTTGCTCGTAGTCGTCCGCCTGTCAGAGGGTTCACTCAGAGGCAGCATAATTAAGTGTGTGCATGGATGTGTGTCTGCACAACTGCTTATGTATGCTTGTATGCTGTGTACATATGTGTGTGTGCGTGTGTGTGTTTAGAGGTGGTGGTGGTGGGGGGGGGGTGAAGGAGCACACGCAAGGCTGTCCTCTGCAGGCCATCTGGGACTCTGACTAACTAATAGACTTCCTACATTCATCTAGAAGCGCTACTTGTACATCTCAATCATGTAGCTGTTGACCGCAAACAGGCCCGTAATGACATTAGCCAGCTCTGGCTGTGTGAGGACAGCGTGTGGGTTGCCTGACGCCAGGAGGTTAGCGTGTTTCCTGGGGGCCTGTAGGGCCCCTGATGGAGCCCACACAAGTGTTATGGGCATCTGCAAAAACTACAGTCCTACCTACTGTCACTGCTGGAAATGCCTTCCTCTGTGACATGGGACAGGGAACCTATAAGCCAAATATTAAATACCATAAATCATATAATGCTGTCCACAAGTCTGGAGTCATTATTTTGGAAAATGGGAAACAGGTGCAGAGTTGAACTATTCTAACAAGCTTGAAAGTCAATATTTGGTATGACCACCTTTATTTTTCAACACAGCCTGAACTAACTTAGGCAGTTTTCTTGGAATTTCTTTAGGTAGTCCTCAGGAATAGTTCTCAAGCTTCTTAAAGGACACTCAGAGCTCTGGATGTTGGGTGCCTTTAGATCAGGGGTGTCAAACTCAAATGCACAGTGGGCCAAAATTCAAAACTGGAACAAAGTCGCTAACATTTGTTCCAATGTTGTTTCTCATTGTCCACAGCCCCAACAGAGCTGTGGACAATGAGAAAGATGGTGGGCTAACATTAATATTTATTGAAAAAAAATCTTCCTCCAGATTTAAGAATGAATCTCTTCTTGTGGACTCAAATAAGTTTTGCTGGAAAACTGAATATGGAACAAGCAAAGCTTAATACTAAACAATATATATATTAGCTGTATAATACCAGTAGGCCAGCTCTAATAGTAATTTGGTATGGCTTCGCGGGCCAAATGTAATTAGGCCAGAGTTTGACACCTATGCTTTAGATGATCTCACACTGCTTCAATAACATTGAGGTTGAGGCTCTGGGGAGGCCAATCCATGGCTGATACTGCTCCAATTCTTCTATCCAGGTATGCCTTTACTGCATACCGTGTGTTTTGGCTCACTGTCATGCTGAATAATGAAGCTTTTGCCATTAGGATGTTTTTTTCCAGATGCGTTGGATGGATCCTTGATGTGATTCTGGGTTAATGCTGCCCCAAACCATGACTGAGACTCCACCATGTTTTACAGATGCTCATCCCATCATTCAAGTTCATTCAGCTGACCCACAGTGAAACCTACCTGCTGTGTGACTAACCAGTAATGATAGTTAGCATTATCACATAACGTAGCACTCCATTAACACATTTACCTTGGTGAAAATGTCAACAAACCAGTGGGTGTCATTATAAGGATAAGACATCAGGAAGTTGTAGAAAGACCTTAGTCCATCATATAAATTCAGTCCATAGATAACTAATGAAGTAGAGGACTGAGTATTTAGACTTCCTGCATTGGTGTGATGAGGTAGGATTTAAATAGAAGTGTTTTTGAAGATTTGGCTGCATTAATATAGTTTTTGAGTGGACTGCAGTGGTGTAGACTTACATTGATATTCATGCCCCGACCTGTCCCACAGAAGGCCACAAGCCTGATGACACCAGCCCTACAAAGAAAGCCCTCCGCAGCCTTTTGAGGGCCTGAGTTTCAGGTATTAAGGAGGCCAAAAGGGTGGAAAAGCAGTGTGGAGGAGAGCAGCCCCCATCGCCACCTCTTGTCCTGCCATTTCTACCTCACTTCGCCTTCTTTACATCACAAGAATGTAAATCTTTAAAGCCTGTGCATCTGAGAGAAAGGGATTTAAAAAGCTGATCCTCCCTGTGTGAGTCACAGACAGTGCCCCCACCTTTCACCCTCTTTCTCTTTCTGTGTGAGCTATTGTTTTCAGACAGATGTTGGATCTGTACATTTACTATTTTTATTCTATAATAAAAGAGTAAGGAGCTGCACTTTGTTGTAGAAGGAGCTGAAATCCAAGTCAAATAAAAACCCTGCGTCCACGGGCCATTTATTACGACTGTTTGCTCTCTGAGGGCCGGAGAGCGACTGAATGACTCACTGGCACCAAGGCTGTATGCTGGGCTTGGATTTCTGTGGTTGGCATGCCGTCCCTCCTTCAATATTGACCGGCTTTTATCTCCTGTGTCTCCCTAACAGTTTACTCTAGAGTTTTATCACCCTCGCCATAATTTTCTGCCTCCTCTTGTCATGAAGGAGCCGGGTAAAGAGGAGGAAGCAGGAGTTGCTTTGTGTGCTGATCTGTTTTGTCAACACAAGGGGGCAGTGGTGGTACCATGCATCATTTGAATCTCCCCATCTCCATATACAGCACACCCTACAGCAGGTTTTCTCTTTCAGGCTTTTATTTTGTAACAGCTTAAAGTTTGTATACTGATACATTTGCTGCTAGTTTAGTGACAAATAACAGTTGTTGTACCAAATAAAGTTGAAGGAAAATATTATTTTATTTATTAAATCAGAATTTTTGTGCATATGTTTTCAACCTTTTTATAAATTGGTACCTTATTAGATTATTAATATACAAATATATGTTTTTAATAAATATAATCATTTATGTTTTTCAATGAGGTTATATATTTAAATATGATGGGTATTTTCTTTTAAAGTTATGTTTAATATTTTTGAAATGTAATCAATTTTTTGTCTATTTTCTTTTCTTTTTTAATCTTTTAATTTTATTTATTATTTCCTCAAAATTATTTTTTAATCATGTTATTTATGCTTTTACACAATGTTTAGATATTAGTTCATTTTATTTGAATTAGTATATTTTTTTATTTTCCAAATAAGTTTAAGTAGTTTTTTAATTTGTTATGTAGTTACTATGTGCTTTTAAATAGCCGCCTTTATTTAGTTAATTTGATTTGATTTTAATTTGATCAAATAATATAACATTTTTTATTTTAGTCATTTTTTAATGATCTGTAATGTGCTTTTTATTGTGTTGAGTGCTTAATGTTGTAAGCATTTTCCCCTCTTTTTTAGTATTTATGTTGTTTACATGTGTCATTTTTTTAGTTTATTTTTATTTTTTATTATATTTTATTACTTTTATTATTTTTATTCAATAGGATGTATTTACATCATTCAATATACTTTAAAAAATTACAGTTATTTTACATTGTTGTTGTATCTTTTTGCTTTATTTTTTATTTGTTGGTTCTCCATTTACCTAATCTTCAAAATTCACTTACAGATAGAGTTGATTTTTCACTTTATTTATTCTGTTTTTACATTTATTTTAAGAATAAGAGCATTTCAAATGGTTTTTTTTGTTTGTTTGTTTTGTTTCCTCCTGCAGGCCCACGGTCGTCCAGCTTTCTGCACCTCTCTGTGTCCACGCTTCCTGTCTCACATGAAGGCTCGTCCTAAAGACTTCTGCCCTCCCTATTACCGGAGCTCCAAGTTCACACAGCAGCGTCCTTCTTCTCACGGAAAGGTCCAGAACACACACGCTTCCACTGCCCCAAAGAGCCAAATGCTTCAGGGTGAGGGGTTATTAATGAAACATCTGGACCTTTCACTGCTGACTCCTTTATCTCCACAGGCCTGCTCAGTAGCAAAAGCTAGCAGCCATCAAGCTTGTCGTTAGCTGTGTGTGTAGTTGTGTTTGCTTAACTCCAAATCTATCCTCTCTAGCAAGGACGTACCCACAGCGCCGCCCTTCTGGTGGTCTCCTGGAGTGAAAAGCCTGGTGCTGGGAGACCTACCGCTCCTTTCAGAGCCCAGCCTCTGATGTGAAGGCATTTCTCCCACCACACACCTCAGCAGGGCACCACTCCCAGAATGCTCAGCTGAATGTGTGTGAATGTGTGTGTACAGCAGAGGAGGGGGCATTTCTTAGGATCGGGGTCTAATACTAATTATTCTGCCATATGGTGGTCGGCTCCCTCACAATCGTCTTTAACCCTCCTCTCTGAAGAAACGTGCTGCGCCCAATGCCATGGCTTTGCACTCTGACACATGTCATTCATATGCACATCAACACACGCACGTACACACCAGTTCATGTGCACGTGTGTGTGTGTGTGTAACAGATGGGAATGGCAGGGCATTGTAAGAGGAGGCAGTGCAGAAATGTGCTTTCCAGCGCGTTCTCTTTATCCCCCTGTGCTGACTCCTCTTGGCGACAGACCCCCAGGAAACAAGAGCAGATTGTCTGACACCCTCCACCCCTGCAGCGCCACCACCACCACCACTACTACTACTACACACACACCCTCACAGCAGTCAACAAAAAAAAAGGAGGAGTGAGAGGAAATGGGCGGTGTTGTATGGATTTGAAGTTTGTGGAAGAGAATCTTGGAGCTATGAAAGGAAATGTGGAAAGAAGAGCCGGAGAGAGGGGATAATAGCTGTGGTAGGAAGAGAAAGGAAGTGGGTTCAGGTTTGGACTGAATGTGGGCATTAAAACACATTTTGTGGATATTAAGTGTCACAGTGAAACATAGTAATTTATCCGATGCCACAAAGTTCACAAAACCGCCTCATTTAGTTTATTTTGTATATCGAATGTCTTTAAATCATCTTGTTTGTTGGTTAAAACAAGCGAATCTTGTTTTTTGTGTTTTCTGTGATTTGCTGTGTTCGTTTTCATTCCCCATTAACAGTTTTACTTACACAAGTTCATTTTACTACTTTAGCCCTTATACAAGAGAGAATTTATGTTTACTTCCAGTCTTGTGTATTCACTACGTCTCTGTACTTAAAAATGAAGATTTCAAACATAACATCCATATTCGGGCTTAGCGGGGGATCGGGGATCAAACCTCACATCAGAGATCAAAGTTCAGCTCATATATGTCACAGATTTTTACACATCATTTGCATTTTAATGGACTGGGTGACGTTTTGTGATATTAGTGTTACTCTGTTCAGAGCTGCTGTTCAGCTAAGATAGTAACACTGAAATTCACTGACTGTCTAGAGCTTTATTTTTTTTTATTATGATATTAATTAAAGAAAAGTTTGGTTTAGTTAAAGGTCAACTGTTAAGACTTCTTTTTAATCCTTTTTTTTTGTAAACCAGATTAATTATTAAGCTAAATGAAAAGGCAGACACATTTATTGTGTCTTTATGGAGTTTAGTTGACAGATTATGGAAGATGAAGGATTAAAGATGGACCTACCTCTGTTCGAAAGAATCAGAACTTTTCAAAACTTATAATTATTTGTCTTGTAAATTCTGTGTCTGAATTTAGGTTCTCGCTTTTTCTTTGTTGTTAGCAGCTGCTTGAGAGCTGACAGGTTAGTGGAGTTTAGTCAAGGTATTTCTAAATATGTGCAATTGATTATAGCATTTGTGTTGTTGAGATATTTGTATATGTGTAAATATATGTTTGATTGTATTGTATGATTATTGAAAATATGTAGAAAATGAAGCCAGTTGTTTTTTAGAGGGGTTTCTGTGTGATAAGATAAGATAAGATAAGATAAGATAAGATAAGATAAGATAAGATGAGATAAGATAAGATAAGATAAGATAAGATGACCCTTTATTAGTCCCACAAGTGGGAAATTTGGTTGGTCATAGCAGAAAGTGGACAGTACAAAGCTGAAAGGAGCAAAAATTAAGAAATACAATAGAATAAAACAAAATAGAACGAAATAAAATAGTATGTCAAAATTGCACATGTTGCATCAGAAAAAGAAATAAAAATCCAATATATTGGCCCTCCGGATCAGCCTGTTCATCCCCAGCAGAGATGCTGCTGTCCCAGCAGACCACAACGTAAAAGATCGCTGACGCCACCACAGAGTCACAGAAGCTCTTCAGGAGTGGGCTCATGTCTCTTTGGTTGAACCTAAAGCTACGGCTGGCCAAACTGACATGACAACATGTTCCTGTTTTGTCTGAGCCAATGTGCTGCTGAGACAAAATAGTCAGCAACAGGACGATTCATCCTGTTGCTCACCATCCGTTTTGCTGTGAGCCGATCTCTTCATTTGTAGCATTTTGTAACGTGTTAGTAATTCTCTATTATCATTAGGAATGGCCGGGTTTGTGTTTCAAGTTAAACTCTATACTCATACTTGAGAAGAAAGTAAAGAAAACTCTGAAAGCTATAAACTTATCACACAAACATCAAAATTCAAAGATTACAACCAAAATTTAAAAAAAAAAAAAAAAAAAAAACAGTCTAAAGCCGCTACTCTTCCACATCAAAAGGAGCTAGTTGGGGTGGTTTGTGCATCTGGTTCCCAAATAAGCAAAAGAAGGGCGATGGATGGGAAAAATACATAATAGTAAATTGGAATACACCAAGGACCACGACAGGATGGTCTGAGATTTTAAACTGTGAAAGCGGTAGGGGTGTACTCACTAATTCCACCTGACAGATATGTTTTTTTTAATTTACTTATTTAAATTGTGTGTCATTTATTTGAGTCTGTCACCTTTAAGCGCTGCTTAGTGTTTCTTATTGATATACCGTACACATATACTGCACACAGCTGTACATGCAGTTGCAGGTTTGATTCATTTGTCTTCTTTTTTCTGTGCGTCTTTCTTCATCATACTTTGAAAAAGAAACATTCAAACTTTTAATTGGTTCCAGAAAGTTGGTATTTTTGTTTATCTTTAAGCAATCTTCTGCACATTTAAGTTTTATTCTTTTCTTTTCATCTTTCATATCTGATTCATATGCCACTTTTTGAACCGACCCTTCTCTCTTTCATTTTATATATATCTTTGATGTTATTGTAAAAGCAGAGTGACGTCTGAATCTCTCAGTTCTTACAGAAACAAACAGAGCTTGTGATGTTTTCCACACACTTGTTGCCACAAACAGCTTGCAGGACGCCTCCAGTGTATACTGTTGTAAGTGTTTAGATAAAAGGTCCCCTGCCCTCAGGTCTGATGCTTGTTGTGAATATGGAGTTGGGAAACAGGCAGCTGCTCCAGTGGGGTGATTTCTTGCAGCCTTTGTTAGCAGGCCGATCCACTCAGCAGGGAAACAAGTGTCTGCTCCAGGACTGAGGAAAGTGGGAACAAAACTGTCACGAGCAGACTCTGGAAGTTTTAAAAATGAACCACAATGTGTTGACCTTTGAGGAATAGAAGAGTGGATTTATTCCCTTGATTCAGATCCATATTTAAAGTCAGCTCTGTGGCTGATGTGAATCTTTACTGATATTTATTTGTGTTTTTATAGAAGGACACTTCCATCATATTCCCATCAGAAGAGCGGGCTTCGTGCAGAACGTTGGTCTGATTGCAGGAAGTCGCTCTGCTATAGTCATTCCCTGTGCCCAGCTCCCCGCTGCTCCACCCAGCCTTAATCCAACACCACCCTACAACAACACGCCTCACCCTGACTCTGAAAGACAGGAGAACAACTCAAACCCCACTCCAGCATCTCCTCATCCTCTTCCTCCTGTGAAGGAGAAACCGCTTGGGGGGGAAAAGGTGTCCCTACCCGCAGTGCTGGAGCCCGACCTCAGACCTGCTGGATCAACCCTCTCACCACCACCCAGCTCCCTCTCCCGGGGGTCTTTTTCAGATTTAAGCCGTCCACCTTCCAGTTTATTCAGTCGGAGCGCCGACCTCAGCAGTGGCAGGAGCAGCGTCCTCTGTGACAAAACATCTGGTAAAAATCTCAGTTAGCCGTTTTCATGGCACCTTTAAGACTTGTATGAATTATAACTTATATTTACTAATCAAGTACTTCAGGCTGATTTAAATGATGTTTTCAAACACCCAAACCCCAAATATATTTACTACAAACTAATATAAATGGTACAGTATAGTAGAAATAAACCTGCCAATACTCCAAAATGTGAGAAATTTTATTTCTCAAGAAGAGATTTAAACATTGAGGGAGTTGTAGCTCAGGTTGCAAAGGTGTTCTTGGGCAATATATTGAACTCCAGTTTCCCTTGATGGATTAATATCATCATACCTTATACATGAATTCAGAAACATAGAATATCTAGTGTGAATAAAACAGTCTACATGTAAGTAAACCAGATCTTAGAAAAGGTTAAAAAAGCAAAAACACAAAAAAACAGAAACATAACTTTTAAAAACTTTTGATGTTAAAGATTAAATTTCCATCTGGTGTTTCTGATGAGTTTCAGCTGATGAAGAAGGATATCTGCAAGGGTTTATTTCTGTCCCAAAAATATGGCTTTTTTTTCCTTTTTTGATTAGTGAAATGTGTCAGAATTAACAGGAGAGAAAGTGATGTCATTCTGGAAACTGCAAGCAGCAGTTTAGACTCAAACTTCTGATCAAATTATTTTTTCTTCTGTCTTTCAGCAGCAGATTTGATGGTCTCAGCAGATCCAGAAGGCTATGTTTCTTTATCCCCATCCCATCCTTCCCCTCTCATGCAGTTACCCCTAGCTTCTTCCCCTCCAGAGGAATCAGACCTTCATCAATCCTTCAAGAAAAACACCACCGCCGACAGCACCGCCACCCCTGTGTTCTACGAGCCACTCTTCGGCCAAACCAAACCCATCTCACCTCGCCCAATACCAGCCATCCACTGTAATTCAGATAAACCTCAGAGCAGCAAGAGAAGCACAAAAATACCACAAAATATCCACTTAGAAGTATTTGTAGCTCCTGCCGATCTCAACACATCCTTGGACTCTGATCAAGGTGCCACTCTGGCTTTTCCCTCCACCACTTGGTCCTCCTGCCCAAGTCCACAGAGGACCACTCCCCACTCAGGGTCACTGGCAAAGCTGACCCCTTCTCCTCCAATGTCTCGGATGGAGTCTCATCGCTGGCCGGTCCTGCCTCAAATCTCCCCTGTCAGAGGTGAGAAATGAGCTTGGCGACATATGTGTCGTTCACAGCCTCCTCCCTGCCCAACACTACACTCCTACCCACTTTCTGAGGGCCCTGATTGTCCTGAACAAGGGTGGACATCCACCCCGGGACAAAGAGATCTGGTCAGACAGAGAAATCAAAGCCTACTTCCACAGTGAGGCCTTCAGATGCTCCTGCCCCCATCAGCACATTGTGAAAGCTCTGCTGTCAGCCTGTTTTTTCTCACCTCCTCCCACCACATAATAAATAACACATAAAGCTTTTCTTTTTCCTCTAAATCAGCAATAGAAAGGAGGGCTTTTGATGAAAAGCTGGTACCGTTTGAGTCGCTGCTCAAAGCCGTGAGGCCCCAACAATAGAAGTCGGGGTGCCTACCTCGTGTGGCGTGCCTCTCAGTCTCAGCGCCCCCCCCCCCCCTCATGGCTTCACTTTTCTCTGGGCTCTGAGAGGGAAACGTGTAGCTGATGGTCATAAATCCACACTGACCACCGCTCGCTGACGGCAGAACACTGAGGAGGAACGCCACAATAGAATACCTCTATGGCTTTCCTGTGGCCCGCTAATTTACCGTTCCCAATGAGCATAAAGGACATGCCACTGACATCTGACTTCTCCAGGAACTTTATGAAAGAAAGCAAACAATGTGGAAATTGTGTAGGGATTTTCTCCTTTCTATCAGAGACATCTACTGTTCTCTGTGTGGTGCTGTGCTGCAGGGGGGGGGGGGGGGGGGGGGGGCATGCTGTATCGGAGCACGCTGTTCTCTTCACGGCAGACACAGAGAGCGTGTCACTGGTTCATTTATTTCCTCGCAGATGGAGGCAATTCAAGTTCAATGCAGCCTCAGTGCGGCTCAGTTTGACGCTTGCAAGCTAATTCCAGTTTATTACAACCTTCAGTCTTGTTTGTTCAGGTTTACATGAATTATTATGTTTACTGTTCTTGCCAAAGTCGCAAAGGTGCATGGCAGCATTTATAAAAGACAGACAAAAACCAACGGACAGGTCCACAGTTGGGCTTGATCAACTTAATTACATCCTATTGATTTAAATGGAAGTGAAGGCAGCAACAGTAATTCAGCCCTCAGTAGGCCAGTTCCCTTCCAGTTCTTTCCCAAATAAAATGACTTTACCGGGAGCATTTCGTAAGAAATTACAGCTTTTCACTACAGTTCAATTTATCGTTTTTAGAATAAGCTAGACCTTGCTCAACATTCAGTACAGCTATTAAACTGTTTATTACATCTAGATAAGATACGGTGAGAATTATTTTATTTATCTCAAAAGTACCGGTAAGGATATTCCTGTCCTTCACACACAACCTATAACAATACAAGAACATAAACTGGATGCACAACTAAAAGGGATTTTTATTTTAATCTGATCTCACAAAACACAAGATGACATGAGAGGCAAAGCTATCAGGCTTTGAGGTGAAACTGAATGACAAAAAATCTGTGAAACACGAAGAGGAGGCCAAAACTTAAATATGTGATCCAGGCAGTTAAAAAGGAGGTAAAACAAAAAAAACACTAGATAACTACTAGAATAAAGCAAAATAAACAGAAAAATGCAAAAATCAACACGTCAAAGTCTGATGTTCTCAGCAGTACAGAGCAAGTACAAGGAGCTGCTCTAAGGAAACACAAAAAGTAAGGAAATTTGTGTTTATTTCTTTTTATTAACAATGCTTCTTGGCAATAAATCTTACACTGTTGGAAAGCCTGTTTGTTCCTGAAAAGCATGTCCAGTCTTCTCTGCCAATGCCCAACAGCCCTTCATTAATGTATTGAATGATTGAAGTCTGAAGAAAGAAAGCATACTGGATTCTCCCATATCTTCACTGGTCTGGTACCAAACTCTGTCACCTAAAATTGCCCCCACACAGCACAGCTTAGAAACTGACTCCAGAATTTGGGAGTAGACGGGAAGGAATGGCCTGCCTGCAGTCCTGACCTCAACCTCAATGAACACTCGTGGGATCAGCTTGGGAGTGCTGCCATAGTGACCAACACAACCAGATTGGCTCACTTGTGGAAATTGCTGATTGAAAAATAGCAGTGTGTGACCAAGCTGGTGACCAGCATGAGGAGGAGGTGCCAGGCTGCTGTAGTTGTGTATGGTCCATCCACATGCTACTTGCCGGTATGTCTGCTTTCTTTAGACTTCAATCATCCAATACATTAATGACGCCAAACAAGAGTGAATAGCAGAGTACGCAGTTTGGCATTAGCATAGAGAATTTTCATGGATGTACCTACATACTCAACTCTACTGCTCAACCTACAAATTTAAGAAGAAACAAATGGGCTTGCCAACGGTATAAGATTTATTGCTAGGAAGCATTGTTATGAAATGACACACAGGAAATGTGGTCCAGTGGCATCAAACCCATGGTCTTGCAGTACCCTATACCATACGGGTCATCTACTCAGTCAGGTGAGCTACAGTAGTGCCCAGATTCCTTTTTAAACTTATAAAGTAGTCTGAGAAAGGTAAACCTGTAGTTATCTTGGAAAGTCACAGCTTTTCTCTGTACAAGATCCGCACTTTGTGCTACTAAATGCTTCTCCTCTTATAAAAACTTCACCTTGGAGTTCTGTTGAAACCAGCAAATCAATCAAATTTAAATCAGGCAAATTAAGTTTTATGGACAGATTTCCACCACGTTATGGTCACGTGTCAGAAGTTCATCATTTACTTTAACTCAGCAGAAGATCAAATTCCAGCTCAAGTGACTTTAGACACAACAGACTGTAACTTTTTTATGTCTCACTTAGACAGCTGAAGTCTGAAGGTCTGACGGATTTGTATCACCAACTTTACACCAGATGGTCAAAAAAAATTTGCCTTCTTAAATCTGTGTCTGCAAAGTCATGTTTTTTAAAAATGCTCAAATTAAATTTGTCATAAGCTGGAGTTGTCACTTAAAAAGCTATAATCTGAGAGGTATGGCTTTGGAAGGGATGGCATGGTTTGTATCTATAGCAACAGCCCCAGTGTGGTACTGCGTTTGGCAGCAGACACTCTCCTTGTCTCACTCAGCCCTTTGTGCCCCCCAGCATGGCTTTCTCATATCCCATCAGTCCATACAGTGACCCCAGACTGACCTGTTTTGAGCAACATCTCCAGAGTTTAACTGTCCCTGACAATGAAGCAGGGCACTGTCCTGGCCTGGCCTGGCCTCTCCACTTAGGGCCTTTCAGCATGGCGCTGTGACCAGGAAAAGAAGGCCACAGGCACACAGAGGAGTCGTTGTTTTTATCCAACTCTGTCAAATCAAACCCACTGACCCCCCACAGCCACCCTTAACCTCCCCGAAAAACTCGCCCTGACTCAGTAGAGCCCTCGTCGACTGAGAATGACAGCTGAGTTGACAGCAGCAATATGCTTTGAAGTGTCAAGTCAAGTCCTTCCATTGTCTCTCTGAGTAGAGCGCCAAGCCGCTCAAGTGCACAATAGTGCAGTGGTGTGTGCGTGGCGTTGTTCACTTACTTGACTGCGCAAGGGTGGCTTCATGTGTACATTTATACTCGTCTGTGTGGGTGAAGGAGCTGAGTTTGCCTTTTCCTTTTAGAGCCTCTGTATATATTATCCTTTTGTCCAGGCCAAGCTGTTCTAATGTGAGAAAAGCCTCGACAAGCTTCTTTCATGGCAATGACAAAACACATCACCCAGTGAAACAGTTTCTCTCACTAATCCTCTGAGTTTTAAACCAGGCAGAGTGAAACAGTTTTGATGACGAGCCTGACCGTTTTTAACATTCCTCAAAGTGCCCTCTGTGCGCTTAAGGGAAGATTTTCCTGCTATGTTTAGTGTAGGCAAGTTGAGAGTACTTTTACCCTGAAGCCTCACCTGAGGGGCTTCACTTGTGGATGTCCTGTATTGTGTTTTGCCCACTTGTCAGAATCCCCCTCCTTGAAGGGGTGAGCATCAATATAGCTGACTACATCCAGCCAAGAGAAGCTGTGTAGTCTGACTTTTGTTTTCCTTTCTCTTTGGTGTTCTCATTATTATTAAATTATATAGCAATCTTTTATTGATATTTAAAGGATTTTGTGATAGTTTATGTGGGAATCAGTCAGTACTAATGAAAAAAATTTAAGGTACATTTAATGTTCCAGTCACAAAGGCCTAGAGACCAGCCAGTGACCCATTGAAATGTATCTGCTTCAACTGCTTAGTAAGTGGTTGCTGGCTTTTGGTAGGTGAAGTTGAGCCCAACAATTGCTCTTGTCGCTGGCAGATTACTGCTTTGCCCATAGTTTGTCTCGAAAAATTACAAACCAGACTGTAAACGGACACTGCTCACCTACAAACGAAAAGTTTGCATTACACTGCAACTCACCTTTTACTTTGAGGGGACATGGTCTCAGTTTCACTACTACTTAAAGAGTTGTCGGCAGGCTACAGCTGGTCATATACCACTACTACCAATTTCACCTTGCGACTTCCAACAACCACTTGTTTTCTAATAATCAGAAGTTAGCTAGTATAAAACAGCTAACCTAGCCTTATCTAGTTTTTTTTTCCTAGCCTTATCTAGTGTGCCTGCTAATGCTCTAGAGTTCATTCAATTGCACATTACACCTTGTTTAATGTATACAATATAGCTATGATATAAGTGTAAAAAAAATGTTATACCCATACAAAAACAGTTGTATGGGTTATTATGTGCCACACTAGCAAGCTGAGCTAACTGTAGCTTTATATATAGCTAATGGACATAGCTTAAGTAATTTAAAGAAAAATCTTCTAGCAGCAGAACATAAATATGGATTTAACTCCTGCCTTGGAAAAATCAAAACATTTTACTTCAAAAAGTTGTTTCACAGAGTAAGAAAATGTAAATTGAAACATGTTAAAATAAAAATAATATGCAGTCATGTTATTTGGCGCTTACATTTTCTATTGTTTTCATGCACTGTACTGGGTCCTAATACTTTTCAAATGTAACAATCCACTGTGCCCACACATGTCATTAAAAATACATTTAATCCTTATCTTCAGCTTCATCATCATCTGTATTATCGCCATAATATTAAACACCCGCTCTGTGCTGTTGCAGGGCGCTCAGCAGCATCTCGTTGCTCTGAGATCAGCTGCAGTCAGTCTGGTGTGTTCGATGAACTGGAGGCCATTGCGCCACTGTCAACTTCCTGTTTGTCTTTGGACCAGCCATCTGACTCATCAGGCTGCCCTTCACCTGAAACAGGTAACACGTTCAGCACTTAAACAGCTTCAGCTAATGATACAGCTTAATAATTACAGTGTTTCCAGCTTTTTCCACAACTTTGGTCCAAGCACTTAGGTCTAGGGCTGCGTATCGATTTTGATTTCCATAATTGATTTGATTTGATTGACTGATTTGACTCAGACAATCAATTTATCAGTACATATCCATACTTTTATATCTATGTATAAAAACAAAACTGACACTTGGTTTTATACAAATATAAAACCCCCAAAAATACAAAATGACAATTATATTTGACTTCATCAGAGGTGTAAGCATCACAGCAGCTGCCTTTGTGTCAAAGTAACTGAGGATAAAACAAAGAAAAACATGAAGGAGATTTTTCTGGCTTGGTCTTTTATAGCAAATAACCCCCTTAAAAATATTCTGCAGTAGACCAAAAACGGAAGAAAACCATGAATCAGCAGATGAACATTACCTGATGCTGCTGAAGTGAAGCAGCCAAAGTTACAGAGGTTTATTAGACACAGCCAAGCGTTTTGTCGTTTGACATAATTTGTAAGTTAAAATTTCTTTGGTGCTGACCAGCAGAAATTTGGCTTTCTTATTGGAGGTCATTTAAAAAAAATAACAGCAGTAGACAGCACTGTGCACAATGGTAGACTGGTGTGCAATAAGTAACCGAATAATGGAGAAAAGAGAGATTTTTGATGGTAAACTCTTGAAATACACTGAGAGAGAGCTGAGCAGGAAGTGTGATTTAATCGTGGTGGAAGCAGAACAGCAGAAGTAAGAGGGAGCTCATTACAATGTTTTTCAAACGTGAAGCGTAGTTTTGGTCTTCTTTTGCCGCTGCTAGTAAATTTTGGTTGGAGAGTGACGAAACCTGCAGCTTCCGAATCTGTGAGATGTCGGCTTTCAGCACTCGATGGCATCCATACGTGCCATCGGGTGAATGGGGGGGAATCTTTTTCCATTTACCTGCTCTTTAATCGTTTGCTGTTTTAGCTGTTTTGCGGTTGTTGAAATAGTTTTGTGAGCTTTAACCTGAGATTTCTGGCAAAGTACATTTATATTTAAAAATCAATTCAGGATTTAATGAATCGATATCAGAATATTCAAACTAAAATTGATTTGAACTGGAAAAATCGATTTTTTTAAACCCACCCCTACTTAGGTCTTGGATTGTCCTGAAATTTTGTAGATACTTTTGTAATCCACAGATGATATAACCTACTGACATTCTCAGTCTTATTACCATGACATTGAAATTTCATGGTTTTAGTCAACTTTCTCGACAGCTTTTTGATGGCTTGCCATTAATTTTTTGTGCAGACATCATAAGGTTAATATAGAGGTCTGACAATAAAGGACCAATTACCAATCAAGTGGTTAATATGATGTCTTCAAAAAGTATGTTTTTTTCAGAGAATGGGGAAAGTAGGACCCAAAGGCAGGACTTTCTACGTTGAACATTTCTCCCAGTGTCCATGGTCCATGTTTCCATTCCCTTTGCGTCTGTATACAATGCATGCGGTTTTTCCTCTTGTTTCTGCAATACTCCTGGAAGTCACAGAGGCAGCGGTTAGTAACATCCACATCGGCGGCAAACTCAAACACTCAAACAATCTCACAGCTCAGCCACTCTGTTAAATAACTCCCTCGACGAGGCTGATCAGCAGCAGGTGCATGCGATTACGCTTTAGGTGCGGCAGGTCTCACGGTGGGAAAAACAGCCACACACACACAAATATAAGGGGAAACGAGGGACATCACACAATACACGACCATTGCAGGTCACCCGGCGAGGACAGTGAACAGTTTTAAGAAGCAACAGGTCATCAGGTATAAATACAAAACTAACAAATGTACAAATATTGAAAGGTAATTCATTCTCATCTTTGAGGGTCTGTCTGATGTGTTTTTGATCGTTCAGCTTACTGATTCATTTAGTAATTAAACCATAATTTAAAACAAAAGTATCCCCTTATTATTGTGTGTGTTTTTGTTTTTGCTTTTTTCAATTTAATTTCAATTTAATTTATATAGATAAAATCGCAACAACAGTCATCTCAAGGTGCTTTATATTGTAAGGTAGACCCTACAATAATACATATACACGTTGCGTTTTTGCGGTTCACAGGTTATCAGCATTTGGAAATTTGGTCAGGCTTTAGTTTGGCTCCTCTTTCTCTCTCTGTGATTCCAATTCAAAGAAAGTTAAGTTTGTTTATTGTTGCTTCCATCTATGTGTGGCTCCCATTCATGTCTCAATTAGACATGCTCTCCTTTCTCTCTGACATCTGCCTTGTTACCAGCAGAGATGAGCTTATCTGACCACTCACTCTGTCAGGTCCTTGCATTGGCCCACACTGGCCAACAAAGGCGGAGTAAATGTGATTTGTGTTAGTGTGCATGCCTGTATTAGATAGCATGTGTGTGTCCTGGAGGTGGTTGAGTGAGATGCGGAGAGAAACATTAGCCAATGAAGACTTCCTCCACGTCCCTCATAGCCTGCTAATCCCTGACAAGGTGTTTAACCTGCTTGCTTGACCCGAACCTCTGTCTGACCTCCACGACCTTTGCCCCGAGGATGTGAAAGGATCAGCGCAGCCGCAACCACGGCAACCAGTTTGATAAAATCAACACAGGGCTCAGTCCAGAAGCTCTGGCAAATGCGAGCTAATGCTCCAGACTGATTGTTATCAGGCTGACGTGAAGCACAATTTAAATTTGTATAGGATATACAGGATTTAAAAAAAAATACAGATATTTAATCAGGCTAAACTGCATAAAGCAGACTCAAGAACAGCCTTTTATTTCAAAACAGACCAAAGGAACTCAGGCCTGGACCAAGAAAACCCCAAAAGAAAATAATGGTGAGCAAATTGCAGCTTCAGATGAGAGACTTTGCTGCATGTGTTTAATTTGTCCTCTTTAATGACTTTGTAGAACTTGAAATCTGACATGAACCTCTTTTAAAAACCTCTGTCATTACTCATGACCTTTGCTGATGTTGCACAACATCACTTCTGATCAGCGCTTTGAAGAAACCGTACAGCAGTTCATTCAGGAGCATGTCACTGTGACACTGAGTGGGTGGCAACCACAGTGTCCAACACCTTAGTCACAGGATTAGTCATTTGTTATCTGCCACTGTGTTTGCTGAGTGTTGCTCAGTCTTTGGGCAGCTTGTGGCTAACGATAGATTAATACCCGACCTAACTGAAAGTGCTTCCCGCCACATTATGTTACAGCCACAGTTATCCCAGGGATTTCCTCTCAACGACTTCTTAATTTATCAGCAGCAGAAGCAACAGTTCCAGTTTTCTCACCTGAGGGATTACTTTACCAGTTCCCAACTGAAAACACTTAACAGAGGAATGTGCTCTGTGTGGATGCAAGCGCAAAACTTTCTCTGATTCTCTTTTCTAGCACTGCTGGGATGCTGCTGGGAGTGCTAGTGTGTGTGTGTGTGTGTGTGTGTGTGTGTGTGTGTGTGTGTGTGTGTGTGTGTGTGTGTGTGTGTGTGTGTGTGTGTGTGTGTTCGTGTTTGTGTCCATGCAGCAGAGCGTAATGTGTGAAATCCCCTCAGATAGGAATGGTAGCTCCACACCGGGGATTTGCATGGGCAGTGAGCCACACTGTCACTGATCCGCTTTTAATTGGGTGTGACGGCGAGAACTTTGGAGTCTGAGGGGGGAATTGTGTGTGTGTGCGTAAGGTGGGGTAGATCTGGGGTGGTTTGCTTGAGGTGCTGTGCTGTATAATTTACAGTAATTTAATATTTCAGTTGAATCAAAAAAAATTTCAGCAGATTATTAATTTTTCCAACATCTTTATGGTTGGAATACAAATATTAGACTGTGTTCTACTCTTTCAAGACTATGATATGTTGTATACTAACAAAAGTCTCTGAATGCATATTATGTTTTACCTAATTTACTTTTACCAGCTCATTAAGATGATGTCATAAGATGGCTTCCTGCGTACCTCATTCCCAGAATATAAAACACCTTATTATACTAGACCTTCCAGTTTATATTCACATATTGGTTCTAAATCATTTCATAGAGTGCTTTATCTTACTAAAAAAAGCTATCCCAAAAACATTAAAATATCTGCATTCAGAAATTTCTCATTAGCACGACTGAGGTGAATATTTTCTCAGCAATTCTAATATTCACTGCAATGTTTTCATCCTGATTTCTTCAGCCAATCGACTGTCAGCTGTTGAAACTTGTATCTATTTAAGTAAGTAAAATATAGCATGTGTCAAGACAAGAAAGCAGTGACACAGTGCTTTACAGAGGTGTCAGTAAAATATAACAAACATACTTGAACCGATAAAACAACCCAGAACAGTTTAAGCTTTTTTTTAAGGATATTACAGAGTTGCAAAGTTTTATAACTAAGGAATGAAATTCAAAGTCCCTTTTAGTTTTCAGACGAGTAAGTAGGAGCACAAGAAGACCCAAATCTGCAGACCTAGGGACCCGACTTGGAGAATAAAGGTGGAGTAGGTCGACAATATAGGTGGGGGACACTCACCTTGTTGGGCCATAAAAGTAAGAACCCAGATTTTGACCTGACAGGAGGCCAGTACAGAACCTTTAAAAATTGGAAGATGTATGAGAAGATTTATGAATAAGAATAAGAAATATTGTGGTCATGTTTTTGTTTTTTTCTTGTTTTGTTTCTTGGGTGGACTCTCAGCTGTGGGTGGGTCTCTGGGCCTGTACCCAGACTGTTCATTGGATAATCCAGCCCAGGTTGATGTGTTCTAAAGCCCTGTTGTTCTGCCCTTGAAATGGTACTTGTTGCTATTGTCTACCTTTTAAAATATACCTATTAACACCTTAATTAATGGGTAGTGAATTTTGTAACTTTTTTTAAAAGATGAACTTTTGTACTAATTTATTAATTTGTCTTAGACATTTTATTACTAATTTATTCATTTGTACACTTAGACGTTGGCTGGTATTTTGATCTATTCTTTTTACTTACTGACCACTCAGCAGACCTGCACAGCTGATATACATGGCAATGCTTTTTATTTAAATGAAACAGTAAAACTTTGTTCATATATTTATATTTTACTAATTGACAGCACACATATACTGCACCCCTATGTGTGGGAGTGTAGTATGTAGTTTTACTTCATTGGGTGGTTATTAGTCCACCCTGCTGAATGGAAGTAATGGGCAGGAGTGTTTTCTTCAATGGTAGCAATAGGGGTTAAAGTTTGTTTTGACCTCTTTGTTTCCCTTACTGTTTGGTTAGATTCAAGCACCAATACAATACCAGAAAGTTTAGTATAGGTTAATTAAGTAAATAAATGAGTACTTTTATTATTTAAGAGTACCTAATGGCAACATTTATATGACTTAAAAAGAACTCATAAATGCTGTTGAATAGGTTGATAACAGGCTCAGATTGGGGTGTGGTGTGTGGTTTTGTCGGACCAACTGGATATTTTCTGATATTCTCTTTTTGTTATCAGGTTAACTTGAAGTGAGGCAACAGTGCTAACCACCGTGCTGCTCGCTTCTATGACAACCATATAAGGAAATTCACTCCTACTGACATTTGTTTCGATTTTGTTCCACAGGTGTTACTTTTATATAAGATGACCTCCATTATTGGAACTTTGGCCATGTTTAATACATGTATCCACCATTATTCATATTTATAATAGCATGTGTTATTATACTGTTATAGGATCTTTTCTATCCTATCTAAATTAACATTTTACATGTAGATGTATTAATTTTAAACGGCTCCAACATGTCTGGAGCTTTAAAGTTTATTTTTCTGATGAATATTTGAAATAATAACTGCCTGGACTAACTGGTCTGTTTGTCTAATCTTCACTGCAGAATATCAGAGGTCTCTGAAAGATTCAGATCTTGTTTTTCTGGTGTAACATCTGCTGCCTCCCCCAGCAGAGCTGTCCCCCGGCCTCGCAGCACTCACAATGGGCTGCGACTCTGGAAATCTGGGCTCCCTGTCCCGGGTTCAGCTGCTCCTCCTGGACCGACCGGCGCCTGAGACTCTTTTGAGTCCCTTTGAGCTGGAGGAGGAGGTGTCCCCGAGGTCCGATCTGACGATGCAGTATGATTCAGCAGGTAAAACATCAGCAATATTAAGCATGATAAAGCTAAAAAACCAAGCTGTGTGGAAATGCAAAGACCTTAAATGTTATGAATGGAGGGAAGACGGGTTTGTGGGTAGTTTGGGAGATTGCAACATAAACCATGGATTTAACACAACCCTGCACAAACATGCAGATACACCTGTAGCTTGTAGCTTGTTAATGATCAGGGGACACTGAGCCAAAAGAGGAAGTTCAGAGCCAAAGAACAAACTCTGACTAACACCCGTTATTTCAGTTAAGATGTTTCTGAACAGTCTGGATCGTTGGTGTGAGAGTGAGAAAGTGAATTCCTTCTGATTTTAATTGTGGTTTTGCATGTTTGTTGTAACTTAAAGACAAATCTGAGTTGACTGAGCGTAAACCTCCTGCTCTGACGGTTTGAGTGAGATTGTTTGATAAGCAAAAACCGTCACTGTAATAACAGGCAGCAGCTGGACAGGTGTGCCTGTGTGTGTGTGTGTGTGTGTGTGTCTGGAGAAAACACATAAGACCTTACATGGGGGGAAAATATGACCCTGAAGGTGTGTTTTCTCCATCTACGACTGGCCTTGAGAGTAAGCAATGCATTTATGGTGTAAATCCCCCCCCCCCCCCCCCCTTTTTTTTTTCTTTCTTTAACAAGCTGTAATATCGACTCTCATCTGCTCCCAGGCATGCCGCTGCGAGCTCTTAACTGCTTTTCCCTCAAGGTGCAGTGAGGCAGAAAAAGGTTTATAGGGATATCAGGATGTGCCATATTAATAAAGATCAAACCGCTAGAGTAGATCATTAACTGGGAAAGTCCGACTAAGAAAGCCAAACACACTTCGAAACAACACTGACACATAACACAGGATAAGAAACTGAGAAGAGTGTGTGCAGAAAACCCCTGCTGATTATAGACTGATAAGGCACCAGAGAGGGAGATAAACACTGTGGATGTTTAAGAGGTCAATTCAACCCATTCATGAAGAAACATCTCTCATTTTAACTCGACTCTGAGATTTTTGCATCTGTTCAAAAGCACTAAAGATCAAGAGAGCTCGCTCTTCGTCGCTTCATCATCTATCCCGTATCTACTGGAAGATTTTTTCACATAACCTCATGTTTGAGTTAATTCTGTTCATGTCTTTTAGACACGAACACTGTTGTGGATTAACAAAAGTGACATATTCTGATATTTTATTGTTAAGCTGATAATCTCTGATGGTGACTTAGACCTCAGATGGTTCACTTTTTATAATAAATGAAGCGTGTCTTTGTCCCTCACAGCCTCTGCCTGAGTCTGATTCTCCAGAACGTCTCTTGCTGTTTTTCCTTCCCACTGACACCAAGTGATTTCTCATAACAGGTTGTCTGATTGTTGTGGTTTTCTCTTTATGATTAGAGGATCTTTTTCTTACAATATAAAGCACCTCGAGGCAAGTGTTGTTGTGATTTGGTACCATATAAATAAAACTGAAATGAATAAATATAATGGCAAGCATTAAACTGATGTGCTTCCAACTTTTGTCCCTAGTTGGGCTTTTTTACCCCTCAGCTTCAAAGGCTTCAAAGGCAGCCCGCTGAGCAACCAGGCAGGCAGCATGGACACGCAACTTGGTGAATGAGGGGATGTAGGATTTTCAAATTGATACCACAGGTCTATCTACTAGGTCGTGACAGACAGTTTTTTTCTTTGTTCAAACACAGACCTGTTTAAACAGACCTTGGCTTAATAGTATTAATGAATTAATAAGCTGTGTACTTTATTGTGAAGAAGAGACTGGGAATCGTGTTTTATCTGTACAAAAAACAGATTGTCTGCTTCCCTAACATCCTCCTCTGTCACACCAACCCTCTACACCTTCTCCTTCACTATAGTACAAGCTTCTCTGTGGTCTTCCTCTTTTCTTCCTCCCTGGCAGCTCCATCTTGAACATCCTTTATCCATAATATCCCAAATCCCTGCTCTGTCCAAACCATCTCAGCCTTGCCTCTTTAACCTTGTTTCTAAACTTCTAAACTAGACCTGAGCTGACCCTCTGATGTATTCACTTTTAATCCTGTCCATTCTGGTCCCTCCCAGTGAAAATCTCAGCATCTTCAGCTCGACCTGCTGTCTTTTTATCCCTCAGCCGTAAAACGCTGAAAGGGTATTATCATCCAAAGTGCTTGGCAAGCGGGGAGTGCACCCAAGTTTGTGAATGCGACAACTTGAGAACGAGCTGACATAGGGATTTGAAATTCGTACCGTAGGTGTATTTTCTAAAAATACACTCTCAGACAAAATACACTCTCAGACAAAATACACTCTCAGACAAGTTCAAATCTCAGCGACCCCAACCTCAAGGTCAGGAGCTCAAGGATAGGATGTCACATGACTTCCAAGCGTTTACTGGGTGAACCACTTGACAGCGTCACAATTTATGATGATCTGTCTTCTTCTTTTGTTGCCAAAATATTCTTCTAAAAACATTCAAGACATTTAGTTTAATTCAGTTATCTGTACAATGGCAAATAACAACAACAGTCGCCTGAATCTGGCATTAGATAAAGACTTAGCAGAGTGAAAATCCCAACAATCAGGCAACCTCCTGTGAGCAAGAACCTGCGATGGTGGGAAGGAAGAACTCTGAGTTTCTAACCTGCTAAATTAAATGAATGTTGTCTTCAGTTTGGTAATAAACAGTTAGTTTTGCAGGTTTTCTCAAGCATCCTGAGGTGCCCAGTTGCAGACCCCCTGATTTGCAAAAAGTAAATAAAAGACAGTGAGTGGGAAGCTTGAAAACGATGGATCTTGTGGAGACTTGCATCATCATTATCTGTATGATGGCAGTGTTTTTGCTCTTCATTTGGGGGTCAGTCAGAGTTAGTCAGTCAATTTGGTCTTCATGTAATTATACCTTTGACCTCGTACTTTTTAAACTGTAACGGTTTGTGGCTTATTTATTTAATCAGAAACAAAATTTCTCTGGGTGAATTTCCGCTGGAATTCCTTTAAATTGTCTTATCAGTGGAAATCTCCAAACTGGGCTGAATAAAACCATATTTATCTGGCTCATGCCCAGCATAAAAAGAAATATAATCACCACGGTGTTGTTAGCATTCATGCATCCATGCCTCCGATGTTTACAAAAAGACAAAATCTGTCTGAGTTTTCTGAAAGCCTGTCTTTCCTCTCTCTGTGTCTGCAGAACAATGTTTACACCTGGCACGCTTCTGCAGACAGGTGCTCCTCTGGGGTTTTGTTGCTCCATTTTATGCCATTATTTGCTCAGAGATTAGGAGCCATAATTGGAACTACTACACAACATTACTCATATCTGAGCACACACACTCAAGTACAAAAAGACAAGCGCATAGAAGTGTGTGCCAGAGGCCAGCACTTATGTACACAGATGCATGAACACAACTGCTAACACACAATCGCTTCCTCTCCCTCCTGCCTGACGCTGTGTTCTTTGCTGGTTTCGTCAGGTGTTTCGAGGCCGCTCACAGCTGGCAGCGTCTCTGAAAGGTTCAACTCTGCAGGGAAAGTCCAAGAAAACAAATCGGTGAGTGCCGCTGCCCCTTGTGAAACCAGTTTTGGTTCTCTCACACACATACCCAAACACACACACACACACTCACCCCTCCTTCATTCATCTATCAGATTTCCTTCAAAAGCAGGACTGTGCTTTGTTGTCAACAAACACTAGACCTTGAGGAATCAGCTACTATCGCACAACAGCCCCAAGCAGTGCACACATCCCACACAAAGACACCCTTTTACAAACTTGAACCAGCATGCATTTATAACTGTCATGCCAGTAAGACAAGCCAAATTGTTGATGATAATTGAGACACAATATAACAGAGGGCACGCGGCGTGCAGCAGGTGTGTGGTTAATCAGTCACGCGCTGCAGGAGAAGGGGGAGGCCCGACTGTATGGTAGGCTTTTACACCACCTCATTGGTGTGTCGTTGTGGTGGTGGTGGTGGTGGTGGGGGGGTGGGGGGGGGGGGTTAGAGCTCGACACGATAGGATTCTTTTGGAGGATGCACCACCACCAGGATCAGACAGGGTTTGATGGGGTGAGGGGTCGGGAGGGTAAACAGGGCTTTTGCACGCTGGGCTGCAGTGGAATGGATGCAGGTGCTCCACGTGATCTACGATTAATCTCCTCTTTATGACAGATGAGAGGGAGCCCCTGAAAAGCATGAATGAGAGCCATAAGCCCCCCACAATTATGCCTGACCACGATGGGGGTCTAGCCGGAGTGCTCAGAGCAGGATTCATACAAACATTTGCATAATTCACCTCACTGAAACCAAGTATCCACCCACAGGATTATTTACAATGATGAGAAACTCATAAACCATTAGTAGGTTTTTCAAGATAGAAGCTGCAAGTTCTTCCTCACGTGCTTCTTCAGAGGCAAACCCGACGTTATTAAAAGTTTTGAACCAACTTCCCTACTTGCTCATTTTGATTACTCTGCTGTGTCTTTGAAGAAAAAAAGGAAGTGCATGTACTAGGTGTTGGTTTTCAGTATTGGTGGTGGGGGCAGGGGGGGGTCCTTTTCTGCATCAATGTATGATAAAAAAAAAATTATAAAGATGGAAACACAAAAATTAGGCAGCGAGTGGCAGCTTACACAGGAACGAGCCATCTGCGTCCCCAACAAAAATCTACACTTAATAATGAAACAGAATTTTAATCTCAGTTTTTGTAATGATACACACAGATCAGCCACAATATTAAAACCACCGATAGTTAAAGTGAATAACACCAATCTTCAATGCCCAACAAAAAACTGTTAAAGCAGTCTTTGCAAAGACACTCCCCTGTGGCAGCAGCTTCCCACAATAAATGGTAAATACTTTCTCCTCAATTTGAGCACTAAAAGTGCTTTCTTACTACAAGGAAGGATCAAACAAACATCTTTCCCATTATTAGAAGCACTGCTACACTACCTGAGCCCAACCATGCTGGAAAAATCACCATGGAACTAATAGAGAAACAAGCAAAGCCTCAGGATGTCCATATAGCTGAGATCTCCCAGAGTCAGTTAGGGAATTTGAAAAAGGGGAACATTATGTGCATCTGAACAGGGTTAATTTCCACCCCATCTATAGCTAGGTACATTATTTAATCATTTACATATAAAGTTGCTGTTTACACCTCAATTTGTTAGACATGGCAACAAATAGAACAAGAAGAAAGATCCATGTGCATGTGGAAATTTCCAGATATGGTGGCTATCGCAGACTTGTACTCAAAGAACCGCACATTACATTACGCAGGTCAATCTAATTCCACCGAAACCTTAACCTAAAATAGCTCCTTCCTGTTTCTGCTGAAAAGCAGCCTAACTGATTTTTTTCCTTTCTGTTTCCATGCAGGATCAGTCCGAAGGAGGTTCAGGGTCGCCATCGTCATGGATCATAGACCCAAGTCCGTCATTCGACATGTTCAGATCCTCCCATTCTCCCTCCCAGTCCAGCCACAGTATGTTATCCATTAGATTTACTCAGAACACATATTTTTTTTCAGGCTCTGTCTGCGCTGTCATTACATACCACCTCTGTTTCAAAACTAAGAGCCTACTACAACAATACTTAATCAATACGAGAGCCCATCTTCACCATTAGCGCTTGATCCAGTAAAAGCCCACTCAGTCCCTGTCGGCTCTGCTTTATTAGAGGCCATTGTCTCCTCACTGTCAGCGCTGTGTTTGGCGTTCCCTTGCCTCCGGTACACTTAAGCCTGTTAATCCTCGCTAGGGCCAGCTGGCCTGCAGTATCACCTTCACCTGTAGGGCCAGCTTGTGCACATTCATGAGTGATGGTTTAGGAGCAGTGCTTTACTGTATGGACCACAAACACTAGAGAGCTGGCAGCAAAAGGCCAGAAAACAGGCAGGAGTGTTGTCAGCGCAGTGGAAATGGAGAGCCACCCTTGAAGTAATAGCTCGCTCTTTTTCCTCCCACCTTCATTTGACCACATCAGTCAGACTGTGATCATTTTCTTTCTTTTTCGCTGGTGTCTTACTTATCCATTATCCGTCATTGTGCTATAACACTAATGGTCCATGGCCTGCTGTATTGCTAGAGGAAGTTACAAATGCATCCATCACAGCTGAGATTGATGCATCCGAAGGCTGAGCTGCAGGGCGCAGCGTTGTCTACCAAATCCAACATGTCTGATGCCACTGTCGGTTGATTGACATAATTAACATAATTACTTTTTTTTTTTTTTAAGTGTTCGGTTATGTTAATTGGATAAATAGTTTTCTAATATAATGCACTGCTTTTCCTTTTACGATCATGTCAGCATTACAGAGGCATTAAAATAAAAAGTATTTCTAAATCTTGATATGAGGTATGAGTCATGAAAAACGATGAAACACTTGTTTAGTTACAGAAAGTCTCCATGTGAAGGATTTGGCATATGTCACTTTTCAAAGCACACGTTGGCACAGTGCTTCAGGGTTTAATAAATATACAGTACACAATCAGACTTTCAAGCACATTACATTCTTATATAAATTCATCAGCGTGTGTGATATGGACTGGGTGTGGGGGTGTCCCAAAAATGTCATACCTCAATAGGTCACATGATAGGGTGGGACAAACCTCTTGTGGTATTGACCCCATGCCTATTTGCACACCTTGACTCATGTGATGACACACTTGATTAATAGTGCGTCACCTACCCTCCTGCAGGACAACCCCCTACTGGGATTAAAACGCTGTGAATCTCCACCTTTTGATTTTAGAGCTGAAGAGAGGATGAGAGGGTAAAAACAAAGCAAAACAATATGAATTCCTAATAAAGTTAATAATATATAAATAAATAAAACGGCCAATAACTAAGATGGGCAAATATTGAAACGTGGATAACATCTGGTGTCACCAAAAGTTCTCTTTTTGTATCAAAGACAATAATTAAAATGCCCTTGAACATCTAGGCAGCCAAGGATGCAACCTGGACGTCCAAGCTCAAGTTCTGCTGTTTTGCATCATAGTGTAATTGTGTATTTGAAGAGATCCGTGTTTGCTTCAGTTTAGTCACTCAAGATTTTCTGATCAGGTGTCAGAACCTTTGGGACACCTTTGTACATTCAGATCCAGTCTCTTTATGGATGAAGACCTTTTCTGCAAACATGAACATACAAACTCAAAACTCTTGTTATGAAGACAAATTTTAGTTTCAACGAGGTACGGAAGTGATTGAAACTTAGAGAGGGTCTCCTAAAAAAGAGTTTGTGAGGACACCCAGAACCTCTTCTCTGTGTTTTACAGGTCTTTCCTAAAGGTTGACTTTACTGTGTAACATGTTTATTTACCTCCTCTGTTTCTGACTGTAAGAAGTGACCACACAAGTAAAGAGCATTTTATGACTCTTTAAAGGCATTTTTACAAAGACTGATTGATTTATTAGCTTGTAGAAGGTATACAATGTATATCCATTGTCTAGTTACACAATAAGTTAAATTCCATTAAGCTGTAAAATGCTCCTTTTTTGGTTCCTGACAGATTTTAGAATAAGTCTTTGCTTGTTTAACTACCCTGTAAAACTTGGGCAAACATGAAAAAGATGTTATGTAGAGGATCCTGGTGATGGCTTATGTGCTTTGACCTTTTAGAGGCCAAAGACACGGTCACCCTCAGAGGGAAGGGGTCATTAGCAGGCCGTGGAGAGGTCGCTCTGGAGGTTACGGCGCCTCTAAAAGATGCCCAGTGTGTGGCATGTCTTTGTGTGGATAGGTGAGATTTGGCTACCCTGGACGTGCGAGCAGTTCAACCTTTCATTTAAGCCCCTAATGGAGGGAATGACCCCAATTTGACTCCATGAGAATATGGGTATCCCTTTTGTAGGTTTAGTGTGATGAACAACTTCTCAGAATGGATTTGAAGATTATGTCAGATTTCCATCCTGAATGAAGTTCCCTACATTTGTAGAAGTCATAGATCCAAACCCTACAATTATAGTATGTCCATCACTTTTATTAATAACAAAGGTTTTATGGATTGTATCATCCATAAAACCATACAACCAAACCATAAAGCCATCCATTGTTATTCATTGGACCCATGGAACTGCAATCGTTAAATTGTTGCTGGTGTTTCGAAGCAGCACATCTATATGCAGGCTAACATTGACTATAGCAGTGAAAAGACATATGTCCTGCCCTATT
Organism: Rhamphochromis longiceps; assembly: GCF_057381845.1. Lineage (NCBI taxonomy): Eukaryota > Metazoa > Chordata > Actinopteri > Cichliformes > Cichlidae > Rhamphochromis > Rhamphochromis longiceps. The sequence continues at coordinate 25,455,743 of NC_140573.1, read as the reverse complement.
ATTTTTATTTATTAATCATGTTTATTATTATTATGATTGTTGTATATATGGTACGTTATTGTACCATGACTGAGGGCCCAGCCAAAATACTGCAAACCATAGTTTAAGAATAATAAGATCATCACTATATGAATAAAACTGAATCAAACAGAACTTTATAATAATAAAGATAATAATGATATTACTATTAACATGTGACGGGGCTTAATGCACAAATTGCTCGTTACCCAAACATTACAGCTAGCTGACTAATTTTAGCTACTTCATTCCTAATAGTGTTAATGCTAATGAAATTCAATTTAAAGCACATAATTCATTTCAAGTTCAAGTGTTATTGTCATATACACAGTAAAAAAAACATAGTTCCCTGTACAATTAAATAATTCCACTGCAGTTCACAACAGAAAAGAATCCAATGATCATTTAAAACAACAGAAACAATTATAAGAGCAGCATATGAGAAATACAGTAGAAATAAATGCATAATATAATATAACATAATAAAATCAAAAATCAAAAAATATGAGCTGAAATAAGCTATTTACATAATTATACAATTTACATTCTTTTTAAGTTATTTTGTTCTTATATAGAGATTTAGGTGGTGATTATCAAAAGTGAGGCATTGAGGCAATAACCTCAATACCAATGTTGTTACCAATAAATTGGTAAAAAGAAAAAAAAAAGAGTTAAATACATAAAAAAAATCTTCTGCACCTTCTACTTTGTTCTGGCCAAGCTCCATGAGTACTGATATCATGAATTTCCTGTAATAGAATTGAATAAAATAACCAATTTGTAATCTCTAGAAAGCTCCACCCCAGATCCCCACATCAATGAGTCACCCATCCCTTTGGATCGATTGAAAATGGTTGAATGATTTAGAGATTAAGCCAGACCCAGAAATCAGCTGCTACAAGATGCCCTGGCTCCCCAGTGAGGCCTGCGATAAGACCTTTGTCCATCTTTGCTCATTTGGAATTCATAGGTAGAATAATCCCTTCCCTCGTAATTGTTTCATGGCTGTTTCTCTGCTGCTCGGTCACTCTGTGTTCACCCTCAGAGTTTAGCATTCAGCTGCAACTAAAGATGTAAGTGTCCAAATGAATGTGGCGATGTACAGGGCCACAAAGAGCACTAATCTGAACTGACCTCAGTGGATTGTTTCAGGGAAGTTGAGGAAACTACGGGACAGATTAGGCTGCAGAAAGACAGAGGTGATGCAGCCAGAGATTAGTCATGTACTAAGCAAGGATCGTTTCACCCCCTGTGGACCACACACTAACAGTGTAGCCATGTCACTATTGTCTCTGAGCCACCATCACTGTGGACTCATTGGCTATTGTCTCTGAAATCCTCCGGCGTTTCCCAAAAACCTGGACTCAAGCCCATTGATTGGCACTTGTCAGGGCAGATAGAGAGGGTGACGTGTTGGGAAAGGCATCGATAAAGGAGGCCTGAAAGGAAAATCCCCTCCCCATGAATAATAATTTGAGAAGGATTTTCTTTTTTATTCCACCCTGCTCCTATTCTGCCATTCATTCAAGACATAGAGGAGTGAAGGCTCCGGGTGGCGTCAGTGAATGGCCTCGACACGTTGATTGTCTCGTTGATGCTCATCCCTTTCTCAAACATGCAAAGAAAGAGATACAAGTCCAACCTTATTGCCTTTGGCTGGTGCGCTGCATGGCAAAGGGCAGGCGGTGTGTGTTGTGGGCGGTGTGTGGCCTTTTTTCGAGATCAGCGAGGGGATTTGACTTGGCCACTCGCAGCCAAATCCAGCTATCTGCTGTGCTCAGATGCTGCGGTTGGTATGGTAACCTGCTCTGTGTGTTTTAGATGGGCTGTTGTTTTCAGCCTGAACTAACCAGCAATCACGGCTGTGCATTCATGGATTAGGCCACTGCAGGTTAGGATAGGAGGGCTTCAAAACGAATAAACTGAATACTGAATCCTTTCACCCTGATATAAAGATTGTGCAGGTTTGGAATCAGTCAGAAGAAAATATATATATAAACACCTCATAAATCACGGTATGAAGGGGATACATGAAGATGAAGGTGATTTTAATGTCGTCTTTATATTTTAGAACAATCAGTTTTAAAGTCTTGACAAATGGACACCCCCGTTCATATGCATCACAGTAGTTTGGTCCACCACCTACTGTTCACTAACTGAAGTCTGCGACTTTTTCTACAGTCATCAGAATTAAACACTTAGCAGCCACCATATTGTTTCGGGACAGCTGCAACTCCATATTTATGCAGACTGGAGGTCTCTCTGGGAATGATTTGGGGCTCAAACACAGGCCTTCTCCCAGGCAGCATATGTTACATAGTTTTCCTGCCTATGCAGCTGAGCTGTTTTGATGCCCAGAGTCTATTTGCTAAGGGGAATGTAATTTTCTTTGTAATTAGCCATTTCATGGCTAGTAAAATTAAAGATAAAGTTTTATTTAATGCTTTGACTCCCTTAAGTAAGGCGCCATCCACACTGAAAGTGATTTGCAGTGGCATGGCGACCAGAGACAGGAAAGACTGGGAAACTGGGAATATGGGCCCTGGACTTTAAAGGAGAGCGATGGAAGATGTTTGGAGTTGACCATAAACACTAAATAAGAAATGAATTATTGATTTTAGGCAGAGGAAAACAGATGAGTCTGGTTAATCATGTCTGTTTTGATGTTTCTTTTGTTCTTATGAGGGCTGTATAAAGTTTTGAGTCAAATTTGTCATTTCTTAATTAATGAATCAAGATGATTGATAAAATGAATTGTAACCAAAGCTTTTGTTTTCCTTTTGAAATCGTGTTGCTTCTCATCTCATTTGTCATCGTGTCACTGTTGAAGTTTTTTGTTGCATATGAAACAGAATGATAAATTTTTTGCTCTGAAGATGAATACATTTCTCCGTCTTTCACCCGTTTTGATGACATTGGGGCTTCAGAAGGACGTGGAGGCGTGTGATTGTGTGCACTGTGGTGGAAGACAGCCTGTCAAATGAGACATGGCTACATCAATCTGAGCTGCTGACCTCTGCACGCAGGATAAATGAACGCTCGCCACCACCACGTTCGTGAGGCTTATTGAATCCAATGTCCATCATCTACTCGACCGGTCGAGCTTTCTCCTCTTAATGAATGGACCCGTCTCCTGATGTATCACATTTTGAATTTTCGCTCATGTGCTAACAGAAGAAACACTCGTGTTTGCAAAAGTAGCACGAAGAAAAGAGTCTGAAACTCTAATGGAAACTGTCGCAAAAGACAATTTGAGGCTCCTTTAAGCTCAAGTCTGCATTGATGGCGCTCTTTGTCTCTACGCTTCTACACCAAGAAGTGTATTCTGTGGACTTTGTATTTGGAGATAATGGGACTCGTAATTGGCTGGTCAGTGACAAAATAGATGGCTGTTTAAGTCTGGCTCTTTAGTGCGGCACTGAAAAGACTGAAGGAGATGTGACTGCAGCATTCGAAAAAACAATTTGATGAGAATTAGTGTTAGCTATTAACAGCCTGGAAATGGGTTTTAGTGCTTTCTTCTAAGTGGCTCCTTCCTCGAGAATCATGAATACAAATGTGTTTCTTTTGCAGCACTGTGATGTTTAAAGGGTTAAAATGTAGAGAGTAAGCATGGTAGAGCCAGGTCTTTCTTTTTAAATGTATATTTCATGTTGTATGCCTTCACTCCAGGTTCCCACACAGGCGAAGGGGGCCCAGATGAGGAGGAATCCAATTATCCAGGATGGAGGGACCAAGCTGAGTCCCCGGCTGGAGGGAGAAGGCCTGGGAGTCTCGAGGATAAGGAAAGCAAGATGGAGGAGAGGAAAGCAAAGGTGCTGAACGTGCTTTCCAAACTGCAGGACGAAACGCCTCGACAAAGCAAAAGCAGCAAAGGCCACTCAAACTTCGAAGATTGTGAGTTTATAAAAAAAATCTCAGAATGGTTAAAGTATCTTTAGGTTGTGTCCTGGCAGAGATTTTTCCATGTGAGTCTTATAAATCTCTGTGGCGATGGCATCTTAATGAAAAAACACCCTCAGGGAACAGCTTCTTTCCCCACCACGACCTCTGTAATATTTCAAAACATCGGCAATCTCTACGGTGTCACGCTCTGTCTTTGACCAAAATGGGGGCGGTGTTTATGATATCATCAAATGTAAATAAAACCTTGAAGAAGACCGTTTTTCTCACCATAAGCACTTGAAATAATCGTTTGGAAAATTAGGTCCCCTCCCTTAACTTTAAGGGAGGAGGGGACCTACTCCCTTAACAGTACTTAAAGTATTGTTTGTAAAAACATGTCACAAAAGGCCAGAGACCGGTAACTGGAACTGAACCCAAGCGCAGTACCCAGAGCAGAGGCAGAGAAAAGGTTTTAACAGAGTTTTATTGATCAACACAAGGATAATATGTAGTAGTGACAAACGGTACAGGATTTGGGTGGCGTGGCAATGTGGCTGGGGCAAAACAAAGGGGCAGGACTGAGAAGGAAACTGGAGCGGGAACAGTCACATTTGCAGGTGAGAGATGGATGTGTTGAAGGAGAGGCGGCGTAGGTCCGGGTGAGTTTGATGATGTGGATGTGGCTGAGCTGAGATCCTTGTGGTTCCAAGACTGAGGGACTGCAGGAGGGCAGGCAGGTGAGGCAAGGAGTGAATCCCAGGAAACGGAGAGGAAAATCCAAAGTCCAAAAGGCTGTGCGGTTTAAAGCCGTGGAGTGTCTGGGAGCAGCAGGGTAGTCGATGAACTGGTGGAGAAGAGATGTCAGCACAGCGCTTAAATCTCCCAGCCTAATTAGCTCAGTCAGCTCCAGGTGGTAGAGGGTGTGGTGGCCCTGCCCATGGGCGGAGACCAGGGAAGTTCAAGAACCTAGTGGAAGTTTCCAGCCACTCACCCAGACCATGACAAAACAGTTTCAAATCTTGCAGAATTAACTAAATACATCAATGCGATGTGTTTCCAAAACATTTGTGTGTTGTATTGAAGAGATATCAGCTCAACATAAAAAACTGCTGGGCAGTGCTTCTGTGTATTACCGGTTCATACCACAAGATGGTGCAGTGTTTAGTTTAACCCTTATTTAACCAGTCGAGTCATTAAAGCTTTGAAATTTTATACTACGGTTCGGAGCCGCGGACCTGTTTTATATATGCGTGAATATATACAAGATCGCTGCAAAAAGTGCAGCCTTACCTAATGTCCACCCTGCTGTTACTCATTTTATATTAAGATTTAAAAATCTAGTTGGTATTGGTATGGCGAGTAACCTTCAGTAATAGTAATAAATTACAAAGTAATAGTACATTCATGTAGTTGTAAAAAAGCATGATAATATAATAGGTAATCCAAAGTATTGAGAATACGTTACTGTCATTGAGTAACGTAACGGAATACGTTACAGAATAAATTTTGGGGCATGTATTCTGTCATCTGTAGTGGAATATATTTTAAAAGTAACCTTCCCAACACTGTCTGTATATTTATAAATCTATATATATCAGAAGTTAAACATTCAAAACTACCTCCTCACTGTCCCTGGTGATAACATTTTATATTAATACTGCAGAAGCTAATTACAAAACAGCACTTGAAATAACAGCCATAAATAGCTCTATTTCCCATCATGTAGATTGAACTTGACCTGAAATGAGCTGTTCATTGTTGTCCTAACATCTCATTGAGCACACATAAACTCATTTCTGTTTCTTCAGTGGCCACTTAAAGCTGCCTAACAGCTGTGTGTACAACCACTGCATTTGGATACCATTAAAGCTTGAAGTTATGAAGTGTGGCACCTAGACTGATGGGTGTGCAGGTGCAGGGAGCTGTAGCTACCTGCTAGCTGCCTCCCATTGGACCAAAAGGGTTAATGGGTGATGTCCTAGTGGTTACATCCATCTTTTATATACAGTTAAGTTGGAGGTGCAATAAAGCTGGTGTCTGGTATTTTGCTCGTTTGTGTTGTTGTGTTTGCACATCTCTGTTGCTTGTGGGGCTCGCACACAAGAATTTCACTCGCATGTGCTGTGCCAGTGTGCCTGCACATGTGATGTGACAATAAAAGTGATTTGATTTGATTTGATTTGGTAAGCATTTTGGCATTCCTCCGATCGTGTCATTTCACTGTTTGTTAACATGTTGAAGTTGTTTTTGCGGCCATTTGCATTTTAAATTCTATACACCTTGTAAAGCGTTTACAGTCTGAACTGAAAAATAAACACAGACAGACATCAGCCTGGTTGAAAATGTTAAGTGTTATTCTTAACTGTTAGCAATTAGCAATATTTGAAGGCTGAATCTGTCTGTCTGCCAACCCTCTTCTTTGCCTCACTTCATAGACGATGCATAAAAAACACAAACGCATTTACCAACACTCCTCTCGACTCCAAAAATTTACCCTCAATTACAGCACTTGATTTTTACAATTGCCTTTTTTCTGCAAGCAGGAGTTTTAGCCAGGAGTTCTCGAGTTTCCCTCAAGTGCCTAATTTCTGGCATCCGAGCCTTTGTAAGAGCGCTGGGGACAGCAGCTCCGACAATAAGCATCTACACCTAAGGTCAAGTCTGAAGGGGCTGGCCCTCTGCGGAGGTCAGTCAGGTCAGAGTTGGCATGTGAGTGTTGGCACCCATGAATAGGACTGATTGGACAGGTTTGTTCAGAGAGTAATCAAGCAGGATGGAGAACCCAGCAGCTGGCCTCGCTACTTTGCAGAAAGGTTATTACTAATGGAAAGCCTTTGTGTTGTTACAGGAGTGTGCACTGTGGTTACTGTGTGTGTGTGTGTGTGTGTGTGTGTGTGTGTGTGTGTGTGTGTGTGTGTGTGTGTGTGTGTGTGTGTGTGTGTGTGTGTGTGTGTGTGTGTGTGTGTGTGTGTGTGTGTGTGTGTCTACTGTCACTGTTTATTTTTGACCGGAGCATGACATCTGTTTTCAGAGAAATGCTCCTAAAACACACTGTGAACTGGATTTTCTCATTACCTCATTATCAAACAATAAACGGGTGTCAGGGCTTGGTGGATACAAAAATTGAGGGAAAAGAGAGTGACTATTGACTGATTGCTATGCCCTAACCACAGACTGCTTTCTCAGATTCTGCCTCAGACCATTTATTTCAAACCCTCTCCACTCTCTCACTATATTCCACTCTTGCAATCTAATAAGGCTAAATATAAATCTCAAAAACAAATGATAACATTCAAAATACCTTTGCTCAACTAAATACTAAACCCCAAATTTCACTCAGTCGATCCACCAATGTCTGTAGCATCAGATGCTTTATGAATGTGCCCTTGTGGTCAATTAGACTAGGAAAGAATGGTAAATGGTCTGTATTTGTATAGCGCTTTACTTGGTCCTAAGGACCCCAAAGCACTTTACACTATACACAATCATCCACCCATTCACACACACATTCACACACTGGTGATGGCAAGCTACATTGTAGCCACAGCCGCCCTAGGGCGCACTGACAGAGGCGAGGCTGCCGGACACTGGCACCACCGGGCCCTCTGACCACCACCAGTAGGCAACGGGTGAAGTGTCTCGCCCAAGGACACAACGACCGAGACTGTCGGAGCCGGGGCTCGAACCGGCAACCTTCCGATTACAAGACGAATGCCCAGGTTTTTAAAGCTAGATTTATCACATTTACTATATTTAAATATACTAACACTTATACACTTATTTGCTAACAATAGAAAGCACAAATGCTCTGGATTCTGTAACACTAGTGAGATAATCCCATTAAAAGTTCTCTAGAAAGCATCGCATGCACACCTGTCAATCAAATTAGCCCCACTCCAACATAACACCTCGATTACATCCAAACAGGTGATTAAAAAAAGTGAATGGTGTAACTGTGTGTATTGTGAATGTAAGCCCAACACGGGGCAATGGCTGGAAGTGAGCAATAGCTATAAACCTATGTGCAGTACATCATTTGATATTTTATATTTGGACTATGTTAAGCTTCACTGTCCCTTTTAAATAAATAAAGAATTATAAAATGCTAAAATTAAAGGACTTCCTGTCCACAGAGACCAAACCTGTTGTTGTACCAGGCTGTGAATGTGTTGTTTTAATACAGTTTTTAAAAGTAATTCTAATAAAAAAAATGTACGTACATTAATAAAGTAACAAGACTCTCAAGGGGTGAAAAAAAAAAAAACCCTTGAGATTTTTCTCTCCATATTATGAACGTCAAATAAATCCAGTTAGTTTTGAAATCTTTTGTCTTCTGTAAAAAAAATAGACTCCTTGTATTGATGCAACATGAAGGATTCTTTCATTATTTTTCAGGTTTAGAAAAACAGTTTTGGTTAGAATTAACACAAAATTATTAGCATTGAAAATTTAATTAACACTGAAATATGTTGAAATTATGAAGGCACTCAGTGACTGTGCTTGTGTGATTGGCTGCTGTGTTTTCTCTCCTGGCTCATTTTTGTATTTTTGTCTGCCAAGGGTCCTTTTGTTTTCTCGTGTTTGTCCTTGTGTGTGGCTTGTATCTGTATGTCTGTGAACTCCCTCTGGTTCATTCTTGTAACTGTGGCCCCTCATTAGTCTCTAAAAAGGACATAATTGTTGTTGTTTTGTTCGGCACCGAGCCCTTGCCAAAGGATTCCCAAAATCCACCCCCACCCCTACACCTGTAATGTTTTTGTCCATTCAGTCCCGTGACACTCCAGGTTGTCATCAGTCAGCAATCGCTGCCATGCGCCTCGTGTCTGGAGTCATTCTGCAGAGATGAGTCAAAGCAGAGACAGTATGTACACAGGCACAAAGAGAAGATTTTATGTGATGAGCTGTTGGTTTCTTACACAACAGAAAAAAAAGTAAAACCTTTTTCACCTTTGATCTTCTGTGCCCCCTTTTTATAGAATAAGTGGCACCTAAATAGTGCTTCATATGCTTCATGTGCCCTTTTTTATGCTGGGACTCTACTAAAGAGAATCTTTTTTTTTTCCTGAAATAAGCTATTATGGCTCCTGATTCCCCGAAAGCTTTGGAAAGGACCTCCTGCTTTTGAAAAGTACTGTGTGTACTTTCTGGGCATGCCATGCCTGGGTAAATGACCTTATTGTTATGGACACGAGCAGGTAAAGAAAAACTCATCTAAGCTCTGTGACCACAGCATGCAGAAAGAGGATGCCACACCCCAGATTCATATTATTTTTACTTGAAAGCAAACATAAACTAAGCTACAAGAGGCGCAAAAGAAACAAAATGACGTAATGCAAATAAGCCAAAAAAAAATTCCTCCCTAAACCAGTTAAAAACTAAAAATTAATTAAAACTATGAGAACAGGAAACACAAAGGATATATACTCAGAAGTCTATCAAAACATACAAGCTTAGCATGTAGCAGCTGTCTGATCTAAGAGACAGGCTTCGTTTCCAACCTCCCTTAAATAAGAACAGGATAACCTTTCCCATTACTTACTCCATCATGTCACACCTGAGAATGAGAGGGAGGAGGTGAGGAAGGGGGTCAAAAAGAGGGAATCCTGACTGAGAAGAACCTCCTTTTCACTGCTTGTATTTATGATGTCATTCTTTTGGGCATTAAACACCGCTTGTATGAACGTAGATGGACCAGTAACTCTCTTCTCACTAATGATAAGGACCCTAAGAGACCTTTTAAAGGCCTCCACTTCAGGGTTCATGTCAATTCCAATTCACCGTGGGTACTGAAAGCCTTGAACTCCAGTTCCAAAAACTGTTTCAAATGAACAAATATAAAACAACATATGTAGAAATGGATTGAAATTAATGAGAAATATTTACTTTCTCAAAAATAAAAATCTATTTACACTCAGAATTACCTTGCAACACAAAACAACAAGACAGGAAGGTTATAGCTGATATTCAGATGAAAACTGAGGTTTTCAGCTGTGATTTGAACTGTGTCAAAGAGTCTAGCTGACAAAGTTGTAGTGCTAATGAGTTTCTGGACTTCTAAAAGCCACTTTGGGCTCCATTCACCTCTATCTCCAATGGACAACCCAAGCGGATGTCAAGTAGTTGTGGTTTCCTTTGTGTTGCTAAAGCGTGCCTGTTAGCCAGCGGCTGGCTGTGGTGGAAGGGACCCTGTGGGTCTCTGATGAATGCCATTGTTGATATGGAACACCTGCCAGCCTTGAAACCAGCCTCACTTTGACCCCACCCAGTAACACCACCACCACCAGCCCACATTACTGCTTTCTACCTGTGGGTTGATGTCTAATTGTTGGCTCCAAACAGTGAATTAAAGAGAAAGTGAACAAGAAAGACCAGTTGCTTAAAGAGCAGGTAACAAGAGGTCATAGAAATAGTTACGTGTTTGCAGGGGGATGTCCATAGTGTGCGTTCAGGTACAGTGCTTTTATGTAAGCCCTGTTTGTTCAGCCTTTGGTGTGGCATACCTCTATGTATTTACCATCAGTCCAGAATGACTAGGCAAACAAACAGCTTGTCTATTGATGAGCAGGAGCGTGGAATATGCCCGCTGTATTCATAAGAGAGAAAAAAAAGAAGGGAGAGAGCAAAGTAAATCTGTCAAAGCGTCTATTATATGGTGTCCAAACAGAGAGTGCCCTCGACAATGGCCTTATTAATGGCACAATGTCAAGGAGCGGCAGGGCAATAATAGCAAATGATTTGTCTTTGTAAGGTTATCTCTGGAGATCAGGTATTGCAGCAAAGCAGATGATTTGGACTCTTGGGAGCATATCAGGAGGATCTGCGGCAGGAGCTGATTGGTCGTAGGCGTGTGTGCATGTGGAAAGCGTAAGTTGTGGTTTGTGGTGAGGCCGATGGCGTGCAGCCAGAATCAGGAGTGTGGCCGCTACGTGCGTCTTTGTTTGTTTTCCTACCAGAGCTTTAACCCCCCCCCCCCCTTCAACACACACACAAACACAGTCTTTTTGGAGAAAGTGAGGGGTGGAGTCATGAGTCCATGTAGAAACAACAGAGGCTTAAGGATAATGCTGCTGTGCCGTCACCTGTTTTAGCACGGTAGTACCTAACTCTGCTACACTGTGTTTTGAACACTGGTGACCTTTAAAAAAAACTGTTGCATTTAAAGTTCTTGCATTTCCCATGTTTGCAACAATTATGATTATAATGTAGTCTTTCACCACAGTCACTGATATGACAAAATTACACCTCACTTCTTGTTTTCTGTTTTCTAAGCTCCTTATTTACCTGCTAGTATAGAAAACAAGTCGGCATTCTGAAGGTGTTTTTAAGCTCCATAAATGTTTTCCATGTATCCAGTGATACAATTGCCTGCCTGTAACTTAGTTTCTTGTTGTAATTTAGTCTTTCTGGACTGTGAGTGAATGGTGGGCTACAGTTCCTCTTAAACAATATATTCTATTAGGCCATTTCTAAATGTGATGTAGGCTTTGAACTGACATAAGGAGACACAGAACCACCTCAAAAAGACTCTGAACCACCAAAAATGTACCTGCGATGTTCCCCCTTTACTCCCGATGTGATCTCCTGTGCTGTTCCCTCGTGTCTACACCTGCAGTTTGTATTTTGTGGATTTAATATCAACTAATAAATGTAATTAATTTAATGCGTAATGTGACATGCATTGAATTTGTGAGTACAAAGATAACAGGTTAGCTGTTTATTCTTTAATATTAATCCTTTGCAGGCTGAGTTAAATATGCATGAGTTGTCTGTTGTAACTCTGAACTCAGGTAGGTTTCATGAAAAATGTACAGGTACAGGGGGAACGTTATTGCTGTTGCACAACTTACTCATACATTTGACTCTATGTGTTCAGTATAGACTGCACCTCCTGCTGGTGTATCATGTGGAGGCTGACATCGCCACCTCATCTATATTCTATATATTCAATATTATTGTGTAATGACACGCTCAAAGCTCCTCTCACCTGCTTAACACATAGGGTCTCATCACTTTTACAGAATCATCTCATTTTTAAGGACCCATTTCTCATAGATTTTATCCTGTCAAAACATGTTTATCTGCTTCTGTATGAACGCACTTTGTTCTAAATCTGCGCTCTTAATCACATATTTTAGTCCCGTATATGTGGGGCATGTTTCACCCTGACATCTTCCTGCTGTTAAAAACGAGGTCACCTCCTCTCTGCTGCTGAATGTGACCTTTGTTGAAGGAATTATGGATCACAGCATACAGTGTGATGATGAGCAGAAACAAAAGTCTGGGATTAAGCGGGAAAGAGAGCAACAAACAAGTGGACACGTTACAAACACAATGAACCCCTCTGTGTGCCCGTGTGTTATACATCACAGCCTTACATTGTTTTACAGAGGTGTTTTTGTGTAGGTATGCACAAATTGAATGTGGGCTGTATTTTAAACTTAAGGCATTAAAACAGTCAGAACTGGGTGTGATGATCTGTTTTCACATATTTCACTTTTGTCACGGCTGGCGGAGTGAGCCGTGTGGTGTGGAGGAAAGGGAGGACCCAAAATGCAGCAGTGACTGATGATACGAGTGAAGTTTATTTACAAAGTGACAATGGCAGAAACAGGCAGTGAGGCATGACAAAACAACTGAAGAAACCTAAACTGGGAGAACTAAATGACAAACCTGAGACCATACAAAAGGGGTGCGGGGCAGAGAGACGCAGAGACAGGAACACCATAGAACGCAGAGATACACGGAAGAATGCAGTGATACATGGATGAACGCAGACGAGCCGACAACGAACACAGACCGACACCCACTAAATATACACACACAAGGTAATCAGGTAATCACACACAGGAGGGAAGAACAGCTGAACCTAATACACCTGGGGACTGGAGGAGACAAGCTGAACACAATAACAACAGACACAGACCTTCAGAACAGAACAGGAAATCCAGAACACGAGCCTTCAAAATAAAACAGGAAACAGACTGATGTACAACACAACACGGGGACATGAACAGAGCACCAAGGACAGACACAGGTAGGGCTGACAATACACCAAACTTCAGGTTAACCCTAACTAATACAGATCAGAAAAAACGCAAAACGCTGGGTCAACGACCCAGGACCATGACAACTTTTACTCCCAGAAAAGCACATTTTTATGCTTAACCCTAAAACTTACCGGAATTTTTTTTGTAAATACAGCACACACTTTAACCAAGTGTAGTTTTCCTGCTGAAACTATGATATATCCTGTTACATGCTCAGAGTTGAGGGGGGGATATTTCAACCCTCCCCCATGCACTTTGAGGGCTTGTCATTCTTTCATTTATTTCATTAAATATACTCAAATTACCATAGAAAAACTATGTTTTTAATCCAGGGGTCACGTGGTAACGTTTTGCAGATTTGTCTGATTTTACATTTGTGTCTCTAGTATGCTGTTCAGTTACAAGACCGGACCGTTTTGCTGTTTCTATTCAACAAGTGAAAGCTAAGGGGAAAAAGGTAACTAGCTTAGAATTTGTGGGGAAACGAATTAAACCCATTATCGAGCACAAATTCCACCAAAGCGTTAATTTAAAATACTTTGGTGGTTAAATTATAAAGGACTGGTAACCTTAAGAGCAGAAGTTATTAATAGCAGATATTGAGACTCAGGAAGGGCAAAACACAGCTAAATCAAATGAATATAGGAGCTGCTGAAAGTAGCTTTATTAATGGTTTATTAACAGTGTTAATATGCAGAGTAATTGGTAACTAAAATCTTTAACATCTTAGGACCTGGCGTTCACATGTGTGGACATCACATTTTGGGTTGTCTAGACCAAAATACTAAATTTTGCTCTACAAGGGCCTGATATCCACTAAAGAGGACATTATACTGCCACTTTTCTATCAAAATTTAAAGAGAATGTCCTTATGTGTGGCTCTTATTTTTATCAGAAACAAAAATCAGGTAAAAAAAAAAAAAAAATCATGTCATTCTTTGTTTTTACATTCATCAGGTCCCAATTGGCCCAAATAGCAAAAAGAAATTAAAAATACATGCCATGAAAGAGTTTGGGTCTTAGGAGGTTAACATTCATGGCCCTGCTGCTGCCAGCCTGCAGTAGGATTTATCAGAAACCTGCCAAATATAAAGAGCTAAGGGAACTAGAGAAGCAGTTTATCTGCATACAAACACGTATTTATTTTTTTGTTGTTGTTGTTGATTCAGGTGCTTTGTGCCTATTTAAAACAAACCTCCGGTGGTTTTAACGTTTTGAAGAGGAGGTCAGATAATTAACTTTTATTGGCTTAGCTCAAAGCTTTTGATAACAAACATGATTAAAAAGATGTCGTAAACTCTTCTTTCACTCCACCTGGATTCACTTTCTTGGTCGCAGCAAAGAGGCAGGGCTTTAAATCCACCATGAAACAGATGCTGCTGGGCATGACTTGGTCATGGTGACTTTATTTATTACATGTTTGTTTCCTTCATTACAGTCCATCTACTTCTAGTTGCACGTGCGAGTGAAACGTTTCACTACCGAGTGCGGCACACGCATTGTCCACTTCCTGCTTTGTTTTCCACAGCACTAAGACAACCTCTGTATTTACTACAGACTGCAAGAAACAAGCGAATAATTAATGAGGGTTGCATCAGCCGTTATTCAGAGCTGTGATTACTAGAAACAGCATCAATATTTGCCATAGAGGGAAATATAAATCATACACAGACTGATAACGGTCAGTGGAGCAGTCAGAAGTATTTTTCATCTGTCAGCTGCAGACGTTGGAAACAATGTCCGAGGGTGTGTATTAAATGAGCTGTGACCTGCGGCTCTGTGCCGGTGCAAGAGCACTGACTTCACGAGAGAAAAGAAACAAAACAGAAAAACAAACGCCGGTAAAAGAGTGAACCTCCCTGCTCATCATCATCATCATGGCCCCATTCTTCCTCTTTCAATTGCAACTGAATCGCCTCGGTCTCATTACAGATTATGGCCTCAACAGAGTGACTCTCCCCTTTCTCTCGCCTTTCTCCACACAGTCCCTCTCTTGATTAACATTTTCTGCTAGGCTTCACACCAAAGGCACAACCTGTGCGCTTTAAAGGCAGGGTGAAAAAAAAGCCATCGAGCGCTGGAGTAGAATCAGATAAGGCTATCAGGCAGGAGGCTTTACTGCCTCGGCTTTGTCCCGCTCCTCCACCCGGCCTCGCTTCCTCCCTCAATCTCTCACTCCACTGCACCTTTTGTCCAGCCTGATTCCCTGACAGTACGCTCTTCTCAGCCGGGGACCCCCCAACCTCCTCCAGCACCACTGCACTGTGAGCCTGAGCGCTGCAAACAGCAGCTGAAAGAGAAGGCGAGGCTGATGTTGAAGGTGAAGCCCCAGCAAACGGCTTTAACTCTCAGAACAAGCCTCATTCAGCGTGTTTCACAGAAACAAGTGGAAAATAAAGTGCAGTTTTCATCCGGAAGCAGTACTTAGAGGACAGTTTGGCCCCAGATTTCATTCATGTGAACCATTGGCTCTGGTGAAAGCTGAGAAAAGTTCCTACCTGACACCATCAGAATCAAGTGATTTATTCATTTATTTAGCTTTTATATTGTAACATTAATATATGTTTATGAGGCAAAACGTATATATAATATACTGTTGTTAATAACAACAGGTCTTGATCTAAGACCAAAATCTTGCTTTGTTACATAAAACTTCAGATGCATTAACATCATGGGATATAGCAGAGTTTCAGTAGCAAAACTTCATCAATTTAATGTCTCAGATTTAGAGTTAACATGCTTGAATATTTGTGCACAAATCTGCCATATTGTTTTAAGTTTAAGTTTTAAGAATGCAAGCATGTTTGTAGCTTAACGCGTATCATTAGACCAGGCAATGTTTCCCATCTTCTGAGAGCGTGTGAATTGTAGCCTGTAGAGGAATAGCACCTGGCGTGGTCTTCTGCTGCTGGAGCCCGTCTGCTTCAGGGTTGTGCTTTCAGAGATGCTCTTCTGCATAGATGTAGCGAGTTTTGTTTTACGTACTTTAGCCTTTCTGTCAACTCAAAGCAGTCTGGCCACTCTCGTGTGACCTCTGACATTTTCACCCTGAAAACTGTCCATGCATACACTGAATATAATATATATTGTCCCGTCCCGTTGAGTGTAATTTCCTTTGCTAAAAAGAGGGGGGGGGGGGAAGTATTCAGTGGAGTTTTTTTTTTATGTAGATTGTGGCTTCCTGTATTAGCTGTGTTGTCATATATTTCTGGGGTGAAGTCTCAAAATATAAAGTCTAATGGAGTGCAAAAATTAAAAAAAAGAAAAAAGATCCTGCCTGAGTAAATGATCGGAAAAATTATTTTAAAAATGCACCTTATATACGCCTGGATGGTTTTTATTATTAGCGGTATCAGTGTGTGTGTGCGTGTGTGTGTGTAACCTCATATTGTCATTGTGGACTCACAGACGTCAGCACAGGTCAGCTGCTCACTCTCCTCCAGATGGTCAGTGAACCTCAGCCTCCTCAGAAAAAAGAGGAGGAGGATCCATTCACTGTGTCACACAAGGTGCCAGTTCACTTCAGCAGATTGACAGGTGCACTGATGCAGCCACCGAGGAGGATGAGGAAAGCCTTTAAATCCCCGCCCGGGCCCGCTGCAGGCCGAGCTGCGGCTGCACGCATGTGTCCCTCCAGATCCTCGTCC
Organism: Rhamphochromis longiceps; assembly: GCF_057381845.1. Lineage (NCBI taxonomy): Eukaryota > Metazoa > Chordata > Actinopteri > Cichliformes > Cichlidae > Rhamphochromis > Rhamphochromis longiceps. The sequence continues at coordinate 25,439,146 of NC_140573.1, read as the reverse complement.
CGCACCCTCGTCTCATCGCAGATATTTGCAAACAGATGCGAAGAAGGCAGGCCGCCTTGCTTTTTTTGATTAATCAAGCTTTAACAAGTCAAGTTGACTGGATGCGAATGTAACATTTAGCATGTGAAAAGAGGAGGCCTGGTTTTGATTAGGCCTAAGCTGATAAATGGCAGATTCAAACAGGCCCCCCTGCCATTGGAGAGAAACCCCAGAGGTCCAGAGGTTTAAGTCCAGACTGATATCAACTCTGTTGCTTCTCTTTCTTCTTCACACCAATGAATAGATCCATTATTCAGTAGACTCATTCGCATCTCCTAAATTGAAGTGGCAGCAGCTTAAAAGCCCCGTTTTCTAACCCCCCTTCTCGCTTTTTATACGGAGTCGCTCTCCCTAACAAATTTGCCTGCTGAAATATTCATGGGTGCGATTTGTCTCAGTTTGTGCCCCTCGTGTAATCATCGCTTTTACATTTGGGATTTTTGCACTGAATCAGGGAAATAAGCTCATGTTTTTCTCCTAATAGAGTATGTTTAAAAGGAGTTTACATGAAAGCGGCATAAAAACATCATTTAAAACAATATAGAATTGAATTTAGCAGATACTGTTTCTGTACTTTGCTTTTTTGCATGCAAAAGGACTGTATTGTAATCTGCTGGCATGCTTATCTCCCTTCTGTTTTCCTTTGGGTAGCTTTACATTGTTATAATAATGATTCTCACTCACAAGCTACAACTTTCTCTTTTTTCAAAATCAACTCCTAAAAAGAATTTTTTTTGTACATCTTGTAAATAAACTCCAGCTTGATATACTTGGTATCTTGGGAAACTTGTAAATCGACAGTTTAATTAATGCCCCATAAAAAAATACATGTTTTTTTTAAAAACTCTTCTAGAAGGCCAAAAGTGATGCCTAGAAGATTAGCCTGGTTTTAAAATAAAAAGAAGACCGTTCATATGCCAGAAGTTGTTTTGACCAGCCACCAATTCCATATGGTGATCAAACAGCTGGGACATTTACCCCAAATGTGCCAAAAAAAATGCACAGCAAGTTATCAGAAAAGACTTTGTTGCCACAACAATGCAGTCCGATGGTCTATAACTCAAAAAACCTGAAGGTAACATTTTGTCTGGCTTCATTAAATATACTAAAGTCAATATATAAAAACAGCTGAGCCTCTGAAAAGCTGAAAAGCTCCGTGTAGTTCCACTGTAGAGTTTGCATGGAAACCTGCCTCCCAGTAGACCCACATGTGGACAAACTGCCGTCAGTACAGGGAAGCATATCGTTATTGGGTTGACACTAGAGCGAGGGTCGAAACTTTGTTTCTATCTAAGTTCAGTATGTAGGCCAGAGAATTTTGTTAAAGCGATTCATTTTTTAAAATGAAGAAATAGAACTGAAGTTGTAAACAACACAAGTTGACATCACCAGAGTTAAATGTTATGCCTTTGATCTTCGAACACATCTGGAAACAGTGTTTTGTTTTGTTTTTGTTTTTTAAGTCCTTAAAATAGAAGAAATTTAAAAATAGAAAGCAGAAAAGTTTGCTATCACAGAAACCTCAGAAAAGTGGTCAGTCTAGGCCAGTGGTTCTTAACCTTGTTGGGGGTACTGAAGCCCACCAGTTTCATATGCGCATTCACTGAACCCCTCTTTAGTGAAAAATAAAATGTGATTTTTTTCAAATTCAAGACAGATATGTTTTTTACTGGTGTACAAAATGAGCCGTGCATGTCACGGCGGAGGTTCTGCCGAACCCCTGAGACCGACTCACCGAACCCCTAGGGTTAGTGTTTTTCCTAAGTAGAAATGATTTAATACAAATGCTAATATTTCCCTCTAATATACTCAAACTCAGGAAAAACCTTTTCCCTATTCAACCACAGCAGTGCCGTTCATTTCGAGGCCTTGACCGCTGCATCTATTCATCTCACTTTCTGTCTTCATATAAAGACCCAGCAGCCAAGTGCCACTCTGACCCCCTTCCTCCCCTCCTTCGCTCCCTCCTCCCCGATCTTGGTCAACTGGACGTCCTGTGAACCTCTCGCCCCGTATTGTCCCCCCTCCCTGACCCCGGTGCGACCAGAGGAGAGAAATATTGCCCTAATCCACTCTGCACACACACACATGCACACACCGTGAGAAGCCTGACGTTGTTACTCGAGCTGCATGTTTCTTTTGACTATCACACATAAAGATGATGAATTCACCGTCTGAAATTTAGTATGTCTAAGAGTACAGTTAACATGGCTTCCCCTAGCTCTCAACTTTTGCCTTTGTTTTCTTCTCTTTCCAGTCGACTTTTTGGCAAAGTACTGCATTTTCAGTCAGGAGAAGCTGGCCGAGTACAAAAGGGCTTTTGAAGCAGTAAGTGAAAAGGGATTTAAACCCTTTATATTCCCCTTTTTCTTTTAGGATATTCTGTTTCACTCACTGTAATTTGCTGCTCTCCCTCCCAGAAATACAGATTTTTTTTCTCCTAACAGTAGCAATGGCTTGCAAAATTTAGGAAAACTGTAAAAATGTTTATCTCAGAATTTAAGAATTAAAAAAAATCACTTTTTTCCAGTTCACAATCACAGTCAACAAAGAAAACCAATGAGTATTAAAAGAAGGTTGAAACAGATTTCAGCCTTAAGAAAAGATTCTGCTAGTTAATTAATGTGATAATTCACACCTTGGTTGGATTCCTACAATATTTCCAAGGGTCGAAACGAAAAGTCAAAAGAAAAGACTTTAAATCTCAAGTTTTGAGTTTTTGTTTTGCTTTTTTGTAAAATATTTATCGTTTTTTCCACTTTAACCACTATGCTCTGCAACTGGTTGCCGAGTGGTTGCTGGATTTTGCTGGTTGTTACTAGGTGAAAGCACCAAAAGCCTTCTATGCTAGTGATTGCTTTGGTGGTTAGCATGGAAAACGGCGACTTGTCTGCAAACAGTTGACAACTACTCGCCAAGCAGTAGTGAAATGTGAAAAAGTATGAGGCAACCTGGAGTCTTTTTCCCTTCAAACTAAAAGTTCTACCTTACCGCCACAACCAACATGTTTTAAAAAGCGCAGTTTTTAGTTTGAAGGCAAAATGTTTCTGTTTCCAGTTTGCGTTTTGAAGTTTCACTACTGAAAAGACGACAAGTTGGCATCATTCATGCAAACTAGAGGCAATCTGCTACCAACAAATCTGGTGGTGTAACCTCGAGCAACCACTCTCCAACTAGTTGGGGAATACACGTTTTCCTCTAGTCCTGCGTGATTCAGGTTTTATATTCACCTTTATTCTTTAGTATATTCTCTTTCTTTCACTGTAATTTGCTGAACTTCCTTTTAGTAATAATGTAATTTTTCCCACTGATGGTAGTAAGGTTGACAATAAGTTGGCTTTTAATTAATCAGTTAATCCAATCATCCTCAAACTGGATGGATTTATTTCCAAACATAATAAAGAAAGTAAAGGTCAAGCTACAGATTTTAATCATCTATCACAACTTTCTGTTGTTTCTTTATATAGTACCCAGCATTTTTCCCTGTTTAATCCTTTAAGTTAAAGATGGTAATGGCAGTCTTCTTTTGCAGGAGGACAGTGACGGTGATGGCTACATCTCCTGTCTGCAGGTCCTCCTCGCTCTTAAAAACATCATCCCTCCTGAGCTGCTTTCCGAAGAGGAAGAGATCTACGTCTACAGGGTGGGTCTTCGCTTTGCCTGCACACGCTCACATCACACATTCACGACGCTTTAACAGTTGCATGGGTTTGCTTTTTGGATTTCTTTTCTTTCTTATTTTTCAGATCCTGGAGATGGTGGACTTCAGAGTGACAGATGGGCTCGTGGACCTGAGGCTGTTTGCTGTAATTGCAAGCCTGGCACAGAAAATTGCATCCATGGAGTAAGTGACCAACTAACACACCCCTCAGAGAAGCCGGAGGAGGAGTCGCTGACCTCCCATAAATAAGAATAAGACTGTGTATGCAAGTTTGTTCCAGTGATTTTGCCATCGTGTGTGGGACTCTCTTTGATCCACTTTACCTTTTTAGAAATGTTTTATACGACTTTAGAGGTCAAGGTTTCGAGTCTGGATGTGATAACTGTGCACTTTGCCCTTAAGGGCTGAAACCAATGTTGAATAGTCACCAGAATTTGACTTAATTCAAACTTATCTTACCATGAAAAAGTTAGATATCATATATATCCATTAATTTGGAAGAAAACAGCTAGAAAAATGATGCAAAAGCTGTAAAAGAGTTAAAAACTTTATTTAAAGAGCTGTGTTGTATTACTTTAAAAAAGTAATGCATTGCCTCCTTAAAGAGAGTAAAAGTTATATAATTACCAAATAAACAGTATAAAACTAACATTACAGCCACACCGTGACACAAATCCCTGTGCTAATGAAGGCACACGCTACTCTTTCTTTTAGTCTTTAGGTTTTATTACAAAGATGACCAATGAGTGCATCACAGGAAACACTGACTGCACTGTGGCCGTGAAGCAAGTCTGCTCAACTGGTTTTAGCTTTCGAAACTCAAGCTTTGGCTCTTTTCTTGTAAGAGGGGTCTTCATACACTCACTCTGGGGTCGTTGCCTACATGGACCGTCGACTACTGTGTCACAAACGACCGTTCTGTGTGTTACTCTCACGTGTGCTGTTGTTGGTGCTTGAAGGTGTCCACTTCAGACACTTTCTGGGCTTCTCATGCTGCTTTTTGGATCTCTGATGTTTTTTCGTGCTTCTCCCGTTCCTAAAGAGCTGTGGAGCTGGTCTGCAATTAATACATGAAAAAAATTCAACAATTTATTAATTAATTTATTTAAAACAACCCTGAAACAAAACAAAACAAAAAAATTCTCCTCATATCAAACACTCTACAATCCAGGGGCTGCTCGCTGTGTGTCTGTGTTTTTAGCCAAAAAGATATCAGGTGTTTTCACTCCTTTCTCACTTTTCACGGTGTAAACGGGAGAAAAAAGAATTAGCAGGCGAACAGATCGTGAAAATAACCGAACCCTGAACCCTGCTCGGGCGGCGCTCGGCCTCCGCGTCCTTGTGTCTCTGCATTGTGCCCCATATGTCGCAGATTCCCACACACAGCGATCTCTCGCTGCCCCGGGCTCTATAGCTTCCTACACACAGGAGAGTGTGGAGCCAAGCCAGCACCAGAGGTCCCCGAAGGTCAAGGCCTGCACCCAAAACCTTCACCCCAGAGTGAGAGCTCCCTCTCAGCGAGTACGGGGCCAGGGTCACGGGTCCTCTGATTTACGGCCAGCCCCTTTGTGTGGTGCATTAGAGGAGGCCTGTAGACTGGCTGCCTCGCTGGCACAGAAAGCCCAGGGTGTCTGTGCTCTATAGAGGCAATTATAGTAATGATAATGAATGTCCATATTAAACCTCTTTTCACAGAACTCCTTTCTGCGATTTAAATGATAAGAAGAGAGGAGATCAGCGCTCCTATCGCCACCTCCTAAACAAGGAGAAAACAATAGCATCCTTCTGCCGTCTCATCCCAACTGAACTCAGCTGATCCTCTTACCTGTTTCACTTAATCCTGTTGTCTGTAATCCTAGCTTCGAAATGAGCTGCAACAGTAGTTACACAATCAGCCTTTCTGATCATGAAGGGCTTAGAGGAGGCGGCTCCCTCATGTTCATAGATGTTTCTTGCAGTTTAACGGCACAGTAATTACACCCTCCTCCCCCGTTTGCTCTCCTCTTTTCTTTTCATCTTTAACTGTCCTCCCCTCTCGTGTCTCTCGTCTCTCCGGCTCTCTTTTTGCCTCCCTCTCACCCTCTCTGTGCTCTCCTGTTTTGGCCCTTGACTCAGGCCATCTGTCCCTGTGTGGCATTGTGCTTCCTCACAAGTCCACCTCACACAGCACCACATTCCCTCAGGCAGCATCACGTGGTCTGACGGGAAGCACATTACCATGCAGAATTCCCGAACGGCATCGAGCGGAGCCGGCTCATCCTCGTGCTTTCGCTGGAAGCTCACGCTGACGATCTCCCCACTACGTAAACTGTCTGATAGAGTTTCCCATCACCCGTCAGCCTGCTCAGAATATCCCAAAACAACCCTCAACTCTGTCAAGTCGAACTAGGTCAGGATATGTTTGCATCCCTTCACCTCCTGCTTCGCCAGCTCCCCAGCGAGGGGACCGCCAAAATTTGGGGAGTATTACGCAAGCGAGAAGTCTGCTGTGCTGGCCACAGCGGGGTGCCGGAGGAGGTCCGACAAAAGAAAATGGGTTAGGCTGCTATTATCCTCCCTGCAGTCCATCATCGGTCCCCTCGCCCCTCATTTACGCGAGCCATTATCACGCCAGTGTCCTTAGCGCACCAGCATTTGGACTCTTTTACTGCAAACCAAGTGCAATTAATAATCATTAGCTGCCCTGTCTCTCTTCATCCCCATCAAGCCCCTGCCTGCACCGTGGTTGGAGGACAAGGGCCAATCATGGAGCTGGGAGCACTCAGGCGTGCACTGCACTCGATGGCCTGGTGCTCAGCCATTCTTTGGTCTAACAGGCCATTGAGCGCTCGGCGAGGAGGGGCTCATTAACACTGGGCGCTCGTTAGAGAAGGGACGGCCGTCGCTGTGCCACACGCTGGACAGGAGAGGCCTGTGCCCACATAATCGGACCAGTCTCCCTCTAATTATCTGAGCAGACCTAGATTGTGCCAGTCTGCGACTTGTCACATTGCTGCAGAGTGTGCGTCCGGTCGCTGACACCCCTCCCCAAACCTCCACACGGACTCAAAACCAGAGCAGTTTTATCCGTTACTGTGGCGGGGTGTCCCCGTTTGCCCACGCATTGTTTGGCTACTGTGAACAACCACAATGGACTCAGAACATTTTACCATCACGTCTCCTGTAAACACGACGTCGCACAGGACAAACCCGCCAAAAAATGCCGCCAAAGTTTTTCCTATTTTTGGAGCGATTACATGACCACAATTATTTGTATTCACAACAATCCCGTTTGTCCTTAAAGGCCAGCTGCTCTCTTCTTTTACACTTCATGACTTAGTCAATAAAAGAATTAGTGCAGCGTGCTCTGGAGGCTCATGGAGCCACTTTGTGTCTGTATTATGAAATCAGAACAGGTTTGCAATCAAATAGCAAAACTATACAAACTGGAAATGTGTAAATAAACTTAACCCTAATCTGGTTTCCTCTGCAAAAAGTTGATCATATTTCTTCTTTTTTTTTTCAGTTATTGCAAAAAATAAGCTCTGTTGGAAAAACATATTTCAGACACTATTTGGTTTGGTTAGATGTAGGAATCTTCCAAATTTTAAAATAATATGTTGTTTTTATCTGTTTCAAAACATTAGGGAGTTTTTTTATGTGTCTCTTTTTAACTCTGTAAAGCCTGAACCATGAAATAACTGTCATCCATCCATCCATTCTCTAAACCTTATCAGAATCGGGGGGGGTTTGGAGTCCATCCCAGCTACCACAGGGCGAGAGGTGGGGTACACTCTGGACAGGTCGCCAGTCTGACGCTGGGCTGAAATAATGCCAAAATAAACCTCATGTATCAGATATTATACACTCGATGTTAAACAGTTAAACATGTGTCTCTGAAAACCATGAAACCTTTACATGTGAGTTTGGGCTGCAGAAATACAAATGACTTGACAAACAAATAAATAAATGCATTTAAACAATAAATTTAAAAAATGAAAATAAGGTTATAAATAGCTCTAAAAAAAAAAGCAGATGTTCTATGAACTAAATGATGTGCATCCACACGTTGTATAAGTGTGTGTCATACAGTTTGGTAGCTTGTATTGTGTATGGGATTATTTAGGGTCTTTTTTATGTTTTTAATCTTTAGGCCAGTAAACTACTTGTGTTTTTTCCCCTCTTATTTAAAAAGAATAATAAACAATTCTATACACACAAACAGCGCACGTTAGGCATTGAACATTACAAACATTTCTGGGATTGTTACTTTTGAGCTCATGGGTGTAAATCTTGTTTTAATGATCTGCAGTGTTGTAACCGGTGCTGGGTGTAACACATTCCAAACTAACATGTTACTGTAATCACATTACATTTGTCAGTAGTAATGTAGCTAAATTGTACTAACTTCATTAATTACATTACAGTTAATTGTGTTGTTACTCGTGTTACATTTACTCAACACTGAGTGTTCGCCAGCTCCTGTTCTCTGGAACCGGCTAGAATCACTGTGGCTCTTTGGGCTCGTTTCCAGCTTTGCATTGGATCTTGTGTGTCCTCATTAGGATAGGGATTTATGTCAGTATGTGGGACTGTAGCCTCAGGTTTATGTTGTTAGCTGGTAATTGTGTAGCAATGTATTTCAGGTCATGTTATAGAATAATGCCAAAGTAATGCAACAATTACTTTTTCCGGTGAGTAATTAAGTAACGTACTGCACTACTTTTAAGACAAGTAACGTTTAAGAAATCACATTTTAATTGTGAATTTATCTGACTGGCAGTAAAGCCTTATTTCAAAGCAGCTCTCAGATCCATTGTGATTTCACTTTATAGCTTTATAAAGATATAAACGTAGCTCCTCTCTTTCGGGAGTTTCCCAAAGCCTGAAAAATACCCTGATTACATCATCGGGGTAATCTCACTTTGGACTTGGAAACATGAGTTTAAAAGTGAAGATATTCTGGATGTGACTTCTCTACAGGTAGAATTAAACCTTGAAAAGTTTTCAGCTCATGTTCTTATTTTTGCTTTTTCCTTTCAGCGAGTTTATGCGATCGCTAATCAGCAGCATGGACTTCCGATCCTTGGAAGTGAGACTCTTCAAAGCTAAGGTGCAGTGAAAGCTTCCTTTGCCTCATGTTTACACTCTGGAGTTTGTTTTCATGATGTGCCCTCAATGCAACATCAGATTAACTCACACATTAGTCACATTTATTCCACACAAGCCGTCCCCGCCTCTTTTCATGGCCTTGCTGGTATAATTATAATGAAATAAATGCTGGCAAACACTTTGAAGAGTAATTCCAAGGCATCCTTTATACAGCAAGCTTTTTTTATGAGAGGCACTCACCCCTCATGCATAGAAATGAGGGAAGCAAGTCAGGGAGAGAAAGAGAGGGGTGCCTTTCCCTTTTCATAGATTAGCACAGCCTTAATCTCATTAAAGTGCCCAGCAGTGAACATGCCGTCCACTCCGCCCAGCCCTGTAATCAGCCTGAGACACACGGCTCATCTTAGATGGACCAGGATGGATCTACCAGCTGGCCCAGTACTCAGTCACGGAAGGAAGTACTGAGCAATAGAAAGGCAGGAGGAACATGAAAGCCTGCAGCCATGGGTTTGGAAACTGAGCCCCTGGCCAGGTAGGGGAGGCTTCGTAATTACAGAGCTGTTAGGGATAGGGTTGTTAACTGGAGAAGTTGGGGGGGGGGGGGGGGGGGGGCAGCAGCAATGGGTGTTTGCCAGAGGGATTATAACCCTCCCACCCCTACTCCGCCTCCGCGTCTGACAATTAGTACCTTGACTGCATTAACTGTGCAAACAGGTGCACTCAAAAAAGACTAGAAACAGCCTGTGGTAATCTGAGGCTTCCCTAAAGAGCACACACACAATAACAACACACAAGTGTACTCTGTAAAACAGCAGAAATTTACTTGGGCATTCTGCGAAGCTCTGCCAGAACCCAAATAGCCAGCGAGAGAAGAGCCACTGAGCCAGACTGGCTGTAGTTAAACCTTTACTCAAAAAGCCATCTCTAGACCCAGCAGTCTTAGCTAATTATAGGCCAATCTCCAACCTTCCTTTCATATCAAAAATCCTTGAAAGAGTAGTTGTCAAACAGCTAACAGATCATCTGCAGAGGAATGGTTTATTTGAAGAGTTTCAGTCAGGTTTCAGAGCTCATCACAGCACAGAAACAGCTTTAGTGAAGGTTACAAATGATCTTCTTATGGCCTCGGACAGTGGACTCATCTCTGTGCTTGTCCTGCTAGACCTTAGTGCAGCATTCGATACTGTCGACCATAATATCCTATTAGAGCGATTAGAACATGCTGTAGGTATTACAGGTACTACGCTGCAGTGGTTTGTATCATATCTATCTAATAGACTCCAATTTGTGCATGTAAATGGAGAGTCCTCTTCACACACTGAGGTTAATTATGGAGTTCCACAGGGTTCAGTGCTAGGACCAATTCTGTTTACATTATACATGCTTCCCTTAGGCAGCATCATTAGAAGACATAGCATACATTTTCACTGCTATGCAGATGACACCCAGCTCTATCTGTCCATGAAGCCAGATAACACACACCAATTAGTTAAACTGCAGGAATGTCTTAAAGACATAAAGACCTGGATGGCCGCTAACTTTCTGCTTCTTAATTCAGATAAAACTGAGGTTATTGTACTCGGCCCTGAAAAGCCTAGAAATATGGTATCTAACCAGATTCTTACTCTGGATGGCATTGCCTTGGCCTCCAGTAACGCTGTGAGGAACCTTGAAGTCATTTTTGACCAGGACATGTCCTTCAACGCACATATTAAACAAATATGTAAGACTGCTTTCTTCCATTTGCGCAACATCTCTAAAGTTAGAAATATCCTGTCTCAGAGTGACGCTGAAAAACTAGTTCATGCATTTATTACTTCCAGGCTGGACTACTGTAATTCATTATTATCAGGATGTCCAAAAAACTCACTGAAAAGCCTTCAGCTAATCCAAAATGATGCAGCAAGAGTACTGACAGGGACTAGAAAGAGAGAGCATATTTCTCCTGTTTTGGCTTCCCTTCATTGGCTTCCTGTTAAATCCAGAATTGAATTCAAAATCCTGCTCCTCACATACAAGGTCTTAAATAATCAGGCCCCATCTTATCTCAATGACCTTGTAGTACCATATCACCCTATTAGAGTACTTCGCTCTTGTTCTGCAGGCCTACTTGTTGTTCCTAGAGTATTTAAAAGTAGAATGGGAGGGAGAGCCTTCAGTTTTCAGGCCCCTCTTCTGTGGAACCAGCTTCCAGTTTGGATTCGGGAGACAGACACTATCTCTACTTTTAAGATTAAGCTTAAAACTTTCCTTTTTGCTAAAGCATATAGTTAGGGCTGGACCAGGTGACCCTGAATCCTCCCTTAGTTATGCTGCAATAGACGTAGGCTGCCGGGGGATTCCCATGATGCATTGAGTTTTTCCTTTCCAGTCACCTTTCTCGCTCACTATGTATTAACAGACCTCTCTGCATTGAATCATATCTGTTATTAACCTCTGTCTCTCTTCCACAGCATGTCTTTTAACCTGTCTTCCTTCTCTCACCCCAAACGGTCGCAGCAGATGGCCGCCCCTCCCTGAGCCTGGTTCTGCCGGAGGTTTCTTCCTGTTAAAAGGGAGTTTTTCCTTCCCACTGTCGCCAAAGTGCTTGCTTATAGGGGGTCATATGATTGTTGGGTTTTTCTCTGTACCTATGAAGCGCCTTGAGGCGACTTTTGTTGTGATTTGGCGCTATCTATCCATCCATCCATCCATTCGCTTATCCTTTTCAGGGTCGCGGGGGGCGCTGGAGCCTATCCCAGCTGTCATAGGGCGAAAGGCGGGGTACACCCTGGACAGGTCGCCAGTCTGTCGCAGGGCTAACACACAGGGACAGACAACCATTCACACTCACATTCACTCCTAGTGACAATTTGGATTAATCAATTAACCTATCCCCACAAGCTGCATGTCTTTGGACGGTGGGAGGAAGCCGGAGTACCCGGAGAGAACCCACGCAAACACGGGGAGAACATGCAAACTCCACACAGAAAGACCCTGGCCTGATGGTGGAATTGAACTCAGGACCTTCTTGCTGTGCGGCAACAGTGCTAACCACCGTGCCACCGTGCTGCCCATATAAATAAAATTGAATTGAATTGAATTGAATTGAATTGAAGTGGTTCAAAGAGCAAGAGCAGAGCCAGTTTTCCATGTTTGAGGTCATGTCAAAAACTATGATTGTTATTAACTCCTGCAGCAACTTTTCCTGTTCCTCCTGGAGGACCAGCAGGGCGATGCGGGTGCTCAGAAGGGCTTCATCAGCGCAGAGCAGCTGCTGCTGGAGCTGAAGGCCGGGGGCATCCACCTGGATCAGGAGGTGGCCGTCAGACTGGAGCTGCAGCACATTCCTCCTCTGGACCTGCTGGACTTCTTGGCCTACCTGCCCCTCTTCATGCTCATTCACAAGTCGGTGATTTCCAACCCTTTTGATGACTCCAGCAACCTTTGACCTCAGCACTCTGTGGATGACATCTCAGCTGAGCCACGTCTGCTTGTATGAAAAGACGACATGTGACAAACAGAAAAATGATTTTAAAAAGGACATTTGTAGTGGAGATACAAAGTATTTCTTTTAAATTATGCAACTTTGTTACATTTCACTTCTAGCTTTAACCTTTAAATTTGCTGGTAACAACCAGCAAGACTGAGTTTAGAGTGGAAGAAACCATTATACCTTGCTATCTCCGCTGCACCTGAAACTTATTTCTTTCATTTTAAATTGCTCTAAATTAGACATTCAGCATTAGTTTGGGTTTCATAAAATGTATATATATAAATAAGCACTAATATTTATGCAATTAGATATTTAGATCTTAAAGACGAACTCGCTGAAAGAATGCTTTCACATTCTAATGATAAAAACTATGAATACAGGATTTTTAATAATTTAACAGACTATCAGAGACAAGTGTTTGTTGTTGGACATTAAAAAAATAACAGAAGCCTTGGTGATAAAAGCCGCCAGAACAGAAATTACACTGGATGTTTATGACACACTGATAAAAGATAAGTCGATCATTAGACTGACGATCCCTTAGGGACTTCTGTGGGGTAATGTTCAAACAATCTCTCTCCTCGACAGCTGTGTAAACACATATTTCCATATGAATACTTTGAATATAAACAAGAGTCAAGATTTTGGAAGCCAAAATGTTTTTGACCTTTTATAGTTCAATTAATGAATAAACCATGGAAATACAGTTGTGAAACCATCAGTTATCTTCTGTCAAGGAGTCAGATTTTTATTGTCTCCTTTATTTTTTTCTGCATTAATAATGTAAACGCTCTGCAGCATGTGTGTGTGTGTGTGTTTATATCCACGTTACATTTTACACTTTGTTTGCACTGCGCTCCCTTTAGCAGTCATTTCAATTCCCTGAAAATAGAAATGAATTTACTCTGCACTTCCCACTCCATCTCTCATCTGTACGAGTAGCTGAATTTTATTGGCATCGCACAGTCTCAGGTGGTCACATTGCTGCTGGTCTCTTCCTGTGCGCATGTCCTTTACGTCACACGTGTGCTGAGTATGTTCTGTTTCCAGCCTCTGTCGTTTCTCTGAGGCATGTGGATCACGTCACAGAGCAGTAAAGTGCTGTCTGTGGTCCTGAAATCTTCTGTGGCTGCTGTAGTTTCAGAGTCTGACGCTCTGATTCATGTAACAAGTGTTCATTGTTGTGGAGTTTATTAAAAAAAAAAAAGACACAAAAACATTTGAGAAAAATGCAGCAGCGCAGCAGAGCTATTGGCTACCGTCCAGTTCAGTCCAACTTAATCAACACTGATGAATGATGTTCGCTAAGATACTCAACTGATGTGGTTTGAGCCTTTGTTTTGCCTAAGCTTTGCCAATTAGATATGGCCGCGCTCTCCTGCCGCTTGTGTACGCTTGACAGACTGCCGCTGAGGGAAACATAATGAGCTGTGACAGGCAGCAAACCTTTGTAAGCTCTATGTCACCAGAGAAAACAGTCAAAACTGCTTTTATTGTGACTCTTTAGATGCATGTTTTGAACTCCATCTAGTTTGAAAATGTGGCTGCAGGTGAGCTTAGGGTCTTCTTACCAGAGACTACAGGAGGAAAGTAGCTTTGTATTATGTACTGTCCATTGTTCCTGCTAAATAAATACAGCTAAATGATAAAAAAGTAAACATTAACTTTCAGCATCCTCCCCTTCACTCCAATAAACACTTTCCTGTGGACTTCCTGGGCTCAGTCACTTGTTTTGTCTTACTTAAAACAACTTGATTTTCATTTTGTAATTTTGGTCCTCCTCAGATTCCAGAAGGTTGTTAGTATAGTTCATCATGTGACTGGGTCATTAGTCAGTGAGCTCAGATCCATATAGATTGGTTTTAAAACACTCAACAAGTCCATAAGCCTAAATGCATCTTTTATATAGAATCTATAAGGTTAAATGCATCTTTTATTTACAGTCTATAATAATAAACGTGTATTTTGTGTACACTCTCTGGGCTTGCCCTACTTGCCATAAGTTGTCGTTTTATATTTTTAAAACAATCCAAAACATTGATTTTATCTTTAGAGAAACAAAGTTCCTCACTCCATAGGTTCCTTGAGTCATAAAGTACCACTGTGTGGCTTTCCCCCCACTGCTGAGCCCCATGACAAAGTCTGGGGACCTCTCACTGTTGGTTGTGTGTTGGAGGTCTTTTTTATTTATTTGTTTTATGTTTTATTTTAATCCAGTCATCATAATTGTTTACTTGTTAAACTGTGATGGTGCTTGGCTGGAGGCTGCCGTGCCTCTTACTTCACTTTTTTAGACACTGAATTAAAGTTAAATTTGAAAACTTAAAAAAAAAAATCACATCTCATTTTTATTGAAGTTCAAGATGCCTTTCAAAATAAAAGGTCTTGAAGTAAATTGAAAGAGGTGAGGAAATTAGAGATGTATTTGCACATACAAGAGTGGGATCAAACCTTTCTCGTGTGCTATTCTGATGGAAAAGTTTTTATTCGGGTTTAAAGTTATTCCAAGCTGGCAGAAAATTTTACTCACATCAGAAAATATATACAGAATTTAGAGGTATCATCTGTTTGATCTGAAGTGTTGCAGGTCCTGTGCTTCTAATAAATAGATTAAGTGAATAGATATTATAATTGTTTATTAATTATTGTACAAACAATGAAGTGTCTGCAAGTTAATGCTAAACTCAGACAGTTTTCTAATAACTTGTGTTTTTGAATGAGCCAGGAGGACCCTCTGCCTCTCTCTCAGGCCCTCTGGTGGTCCACGAACTCTCCTTTGTGCGCTCATATTTACAATAAACACGAGTTTTTCCAAAGAATTTCATTAAAACGTGTCTTATTTATGTATTTAACGCCATTTCTGCATAAACACCCACATTAACACCAACATGTTGAACCCCACACTCTGACGGATGTTTTTCCCCTCCCAGGTGGTGGTTGTGTGTTCAGCGGCATGCTGCTGTCAGGAGGCACACGCCATCAGCCAATTCAGCTCCGTGTCTCCACTCGACCACCATTCAGACCCCATTCACTCATTAAACCAGACACGCGTCCGGCTGCAGCCTCCGCCCTACCTGTCAAACTCAGTTGTGCAGAAACCTCAGAGCTCTAGTTCACAATCTCACGTCATGCCCTCCATCTGCAAATTTTAAAGCCTCCTGTTTACTTGAATTATATTTCTCGGTGTGAGTTGAATTGGGGGAAATAGTGTCATTGTAATCCTACAACTTGGGCGATCCACCTTCCAGCCGCTTCGTGCGCACAGACGCTAAGGAAGACTAGCTTGAAAAGCTCACTCGAGGGTTCATTAACTGCAGAGGTGTGTTCATTTTAAGGTCATGTTGTTAAGAGAAATATCACAGCAGTATTTTTATTTTTCACGACATCAATGTGGTGGAGGAGGTGTATGTGTGTTTTTAAAATGGAGACAAAGTGGAGTTTTACGCATGTTTTGCGAGTGTGAAAAAATGCGTCTGTTGGGTTGAAGGTGCTGGCTGGTATTACCAAGGAGAAAGAGATAGCGGTGTGAGAGTTCTCTAGTAAAAGACCTGCGGCTACAGAATTAGTTGAGCCACTCTGCGCTCAGCTTCAAACAAGAAAAGAGAAAATGCATCGTGCGTAAAACGTGCGTTCTTCCCCTTTTATCTCCACGTATTCCATCTACTCATGTTGGTTTTAATGGCCACACAAGGAAAACTGTACCCAGTCGTCCCCCCCCCCCCGACACACACACACCACCACACACACACACTTTAAAATTAAGACATGAACAGTAATTCAGTAGCATCTCGTTTTATTTTTAGACTAGAGTGTAGAAAATATGGTTATAAGACTTCTTATCTTCCGCTTATGTGGAGAGGATATAGAGCTGGCAGTATAAAGAGACAATGCGTGGCTATTGCACTCTGTTTGGACAATAGCTGCATAAGTTTTTGATCATTGTGACATGACATAATGCAATAACGTGGTTCTGCTATTAAATAAGACACATCGGTGCTATAGGATAAAACATCGGAGTATCAAACTCCCTCTGGAACCTCGTGAACACAACAGCCAGAGAATAATAGACTACACGTCTACATAGGCAGGAGGTATAGAAGCGACTTCGCAAATATATAGACAAAATATATACAAAAGGATGTGTACAAAACATCTATAAATCTCTTACATACAAAAATATCTTAATATATCTTAAAAAAAGAGCGTTTGATATAGAATTTTATAGAATAAATCCGTGACTTGGAAGCATTTTTCTGAAGTCAGCGTCTGAGAGAGAGTTGGTGCTACTGTGATGGGGTTGGCATAGAAGAGTTTTTAATGTGCTGAGAGCGTGAATCGCTTTAGGGTCATTTTCTTTTGTTTTTGTTTTGTTTTTGTTTGTTTGTTTTTTTATCAAGGGGACACACAGAAAGTTTGGATTCCCACGCTGCATGTGGGAGACCCGTCTTCCTTTAATCCTTTGGCGCTGATCTCCGGCCTGATGTTCAGTTAAGGCTCCGGGACCCTGCTGAGACTGTCAGGTGGACCGGGGAGGACCATCTTGTTCTTCTCCTCCTCGGGACCATCCCAAGCCCAGGAGAGCAATAAAGTGAGCTGATCCATATTTCTGCGAGGAGGAGGAGAAACGGGAAGTTAGGTTTGTCGGGAGTTAAATGACGATGGTGCCTGGAACGAGCGCGGTGACGTGTGCGCTTACCTCGCACGGATGCTCTTCAGAACCAGTTTGTGAAGTCCAGCAGCTCCTGCTCCTCCGGACTTAGGGGGTCATAGGAGCCCTCGTCGGATGAGTAGGAGGACACGGGGGAGCCTGCCATGGAGTTCATGTCCGCGGAGTATCCCTGCGACATGCCGGGCGACAGCACGCCCGCCTGGAACGCCGCGCTCACGGCGTCGTGCTCGTCCAGCAGCTGCTGCAGCGCGCGGATGTACTCCACGGCGGAGCGCAGTGTCTCCACTTTGCTCATCTTCTTGTTGGCGGCGCCGTTTGGCACGTGCTCCCGCAGCGTGGCGAAGCCGTTGTTGACCAGCTTCACGCGGTTGCGCTCGCGCTCGTTCCTGCGCGCCACCGCGTGCGGCTGCTGCTGTGGCAGGCTGTAGCCGAAACCCGCGAAGTTCAACCGCCGCTTGCAGCGCAGCAGCTCCGGGGAGGAGGAGCGCGGACGCTTCGGTTGCTTGCTCGCGGACTTCCCGCTGCCGCTCGCGCTCAGCTGGACGCTCTGCGCGGAGAAGAAGCACGCGGGCGGCATCAGCTGCTGCTGCTGACTCGCGTTAATTTCCATTTTGGTCGTGAGGTCCCTACCCGCGTGTGGGGAAAAAAACAGAAGTTTTAAAGAATCGCAGAGATTCCGGGAGCGCGTCCCGCTCGTGCCGTTCACGTGCTGTGGCCGCTGGTCGCGCACTTGCTCCAATGTGGAGGGGGGGGGGGTGCTACTATTGGTTAGGAGGGCAGTCGCAGCTCCGCTGATGCTGCCTCGCGCTCCTCAAAGCTGCTCTGAGCTCTCGGAGAAAGACGCCACTGCTTTTCAACACGGGTGGCTGAGGGGCTGGCCACGCCCTCCGGTCGCGTGGATACACCTTGGGCTCCTGCCCCGGTACCGGTGCGCCGCGCGCCTGACGCGTGCCACTTGAAGCACTAAACAAACAGTGAGAGGAGAGGGGTTTTTTACGAGAAGGTGAAACAGACTCATAGAAGTCCACACCGAACTCAGTCTGATGCATTTCCAGGTGGACAGTCACGCGTTTTGTTTTGGGTTTGTTTTTTGTTTTTGTTTTTTACAGGTCAGCTAAAATACAGAGGAGCGAGAGAAAACACAAACTGTGCATAAAATCTATTCACAAAGTGAAGTGTGCGACGTTCTCTCTGCCCGATCCTGATTCTGGTCCCTGTCTGTGCCATTTCTTTACACACAGCCGCTCGTTTGCGGGACTTTGTAAAATTTTCCACTTTGCGCGCCTCATCGGCCGCACAAGCGGAACGAGGAGGCGCAAATCCTCGGTCTGTGCGCGTAACTGGACTCTCTATGCGGGACTGAGAGGTGCATAACAAGAAAACACGCACAAACTCCAACACGCTCTCTCGCGTCTTTGCGCATGCACGCACAACTTTGCGCACTAAACAGAATTAGGATTGTTTTGGGGTTCAGTTTTTGCGGGTGAACTTCTTGCGTGTGTGCGCGCGCACTCTTTTCTCTCCCCCCTTATTCTGGGCACCCGTGCATGCGCGCCTTTAGAGGGGATTGCCATAAATAGTTCAAATTTTCTGTGGCATTCACATTCAGGCACACACACACAGATACACGCACACACACACACACACACCACCTCCACTTTCTCCTTCAAAGCCCAGCCGGAGAGTTTAGAAAAGAGGCGTGGGTCCTATTCAGCGTCCCCCCTGCGCCCCTCCGCCCTGCCTGATCTTTCTGAAACATATATCCACGCTGTTAGCGGGCTTCCACAGTCCAATTATCGTTTTGTGAGGACTCTCTCTCTCTCTCTCTCTCCGCTGCTGCTCGTCGTCCAGAGGCTGGGAGGGCACTCACTTTACTCGAGGGGCCTTCCACTCAAAACTGGGTGTAATAATTAATATGACATCTGTCTACCCGAGTTCCCTCTTTAACCACTTTCTGTATTTTTCCCTCTTTTCTTTGGTGTTGGTGTGTGTGCGGGGCGGGGGGGGGGGGGATGCGAGGGATTATCTCTCAGTTTGTTTTGTGGCAGGCTCAGTCACCCAGAAAGACCGATAAACACTTCATCTCTACAAAAATAAATGTAATTCATCATAGTATCATATCATTTATTGTTTTTTGTTTGTTTGTTTTTTTAAACTGAATTATAATTATGGCTGACAAAGTTAAAAATAACTCTTCTGCAGTGGAGCTTCTCTTCTCTTCTAGAATGTTTGGCTTCACACTGATTTAACTCCCTCACGCCTGCGTCGTTTATTGCTTTACAGGTAAAGTTGTAATTAACGGGCGCCCTCTAGAGGACAGCAGTGGACGTTATCACCGAGAAGTAAATCCTCCCATCCTGCCCTGTTTCAGATTGATAGATAGATAGATTCCACAAGAGAAATTGTTGTGTTAAATAAGCAACAATGTTAAAATAAAAATAAAAAACAAACCCGAATTTAGTTAAAAGGACTGACACTGTGTAAGAGAGAAGTGCAAATTGCATTAATAAATAATATGTGGACTATGATCTAATAACATCTGCAAGTTTAAATAACTTTTTTTTCTAATTTTAGCTTATGTTTATGTTTAATAGCTAGTTTTCTTCACTTTGAGTGTTCGTTTTGGTGCTTTTCACGCTTTAATATGTTTTAATATCGTGTTTGTTTGCAAAATGTTTAAATTAATAAGATAACGATGAGATTTACTTTTTCACCAACTTGGGGAAGATTCAATAGATCACCAGGTGCATGGTCTGGGTACATAATGTAATTTTCTTTGCTGTTATGGGGGTCCAGCAAAGAAAGAACAGAGGCAAGAACGAAAATCAAACTATTTGAAAGTATGCACTTACGCTCATTGACCGCCAGGTGTCAGTATTTCACAGCGTACGTAAACTAGCTCAGTTTTAAAAGCTCTCTTTCTTCAAACATACACATGTGCGTACATGTTTTTACTACTACTAATAAAATATATATATGGAAACAGGAACACGTCCAGGCAGATCAGTGCTTTGGTTTGCGGATCACCTTTTATGTCTCTGCTACGATCCCGTAGATATTAGGTCACGTGGTTTTGTTTACTAGGAGGAGGCGGTGAGCGCGTGAATGAGGTAGCCAGAGCAGTATCGGTAAATCAGCGGCCGTAAAGGGAATACAAAGACTATCAGCTATGCGCTCTCTGAACTATGTGCACCGGGCTAGCTTAGACTTCACAGGGACTCTGTTTCCTCACGCCATCTGTCTGGGAGACGCAGACAACGATTCGGTACGGAAGCTAAGCTAACTTTTGTTTATTATTGTTATCGTTAATGTTTGTTTTGTCTTCTCGGACCTCTTGAATGCAGACTTTTAAATGTTTAAATTAAATTCTAAATATATTTAGTAATGTATTTATTTATGGTTTGATAACTAGACTTTTTGCAGTCTGTTCTTATTATAATAAGTCTTGAGTCACCGCTCATTTCTTTCTCCATCTTGCTTCCAAAGAGGAAGAAATTCTGGTACTTTTTTTCAAGTTCTCCTTGGTTGTTCGGACACTGGCTGCTTTTTAACTTATTTTCAGTTGAGTGCTGTTTGCTTCCTGATCTTTTTCATTTTTACCTGACTGAAAAAACAATTAAAAAGGCACCACACTAAAGGGACGAATCAGTGCTGTGTCTGCACATGACAACTTAGGGTTTCAGCCAGTGTCGTGTTAGAGAACTCACATTTTGATCCACTATTGCTGATGTGTGCCAAATTACCTGGAAAACATCTGATTGGCAGTGGCTCTGTTTATCAGCATGACAGTGATTCCAAACACAAACACATCTATTCCCCATTTTCCTAGCAAAATATAATGATGTTTTGTCTCACAATTAATGACTTTTTAGCTTCTCAGTTTAGAATTTGTCTTGATCAAGAAGAGTAAAAAAAAAAATTTTATGACCTGTGTTACCTGATTGTTCAACTGCTCCACTAACACGGCTGTCTCCCTTCTCTGCAGCTGAACGAGCTGGTCGTAGGAGACACCAACGGAAAGCTGCTTGTTTACAAGAACGATGACTCCAAACCTTGGATCACAAGGTCCTGCGTGGGCATGGTCAGTGCAGGTGCTAGAAAAATCCTTTTGTGTCATGTGATCTGTGGCTCATGTGGTGTGTTGTGCTTTCCCAGCTGACCTGCGTTGCTGTTGGAGATGTGTGCAACAAAGGAAAGGTGAGAACAGAGAAGTCAGAAGCTGCATATTGTCTGAAGGTTTAGGATTTGATGTGACGGCGTGTTTTTATTTTTATTTTTTCTGTGTCAGAACTTCGTGGTTGCCGTGGGCGCAGAGGGCTGGTTTCACCTCTTTGACCTCACAGCTGCTGCCGCGAGCAAGGCAGACTCATCCAGCCAGCACGAGTTTCAGTCACCTGATGACCAGAAGCCCTTCCTCACCCAGCACATTCCCGCCAACACCAAAGTCATCCTCATCAGTGATATTGGTAAATTCTCGCTAAATTCTTCTGTGATAAATGTGGATTTTTGTGATTTTTGAGTGCAGCGTGTGCGTGTCTGCAGATGGAGATGGGCGCTGCGAGCTGGTGGTGGGATACACAGACCGAGTGGTGCGAGCCTTTCGCTGGGAGGAGCCGTCTGACAGCTCTGATGCAGGGCCTGGTCAGCTGATTCTGTTGAAGAAATGGCTTCTGGAGGGACAGGTGAGCTCAGGTGTTGTTTCTTACCAGCATGTGAAATCACTAAACTTGATTTGATGCGGGGGGGGTATTTTCTGGGCACACTCTGGACCCCTTTGTACAAACTGAGCATCATTTAAACCCCACGGTCTACCCGAGTGTTGTTCCAGACCACATCTATCCCTTGGATCACAGTGCACACATCTCCTCATGTACTCTGTACTTCACAGGCTGTCATCAGATCTCAGTACAATAGAGCACCTTTGGGATGTGGTGCAGAGGGAGATTTGCGTCATGGATGTGCAGCCAACAAATCTGCAGCGACTGTGTGATGTTATCATGTCAGTATGGACCAAAATCTCTGAGGAATGTTTCCAGGACCTTTTTAAATCTGTTCCACAAAGAATTAAAGCACTTCTGAACGCAAAAGAGGGTGCAGTCTAGTGCCAGTAAGGTGCACCTTATAAATAAACTACTTTATATTTTCTCAGCAAACTTTAATGAAAACTTTCACCACTAGGTGGCAGCATTTTACCAAATTATTTTAGCGTAGTCCACCCCAATGAGCGGTACCTCCGCCTGTGTAGACGTGACATTATTTCGTATTACCACTGTGAAAACGTTCAGTTCAGTTCATTTTTATTTCAAACATTTCAAACATGTGCCTTCACAATCATTACAAACTATTATTCCATTAGACAGAAAACCCATAAAACCATGGCGAGCTGACCTTAGTAGGTACTGATGGAAAAGGGCGTTTGGGCACTCAAGGCCCTCCATAGATGAGACCTAGCTGAATAAATAATCAGGTATTGGCTGTTCTGCAGGTGGACAGTCTGTCAGTGAACCCGGGTCCAGAGGGGTTACCTGAGCTGATGGTGTCTCAGCCAGGCTGCGGCTACGCCATCCTGCTCTGCTCCTGGACGCAACAGGACTCCTCCGACTCTGGCGACGACACCCCCACCACGCCTGGGAGGTAGACGCCTCCTCCATTATAATGTGAGTGTCGGTTAGATTGATTGATGGACTGGATTAATTTAGCGTGATTTCCCTCCTCACAGCGAGGGGCCCTCCAGAGACGTAGTTCTCCATCTGACCACCGGGCGGATACACAACAAGAACGTTTCCACTCACCTCATCGGCAGCATTAGCAAAGGTAGACGCTCTTACCAGCCGGCTCGTTTTACACTCGCACCTACGCTTGTTTACTGGGTCGCTGATGAGGTAAATAATGTGGGGACAGAGGGCGTCTGCAGGTAAACCCGGGCCCTGTCGCTCACCTGGAGACACTTTTAAACTGCAGCTGAGTCTCGTCTCAGTGGGTTTCTTTAGGTGTGTTGTAATTGTACAATTTCTTTAAGTCTCCTCTTCTCATCATCCTGCTGAGATGCAGAAACACAGATGATGCAAATGATTTCCTTTCATACTGCGATCGGTGTGACAGTAAAAACATATAAAAGTGCGTTTGATATGGTTTTAAAAAAACTCACAAAAAAATGGCTGATTGCATATTAATAGAAGAATTCAGTTTTTTTGTGTGTGTGTGTTTTTTTGTTTTTTTTTTACAGGATCCAAGGAAGAGTCGTCAACGTGTGGACTGTTTGCTCTCTGTACTTTAGATGGTAGGATGGGAATTTTAAACACTTAAAATTCACATCTCTGTGGAGAAGTCTGTGCTTTTCTATCAACTAGAACAAGCTGGTTAAGCAGGAGAAAGAGTTTTTTAATTTGTTGGCTAAAATGCATATGACAGTGACAGTCTGTACACAACAGCAGTTTTTAGCCGTGTTGATTTATTTTTGACCATTTTTAAGGCCGACCTGTTTTCTGCCTCCCCGTGTCACAGGGACGCTGAAGCTGATGAACAGTTCGGAGCAGTTGTTGTGGTCGGTGCAGGTGGATCATCAGCTGTTTGCCCTGCAGAAGCTCGACGTCACAGTGAGTCTCTGCGACAGGCCGACACTCGTGGACGCTTTCAACTTTTAACAAAAATATAAACCTTTTGTTTGTTTTTGTTTTTTTAGTTTCCAGTGAAAAACAGATGTTTTGCTAACTCGTCTGTTTTTAATGTTCTTACGTGTGTTATTAGAAATTGTTGGAGCTGATGGGACTCATTTAACTAACATTTAACTTAAAATGCAGATAAAGCCGGCAGGAAGTCAGACGTAACAACAGCACAGAGAAGCCATTTAGTTTTCAAAATAAAACCCCCCGTGTAGGCTACACGTGACATTGCAGTCATGCAGCCGCTGTCGAGAAAGTCTCTCTGTTCTTCTCGGCACTCATGGGTATTTCAAGTTAGTCACTTTAGTTTATACTATACCAGTTTGATCTCCATTAAGCCACCACAGCAAGAACAATATCCGACCAAATTCAGATTTTTACCCTTTACCCTGCTCACTTAAAAACTTTTACCAGACAACTGTTTCTACTCGATTACATGCTGAATTAATTCAGAAATGTGCGTTTGCCTTTGTGTATGCGCTCAGCTACGCAGCAACCCTGTGTGCGTCTGTGTTTGTGTCTTCTTCCAGGGGGACGGCAGAGAGGAGGTGGTGGCGTGTGCTTGGGACGGTCAAACCTACATCATCGACCACAATCGGACCGTGGTGAGGTTCCAGTTCGACGAGAACGTCAACGCCTTCTGTGCAGGTGAGGGACGTCACACCACCTCCTCCTTGTTTTTGCTCCGCCGTCGTTTTTCTGTGACGGTCACAGACACTCGTCAAATTTTCGGCTAATGCGACGACGCGCCACTCGGACCTTTCCAACAGTAGATCTAAATCTGCAGCTTTGTCCAACTTATAATGCGACTTTCAGCTCACTGTTGAATGTGACACACTTAAAAACAAGCCGCTGGGGCGTTTTTGGCTTTCACGTTAACTCACTCAGCTCAGTATTGATGGTGAGCTTAAGGCAAAGAGAATAAATGATAAACAGACATGTGTATGCTCAGATCTGTGCTCTGTAAATCGTTTACACATTTTTGCAGGTAAATCCACCTGGAGTCTTCTAATCCTCTGGATTAGCGGAGTTGCTGAACATCCATAAATCTGTTGATTCTGCTTAATGTGTCTCTGAGCCTCTCGCAGCGGAGCTTTCAGCAGCTGAAGACACAGATATTTCCCTCAGGCTGTCCACACAGCTCCAGATTAATGCAGATGAAACCATTTTTCACTTGAGGTTCTGACTGTTTGAGGAGAAGGTGTTTGGAATATTTTCCACTGTTTTCCTCTCTCAGCAGGAAATGATCTGCTTTACACTTCTGGATTTGAGGTTAAGGTACCTAAATGTTTGACAACACCTCAGCTACAACTCCTCCCAGGCTCTAGCTTCAAACTCCTTTTAGTTCATGGGCCACAAACATGTGCGTACTGGGCCAGAGATAACAAGCTAAAACTGTGAGCTCAGGTGAAGGACAGCTCTTTACCCCACACCCTTAATAATAACCAGAAAACTGAAGGTTCTCAAATTAAATGACTGAACCCTTTAGAAAATGACTGCATTGTCATCAGTATATCTCAGCTTTCCCACATGTTACATTACATTTTGCAGGTTAGTGGAAAATCATTTTTGTAGCTAAGCGACGAGGATATTTATTACACTAACAGTTCAAACAAGATGTGAAAATCCTCTGGACTTTTCATATATTTTCACTCCCGTGGCCTCACTGCAGTTTTCGTGCTCTCTACAACCTGATTTCTTACCTTAGTCCAGGCGTTTGTAACCTCAAACAAAGGTGGAATTTCAAACCTGCTCCACCAGATGGCAGCATAGAACTTTAGCCTCGCCTTGCTTTGAGCTTTTCCTCCTCTCCTCTCCTCTCTCTGTCTTTCTTATCTGTGCTGTCAGATCTCTCTGCAGTGTTTGGACAGTTAATCTGAGGCGCCTAGTGTGACATGTGTGGTTTTAAGTGGATTAAAGAAAGAGACAAAAGACGCCTGAGATCTCTGATTCCAGCCATTTTTGCTGCTTTCCACCTGCTGAGTTTAAATGAGGTGTTCAGGCCTCACTCCCCTCTGCTCTCAGCTCCTCAGACAGATCAGACTTGTTGTGTTGTGTGGAGGCTACAGTAGCCCGGCAGCGGAGGATTGCTGATTTGTTTATTTGTATTCACAAAGCACGGTCCCTCATATCACTGCCACCACCTGTTGAGTAAAAACTGTGTGTAAGATTCTCAGGTTTTCTCTGGTTGCAGGTCAGTACACATGTAAGGAGGGCAAAAACGGGCCCTGCCTCGTCTATGTCAGCTTCAACCACAAAATCTACATCTACTGGAAGGTGGAGCTGGAGCGCATGGAATCCACCAACCTGCTGCGAGTGCTGGAGGAAAAGCCCGGCTTTAAAAGCCACCTGAAGATGCTGGGAGTCGGTAAGTACGTCGGCAGCTCAGCGTTCGGAGTCAAGCACACACCTCCTCAGTTTGAGGGCGAATAAGAGCCCAACTGGGGCTCTGATCTGAATACTGATGAGGAGGAAGGAAGAAAATGACCCCACCATGACAGACTTTACAACTAACGAGGCCCTGCCAGCAAGTTCTTACTCTTCTTTAAAGAAACAGTTTGCAGCACAGTCTCTGCAAGAATTCCTATTGATCACCAAACAAATATAACTAGGATATTGTAAACTGGTTAGATGTAACGTTGGGTATTAATTGAGTGTTAATTCAAGTCTTGTGGCTTTTTCTACACGTCGCTGTAGTGTCAGTTTATGCTCTCCTCCTGCAGGCACACACTTTAGCTGCTTCTGGCTGTATTATAAAAACTGGTTGTTTATTACCCAGCCTTTCCCTTTGACTGCTCGCTTTACATGCAAATATAGCTGAAATTAAAGAACAGTTACCATCTACAGTGTATGTGGTTAAAATGAACTGCGTGTCGCTGCGATGTATGCATCTGAGTTTTTTTCTGCCCAGTGTTCTCCATTAGAGGCCTCAAGTTGGTGCAGAGTACACAGTCACGGTGCAACTGTAAATGTGGGGAGAAGTAAATGACTGTGGTCCTGCTTACGCTTCCAGTCGTCTTCCTTATCTGTTGTTTAATCGTTGCTGTCCATCTGCCATCTACAATTTCCAGTAGTTTGAAGGAAAAGAAGGTAAACTGTTCTCTAGGTGTCGATGGTTTTAGCTGCCTCACCCTGACCTCCTTGAAATGTCAGCAGCAGCTCTGAGGCGCTCCCCTGCTGCTTTTTCACCATAATAAGCTCCCTTTAGCCAAGCGCTGATTATGAGTTTGCCAGTTCTCCATCACAAAGAGGGGAAGGTTTCTAAATCAGCTGCTCCTACGTGGGCATTTTCAAATTTGTGACGGACGAGTTCAAACATCAGCTTGTAAAGTGTCAGCGATGTTTGCTGAGCGGTGCAAGGTAAGCGGCGCATACCTGACATCAAAGTAGAGATGAAGGTGGGAGGCTGACTGTGAAGTTAGGCGTTTATGTCCACAAAAAGTCATATTTATCCAGTGTGTAGTTCAGGACTAAATATAGCTGCTCACTGATGTATTAACTCACTTAATCTGCAGCTGTTTCCCAGAAGGTTCTGAAATTTAGGGGCAGATGTTCCCAACAATAGTGTCTGATAGTCACACACAGAATACCTCAGCACAGTGCCGTCTCTTAAAGATTCACTGGGATTTTAAAAAAATCCCTTTTACGATGTGGTGTGACCGTTTCCAGGACCTTTTCAATGATGCGCAACCAACAACAAAGTCGTCGGCCTACAGGGAACCAACATAAGTGATCTGAAGTAAATACAATGAGTGGATGCTTAAGACCTCTTTCAAATCTGATTTCTATTTCTTTCGCAATCGAGGCCTGGAGGGCAGTGCAACGCATTGGAGGGAAAGCTGAAATAGCATCTACTTTCACCCCAGTTAACAGCCTGGATTCAATATGAAGGGTATTTTTTCTTCTGGAGACAGATAACAGACTATGTAAACAACTGTATTAAAAATGTTGAGTACTCTGACATTTAAAAGCATGCTGTGTAAATTTTCAGTGGGTGTTGCGGGATTAGTGATCCTAAACTGGGACAGACCTGAGAGAGGGAATTGAGATCACAGAAAGTATGTGAGAGGACAATTGGAATAATGATTTGTACCAATTTAGAGCACTGCAGCTTAAAATCCTGCACTCAAATTCAATGCTATGACTTCACCTTCATATCCTATGTGTAAAAGAAATACTGGAAGCATTACACACTGGAAAATATTAAGGATCATTTTAAAAAGTGCAGAAGATCTTAGTCTCGTCTCCTTGTCCTCCCAAGTATTTACATCTATACTGGTATTCGATGGCAAATGCCAATCGGGCTCAATGGTGCCGGGCAGCGAGCACAGGGCCCACTGATTGTTTGCTCAGACATTCACACTTGTGGCCTCGTGGAGGTTATATTGTAGCTCTGGCAGTGCTCATCCTATTCTTTGTTGCACAAAGGAGCAGCTACCTGTCCTGCTGATGTGTTAAGGCCTTCTACGGCCCTGTAAAGACTGTTTAGACTCTTGAGACTGTGCTGTAACACTGACTCTAGCCAAATGCAAAACTACTTAACAAATGTAATACTTCTTGGAGAAGTCAGAAATGAATCAGGAATAAATAATAATCAACCACTTAAAACTAATTCTTCTGTTTAGGAAAACAAATGCAATTTAGCATCTTAATGTCTCAAAAAATAATAATGTGCTGGTTTGATTAGTAGGTTTATATTTGAAAGTCTGCCAAATAATAAACTAAAGGTTTAAAGCAAATATTCTTGAGTATAAACTAAAATATTTGCATTATGAATGTAAATTGCACGATGATTGATTATTACTTCCACAAAAAGGCTGAAATTTAGGGGGGGGTTTTTTTGCCTTTTTCCCCTATGTAAGACTTCTTACGATTACCCAATAGAAGATGCAAGCTAACATCTTTTCCATTTGAGCTTGAAACAGTCGATATGAGTCGATATGATCTGCGCCTTTGTTTGTGTAAATTCCTGTTTAATCCCGGTGACATCAACAGGCTGTGAAAGGCTGCGAGCTGTGATTGGTCGATCTCCAACATGTCATCAGTCACGGCCATAATGTATGGCTTTCCTAATTGTGTAATCTGACACGGTGCCTATCAGACCGTGCCCGAATGCACCGTGAACGTTTGTGGAGTCATTTCCTGTGAAGTCATGTTAATCTGGTCACATGTCAGTTAGGGCTGCCACGATTAGTCGACTAGTCACGATTATGTCGACTATTAAAATCGTCGACGACTAATTTAATAGTCGACGCATCGTTTGAAGCTTTGTAAGATCACAAAGGACGCAGGAATGAGTAGTAGGATTTAAGGGTGTAATAACGGACTGAAACAGAAGATGGCAGCACTGCATGTACAAGGATGCCAGCTGCCGTTAAACCCCGAAGAAGAAGAAGCTGTGTCCCAGAATTCATAGCGCAGCCCAGCGCAGTTGTCAACAATGGCGGCAGCTAGTTAGTTTTAACTTTACTCTTATTATTCTTTCTGGGTCACAAAATAAACGTTTAACATATTTTCAGGCGAGAATGTAGCTGTGTAAACCTCAAATATCTGCTCAGTTTATCAAGACACCACATATTTTCAAAAGCGCTCCGACGTTTTCGGAGACGTCTGTTACCCACTAGCTCGTTAGCTAGGCGGGGGCAAGGCTAACTAGAGCCGTGAGAACACCGGACTCCCGGCAAATCGTTTTCAAACCCACCACTGTCTTTCGCTACTCAGGTTAAACATGATATATAAGTCACTTAGATAACTTAAAATGTTATTGTTTGGCTTTCTTTAGTATTTTATTTGTTCCTGAGTAAATCGGTTTGGCTAAGATTAAAGTTATAGTTTTTGCACAGCTAAATAAACTTCAAGCAGACAGCTGATCATCAGAAGTTTGAGACGCTGGATAATATACTCCGGTGTCCTGTTATATTTTAGAAAGCAAGGAGTTTATTAAACTTCACCAAAACAATCTGCAAATTTCATTAAAAATTAATAAACTACCATCTTGTCTTTATTTTTAGTTAGCACAAACACTTCAAGCTGTAAGCTAATGATAGTTATATAAGACCAGATGCTGCTGGTGCAATAAGCTGTACGCTGTACGTCCAATGGATGATGATCTGATTAGTCGACTAATCAAAAATAATCGGTGACTAGTCGACTATCAAAATAATCGTTTGTGGCAGCCCTAATGTCAGTACTCCGGTTTCAGCGGTAACCGTCACATTGTGTTTCGCCTCCACAGATGCTGATGATCCGGCCGCAGTGCGAGCCCTGGTGGCAGATGTTCTCTACAAGGATGCGCAAACGTAGCTCGGTGACATGCATCACCACGCTGCCTTCTCTGTTTTCCCCCTGACTGTAAATACTCTGTAAATAAACACTGACAGACCGTCTTCTGTGCTGCTGCTCTTGTTACTCGCGCTCCCCAACAGATAGATGTTGGGGTTTGGGTTTCTGATCGGCTCGCCACTGGCTGTTATCTCAGACCTGCACGCTGCCTCTGTCATTGGTATTCTGTCCGCCCAGGTTGCTTTTAACAAGGTGGGCAGAGGATGAGAGCAATGAGACATAATGCAGGGGAAATGCTGCACTGTTTAACCTGCTGTTTTCACTGGTGACTATGTGAATCTGGGAGCGAGGGGAGGGCGGGGGATTAGCAGAAGCTTTATGTGGCCGTCAGTCAGCGGTGACAAGCGGCTGAAAAGAGCTCCCCAATCAAACAGCAGTGCCTTCCTATTATTCATTCCCTGTAGTGTCTGAGAAAATTCTCCTATCCAGTGTATCATCTCAGACATGAAGCGCTTCTGATTATGCATAACACGATTACTTACATTTGACTAGCAGTGAGTTAGTAGTGTTGAAGTGATGATGGGAAGGACTGGGGGAATCTCCCACTGTTCCCAATGGGAGGATCCTATTACCACCTGTGTCGACTGCCTCTGTCTTTCCCATGCAATATTAATAAGATGAGCATGTGGCTCAGGTGTCCTGGTAGCCTCTTATCTCTCCTGCCCTTTAGAGACTTACAAAAAGAAGGCTTTCCTTTGAGGACCAAGTCCATGAACTTTTTCTTAGTCTTGTTTTGTTTGCATCCCATCTAAGAAAAATCCAGCAGTTATAATTTCTTCTTAATCCACTCTTAATCACGTGATTGTCTGCATTAGCTTCAGCTAAAGATAAAACTCCTTCAGTGGAAAAAGTTGATGAGGTGAAAGATATTTTACATTTTGAAATAAAATTTGAATTTTTTTTTTTTTTTTAAAAAGGAAAAGAAATGATCACGCATATAAAGGAAAGTGCAAAACAGCCCAGTGGATCATTCTGGTGGCAAGTTTGGAGGCAATTATAGCAATGTGGGACACAGAAATGCATAATCTGTTCTCTAATTGTTTGTAGGATGATGTATTCTTTGTGGGCTTTACTAAGATTTTAGTCAATCCCAAAAATGCTGAATGGAATTGAACTTATTATTTATTTATTTTTACATTTAAAAAAAATTGTCTGCAGAAGCAAGTCTCACTGCAGTAAAATTAATATTCTATACTTTAGTTGTTTTCCTCCTGTGGTCTGGAGACATAACAACTCTGTGGAGATGAGAGTGTGGTTGTCTGCTTCTCTGTCAGCCAAGTGACCAGTCCTCGGTGAATCCCACCTCTCCCGTTTAGCTGCAACCCTAAATGAGACGAGTGATCAAGAAGATGGATAATTTTGCCATCATTTCTTTGGGTAAGCACTAAGCCCAAAGAGGTTGACGATGGTAAACCATGGATATGACAGTTTACAGAGAGTTTGTTTGCTCTAATCTGGATTACTGGAAACAAACACCTCTTCTGCATCAGCGAACCAACAAATCAATGATAAAACCACTAATGCAGCAGCCTCACTTAGCGCCTGCCCCAGAGGAGCTGTTAGCTCACAGATGATGAGAATAAGGACTTCAACACGGACCAAACAATGCTAGCTCTTAAATGTAGCTTGATTGCTGTTGACCAGTTGTGTATATATCTATTGGCTCTACTAGAATGAGAGTCTTGAGTGCATGGGTTCCCAGATCTTTTCCAGCTAATTACTGATAAGGACTGCTATTTCCACATTGTGTGTGTGAGTTTGAAAGCAGAGCAGCAGACTCTTGCACAAATTTCCTGAATTCCAGGCTGAATAGAGGAGAAATGTTTCAGGAAGTCAAAACGTGTCACTGGGTTGTTGGTGAACCTGAAAATGACCACAAAGCAATCAGTTTCATAAAATTGTAGAGATTATAGGCAAAATAACTATTAGCAATGTGAAGTGTGTGGTACTTATATCAGATGGTTATCTTAAAAAATCACAACCAAGACTATCCACAAGCAACAAAGTGATGCACGACAAGCAAATTGTTTTTGTGCTGCATCTCTATTTGATAGCTTAAAGGCAGAGGTGGGACCAAGTCATTGTTTTGCAAGTCTCAAGTAAGTCTCAAGTCTTTATCCTCAAGTCTCAAGTCAAGTCTCAAGTAATGTCAGGCAAGTCAGAGTCGAGTCTCAAGTCACTGGTGTAAAAGTCCAAGTAAAGTCACAAGTCTGAAATTTTGAATTTCAAGTCCTTTCGAGTCTTTAAAAAAAAACGAAAAAAGAATGTTGCAGTTATGCTAAATGTAAATATTAGACCATGTAATTTTTAAATCTGTGTTTTTCTCAACACATGACAAAATAGTGAACTTAGAAAATATACACAAATTGTGAAATTGCACCTCTTTAAAATGCAGCTCAATTAAACCTAGCTCCAAGAATAATTTTCACCGACAGTTCTGAGATAAGCTGCATGTTATTCTTGGATGCGCTTGTAGGACCGGCTTTAAAATCGCATGACAAAAATATCATACACATTAAAAAAAACTGCATCACCAACGTAGCCTGGACAACATTTGCTAGTTAGATGAAGTCAGCTATCTCATCGTAGCATATTTATATGCATATTTATAATCATACGGTTCTTGGAGTGAGTGCATACACTCATGAAGTTTAGTAACTTCAGGTCACTGCAACAAGCCCAGGTACAGTTTACCGACGGATGGGTGCAGGACCTTGAAATGCACCGTGTAGAACGAAAGACCATCGTACGTATCATAAGTTTACCAGTCTCACAAATCGTCGTCATAAATACACATTCCTTAACCGTTTATTAATAGGACCTTTGAGCTCAACGGTAATTAATTAGTAGTGGAAATAATTTCTGGTACGCGTTACAGAAATGTAGCAGTGACAATAATACTGTATGCTGTAATCGTACTGGGCAATTAGTGATACAAAACAACTGTTTTATCCTGTGAATAAAAGTATGTTTTTGTCAATGTACCATAATAACAGAAGCGAAACACAATATTGTGTCAGGACAATTCACTATTTATGCACAATAAACAAAGGAGCATAGCGCGACAATTTCTGTTCAGCGTCAGACTTGCTTGTAACCTATATCACCAATTATGTTATGAAAATGACGCATTAACTACAACAGCAGACTGACCTTCGTGTAAATGCTTGGAGCAGACTAACATGTGAGCTGGAGTGTTCTGGGACGTTATATTTGCTCTTTGAATGGCTGCGATCCAGGCCACCCGTCGCCTCTTTGTTACTTCGGAAACATGGCTCGAACAATTTCTCTTCAACGACGTAATCCGATAACAACCGATTTCTTTACCCGTCGGCTTCCCGTGGCTGTCATGTGACCGGCTATTGCAGTTAATAATACAACAGCTTCTTGCCATTTTTTGTGTTTCTTTTTATCGCTGTATAACTGATTTCAATTAAAAGCCTGCGTGCGCTAGTACCTCTTGCCACGAGTTCCCAGAATCCTTTGTGGTTCTACCCCAGAATGACATCACATTTTCAATCTCTATATGCATGTTACATTTTATATTTGGGGTGAAATATCAAGTCTTTTCAAGTAAACCGGTTCAAGTCCAATTCAAGTCCCAGGTCATTGGTGTAAAAGTCTAAGTCAAGTCACAAGTCTTACAACATTTTTTCAAGTCAAGTCTAAAGTCATAAAATTAATGACTCGAGTCTGACTCGAGTCCAAGTCATGTGACTCGAGTCCACACCTCTGATAGAAGCCACTAGAAACAAACTATTCCAGCCTAATTGATGACATTTATGGCATTTGTTTTCTGTGCTGACTGATATGCTGCTCAGTGCTTTGCTGCCTGCTTTTAAATCAGGTGTCACTCTGAACATAAACACAAGCTACATGTGATGTCTCTGATGTGTATCTGTTTCTACCCGTGCTGATGCTAGCATGACTAAAGCTAGCCAAGCAGCAGTAAATATGTGAAGCAAGGCAGAAGGATATACTCATCAAACAAACAGGATCATAAGAATATAAAACCACGAGCACTACAAATGTAACAGAAATATGTTGACATAAAATGGCATGTTATTTGAAATCTACACGAAACAATGACACAACTACTTTTTTTCAATTTTTTCAATTTATTTATTTTTTACCAATTGTCCAAATTAGTCTGTGATTGGCCTTAGTGTGACAGAAATCATATTTATATACAACTAAATATGACTCAGCAAACATGTTTTAAATGGATGATTCCTCACTTGATGACGAATGATCCATTTCCATATTTGCTGAGTCTTAAATTTGATGTCAGTGAACTTTTCAGTGGTTGGTGTTAAAAAAAAGCCCCCAAATCCCCTATGAGCAAGCACTTGGCGACAGTGGAGAGGAAAAACTCCCTCTTAATAGGGAGAAACCTCTGACAGAACCGGGCTCAGGAAGGGGTGGCCTTCTGTCTTGACCGAGAGGGGTTCAAATGTTCACTGACAATTTAGTTGTATATAAATATGATTTTTAGGACTTGATGTTGACACCAATTATGTGAAATTGGGGACGCGCACAGTTCCGCTTCTTCTTGTTCTTCTTCTTACTTGGCGGAATCTCTGGCAGGCTCTTGACTTCAGTCTTGAGTTCAGCCACCTTGACATTGAGCATTTTCTGTTTGTCTTGTACACTTTGCAAAGATTCCTGTACAGAAAATGCAGCTGACTCTTCTTTTTCTATCTTCTGTTGTTCTGTGGTGTCTTTTTCT
The DNA here is from genome assembly GCF_057381845.1 of Rhamphochromis longiceps. Classification (NCBI taxonomy): domain Eukaryota; kingdom Metazoa; phylum Chordata; class Actinopteri; order Cichliformes; family Cichlidae; genus Rhamphochromis; species Rhamphochromis longiceps. The sequence continues at coordinate 25,404,478 of NC_140573.1, read as the reverse complement.
TTCTGAGGCTCCTGCAGAGACCTTGCAGTGGATGGCCGTGAGTCCTCTTTTTCCATCTTCTCCTGTTGTCCAGTCTCGTTTTCTTTCGGAAGCTCAAATTTGTGCATTTCATTTGCAGCAGTGGAATTTTGTTCTTTGTGCTGCTGTGGGATTTTAAGTGAGGAAGCTTTGGCCCCTTTCAGCTCTCGCTCCAGAGACTCTAGCTTCAAATCATGAAGGGCCTTGTTGGGGCAGAGCTGGGATTTCAGGTCACTGATTTCCAGGTTGAGTGTCTCCTGCTCCTGCCTATGTTTAACGGCCTGCTCTTCAAGCTGATTTTGAGCTGCTAGGAGCTGTTTCTGGAGCATCTCAATCTGCTCTTGCTGAATCCTACATTTGAGCTCAAATTCAGCCTCCTTAGAGGACTTCAGTCCTACAGAGTCAGTGTGTGAAGCCTCTGTGGTTGGAGTGGCAGACTCCACACACTGCTCTGTGGTAGGGTGGCTGATTTGGTCCTGCAGGGTAGCAATCACCTCATCCAATATGACCATAGCTTCATTGTCACTTGCGAGAGTGTCTGTCTCACTGATGTCATAGGTCTTATTACTAGAAGCCTCTTCCAGCTGCTCTATGAGGCCTTTGATCGTTTCCTCGTGATTTCGCTCGTTCTCGTGAATTTCTTCACGAAGTTTGTTCACCTGAAACTGGTGATAAGAGGCCCTCTTGTTTGCACCTACCATTTTACAGTAAAGGTCGTTCTGATGGTATTGGGAGGCTTCCAGTTGGTGTCTGAGAGCAGCAATCTCGTGCCAGGGATTAAACGGGGGTCTAAATGTGGGAATGGGTTGATATTGCCAAGTCCCTCCATTAGGCACAGGGTTTGGTCTGCTGGGGTTCTTCCCATTTCTCTCTCTCTCCATGTCCTCCTTTGCATTTGAAATGGGGAGGGATTCAGCCTTTTCTTTTTCAGGAGTGGCTCCAGTGTTTTTTTGCATTTCTTCATTTTTCGGGTTTGCTCCATCACCCGTGCTGTTTTGAGCTTCAAGAAGAGCCCGGGCATATGCCCGAGTAATTGCTCTTCTTGGTTCTTCAGCCACTCTTTTCTGTTTTTGCATTTTTTGTTTCTTTGGTTTCACAACCGTTTCCTTTGGTGATTGTGCCACAGGAGACTTTTTAGTATTTGGTTGTGCGGCTTTATCAACCTCAGGTTTTGGTGTGATGACCATTTCTATTTTTGCTTCTGCCATTGTAGATGCGTCAGCGTGTGCGTATGCGTTTCTCTGCGTCCGCCTTGTCTTTGTTTTAACAACCAGGTTGCTTTGTGTTTCTGCCATCCGAGATCCACTAAAGTCGGTTGAACGTCTCCCCTATTTATAGGGTTTTCCAGTAGAATGTGCACTGTGACATCACAGGCTGTTCCTGTGATGCGCTGTTCCTTTGAAGTGCCATGATTGGAACAATTCAAAATAAAATGCCCACAAACCTAATGTAAAGGAAAGGCTTTTATTTTGTAGCACATACTGAATTAACACTATAAAAGCTACTCTACAGGAATTGCAGTAAAAAATAAAACAAAAGCAAAATATGTTTTTTAAATGGTTGTTAAAAAAACTAACCAAAGTAGAAGACAACTGTTTAGTGGAAAGTATTCGACATTCTAGAGATTCTCAGGCATAATAATTTCTTTCATAATTTAAACAAGGACAGGTAGAAAACGTTCATATTTAGTGAAAGATATTTATTAACATTATCCAATGAGAGTTACTGAATGTCTGTAGGCAGTGAGATCTTGGTGGTTGATGAGGCGACAGAATGTCATCTATGTTTGGTTTTAAATTCAGTTTCAATGCTGAATCTAAGAAACAACAGACTGCAGAGGGAGACTTTAATAGAGGTTTACTAACTCTTACTATCATATACATTGTGGAAAAATCTGTCTTTATTTAGCATAATATATTTGTTATAAGCACTAAATATGTTTTATGATTAACTAATGAACACTAACGTACCAAGCTGAAAATTCAGCTCACCAGTCAGCAGCTTATATTCACAAAAAACAGATAAATCTGCGATCCATGCAACTCTAACCAGCCAACAAAAACATGTGTTCATAATACAAAACAAGTTTACTTTGTGAAATGTTAAAAGGTACAAAAAATAAAACAATAAAATAAAACAATATGTTTTCAAGACTTTTTCACAAGTTCCTATATCTCACTGAAATGTTACTCTGTAGCTGATTTCTCGTATTTTAAGTGTGATGAGAAATTTTGACTAGAAACAAGACAAATATACTTGATAAGAGTTTGAGTTTTTGCAGTGTATATGCAGCTGATTGATTTGGTCTTTAACCAACATGGAATCATTTATGTTGGGCAGCTGTGGCTATGTGTACTAATCAGTGCTTCAGTCCACACGTCAAAGGGCAAGATACTGAACCTTCGATTGTCCCCAATGCATTTGGGTGTGAATGAAATGTATGACTATGACTTCTAGTTCAAAAAGGGCTATTTATGTATTTAAGTCCAGTTGTTGCTCATTCACTGTTACCTTGAACGAGTCATGCTATCACCACTCTGTGTAACAGATATTTCCTATATAAGCAAATATGTTTTACACTATTTACCTACTGAAATGAAATGACTGAATGTATCAAACATACATTTTGCTCTTACTTCACATTTTAATATTTTTAATGATAACATTATTAGGTTTTTAATGTCCCTTACTGCAGAATAAAGATTTCTTATGAAAGTTTGGTTTTGTTTTGTTTTTATCTTTAGCTCCATTCTAAGAAAATGACCAGTTTCAAGTGTCCTCAGTGTAGGACACATACAGGATGCCATGCTGAAATGTAAAGCACTTACAATAGAAGCCACTAGAAACAAACTATTCCAGCCTAATTGATGACATTTATGGCATTTGTTTTCTGTGCTGACTGATATGCTGCTCAGTGCTTTGCTGCCTGCTTTTAAATCAGGTGTCACTCTGAACATAAACACAAGCTACATGTGATGTCTCTGATGTGTATCTGTTTCTACCCGTGCTGATGCTAGCATGACTAAAGCTAGCCAAGCAGCAGTAAATATGTGAAGTAAGGCAGAAGGATATACTCATCAAACAAACAGGATCATAAGAATATAAAACCACGAGCACTACAAATGTAACAGAAATATGTTGACATAAAATGGCATGTTATTTGAAATCTACACGAAACAATGACACAACTACTTCTTTTCAATTTTTTCAATTTATTTATTTTTTACCAATTGTCCAAATTAGTCTGTGATTGGCCTTAGTGTGACAGAAATCATATTTATATACAACTAAATATGACTCAGCAAACATGTTTTAAATGGATGATTCCTCACTTGATGACGAATGATCCATTTCCATATTTGCTGAGTCTTAAATTTGATGTCAGTGAACTTTTCAGTGGTTGGTGTTAAAAAAAAGCCCCCAAATCCCCTATGAGCAAGCACTTGGCGACAGTGGAGAGGAAAAACTCCCTCTTAATAGGGAGAAACCTCTGACAGAACCGGGCTCAGGAAGGGGTGGCCTTCTGTCTTGACCGAGAGGGGTTCAAATGTTCACTGACAATTTAGTTGTATATAAATATGATTTTTAGGACTTGATGTTGACACCAATTATGTGAAATTGGGGACGCGCACAGTTCCGCTTCTTCTTGTTCTTCTTCTTACTTGGCGGAATCTCTGGCAGGCTCTTGACTTCAGTCTTGAGTTCAGCCACCTTGACATTGAGCATTTTCTGTTTGTCTTGTACACTTTGCAAAGATTCCTGTACAGAAAATGCAGCTGACTCTTCTTTTTCTATCTTCTGTTGTTCTGTGGTGTCTTTTTCTTTCTGAGGCTCCTGCAGAGACCTTGCAGTGGATGGCTGTGAGTCCTCTTTTTCCATCTTCTCCTGTTGTCCAGTCTCGTTTTCTTTCGGAAGCTCAAATTTGTGCATTTCATTTGCAGCAGTGGAATTTTGTTCTTTGTGCTGCTGTGGGATTTTAAGTGAGGAAGCTTTGGCCCCTTTCAGCTCTCGCTCCAGAGACTCTAGCTTCAAATCATGAAGGGCCTTGTTGGGGCAGAGCTGGGATTTCAGGTCACTGATTTCCAGGTTGAGTGTCTCCTGCTCCTGCCTATGTTTAACGGCCTGCTCTTCAAGCTGATTTTGAGCTGCTAGGAGCTGTTTCTGGAGCATCTCAATCTGCTCTTGCTGAATCCTACATTTGAGCTCAAATTCAGCCTCCTTAGAGGACTTCAGTCCTACAGAGTCAGTGTGTGAAGCCTCTGTGGTTGGAGTGGCAGACTCCACACACTGCTCTGTGGTAGGGTGGCTGATTTGGTCCTGCAGGGTAGCAATCACCTCATCCAATATGACCATAGCTTCATTGTCACTTGCGAGAGTGTCTGTCTCACTGATGTCATAGGTCTTATTACTAGAAGCCTCTTCCAGCTGCTCTATGAGGCCTTTGATCGTTTCCTCGTGATTTCGCTCGTTCTCGTGAATTTCTTCACGAAGTTTGTTCACCTGAAGCTGGTGATAAGAGGCCCTCTTGTTTGCACCTACCATTTTACAGTAAAGGTCGTTCTGATGGTATTGGGAGGCTTCCAGTTGGTGTCTGAGAGCAGCAATCTCGTGCCAGGGATTAAACGGGGGTCTAAATGTGGGAATGGGTTGATATTGCCAAGTCCCTCCATTAGGCACAGGGTTTGGTCTGCTGGGGTTCTTCCCATTTCTCTCTCTCTCCATGTCCTCCTTTGCATTTGAAATGGGGAGGGATTCAGCCTTTTCTTTTTCAGGAGTGGCTCCAGTGTTTTTTTGCATTTCTTCATTTTTCGGGTTTGCTCCATCACCCGTGCTGTTTTGAGCTTCAAGAAGAGCCCGGGCATATGCCCGAGTAATTGCTCTTCTTGGTTCTTCAGCCACTCTTTTCTGTTTTTGCATTTTTTGTTTCTTTGGTTTCACAACCGTTTCCTTTGGTGGTTGTGCCACAGGAGACTTTTTAGTATTTGGTTGTGCGGCTTTATCAACCTCAGGTTTTGGTGTGATGACCATTTCTATTTTTGCTTCTGCCATTGTAGATGCGTCAGCGTGTGCGTATGCGTTTCTCTGCGTCCGCCTTGTCTTTGTTTTAACAACCAGGTTGCTTTGTGTTTCTGCCATCCGAGATCCACTAAAGTCGGTTGAACGTCTCCCCTATTTATAGGGTTTTCCAGTAGAATGTGCACTGTGACATCACAGGCTGTTCCTGTGATGCGCTGTTCCTTTGAAGTGCCATGATTGGAACAATTCAAAATAAAATGCCCACAAACCTAATGTAAAGGAAAGGCTTTTATTTTGTAGCACATACTGAATTAACACTATAAAAGCTACTCTACAGGAATTGCAGTAAAAAATAAAACAAAAGCAAAATATGTTTTTTAAATGGTTGTTAAAAAAACTAACCAAAGTAGAAGACAACTGTTTAGTGGAAAGTATTCGACATTCTAGAGATTCTCAGGCATAATAATTTCTTTCATAATTTAAACAAGGACAGGTAGAAAACGTTCATATTTAGTGAAAGATATTTATTGTGTCATCCTTTAAAAAACTTACGTTGATCACCCTGGGGACCAAAAAAGGTCCCGCCCCAAAAAGTGCAATAAAAATGTTATATACTAATATTTTTTACCACTTTAAATGAGTCAGTCTTTTAAGACTACTTCTGCCTGAAATATTCACATAAAGTTTTAATTATATTTTCGTTGTTTTAACCCTTTAAATCCCAGTTTTATTACATGAACGCCCTGTTTTTTTAGCCCCAAAAAACAAAAAAACTAAATATTTTCAAAAAAAAACATTTGAAGTAATATTTGATTGTTATTATAATTAGGCCTTTAGATGGACTAAAGATTGGCACCAAGAGTCATTTCGATCGCCTTTTATTTTTTTTCCAGGAGCGCATTTCATAAAATGCACACTATCGACCACGCCCAAAAAGTGCAATAAAAATATTAAATATTAATTTTTTTTTTCACTTTAAATTGGTCAGTCTTTTAAAACTACTTCTCCCTGAAATATTCATATAAAGTTTTAATTATATTTTCGTTGTTTTAACCCTTTAAATTACAAAAAAACTAAAAAAAAAACTAAAAAACTAAATATTTTCCCAAAAAAACATTTGAAGTAATATTTGATTGTTATTATAATTAGGCCTTTAGATGGACTAAAGATTGGCACCAAGAGTCATTTCGATCGCCTTTGTTTTTTTTTTTCCAGAACCAGAAAATGGTCTCCAGGCGGCAAATGCTGCTCGTCGAGGCCGAAATGAGTGCATTCTCCCGGGTTAACTCGCGACGATGATCGGGGCATGTTGCGTCGGACTCCTTTTTCCAGCGCACACTTCCGGTACCACGTGACAACAAATACGTCATTTCCTGTTGACTAAAAAAAAATGCACCCTCTCATGGTCCTAGGGACCGAAAAATGGTCCGCCCGATCAGCGGGCGAAGCCGCTGCTGCACGCCGGAAAAGAGGCGTCATTTCCGGCAAGTCTGTCCAAGCAGCCCGCTGTTTTCCAGCAGAGGTCAAATGTGAAGCAAGGGCGCCACCCGGTGGACAAATAAAAAAATTACAACTCTAAGGCCTGTAGTCCAAAACGAAACCTAAGCTGGAGACCTGACGATCCCTTTGACCGTAAATTTTCTGGCGTGAAAAATAGCGTTTATAATGGAAGTCAATGGGCCCAAAACGGTCCCTAGGGTGATCAGTGTGAGTATTTTTGCTGCTCAGCCGTGTTAGGCTGATTTAAGAAAATCAGACTGGAATTTTAAATATTTTACAAAAACGAAGCCGTTTGGCAAGTTTGGCTATATTACACCCAACACAGTGAAAATGGCTTTCATGCAAACAAACAAAGGGACCCAAAAAGGGCCCCGTATGTCACAAGGGTTAACATTATCCAATGAGAGTTACTGAATGTCTGTAGGCAGTGAGATCTTGGTGGTTGATGAGGCGACAGAATGTCATCTATGTTTGGTTTTAAATTCAGTTTCAATGCTGAATCTAAGAAACAACAGACTGCAGAGGGAGACTTTAATAGAGGTTTACTAACTCTTACTATCATATACATTGTGGAAAAATCTGTCTTTATTTAGCATAATATATTTGTTATAAGCACTAAATATGTTTTATGATTAACTAATGAACACTAACGTACCAAGCTGAAAATTCAGCTCACCAGTCAGCAGCTTATATTCACAAAAAACAGATAAATCTGCGATCCATGCAACTCTAACCAGCCAACAAAAACATGTGTTCATAATACAAAACAAGTTTACTTTGTGAAATGTTAAAAGGTACAAAAAATAAAACAATAAAATAAAACAATATGTTTTCAAGACTTTTTCACAAGTTCCTATATCTCACTGAAATGTTACTCTGTAGCTGATTTCTCGTATTTTAAGTGTGATGAGAAATTTTGACTAGAAACAAGACAAATATACTTGATAAGAGTTTGAGTTTTTGCAGTGTATATGCAGCTGATTGATTTGGTCTTTAACCAACATGGAATCATTTATGTTGGGCAGCTGTGGCTATGTGTACTAATCAGTGCTTCAGTCCACACGTCAAAGGGCAAGATACTGAACCTTCGATTGTCCCCAATGCATTTGGGTGTGAATGAAATGTATGACTATGACTTCTAGTTCAAAAAGGGCTATTTATGTATTTAAGTCCAGTTGTTGCTCATTCACTGTTACCTTGAACGAGTCATGCTATCACCACTCTGTGTAACAGATATTTCCTATATAAGCAAATATGTTTTACACTATTTACCTACTGAAATGAAATGACTGAATGTATCAAACATACATTTTGCTCTTACTTCACATTTTAATATTTTTAATGATAACATTATTAGGTTTTTAATGTCCCTTACTGCAGAATAAAGATTTCTTATGAAAGTTTGGTTTTGTTTTGTTTTTATCTTTAGCTCCATTCTAAGAAAATGACCAGTTTCAAGTGTCCTCAGTGTAGGACACATACAGGATGCCATGCTGAAATGTAAAGCACTTACAATAGAAGCCACTAGAAACAAACTATTCCAGCCTAATTGATGACATTTATGGCATTTGTTTTCTGTGCTGACTGATATGCTGCTCAGTGCTTTGCTGCCTGCTTTTAAATCAGGTGTCACTCTGAACATAAACACAAGCTACATGTGATGTCTCTGATGTGTATCTGTTTCTACCCGTGCTGATGCTAGCATGACTAAAGCTAGCCAAGCAGCAGTAAATATGTGAAGTAAGGCAGAAGGATATACTCATCAAACAAACAGGATCATAAGAATATAAAACCACGAGCACTACAAATGTAACAGAAATATGTTGACATAAAATGGCATGTTATTTGAAATCTACACGAAACAATGACACAACTACTTCTTTTCAATTTTTTCAATTTATTTATTTTTTACCAATTGTCCAAATTAGTCTGTGATTGGCCTTAGTGTGACAGAAATCATATTTATATACAACTAAATATGACTCAGCAAACATGTTTTAAATGGATGATTCCTCACTTGATGACGAATGATCCATTTCCATATTTGCTGAGTCTTAAATTTGATGTCAGTGAACTTTTCAGTGGTTGGTGTTAAAAAAAAGCCCCCAAATCCCCTATGAGCAAGCACTTGGCGACAGTGGAGAGGAAAAACTCCCTCTTAATAGGGAGAAACCTCTGACAGAACCGGGCTCAGGAAGGGGTGGCCTTCTGTCTTGACCGAGAGGGGTTCAAATGTTCACTGACAATTTAGTTGTATATAAATATGATTTTTAGGACTTGATGTTGACACCAATTATGTGAAATTGGGGACGCGCACAGTTCCGCTTCTTCTTGTTCTTCTTCTTACTTGGCGGAATCTCTGGCAGGCTCTTGACTTCAGTCTTGAGTTCAGCCACCTTGACATTGAGCATTTTCTGTTTGTCTTGTACACTTTGCAAAGATTCCTGTACAGAAAATGCAGCTGACTCTTCTTTTTCTATCTTCTGTTGTTCTGTGGTGTCTTTTTCTTTCTGAGGCTCCTGCAGAGACCTTGCAGTGGATGGCTGTGAGTCCTCTTTTTCCATCTTCTCCTGTTGTCCAGTCTCGTTTTCTTTCGGAAGCTCAAATTTGTGCATTTCATTTGCAGCAGTGGAATTTTGTTCTTTGTGCTGCTGTGGGATTTTAAGTGAGGAAGCTTTGGCCCCTTTCAGCTCTCGCTCCAGAGACTCTAGCTTCAAATCATGAAGGGCCTTGTTGGGGCAGAGCTGGGATTTCAGGTCACTGATTTCCAGGTTGAGTGTCTCCTGCTCCTGCCTATGTTTAACGGCCTGCTCTTCAAGCTGATTTTGAGCTGCTAGGAGCTGTTTCTGGAGCATCTCAATCTGCTCTTGCTGAATCCTACATTTGAGCTCAAATTCAGCCTCCTTAGAGGACTTCAGTCCTACAGAGTCAGTGTGTGAAGCCTCTGTGGTTGGAGTGGCAGACTCCACACACTGCTCTGTGGTAGGGTGGCTGATTTGGTCCTGCAGGGTAGCAATCACCTCATCCAATATGACCATAGCTTCATTGTCACTTGCGAGAGTGTCTGTCTCACTGATGTCATAGGTCTTATTACTAGAAGCCTCTTCCAGCTGCTCTATGAGGCCTTTGATCGTTTCCTCGTGATTTCGCTCGTTCTCGTGAATTTCTTCACGAAGTTTGTTCACCTGAAGCTGGTGATAAGAGGCCCTCTTGTTTGCACCTACCATTTTACAGTAAAGGTCGTTCTGATGGTATTGGGAGGCTTCCAGTTGGTGTCTGAGAGCAGCAATCTCGTGCCAGGGATTAAACGGGGGTCTAAATGTGGGAATGGGTTGATATTGCCAAGTCCCTCCATTAGGCACAGGGTTTGGTCTGCTGGGGTTCTTCCCATTTCTCTCTCTCTCCATGTCCTCCTTTGCATTTGAAATGGGGAGGGATTCAGCCTTTTCTTTTTCAGGAGTGGCTCCAGTGTTTTTTTGCATTTCTTCATTTTTCGGGTTTGCTCCATCACCCGTGCTGTTTTGAGCTTCAAGAAGAGCCCGGGCATATGCCCGAGTAATTGCTCTTCTTGGTTCTTCAGCCACTCTTTTCTGTTTTTGCATTTTTTGTTTCTTTGGTTTCACAACCGTTTCCTTTGGTGGTTGTGCCACAGGAGACTTTTTAGTATTTGGTTGTGCGGCTTTATCAACCTCAGGTTTTGGTGTGATGACCATTTCTATTTTTGCTTCTGCCATTGTAGATGCGTCAGCGTGTGCGTATGCGTTTCTCTGCGTCCGCCTTGTCTTTGTTTTAACAACCAGGTTGCTTTGTGTTTCTGCCATCCGAGATCCACTAAAGTCGGTTGAACGTCTCCCCTATTTATAGGGTTTTCCAGTAGAATGTGCACTGTGACATCACAGGCTGTTCCTGTGATGCGCTGTTCCTTTGAAGTGCCATGATTGGAACAATTCAAAATAAAATGCCCACAAACCTAATGTAAAGGAAAGGCTTTTATTTTGTAGCACATACTGAATTAACACTATAAAAGCTACTCTACAGGAATTGCAGTAAAAAATAAAACAAAAGCAAAATATGTTTTTTAAATGGTTGTTAAAAAAACTAACCAAAGTAGAAGACAACTGTTTAGTGGAAAGTATTCGACATTCTAGAGATTCTCAGGCATAATAATTTCTTTCATAATTTAAACAAGGACAGGTAGAAAACGTTCATATTTAGTGAAAGATATTTATTGTGTCATCCTTTAAAAAACTTACGTTGATCACCCTGGGGACCAAAAAAGGTCCCGCCCCAAAAAGTGCAATAAAAATGTTATATACTAATATTTTTTACCACTTTAAATGAGTCAGTCTTTTAAGACTACTTCTGCCTGAAATATTCACATAAAGTTTTAATTATATTTTCGTTGTTTTAACCCTTTAAATCCCAGTTTTATTACATGAACGCCCTGTTTTTTTAGCCCCAAAAAACAAAAAAACTAAATATTTTCAAAAAAAAACATTTGAAGTAATATTTGATTGTTATTATAATTAGGCCTTTAGATGGACTAAAGATTGGCACCAAGAGTCATTTCGATCGCCTTTTATTTTTTTTCCAGGAGCGCATTTCATAAAATGCACACTATCGACCACGCCCAAAAAGTGCAATAAAAATATTAAATATTAATTTTTTTTTTCACTTTAAATTGGTCAGTCTTTTAAAACTACTTCTCCCTGAAATATTCATATAAAGTTTTAATTATATTTTCGTTGTTTTAACCCTTTAAATTACAAAAAAACTAAAAAAAAAACTAAAAAACTAAATATTTTCCCAAAAAAACATTTGAAGTAATATTTGATTGTTATTATAATTAGGCCTTTAGATGGACTAAAGATTGGCACCAAGAGTCATTTCGATCGCCTTTGTTTTTTTTTTTCCAGAACCAGAAAATGGTCTCCAGGCGGCAAATGCTGCTCGTCGAGGCCGAAATGAGTGCATTCTCCCGGGTTAACTCGCGACGATGATCGGGGCATGTTGCGTCGGACTCCTTTTTCCAGCGCACACTTCCGGTACCACGTGACAACAAATACGTCATTTCCTGTTGACTAAAAAAAAATGCACCCTCTCATGGTCCTAGGGACCGAAAAATGGTCCGCCCGATCAGCGGGCGAAGCCGCTGCTGCACGCCGGAAAAGAGGCGTCATTTCCGGCAAGTCTGTCCAAGCAGCCCGCTGTTTTCCAGCAGAGGTCAAATGTGAAGCAAGGGCGCCACCCGGTGGACAAATAAAAAAATTACAACTCTAAGGCCTGTAGTCCAAAACGAAACCTAAGCTGGAGACCTGACGATCCCTTTGACCGTAAATTTTCTGGCGTGAAAAATAGCGTTTATAATGGAAGTCAATGGGCCCAAAACGGTCCCTAGGGTGATCAGTGTGAGTATTTTTGCTGCTCAGCCGTGTTAGGCTGATTTAAGAAAATCAGACTGGAATTTTAAATATTTTACAAAAACGAAGCCGTTTGGCAAGTTTGGCTATATTACACCCAACACAGTGAAAATGGCTTTCATGCAAACAAACAAAGGGACCCAAAAAGGGCCCCGTATGTCACAAGGGTTAACATTATCCAATGAGAGTTACTGAATGTCTGTAGGCAGTGAGATCTTGGTGGTTGATGAGGCGACAGAATGTCATCTATGTTTGGTTTTAAATTCAGTTTCAATGCTGAATCTAAGAAACAACAGACTGCAGAGGGAGACTTTAATAGAGGTTTACTAACTCTTACTATCATATACATTGTGGAAAAATCTGTCTTTATTTAGCATAATATATTTGTTATAAGCACTAAATATGTTTTATGATTAACTAATGAACACTAACGTACCAAGCTGAAAATTCAGCTCACCAGTCAGCAGCTTATATTCACAAAAAACAGATAAATCTGCGATCCATGCAACTCTAACCAGCCAACAAAAACATGTGTTCATAATACAAAACAAGTTTACTTTGTGAAATGTTAAAAGGTACAAAAAATAAAACAATAAAATAAAACAATATGTTTTCAAGACTTTTTCACAAGTTCCTATATCTCACTGAAATGTTACTCTGTAGCTGATTTCTCGTATTTTAAGTGTGATGAGAAATTTTGACTAGAAACAAGACAAATATACTTGATAAGAGTTTGAGTTTTTGCAGTGTATATGCAGCTGATTGATTTGGTCTTTAACCAACATGGAATCATTTATGTTGGGCAGCTGTGGCTATGTGTACTAATCAGTGCTTCAGTCCACACGTCAAAGGGCAAGATACTGAACCTTCGATTGTCCCCAATGCATTTGGGTGTGAATGAAATGTATGACTATGACTTCTAGTTCAAAAAGGGCTATTTATGTATTTAAGTCCAGTTGTTGCTCATTCACTGTTACCTTGAACGAGTCATGCTATCACCACTCTGTGTAACAGATATTTCCTATATAAGCAAATATGTTTTACACTATTTACCTACTGAAATGAAATGACTGAATGTATCAAACATACATTTTGCTCTTACTTCACATTTTAATATTTTTAATGATAACATTATTAGGTTTTTAATGTCCCTTACTGCAGAATAAAGATTTCTTATGAAAGTTTGGTTTTGTTTTGTTTTTATCTTTAGCTCCATTCTAAGAAAATGACCAGTTTCAAGTGTCCTCAGTGTAGGACACATACAGGATGCCATGCTGAAATGTAAAGCACTTACAATAGAAGCCACTAGAAACAAACTATTCCAGCCTAATTGATGACATTTATGGCATTTGTTTTCTGTGCTGACTGATATGCTGCTCAGTGCTTTGCTGCCTGCTTTTAAATCAGGTGTCACTCTGAACATAAACACAAGCTACATGTGATGTCTCTGATGTGTATCTGTTTCTACCCGTGCTGATGCTAGCATGACTAAAGCTAGCCAAGCAGCAGTAAATATGTGAAGTAAGGCAGAAGGATATACTCATCAAACAAACAGGATCATAAGAATATAAAACCACGAGCACTACAAATGTAACAGAAATATGTTGACATAAAATGGCATGTTATTTGAAATCTACACGAAACAATGACACAACTACTTCTTTTCAATTTTTTCAATTTATTTATTTTTTACCAATTGTCCAAATTAGTCTGTGATTGGCCTTAGTGTGACAGAAATCATATTTATATACAACTAAATATGACTCAGCAAACATGTTTTAAATGGATGATTCCTCACTTGATGACGAATGATCCATTTCCATATTTGCTGAGTCTTAAATTTGATGTCAGTGAACTTTTCAGTGGTTGGTGTTAAAAAAAAGCCCCCAAATCCCCTATGAGCAAGCACTTGGCGACAGTGGAGAGGAAAAACTCCCTCTTAATAGGGAGAAACCTCTGACAGAACCGGGCTCAGGAAGGGGTGGCCTTCTGTCTTGACCGAGAGGGGTTCAAATGTTCACTGACAATTTAGTTGTATATAAATATGATTTTTAGGACTTGATGTTGACACCAATTATGTGAAATTGGGGACGCGCACAGTTCCGCTTCTTCTTGTTCTTCTTCTTACTTGGCGGAATCTCTGGCAGGCTCTTGACTTCAGTCTTGAGTTCAGCCACCTTGACATTGAGCATTTTCTGTTTGTCTTGTACACTTTGCAAAGATTCCTGTACAGAAAATGCAGCTGACTCTTCTTTTTCTATCTTCTGTTGTTCTGTGGTGTCTTTTTCTTTCTGAGGCTCCTGCAGAGACCTTGCAGTGGATGGCCGTGAGTCCTCTTTTTCCATCTTCTCCTGTTGTCCAGTCTCGTTTTCTTTCGGAAGCTCAAATTTGTGCATTTCATTTGCAGCAGTGGAATTTTGTTCTTTGTGCTGCTGTGGGATTTTAAGTGAGGAAGCTTTGGCCCCTTTCAGCTCTCGCTCCAGAGACTCTAGCTTCAAATCATGAAGGGCCTTGTTGGGGCAGAGCTGGGATTTCAGGTCACTGATTTCCAGGTTGAGTGTCTCCTGCTCCTGCCTATGTTTAACGGCCTGCTCTTCAAGCTGATTTTGAGCTGCTAGGAGCTGTTTCTGGAGCATCTCAATCTGCTCTTGCTGAATCCTACATTTGAGCTCAAATTCAGCCTCCTTAGAGGACTTCAGTCCTACAGAGTCAGTGTGTGAAGCCTCTGTGGTTGGAGTGGCAGACTCCACACACTGCTCTGTGGTAGGGTGGCTGATTTGGTCCTGCAGGGTAGCAATCACCTCATCCAATATGACCATAGCTTCATTGTCACTTGCGAGAGTGTCTGTCTCACTGATGTCATAGGTCTTATTACTAGAAGCCTCTTCCAGCTGCTCTATGAGGCCTTTGATCGTTTCCTCGTGATTTCGCTCGTTCTCGTGAATTTCTTCACGAAGTTTGTTCACCTGAAACTGGTGATAAGAGGCCCTCTTGTTTGCACCTACCATTTTACAGTAAAGGTCGTTCTGATGGTATTGGGAGGCTTCCAGTTGGTGTCTGAGAGCAGCAATCTCGTGCCAGGGATTAAACGGGGGTCTAAATGTGGGAATGGGTTGATATTGCCAAGTCCCTCCATTAGGCACAGGGTTTGGTCTGCTGGGGTTCTTCCCATTTCTCTCTCTCTCCATGTCCTCCTTTGCATTTGAAATGGGGAGGGATTCAGCCTTTTCTTTTTCAGGAGTGGCTCCAGTGTTTTTTTGCATTTCTTCATTTTTCGGGTTTGCTCCATCACCCGTGCTGTTTTGAGCTTCAAGAAGAGCCCGGGCATATGCCCGAGTAATTGCTCTTCTTGGTTCTTCAGCCACTCTTTTCTGTTTTTGCATTTTTTGTTTCTTTGGTTTCACAACCGTTTCCTTTGGTGATTGTGCCACAGGAGACTTTTTAGTATTTGGTTGTGCGGCTTTATCAACCTCAGGTTTTGGTGTGATGACCATTTCTATTTTTGCTTCTGCCATTGTAGATGCGTCAGCGTGTGCGTATGCGTTTCTCTGCGTCCGCCTTGTCTTTGTTTTAACAACCAGGTTGCTTTGTGTTTCTGCCATCCGAGATCCACTAAAGTCGGTTGAACGTCTCCCCTATTTATAGGGTTTTCCAGTAGAATGTGCACTGTGACATCACAGGCTGTTCCTGTGATGCGCTGTTCCTTTGAAGTGCCATGATTGGAACAATTCAAAATAAAATGCCCACAAACCTAATGTAAAGGAAAGGCTTTTATTTTGTAGCACATACTGAATTAACACTATAAAAGCTACTCTACAGGAATTGCAGTAAAAAATAAAACAAAAGCAAAATATGTTTTTTAAATGGTTGTTAAAAAAACTAACCAAAGTAGAAGACAACTGTTTAGTGGAAAGTATTCGACATTCTAGAGATTCTCAGGCATAATAATTTCTTTCATAATTTAAACAAGGACAGGTAGAAAACGTTCATATTTAGTGAAAGATATTTATTAACATTATCCAATGAGAGTTACTGAATGTCTGTAGGCAGTGAGATCTTGGTGGTTGATGAGGCGACAGAATGTCATCTATGTTTGGTTTTAAATTCAGTTTCAATGCTGAATCTAAGAAACAACAGACTGCAGAGGGAGACTTTAATAGAGGTTTACTAACTCTTACTATCATATACATTGTGGAAAAATCTGTCTTTATTTAGCATAATATATTTGTTATAAGCACTAAATATGTTTTATGATTAACTAATGAACACTAACGTACCAAGCTGAAAATTCAGCTCACCAGTCAGCAGCTTATATTCACAAAAAACAGATAAATCTGCGATCCATGCAACTCTAACCAGCCAACAAAAACATGTGTTCATAATACAAAACAAGTTTACTTTGTGAAATGTTAAAAGGTACAAAAAATAAAACAATAAAATAAAACAATATGTTTTCAAGACTTTTTCACAAGTTCCTATATCTCACTGAAATGTTACTCTGTAGCTGATTTCTCGTATTTTAAGTGTGATGAGAAATTTTGACTAGAAACAAGACAAATATACTTGATAAGAGTTTGAGTTTTTGCAGTGTATATGCAGCTGATTGATTTGGTCTTTAACCAACATGGAATCATTTATGTTGGGCAGCTGTGGCTATGTGTACTAATCAGTGCTTCAGTCCACACGTCAAAGGGCAAGATACTGAACCTTCGATTGTCCCCAATGCATTTGGGTGTGAATGAAATGTATGACTATGACTTCTAGTTCAAAAAGGGCTATTTATGTATTTAAGTCCAGTTGTTGCTCATTCACTGTTACCTTGAACGAGTCATGCTATCACCACTCTGTGTAACAGATATTTCCTATATAAGCAAATATGTTTTACACTATTTACCTACTGAAATGAAATGACTGAATGTATCAAACATACATTTTGCTCTTACTTCACATTTTAATATTTTTAATGATAACATTATTAGGTTTTTAATGTCCCTTACTGCAGAATAAAGATTTCTTATGAAAGTTTGGTTTTGTTTTGTTTTTATCTTTAGCTCCATTCTAAGAAAATGACCAGTTTCAAGTGTCCTCAGTGTAGGACACATACAGGATGCCATGCTGAAATGTAAAGCACTTACAATAGAAGCCACTAGAAACAAACTATTCCAGCCTAATTGATGACATTTATGGCATTTGTTTTCTGTGCTGACTGATATGCTGCTCAGTGCTTTGCTGCCTGCTTTTAAATCAGGTGTCACTCTGAACATAAACACAAGCTACATGTGATGTCTCTGATGTGTATCTGTTTCTACCCGTGCTGATGCTAGCATGACTAAAGCTAGCCAAGCAGCAGTAAATATGTGAAGTAAGGCAGAAGGATATACTCATCAAACAAACAGGATCATAAGAATATAAAACCACGAGCACTACAAATGTAACAGAAATATGTTGACATAAAATGGCATGTTATTTGAAATCTACACGAAACAATGACACAACTACTTCTTTTCAATTTTTTCAATTTATTTATTTTTTACCAATTGTCCAAATTAGTCTGTGATTGGCCTTAGTGTGACAGAAATCATATTTATATACAACTAAATATGACTCAGCAAACATGTTTTAAATGGATGATTCCTCACTTGATGACGAATGATCCATTTCCATATTTGCTGAGTCTTAAATTTGATGTCAGTGAACTTTTCAGTGGTTGGTGTTAAAAAAAAGCCCCCAAATCCCCTATGAGCAAGCACTTGGCGACAGTGGAGAGGAAAAACTCCCTCTTAATAGGGAGAAACCTCTGACAGAACCGGGCTCAGGAAGGGGTGGCCTTCTGTCTTGACCGAGAGGGGTTCAAATGTTCACTGACAATTTAGTTGTATATAAATATGATTTTTAGGACTTGATGTTGACACCAATTATGTGAAATTGGGGACGCGCACAGTTCCGCTTCTTCTTGTTCTTCTTCTTACTTGGCGGAATCTCTGGCAGGCTCTTGACTTCAGTCTTGAGTTCAGCCACCTTGACATTGAGCATTTTCTGTTTGTCTTGTACACTTTGCAAAGATTCCTGTACAGAAAATGCAGCTGACTCTTCTTTTTCTATCTTCTGTTGTTCTGTGGTGTCTTTTTCTTTCTGAGGCTCCTGCAGAGACCTTGCAGTGGATGGCCGTGAGTCCTCTTTTTCCATCTTCTCCTGTTGTCCAGTCTCGTTTTCTTTCGGAAGCTCAAATTTGTGCATTTCATTTGCAGCAGTGGAATTTTGTTCTTTGTGCTGCTGTGGGATTTTAAGTGAGGAAGCTTTGGCCCCTTTCAGCTCTCGCTCCAGAGACTCTAGCTTCAAATCATGAAGGGCCTTGTTGGGGCAGAGCTGGGATTTCAGGTCACTGATTTCCAGGTTGAGTGTCTCCTGCTCCTGCCTATGTTTAACGGCCTGCTCTTCAAGCTGATTTTGAGCTGCTAGGAGCTGTTTCTGGAGCATCTCAATCTGCTCTTGCTGAATCCTACATTTGAGCTCAAATTCAGCCTCCTTAGAGGACTTCAGTCCTACAGAGTCAGTGTGTGAAGCCTCTGTGGTTGGAGTGGCAGACTCCACACACTGCTCTGTGGTAGGGTGGCTGATTTGGTCCTGCAGGGTAGCAATCACCTCATCCAATATGACCATAGCTTCATTGTCACTTGCGAGAGTGTCTGTCTCACTGATGTCATAGGTCTTATTACTAGAAGCCTCTTCCAGCTGCTCTATGAGGCCTTTGATCGTTTCCTCGTGATTTCGCTCGTTCTCGTGAATTTCTTCACGAAGTTTGTTCACCTGAAACTGGTGATAAGAGGCCCTCTTGTTTGCACCTACCATTTTACAGTAAAGGTCGTTCTGATGGTATTGGGAGGCTTCCAGTTGGTGTCTGAGAGCAGCAATCTCGTGCCAGGGATTAAACGGGGGTCTAAATGTGGGAATGGGTTGATATTGCCAAGTCCCTCCATTAGGCACAGGGTTTGGTCTGCTGGGGTTCTTCCCATTTCTCTCTCTCTCCATGTCCTCCTTTGCATTTGAAATGGGGAGGGATTCAGCCTTTTCTTTTTCAGGAGTGGCTCCAGTGTTTTTTTGCATTTCTTCATTTTTCGGGTTTGCTCCATCACCCGTGCTGTTTTGAGCTTCAAGAAGAGCCCGGGCATATGCCCGAGTAATTGCTCTTCTTGGTTCTTCAGCCACTCTTTTCTGTTTTTGCATTTTTTGTTTCTTTGGTTTCACAACCGTTTCCTTTGGTGGTTGTGCCACAGGAGACTTTTTAGTATTTGGTTGTGCGGCTTTATCAACCTCAGGTTTTGGTGTGATGACCATTTCTATTTTTGCTTCTGCCATTGTAGATGCGTCAGCGTGTGCGTATGCGTTTCTCTGCGTCCGCCTTGTCTTTGTTTTAACAACCAGGTTGCTTTGTGTTTCTGCCATCCGAGATCCACTAAAGTTGGTTGAACGTCTCCCCTATTTATAGGGTTTTCCAGTAGAATGTGCACTGTGACATCACAGGCTGTTCCTGTGATGCGCTGTTCCTTTGAAGTGCCATGATTGGAACAATTCAAAATAAAATGCCCACAAACCTAATGTAAAGGAAAGGCTTTTATTTTGTAGCACATACTGAATTAACACTATAAAAGCTACTCTACAGGAATTGCAGTAAAAAATAAAACAAAAGCAAAATATGTTTTTTAAATGGTTGTTAAAAAAACTAACCAAAGTAGAAGACAACTGTTTAGTGGAAAGTATTCGACATTCTAGAGATTCTCAGGCATAATAACTTCTTTCATAATTTAAACAAGGACAGGTAGAAAACGTTCATATTTAGTGAAAGATATTTATTAACATTATCCAATGAGAGTTACTGAATGTCTGTAGGCAGTGAGATCTTGGTGGTTGATGAGGCGACAGAATGTCATCTATGTTTTGTTTTAAATTCAGTTTCAATGCTGAATCTAAGAAACAACAGACTGCAGAGGGAGACTTTAATAGAGGTTTACTAACTCTTACTATCATATACATTGTGGAAAAATCTGTCTTTATTTAGCATAATATATTTGTTATAAGCACTAAATATGTTTTATGATTAACTGATGAACACTAACGTACCAAGCTGAAAATTCTGCTCACCAGCTTTAAAATCGCATGACAAAAATATCATACATAAATAAATGATTTTTTTTTAAAAATATCATTAAAAAAAAAAACTGCATCACCAACGTAGCCTGGAAAACATTTGCTAGTTAGATGAAGTCAGCTATCTCATCGTAGCATATTTATATGCATATTTATAATCATACGGTTCTTGGAGTGAGTGCACACACTCATGAAGTTTAGTAACTTCAGGTCACTGCAACAAGCCCAGGTACAGTTTACCGACGGATGGGTGCAGGACCTTGAAATGCACCGTGTAGAACGAAAGACCATCGTACGTATCATAAGTTTACCAGTCTCACAAATCGTCGTCATAAATACACATTCCTTAACCGTTTATTAATAGGACCTTTGAGCTCAACGGTAATTAATTAGTAGTGGAAATAATTTCTGGTACGCGTTACAGAAATGTAGCAGTGACAATAATACTGTATGCTGTAATCGTACTGGGCAATTAGTGATACAAAACAACTGTTTTATCCTGTGAATAAAAGTATGTTTTTGTCAATGTACCATAATAACAGAAGCGAAACACAATATTGTGTCAGGACAATTCACTATTTATGCACAATAAACAAAGGAGCATAGCGCGACAATTTCTGTTCAGCGTCAGACTTGCTTGTAACCTATATCACCAATTATGTTATGAAAATGACGCATTAACTACAACAGAAGACTGACCTTTGTGGAAATGCTTGGAGCAGACTAACATGTGAGCTGGAGTGTTCTGGGACGTTATATTTGCTCTTTGAATGGCTGCGATCCAGGCCATCCGTCGCCTCTTTGTTACTTCGGAAACATGGCTCGAACAATTTCTCTTCAACGACGTAATCCGATAACAACCGATTTCTTTACCCGTCGGCTTCCCGTGGCTGTCATGTGACCGGCTATTGCAGTTAATAATACAACAGCTTCTTGCCATTTTTTGTGTTTCTTTTTATCGCTGTATAACTGATTTCAATTAAAAGCCTGCGTGCGCTAGTACCTCTTGCCATGAGTTCCCAGAATCCTTTGTGGTTCTACCCCAGAATGACATCACATTTTCAATCTCTATATGCATGTTACATTTTATATTTGGGGTGAAATATCAAGTCTTTTCAAGTAAACCGGTTCAAGTCCAATTCAAGTCCCAGGTCATTGGTGTAAAAGTCTAAGTCAAGTCACAAGTCTTACAACATTTTTTCAAGTCAAGTTTAAAGTCATAAAATTAATGACTCGAGTCTGACTCGAGTCCAAGTCATGTGACTCGAGTCCACACCTCTGCTTAAAGGTAAATAAATATAATGTAAATTATTTTGACACCATAATATTTAGACACCACCATCAGAAATGGAGTTGTACAATTTACAAGGATGCAGAAACCTGCATTCAGCTGAGATTGAAGTAGTCACTTGGATGAGTAATGAAATGCAGGGGTCATAATTATGATTTTGTTGGGAAAATTAAAGGTGCCCCACAGGGCTCCCTTTTAGGACGTGTTTTATTTTCTGTTTTTATTGAAGCATCTTCATGCAGATGAAGTTATTTAAATTCCCTTTGTAGTACAAGAGCTTTAGACTGCATTTGTTTTTTCTTTACTCTAAGAAAAATGTTTTTTCTGACCTTGGCCAGGTCTCTCTTGGCCGGGATTTCCTGGTTAAAAGCTAATAATAATGCTGGGTTTGATAGAAGAACATCAAAAGGCTATAAAATGTGGACGTGGATGATGCAGTTTTTAATGTCATTAAAGATGCTGTACAAATCATTTCACCCTGGAAAAGAACAGTTTAAAAAAAAAATCATTAAAAGCTCTAAATTACCACAGCATCCATGCCCACAATGAGTTTACATAAACTTTTAACCACAACCACATCCACTACCAAAATAGGGCTGTTCAGGGGACCATTTCCTAAAAACTTTTACTTTAAATTGCAGATATTTTGTGTTATCTACATCACAGTTGTTCTGAATCCTAAAAGTACCTCATGTTATGATTGGTATCTTTTAAATGTACTTAACTATATTTACCTCATCAGTTTGTACGTCATGAAAAGGGCAAGTGGCCAAAATGTATGCTGATAGCTGTGTGAGTAGATGAGTCATTATTAAGTTAACCCCAGCTGTAAAGATAATTGCAGCAGTTGCAGTCATATCACAGTCCTTGGTTCAGTTACAGCTAGGGCTGCTCAATTAATCGAATTTTAATCACGATTACGATCTGGGCTTTCAACGATCATTAAAAATGACTGAGCCGATTATTAGCCCCTCCCTCATGCTTTACTCTCGCGCTGCTCCATGTGGCAAATCAAGCGCACTGCTCTGCATTTCGAACACGCGTCACAACAATTAAGAGGACCCGAGGGAAGCTCGGAAAGCTAAGCAGAAGTTATTTGGAGAGGAGTGGACTGCCGTTGGTTGAAAAGAGAGGTACAAAAAAAAAAAACTTAAGTGGTGTGGAAACATTATGGCTTCGCGGAGTCAGACATGGATCAAGTAGACACAGTGTGTAAACTTTGCTATGGTGTCGTAGCTGCACCACAGAGCAACACTGCAAAGTTCACATTTTTCATTTATTTCTTATATTGCAAACATTTGCACTGTTATCAGTATTTGCACACTATTTTATATTATTTTTTAAAGTCATTATTCAATACATTGTTATTGTTAAACCTTTAAAGCCGGTCAGAGCAGCATGCTCGTTTTGTGTAACTATTTTTAAATCCCTGCAGAACCTGAACGCTAAGCTAGCACAATAAATTTTTTTCCATATGAAACCAGAGGAGTTGTACTTACATCTTATGCCATCAGCTTGTCCTCGGTCACGGTTTCCTTCCACATATAGCTTTGCAAAAATTGCATAAAAAGAGCTTGCAGGAACAAAAACATAATATTCCAGAAACACGCTTTGCCGATCCGATCAGCTGTTCTTAACACTTCCCACATTGAAAAAGACGTCAACGTGAACTATCGCAAGTGACGTCATTTTTGCGGAAAATGTAGTTTTTTACTTGTAGGCCTTAGAACTCGAATTGCACTGCTGGAAATAGTTTATTTTGATGCACATGCACATTCTTTGCAAATTTGCATCATAGGATTGTTTTTTTGTTTTTCCTGCAGTATATAAAAATTGCTGTATCTCCAAAAATAAAACTATGAAGACACTCAAAATAAATTTCCTGTTGTTGTAAACTATTTTTTGCAACTTTTTTGTATTTAAAGTTTTGAGGGATAAACCTCTTAAATTTCTCCAAGTAGAAATATATGTAAAAACAAAAACGATTTTCAATTTTTTTGTAGTTTATTGCACTTTTTTGCAATTAATGTAGTTACTATGGACTTAATGCATACACATTTTTAAAATATGGGCTATAACAGTTGTATTGATGTATAGCAACTTGAAATGCTCCCACAAATGGCACTACAGCATGTAAAAAAAATAATATAAGCTCTGGCGGACGAAATAAATATCGTCAAATAATCGTGATCTCAATTTCAGTGAAAATAATCGTGATTATCATTTTTGCCATAATCGAGCAGCCCTAGTTACAGCCTGGTCTTTTAAATGAGTCCAGTAAGTTCACACTGCCTCATCTTCATGACCATCAAAGGTCAAGCAGGGCCCAGCTCATTTGTTATGCTGTTGTGTTTATGTATCCCATCAGATAAGCATGGATTTAAGCTGGTTGGTTTGTGTTGAAACAGAGTATGGGACTCCTGTTTCCATTCGGATTTCCCAGGCAAAATGTCAGCCTGTTTAGCATGCAGAGCCCTGCCTGCTTTCCAGCAATGATTCCTGCGCTCGGCCTTGACTTTTGCTCTGATATTTTCCCCGAGCAGGCAAGCTGGACGTAAAACACATCTCAGACATCTGACCCTGTGACATCACCATGCAGGGCTAATAGCCTTGCCATGATGTCTCTGACCTCCTGTGTGTATATATGGATTTATCTGCAGCTATTTTAGCCACATCATTTCATGGACTTACTCGAGTTGAAGCCTAGTTTGTTTTGTTTAGCAGGAAAATTGTTGTTAGGCCACTGGGGATATCTCGTGTAGGGATTTTGTTGTTATATAGTGTGGAACAATGTGAGCAGTGTTGTCTTCATGTCCCTGAATGTTATCACTTGAACAGAGGTGGGACCAAGTCATTGTTTTGCAAGTCTCAAGTAAGTCTCAAGTCTTTATCCTCAAGTCTCAAGTCAAGTCTCAAGTAATGTCAGGCAAGTCAGAGTCGAGTCTCAAGTCACTGGTGTAAAAGTCCGAGTCAAGTCACAAGTCTGAAACTTTGAATTTCAAGTCCTTTCGAGTCTTTAAAAAAAAAAACGAAAAAAGAATGTTGCAGTTATGCTAAATGTAAATATTAGACCATGTAATTTTTAAATCTGTGTTTTTCTCAACACATGACAAAATAGTGAACTTAGAAAATATACACAAATTGTGAAATTGCACCTCTTTAAAATGCAGCTCAATTAAACCTAGCTCCAAGAATAATTTTCACCGACAGTTCAGAGATAAGCTGCATGTTATTCTTGGATGCGCTTGTAGGACCGGCTTTAAAATCGCATGACAAAAATATCATACATAAATAAATGATTTTTTTTTAAAAATATCATTAAAAAAAAAAACTGCATCACCAACGTAGCCTGGAAAACATTTGCTAGTTAGATGAAGTCAGCTATCTCATCGTAGCATATTTATATGCATATTTATAATCATACGGTTCTTGGAGTGAGTGCATACACTCGTGAAGTTTAGTAACTTCCGGTCACTGCAACAAGCCCAGGTACAGTTTACCGTCGGATGGGTGCAGGACCTTGAAATGCACCGTGTAGAAAGTAAAGACCATCGTACGTATCATAAGTTTACCAGTCTCACAAATCGTCGTCATAAATACACATTCGTTAACAGTTTATTAATAGGACCTTTAATTAGCAGTGGAAATAATTTCTGGTACGCGTTACAGAAATGTAGCAGTGACAATAATATTGTATGCTGTAATCGCATTGGACAATTAGTGATACAAAACAACTGTTTTACCCTGTGAATAAAAGTATATGTTTTTGTCAATGTACCATAATAACAGAAGCGAAACGCAATATTGTGTCAGGACAATTCACTATTTATGCACAATAAATAAAGGAGCATAGCGCGACAATTTCTGTTCAGCGCCAGACTTGCTTGTAACCTATATCACCAATTATGTTAAGAAAAATGACGCATTAACTACAACAGCAGACTGACCTTTGTGGAAATGCTTGGAGCAGACTAACCTGTGAGCTGGAGTGTTCTGGGACGTTATATTTGATCTTTGAATGGCTGCAATCCAGTCGCCTCTTTGTTACTTCGGAAACATGGCTCGAACAATTTCTCTTCAACGACGTAATCCGATAACAACCGATCTCTTTACCCGTCGGCTTCCAGTGGCTGTCATGCGACCGGCTATTGCAGTTAATAATACAACAGCTTCTTGACATTTTTGTGTTTCTTTTTATCGCTGTATAACTGATTTTAATTAAAAGCCTGCGTGCGCTAGTACCTCTTGCCACGAGTTCCCAGAATCCTTTGCGGTTCTACCCGTGAATGACGTCACATTTTCAATCTCTATATAATATGCATGTTAAATTTTATATTTGGGGTAAAATATCAAGTCTTTTCAAGTAAACCGGTTCAAGTCCAATTCAAGTCCCAGGTCATTGGTGTAAAAGTCCAAGTCAAGTCACAAGTCTTAGAACATTTTTCAAGTCAAGTCTAAAGTCATAAAATTAATGACTCGAGTCTGACTCGAGTCCAAGTCATGTGACACCTCTGCACTTGAACACATTTCACATGGAAAATTGCAATCTGGCTTTTTATTAATGTGAATCCGGATCACCTTTGAGGATTATTACAGGAAAGAAATGTTCAGGTTTGGGATTTTTTTGAGTAACTGTTTTCATCAGATGACTGTTTTAACCCTCATCTCACTGAGAAGTGTGGTTTACATTATGTCCGTATGACTGATTTTTAAATATCATATAGTTACTATGCAGATTTTAATCTTTAAAAAATGTATGCTAAATTTAATTATGTTTTCTTCATTTTAAAAAATATGTTTTTATTACACATTTTAGGTCATTAATGTGGAGATTTATATTATTACTGTTATAAATCCTAAATGCTGGCTTTTTAAAATATTTGACATCTCCAGTGTGAGACATGTTTTGGGAGATCACAGGCTAAAATCATTGAGATGTGAGCATACAGTATACTGTGACTATAATGCCCATGACGGACCTCTACTCTACCCATCATAAGGAGTTGGTCTATAGAAGCTGGCATGCCATGGCATGCAGCCACAGTCCATTCAAGCCACTCTCTATACACTGCCTGCCTCATTTGTTAATATTGTAAAAATGTGTTGCTTGCCTTCCTTGGACATTTCATTAGATACAGCTTTCTAGCACCACACTGCCTTCAGAGCCATCTTAATTCTTCCTGTCACAGATTTTACAAGGTGCTGGAAACATTCGTCGGAGATTTTTCTCCATGTTGAAATGATAGCATCCCACAGTTGCCGCAAATTTGTCGGCTCCATTCATGATGTGAACGTCCTGTTTAACAACATGCCAAAGCCACTCTACTGGTATTGGGTTCTGGTGGCTGTGGAGATCATTTGAGTACAGTGAACTCACTGTCATGTTCAAGAAACCAGTTTGAGATGATCTGAGCTTTTAACACGTTACCTTACCGCAATGGAAGCAACAAACAGGAGTTCAGTATGTTATGGTTATAAAGGCATGCGACAATACTCAGTAGGCTGTGGTGTTTAAATGATGCTCAGTTGGTACTAAAGGACCCAAAGTGGACTTTACATTACCACCAGGATCCTGAACCGCTGAGAAAAGACAGGATGGATCTGTGCTTTCATGTTGCTTACATTAAATTCTGACCCTACCTACAATCTGAATATTGCTGCAGAAATCGAGACTCATCAGGTCAGGCAGCGTTTGTGTAATCTTCTGTCCGTGAGCCCATGTGAACGGTAGCCTCAGTTTCCTGTGCTTAACTGGCAGGAGTGGCATCAGGTGTGGCTCTTCTGCCGTTGTATCCCATCTACCTGAAGGCTGTGCATTCAGACATGCTCTTCTGCATACCTTGGTTGTAACAAGTGATTATTTGAATTACTGTCGCCTTACTCTCAGCTCTGGCTATTCCTGGACATTTTCAGCTGCCACTCACTGGATGTTTTTATCTTTTTTGGACTATTCTCTGCAAACCACAGAGATGGTTGTGTGGGATAATCCCAGCACATCTGCAGTTTCTGAAATACTCAGACCAACAGCCATGCCACATTCAAAGTCAGTTAAACAGCTATTTCCCAAGTCTGGACTTAGTTTGGACTTCAGCAGGTCGTCTCAACCATGTTTACATGAATTGCTGCCATGTGATTGGCTGATTTGATTTTTTTAGATAACAAGCAGTTGAACAAGTGTAATTAATAAAGTGGCCAGTGAGTTCATTTTACAATAAAAAAATGATATTTACAGCTGGGCAAAAACACCACAGGTAAATGAACTAAAATCCGTCATACATGATTAAAAATTAAGCTCAAGATTTTATGCTTGGAATTGGAAAGAACATTTTGATGAGCTGAATGTATAATATCTATAAGAACTTAATCTAACTTTTAAAGGCACTTAAAAAACTTCCTTTCTAATGTCCCTCCACAGCCTTTAGCGTCAGGTCACAGAATCGTCAGGCAGCCGCTGTCAGATCTGTAAATATATACGACTGCTGGCGCTCAGACAGCCTCTTGTTCCTGTGAGAAAGTAGGAACACCCACAAATCAGAGGAAGAGATGTTGATGTGCTGTCTCTGTTCCCACAAGGTCAACTCCGCTGATGGAGACCAATTCCTGCTAAAAATAACCACAGTTTACTACAAATTTTGCTCATTTATAGGCAAATATTCTCTGAAAGTTGGACAGAGCTGCAACTGCTGGTTATTTACATGAAATTACTTTCATATAAAGGTATTCAGCAGATCGTCCCTTTTTCGCGAGTTTCAGGTGGTATGTGTTTGGCATTTTTGATTAAAAATCTACTCAAACAGTTAATTGTCATATATATATATATATATATATATATATATATATATATATATATATATATATATATATATATTAGGGGTGCAACGATATTCGTATCGATATTGAACCGTTCGATACAGTGCTTTCGGTTCCGTACGCATATGTATCGAACAATACAACATTTGTAATTTATTTTATCAACTTTCCTTCTGACGATGCTGTCTGTGTTGAGCGCTCAGTGAATCTGTGTTCGACTACTCCGCCTAGGCTGCACTGTCAAGCGCAGATCCACTGAGCGCTCAACACAGACAGCATAGTCAGGAGGAAGAGCGCAGGGCAAGCTAGCAAGACAGAAGTTAAGCTCTCCTAGCAAGATGGACCTCCCCCACCCTCATTCAGATCTGGCGTTTGGAATTATTTTGGTTTTCATGTGACGTATGACCCTGAAGGTAAGCGAGTCATGGACTAAAGTAAAACAGTATGTTGGATGTGCCATGCAATGCTTAATTACATTGGTGTGAACTAGTGTGTTAGCGCAGTTAGCTCGTTAACGTGTTGGCCGTCTAGCCCCATGCACGGGGCGATCGGCGGTAGCTCGTTAACGGAGATTTGCCGTGTTGTGGCGTTAAGGTCATTTCAACGAGATTAACCTGAAAGCACTAGTGGGAACACAACGAATATGACTGCACATTTACGCCGACATCATCCTAGTGCAAAGACAAAAACAACAAGCATGCTACTAACTTTAGCCGAGTCATTTAGACAGCTGTTAGCATGTAATTCTCCTTATGCTGCTGAGAATATAGCCCAGAAGAAGCGGATAGTATAGCTTTTATTTTGGAAAGAGACATTTCTCTGTAATAAACTCTCTTTTCCAAAGATGAGTGATTCCTCAATCAGATACAGGGCTAGCGATCTTTCCAGTCGGGCTACAAAAATCTCTCTGCCCTGCCCGTCGGGCTATTGTAGGAAAAATATATGTCAATGCTTTTGCATTCTTTCAGAAATGTAGCTGGGTAATTATGTCATTGGCATCGGTGAGCCACTGTCAATATGTGACATATTGAAATCGCGTTTGAATTTGCGCTTGTTTTTTTGCTTTCACTTTGCAATGACAGCACTGATCTGTGAGTGATGATAATTTGTGCACCAATTCCTCTGACATCGTCTTATTAATCGTTAGCTTACTATGCAAACATGACAAGTGAAATCTCCCGCAGCTTAAACATGTGAGAGGTTGATCGCGCAGAGAATCGCTGAGCTTATGTGAGTCTGTGTGTAAAAGTAGCAGTATATATATTTTAGTTCTGCTGAGCCAAATAAGACAGGTCGGGGTGAAGAAGTGACAGCCAAAGAAAAGCTTACCACAAAACGGAGAAGTTATGACAAATGAGACTATAAGGCAAAAAGAAAGTGCAGCTTTATGGTTTCATGGACAAAAGAATTTCTGTGGCTGTAATATGACGAGCTAAATAACCAGGGGCGCACATAAGTGGTCCGCAGGTGCGCATTCACTGTCAAAATAAAAAACGCGCACAAGGGTTAGGGTTAAATTTAAAAACTGTACTTTTGAGTTAAAATATATATTTATAATTTTAATAAATGACAAATTAAAAAGGCATGAACATTTTTTTGTATCGAAAAAATATCGAACCGTGACACCAAAGTATCGAACTGAACCGAACCGTGAATTTTGTGTATCGTTGCACCCCTAATATATATATATGGTCCAGGATTCTAATAATTTATGTTACTATCTCCTCAGCATAGAAAGGTGAAGCCGAAACCTGACTCTTTTAAACCTGCCATTCTTTTTAACGACACACAGGAGGTGAAAGTCTTGGATGCAAAAAGACTTTCAGTGAAACAACCACTGGACTTGACTTCGGTAAACAATTTTCTTCTTTTTGAGACCAGAGGAGTCGCCTCCTGCTGACATTAAAAACAACGCAGGTTTAAGACACTGCTGTCACCAAAGCCAATGCCATCTCTCACAGTTTTAAAGAAATGGAGACACTTAATTCCCTTTGCGCATGCAAATGCAAGTCTGAAGTTTTTGTGTAATCTGTCTGTAAAGCTTTGCTACTCATTGGATCAAGTCTTTATTTGATTTCTGAAACCACGATATGATTCTGTGATTAGATTAGAATCAAAAACCAGAAAAAAAACAGAATCCTCAAAATAATTCCCAATTTACACGAGGACATCTTTAACCTAGGTAATTTATTTTGCTGATAAAGCTGATATTTACCGTATTTACAATAACCACAATTAGGTAAACGTACTGGTTTTTCTCAGTACAAAAGCTCTGCAGTAACAAGCCATGCCTTTTAATTTTCTTTCTTTCACCCAAACCTTGGGAGTTCATATTGAATTTGTGACAAGCAAATGTTCGAATTACTGCTTTAAAATAGACCCTATGTTTTAGCATCTTAATATGCCTTTATTTAGAATTTAAATATGTTTTACAGGTTTCTGATAATTCCTGCCATTTACGAAACAGTTAGGATTCTAGTCAGTGAAAACTCTTTCTGACCACAGGGTCTGATTTGCTGCACTTGCTGAACTTTACCTGAATGTGCTGAAAATGAATTCAGTAAAATGAGTGCAGCTATTATACTTGATTGCATAACCGAGGCTGAAACAGGCTGAGACGACTGCTGATTAATGCGCTCCCAGAGATCCTATTTACACGTCTCGTACGGCTTGAATACAATGCTGATGAGTCACAAATGGTTGGGACGGCCGTGTTTGCAGGAATACATGAGGATAATTATGCAGAGGCTGGCTTTGAAAGCCCAGCTCATCTTCAGACTGTGGAGCCCCGCAGGAGGTGAAGAAAATCACAAGAACAGCCGAAATGCAATTCAGGTGATATTGTTTACTTTACTCAAGGTGCAAGCTTTGGGTAGTTTGAATGCCACTTTATACTTCGAGTACACAACATTTCTGAGATATATTTTCTCTCCACTGCATTTATCTCACCAAAGTTATTTTCGATTTGACTGAATTGGATCAATGAAAGAAGATGGATGGATGGGTAGATGGATAATCTTGATAAGCTTAACCACTCAAAGAGTGAGAGCACTTAACATAAGCTCTGCCACGTCCCATCAACAGCCCCAAGCCACTGATGGTAACCACACTTGTGATTAACAGCCCACTTCTGACTTAATTCCACAACATTTCTTTGTTTCAGTGAACAACAGGAGTTTTAAAAATTAGGGGAGTTATCTCAGTAGACACAGGGGATTGCAATCTTACATGGTGTCTTATTGTGCAATATCGTGCAAGTGTTGGATTTTTATGCAATGAATTTTATAGCCACTCTTGCTAACAGCGTTTTGATCATTGGAACAATGTGCTGCAGATGTGACAGGATAATGCTTATTTTTGATTCAGTGTCACTTTGAGGGTGAAAAGAAAAGAAAGACAATTTTTCTGGAGGGAATTTATGTTGGAGTGCCTTTCTGAAAATGCAGTCATTGTGACAGTGGAAGTTAAGAGAGAATGCTGGTACTTTAAAAAGGATTTTATGTCATAAATAAATATTCTACATAATTAACTTTGTACACAATCTCCAGTCAGAGGGTCTTATTATTGTTATTATTATTATTATTTTATAATTTTTTCATACTTTTATGAACAAAGAGAATGTAACATTAAAAAAAATGTAATGCCTCATTTCAACATCTTTAAAATAACAATTAAACTTTACTTGTAATTCTTTGCACCAATACATAAAATATATAATAAAACACGTTTACTTTAGTAATATAGCAAGTATAAAAAATATACTAAATATAACTATAAAACTATTCTGGATAGGTACAGATTTATTTAAAACGACGTATTACTTTACATGGTTTTGATAGTTTAAGAATAAATGGTTTTACTCTACTTTGGGCAACTTGTGTTAGCATCCTAGCTTGTTTAACATTCTTGCATTAGCATGTTGAACAAAATTTAAAACCTAAATAGCAAAACCCAAATTTTACAATCAATTATAAAACTACTAAATCTGACACTTTAAATGCATCTCTGATTTTTATTAGTGGACGTGACTGATTGACATGCTAATACAAGGACGATAGCATTAACATGTCAGCATGTAAAGTGCACCTGAAAAATGTACAAATCTGTTTTGTGCTCTGTAATGATGAGCAGATTTCAGCATGTTTGCAGCCCAGTGCTAAAAATTGTTTTAGTATACATAGCTAACATAACACCTGTGCATGAGATAAATTTGGTAGCTAAATCTAACTTAAGAGTAGAGGGTAAACTTCATTAGGGCTTCAAATTGTGCATTATAGGTGGTATAATTTTAGTAAAAGATATAAGCTATTTTGTCTTGTTCAGTGTCAGGCCAATCAAAAACATGGTAAGGGGTCAATTCTCCTGTTTTGGGGTTTTTTGTTTTGTTTATTGTACATTTTGAGCCATTTTTTTCTTGCCAAACTTAGTCTTGTCAGCCATATCATAATACAACCTCTGGTTGCTGGGGGAAAATGTGTACTCCTGAGCCAACAAGTCAAGTGGTTCCTGGAGCTTGCTGACTTTTGCTCAAATCAGTTGCAAAAATGTACTTCACCAAAATCCTCCATTGCTTCCTTCTATTTTACATGCATGTCTACAAATCCTTGGTAGCTAGAAGCCAAGCGGCAATTCAACATGACAATGTACGACGCAAACTATTGTTTTACATCAGTGCTACAGCCGGAAAAGGCAAACCTTCCCCATTTCCAGTTTGTGTTGCATATTTAACAGTTTCAGTACAGCTTGGGAAGTATCTGTACAGTGTTTGTAGAGAAGTCCGTCACTTTCATTCAAACTACAACCGTAGCAATGTTCTAGTGACAAAAACAGTGACACAAAGAAGTTTTTACCAGTTGACAGAGAAAAACAAGCAATTTCCAAGAAACATTTGCCAAACACCTGAGGAATATAGGTTTTTCCCTAGCGGCAGTGATTACCAGAGGGTCACTGACAAGTCTGTTGGCATGGTTTATAAATCATTTGGAAATCACTTTTCCTGAAACTGCCCTGTGGGAGGCCTGTGTGACTGGGTTCTAATTCACCTGATTGTACACTGTCACCCTGATTGTCACACATCTACTATGGCAAACAAGTTAACATTGCGTGGTTAGTGATCACATTTCTGCAAAAGATGCCCTTTACTAACCAAGCTAGCTAGTTGGGGCTAGCATTAGCTGGTAAATTCCAGTTCTACCTTATGTCCAAATCAAGGCGTGACAGAACTGAAAAAGAGTTCAGAAACTGCAGGGTGGCCTTTCTGGATAGTTTCCACATTTATAACAACTCTGAGTGGGGTGAACTTTTTTCCCCTAACCTATCCAACTGAATAATTGAGTCAAGGATGTCGGTGTCTGGTATGCCTCATCCACTGCTTCGAGTCATTAAACTGGACCTCCTCACTATGTCTGTGCTTTTGGAGCCATTTGGAACATTCTTAATGCCTCATCTGACAAAGAATATGGTTTGCTGTGTGGTACAGATCATCAAAGTTTTTTCTTCAATTTTGGTAAGTCAAATTCTAATATTTGATTAGTCTTTTACTCAGCCCTGATTAGCAGATATGTATGTCTCTGCATTGCACCTGTAAACTCAATGAATGCAGCTTGGTAACAAAGATGCTAGATAACTTAGCAACTCCCCCCTTTCATCAAGTCCACGTGAACAAAAAAAAGGTTCAGATTAACATGTAGATTAATGTAAATTAACAGCTACTGTATGTTGCACAGAGTTACCACTGAAGAATGCAAAGACCGAATGGCAAATTTAATGTTCACATATCAGATATGCCTTATATCAGGAGCAGACAGTCATCTATGAGTCTGGAAATACACAAGCACTTAGCTTCCTAGGTGGTCACAATATTTCTAATAAAATGTTTTACCACTTTTGAAGGAATAATGTGGCAGAGGGGATTAATGTGAAATTAACTGATGAGACAGCTAATATTTGAGTTTCTGGCATGGGGTCAGGCATTAATTCGGTTTGAAGCTGTTCAGTATCATAAGTTTGTTCATCAAGATTTCACACAATTCTGTAGAGAAGCAGATTTAAGTAGAATTCACTGAAATAAACTGATTTTGGTGTAAAAAAACAAACAAACAAAAAAAGTATTTTCATCACATCAGGTTGATGGTAGTTGTTGTCTGTGTGCTGCAAAACGACTACCATCAAGTGCTGTCATTGGAGGCAACTGGACTTCTTTTATGTTTGTGAAGATGTTTCCCCTTTTATCCAATGAGCTTCTTCAGATTCGATGGAGGTTCGCAGGTATTTAACCCCAATCGGAGTCCTGTCTGAGGTGGTCCCCTGACAGAAAAAGAGGAATTGTTCTTTTGCAGAACCATATGCATTTGTGTATACTAGAGCTGGGCGATATGAGATTTTTTCATATCACGATATGTTTTTTTCATTTCAGGCGATAACGATATCTATCACGATATAAGCCAAATAACTATATTTGTAAGATTTAAATGTGCCGTTGCTCACAAGTAAAATGTGAAATAATCAGCAGCTTGTTTTTATTTAAATATTTATTTCCCATAATAAGTTCAACAGGGTAGATGTACTTAAGGAACATGAGACTTTTTCAGATAAATAAAGGCAAATATTGCAAACTACACAAAAGGCAGCCGCTAAAGCGTTTAAGTTTCAAAATAGAACAAACAAAACAGACTAAATTGTCAATTCCAGTTAGAAACAAAATATTAATTCTAAAAATAAATCTTAGTTTGTTTTACAGAAGAACAGACAAAACTGACTAACTTTTGTCAATATCAAATAAACTGAGAACTAAAAGGAAATTCTCAATCTCTCCTTGTTGTATAGCTTAGCTTTTCAAACAGTTTTAACAGTTACTTTAGTCTGACAAAAGCCGAATGACGAATTAGCGCTTCCAGTCAGAGACTGAGGCTACGTCCACACGTACACGGGTATTTTTGAAAACGGAGATTTTCCGTTTTCGTTTTAAAAAATAATCCCGTCCACACATAAAGGCAGAAATGAAGGAAAACGCTGCTATGAACATGCCAAAGCAGCAGGTGGAGCTAGATTCCTAACCGTGCCGAAATGTTGGCCAATCAGAAGTCTAGAAGCCTCGGTGGGAAAAAGTAAACAAAGCTGGGGCATAGAAGCAGAACCGAGTCGTATGTGTGGACGGACAGTAACTGTGTGTATATGTAAGCATTTAAACACTGCAGAGAGTAGAATTAACAGTAACAGTATTGTAGAAATTCATTTCACCGAAACAATAACGTGGCGCACAGTGTGACGCATGCACCAGTTTATTGTATTTCCAGACTTGCTTTCGGCACAATTTACAGTGCACGCTACTCTGTTTTTTGTCAGACTTGAAATAGCCGAAATACCTTCACACTACGGAACTTCTTTGGCTCTTCCATTCGACAATCTCTCCGGCATTGGAACCATTATCTGTTTTCTCTTCGGTCACGCTCGGTTGATTTTTCTAGTCGGCACACTCATTTCCTCCATTACCCGCTGGCTCCATTACCCGCTGGCTGCTTCCCAAACAAACACACGTGCGGCTTGGCACTTGGTAACAAGTCACGCGACGTGACGCTGCGGCTGTGATTGGTTCGGCTCTGCGCTACTTAATTTGGATTGGCTGACCTTTTTTTTTTTTTTTTTTTGAGGACAAGAGCGGCGAAGTCTATCGCGATAGCTTAATTTCTCTATCGAGTAAAAGTTATATCGCGATACATATCGTTATCGTTCTATCGCCCAGCTCTAGTGTATACTTACTTGACTTTTGCTGGGTATTTCTTTTTTATTTACCCAAATCATATACCCTTTATCTTGGAAAATTGTTAAATGTTTCTCGGTTTGCATTTTAATTTTCTGGTAGTTTAATCATCGGTCTTGTTTGAAATACTCTGGAGAATCTCCCACTCTGTGGATTTGGATTTACAGAACATGCTGCCTCACCACTGATGACTTGGTTTGATTAACATCCCTGCTTTGCTCTGTGAAGTAAATACTTGTGGGTCATTCCTGCTGTGCTACTAGAGCCTGCAGGGATGTGTTTTCATCCCCTCACCAGATGGAGGGGATGATATAAAGCGGGAAGAGATGCTATTGATAGAGACGAGGGAAACATGATGGAGAAAGCTATTTCTAGTGGCAGGCAAAGTAAATAATGTTTTCTTTTCTGCAGTAGTCTTGCTGCTGGTGTGGGAGTGAACAGTCTGTGATGAGGATGATGGTCTGGCTAGAGGAGTGGGCTGTCAGCCTTTATCAAAGGTCTGCGACAAAAGCAAAGCCCTCCTGCCCACTCTAACCTTCCAGTTTCTAATCATGTGAAGAGGAGCAGAAATCAAAAAGTGTGTTTATATGAGATAAAAACAACTCGATACCATGTCTGGGCAAAAGATAAGTCACACGCTTTGACTGTAATGGTAGCATGGCTTCACCCTGGCATTGTTTCGATAACCTTACACTATAACACAACAAAACAGTCGCCTTCATTGTAAAAGGTCTGCCTTACTGCTGCAACCAATACAATGCTAAAGATGCAACTTTTATTTTGAAAGCAAACGGCCTCTGTCTCTACTTTGCGTCACAGTTTCACTAACGATCGTCTTCTGTGCAAACTACAGGTGACCATGGCAACCTAACCTACCTATTTAGGAGAAAGGAGATAGCAGAGTGGTACAGTCTATGTTTTTAGGGGAAATTACTGAAAAAGAAATCATAGCTATTGTAGCAAAATCTAAAAACAAGACATCCACTGACTGTGATGGGTTAGACATGGTCATTGTAAAAAAGATCTTGGATTGTATAATCAAACCTCTCTGTTATATTTTTAATCTCTCATTTTATTCAGGTGTATTTCCTGACTGAATGACAGTGGCAAAAGTTGTCCCCCTTTATAAATCAGGAGACAGACATAGTTTTAATAATTATAGACCAGTATCATTGCTATCACAGTTTTCTAAAGTGCTTGAAAAACTCTTTGCACAAAGATTTGATAGTTTCATTGAAAAACATCAACTGTTAAGTGAAAGTCATTACAGATTTCGATGGAACAGATCAACAGCAATAGCATTAATGACTACTATTGAAGGCATTTCATCAGCAACACATAATAAATATACTATAGGGTATTCATTGATTTTAAAAAAAAAAGCTTTTGACACAGGGCAGGGATAGCTCAGTGGGTAGAGTGGCGGCCCCATGATCGGAAGGTCGGGGGTTCGATTCCCCTGAACAGCTACCCTGAGGTACCCCTGAGCAAGGTACCGTCCCTACACACTGCTCCCCGGGCGCCCAATGGCTGCCCACTGTTTCACTGAGTGAATGGGTTAAATGCAGAGAGGGATTTTCCCCATGGGGACCAATAAAGTACACTTCTTCTTCTTCTTCTGCAACACTCCATCTTGATTTCTAATTTAAGTACTTATGGTGTGAGAGGAATAGTATTGAACTGGTTAAGCAGTTATTTAGATAATAGGTTTCAGTATGTGCGGTGTTTAGGCAATTCATCTGATAGAATGAAAATAAAAGGTGGGGTCCCTCAAGGTTCTGTTTTAGGACCAAAACTTTTTAATTTATATATAAACGACATTTGTGATGTGTCAAAAATGTTAAATTTTGTTTTGTTTGCAGACAATACAAATTTTTATTGTTCCGGAGAAAACTTGAAAGAATTGGCTAAAGTTATGGTTATTGAAATGAAAAAAATTTAAAAATGGTTTGATGTAAATAAGTTATCGCTAAATTTGAAAAAACAAAGTTTATAATGTTCGGAAACCGTGTAAGGGAGGAAGAGATAGTATTCTCTATAGAGGGAGTGTTAATTGAAAGAGTGACAGAATTCTGTTTTCTGGGTGTAATAGTGGATGACAAGTTAACATGGAAATCTCATATTGAACATGTTAAAAAAAAGTTGGCTAAAAGTATTTATATCCTGGGTAATGTAAGATATATATTAGATTACAAGACAATAAGAATATTATATTTTTCATTGTTTCTACCCTATCTGAGCTATTGTGTTGAAGTATGGGGGAATACATGTGTGACTAATATGAAACCATTACATTTGTTACAGAAGAGAGCGCGTTGAATTATGCATAATGTTAAATATAGAGAACACACTAATAATTTGTTTATAAAATCGAAATTATTAAGACATAGTAAAATTACAGACTTTAACTATTATGTTTAGGGCGAAAAACAAAACACTACCTCTTAAGTTACAAAGTTTATTTGTATTGTGTTCAGAAAATGGAGACGGCAGAAGGAAGTTTTATTTTAAGCATCGGTTTGCTCGAACCACACAAAGGCAAATGTGTCCAACAGTCATAAGCATAAGAAACTGGAATTCTCTCAATGATCATCTTAAGTGTTGTATAAATGTTTCTCAATTTAAAATCTACTATAAGAATAAAATGATAAACCAATATGAAGAAGTTGAAAAGAATAGAATTTAATTGTAGAAAAATGATCCTTTCAGTTTGATATTTAGTGGTATTGCTCATTGTTGAGTATATTTTTCTGTTTGCTTTGTTTTGTTTTGTTTTGTTTTGTTTTGTTATGTGCAGAAAATTTTCATAGTGTAATTTTGGTTGCCTACTTATATTATCACAGATAGGGGGCAGGTATCAATAAGAATTTATTCTTCTTCCTGCTCCTTTTCATGCATGGAAACAGTGTTACTTTAATTGAAAGGAAGGTTGTGTATGGGAATGCATTACTGATGTACCATGTGTGAAACAAAAAATAAAATAAAATAATAAAATAAAGGTCTTGCATCTTTAACCCCTTTCTTAAATGCATGTCTTAATTGTTTATGTGTGTGTATGATGTACATGTTTCTATCTGCAGTGTGTGTGTGTGTGTGTGTGTGTGTGTGTGTGTGTGTGTGTGTGTGTGTGTGTGTGTGTGTGTGTGTGTGTGTGTGGGTCATGTCAAGTGTCATGAGTGTGCGCTTTTTGGTGTCAAGTGTGTTGCGCCGGGAGTTTACGCTCTCCTCCTTAGTTCTGCTTTTCTAGTGTATACTTATCCAAGGTGTTCGACTGTTCTTAACGCTGCCCTTTTGCCCCCCGTAACTTCTGTATATTTCTTAGTATCTCACTTATGCATCTTTTTCCTGTGATGTTACTTCAACTATTCTTGCTCCTAAGGTCACACAGGGGCCTGCTTAAAAGTATAATGTTTAAATAGTACA
Organism: Rhamphochromis longiceps; assembly: GCF_057381845.1. NCBI lineage: Eukaryota > Metazoa > Chordata > Actinopteri > Cichliformes > Cichlidae > Rhamphochromis > Rhamphochromis longiceps. The sequence goes on along the minus strand of NC_140573.1, from coordinate 25,365,096 downwards.
ATGCTAAAAAGTATAATGCTAAAAAGCTATATAATACTATATAATTCCACAGTGGATTATCTCCGGACTGAAGTTTGGTCTGTTTTCAGCATGTTTTTCCTGCCACGCAAGTTTTCCAGAAATCCTTCAGTCAGAACATGGTATGTCATCTTTAGATGGAAACTAGCGAGCTAACTCCCTGCTAACTTTTTACTCCATTAAACTTCATAAATCCTGTTTTTCATGGATTCCTGCATGTTAAACTTTATTGTTACACCTAGGAGAGAGCAGCCACACTGATCATTTTATTAAAAATTTAATGAAAAAATTTAGACAGCTTTAACTCTCAGTGATGCCACAGTATTAGGAGTTTTGACGGAAACAGCTAATGACATCGGACTTAAAAAGCGGATGGGTGGCAACGGGTGGCTGACCAGTCTCTACGCCTGTGTGACTGCCAGTGCATGTCAATAAGAGTTTTTCAACTTGATTAGTTCATTTATCAATACCCGATTAATGATTTAAGTGCTTTCTACAAGTTCTTGAACAGTACATGAGCACAAACAAAAAACTTAAATCAATTCAATTCATCCGCCTCCTTTCTAAGGTCCAGATTACTCTGGCTAATGACTAATTATGCACTAACAGGAAGGGATAACGAGCATTTTCCATCATTATTTTTTCTGTTAATGGCCCAAACCCCACACCCCAGGTGAGACCTGTTGCACTGAATACCTACTGCTCTACATGTATATTGATTCGCTTCTGAAAACATTTATATTTTCCTTTCCTTGTTTTTTTTTTTTTTTAACTTTTTTACTTTTTTGCATATTTGTCACACATGATTCACACCATCAAAAACAATTTTAAATTTTAGGCAAAGATACAAAGTGCAGTTTTCAAATTTAATTTTTTATTTTATTAATGTTTTAATTTTTTTAATGTAATACTTGAAAAAAGTTATCTAAACCTATTCTTCAATCGTATGTGAAAAAGTATTTGTTTCTGCTTGTTTAACAAATAATCAAATGTGATTAGCCACATTTTCGGAAAGCTGAGTTCTGTTTAGTTCAGCCACATCCAGGCCTGATTACTGCCAGACCTGTTGCATCAAGAAATCATTAAATACAACCTGTCTGACAAAGTGAAGTAGACTAAAAGAGCTCAAAAAGCAACACATCATGCCATGATCTAAAGATGAGAAACAAAGTCACTGACCTCCATCACTGTAGAAAGGATTACAAAGACATTTCTAAGGATTTGTGACTCCAATGAACCACGCTGAGAGTCAACATCTGCAGATGTAGAAAACTTGGAACAGTGGTGAACCTTCCCAGGAGTGGCTGGCCTACTAAAGAAGAGGTCACTAAAGAACCCAGAACAACATCTAAAGAACTCCAGGCCTCACTTGTTTCAGTTCATGATTTAACAATAAGACAGAGACTGGGCAAAAATGGCATCCATGGGAGAGTTCAAGGAGAAAACCACCGCTGACTCAAAAGAACAGAGAAGCTAATCTTTCATTTTCCAAAAAAACATCTTGATGATCCCCAAGACTTTTGGGGAAATATTCTGTGGACTGATGAGACAAAAGGTGAACTTTTTAGAAGGTTGGTGTCCTGTTACATGTGACATTAAACTAACAGTATTTGATCAAAAGAACATCACAGCAACAGTCAAAGATTGTGGTGGCAGTGTGATGGTCTGGGGCTGCTTTGCTGCTTCAGAATGACTTGCTGAAATTGATGGAACCATCAATTCTGCTCTCTACCAGAAAATCCTGAAGGAGCATGTTCAACCATCAGTTTGTTTTGTGAAGCTTAAGCTCACTTGGGTGGACCACGTCTATGTCTGAATGGCTCAAAAACAAAATGAAGGTTTTGGAGTGGTCAACTCCAAACTTAAACCTGATTGAGATGTTTTGGCATGACAAAACAGACTGTTCTTGCTGGAAAACCCTCCAGTGTAGCTGTTACGTCCCGGTACAGGAGACACATGCAAAAATTTGTCACTGAGAGTTTGGATGCCACGGGCAGGTCTGCTGTTGCTGCCAAGGGAACAGCTGTTGGAGAGGGTTTTTAAACCGGCCACTTGATAATGGGAACCAATCAGCAGCTACCAGCTCTCCAATCAGAAAGAGGACCTGCACAGACACTTAAAGGCACAGAACACACATATGGAGCAAAATCCAGACACCTTGATTCAAAATACAGACAGGCCCGTAACAGTAGCTGAATTAAAACTATTCTTTAAAGAAAAGCAGGACAAAATTCCTCCACAGTGATGTGAAAGACTCATTGTCAATTACAAAGGCCTGATTGCAGTTTTTATTTGATTCACTGTGGTGTTTCCAGAATAAGTAACGTTAGAAGTCTCATCATTTAAGTCTATAATCTTGAAAGGACCAGTGGTTAAACTTGGTTTATCTGTTTAATCACATCTCTGCAGTTATTGCTGGAGGCCGGCAGAGGCCAAGATTTATCTGTTGTTACTGTATGTGTGCTGATCCTACACCTGAGCTCACTTTCCAGTAATTTTCTATCAAAGCAATTACAGAGGTGGGTGAGCTAAAAGAGTAGTTACTGTAAGTTTATGATGGCTTTAGAGCCTCGGAGAATTCACTGGTGATGAATAGCGAGCAATCACTTTGAAACACCGTGTTATTATATGCGTGCTTTCAGCCCTCTGGGTGGAGATTTATATTAGTCATTCTCTTGTGTAGATTGGTGCACCCCCTCTGCTGTAATCCCCAGTCGAAAGCTGCCCTCTGAATGGTAAATATGCATATTGTATGGGAAGATGAGACATTGTTTTATGCAGCACTTCTGCTGCTGGCAGAGTCACCGATGCATAAAGCTTATCTTAAAGAACATAAAGTCAGAGCAGACCCTTTGATGTGTCCTCTCTACCATGAGCCAGTGATCAGTTTGTGGTTTATGTTCAAAGCATCTGCTGCAACTGAGACACTGCATTGCCTTTTCGGTAACAATACTTGACTTCTGGTACTTTCCTACTGGAGGTGTTAGCAGCTCAGTGTTGACAGGATGTGGTGTGAAAACTGACTCAAAACAGGGGAGGGGGTGGACTGAGGGAGGTTTTCTTTAAGGTTCGTAGTAATTTTGTGTTCCTGTAATGTCCTTTCCCCAACCGTGTTCCCCGGCTTAGCGGAGCAAGGAGCTGTCACACAAAGGTTTATTTTTGTTACGCTTCGTGTGACAGCTCTCACAATATCAATGCAGTTTGCTTTGTGAGAAAACAGCCAGAAATGAGGCACCCGCCTAATGCAGATGTGTCCCTGAACAAAAACAGTGTTTTGACAGATTTTCTGGGCTGTGCACCTCTAGGTTTCCCAGGTGCCATTAGTTTCTTTTACATGATGCAGTTTTTTCCTGTGCTTGTCACATTGACATCTGTAACACGCAGCATTGTGGGTCTTTGTTTTTTAGTTATACCAAAGGGATAGATGCAAAAATAAGGATTTCACTTGACACTTGCCTTCAACAGTGGGTGCACAAAGACCAGGAAACTAACACCAGAGTCCAATTCAATTCAGTTTTATTTATAGAGCGCCAAATCAAAACAACAGTTGCCTCAAGGCACTTTATATTGTAAAGTAAAGACCCTGCAATAATACAAAGAAAACAGAGAAAACCCAACAATCATATGACCCACTGTGAGTAAGTGTTTTGGCCTTAGTGGGAAGAAAATTTGTTGAACTGATCATTTTCTTGTATTGCACAATGTTGCCCCTAGGCAACAAAAATATTTTGGGGAGGGGGTGTCTGAAATATAAAATTGGTTTTTGTCAATAAAATGGCCCAAAGCGAGTCAGTAAATGATGTTAAGTAATTTTTAGTATGTACTATTAAAATGTGTACAGTAGAGGGTTACATTCGATTCTAGGTTTAACGGGGAACATGAACAATAAAGGGAGAATGAAGAAAAGACGTTATTGGGAGAAATATGCTCTCTCTTTCCAGTCTTGTTAGTACTCTAGCTGCAGCATTTTGGATCAACTGAAGGCTTTTCTGCGAGGTTTTAGGACATCCTAATAATAACGAATTACTATTTCATTTCATTTATTAATTCTAGTCCAGCCTATAAGTAATAAATGCATGAACAGGTTTTTAGTCATCACTCTGCAGAGTGATGACTAAAAACCTGTTCATGTTAAAATCGTCCCACTAAAAACCAGTGGGACGATTGGGGTCCTTGCCAAGATATGGGAAGACATTGCAAATGTACTTGGATTTTAGGTCGCAAGCCACCCAAAACTTGATCCCAAACTTGTCAGGTTTACTTGCAATATACTGCAGGAAACAGCACCGAGTCTTTGATGGGAAAAGCTGTTCATCAACGGTGATATGTAGACCAGGGTTGTAGCACGTGATGCAGTTGGTGACAAATGATCCCCACACACTGGAAATTGCAGCGAACTTATCAGTCTTTGCTCGATCACTGCGGGTGGACTTGTCATCAAAGCGTAGGTGTTGCATGATGTCTTGGAAGCGGTTTCGTGCCATAGTTCCAATTATCTGTGGGTTTCCCAGGTTTGCCCACCAGCAGTCATTTAGAGATGGAACCCTGTTAATCCCCCGCAAGATGACAATTGCAATAAATGCCATTAGTTCAGGGAGGTCCATGAACCAATGAACATGCTCCATGCACCACTCAGCAGGCCATTTGTAAATATGTGTACAAATGGTTGGTTTTTTTGTACTGTTTTTATCAATAAATCTCAGCAACAAAGGACATACACCCATGTGTGTTGATTTCTCCCTAAGATGGCAAACTGAAACACTCCAAGTTGGTGACTTTTGGAGATTTATTTCCCTGGATGATTGAGAATGCATCAAGATGAAACACAAAAGGAAGTGCACAGCTTTTAGCAGCTCCCCCACGCCCTCAATCACACACCCCCACTCCCCTCCCTCCAGAATTCCCAGATAACGACCCAATTTACATATGAATGACTAGCCAATTTAGCTTCCACTTGGCTGAAGCTAAAGCCTAGCTAAAAGCCATTTGGCTGCTCTCCGGGTTTTAAAGGTAGAAAACGCCAAATGGCGATCCGTGGGGGTTTAAGTGATAGTGCATCTGCAGGTAAATGAACATCAAATCTCTAAGACAGACTGAAATCTGTATATTTATCACCCTTATGATAAAACCCATGTCAGCCATTGGTTTATGGACTTTGTATTTTGAAGCCTCAACATTTGCATTATTGCTGTTGCTATGTTGGGACCATATTAGGATGAGGGATCAGAATCTGGAGTCATGCACACTATTATTTCATTTAGTGTGTATCCATAAGATTCGTACAGCAGATCCAAGTTGTGCCTTGAAAACAGGAAAGTCGTCTGCATAGAGGAGAACTGTAATAGCAGGCTTGTACAAAGTGAGGCTTTGTGCTCACATTTGCTGCAAACACTCATTTTACCCTGTTTTGATGCAGATTTCACTTGAAATCAGGCAAGAACTGGACTTGTTTTTTACAATGTGTTCTTGTGAATTGATTGTGTATAGCATTTGTTTGATTGATTTGACTTTCTGCAAGACAACAGTCGTCCACTGGCCAAAACAATTTTCCAAATACCTCCACGTGATCTAGCCTGGATTTAGAAAAGAATAGCAAAAAAAATCTGCACCTCCTGCTTCAGATGCAATTTGTGTTTGTGTGTTCAGAGGCAGCGGCGAGAGGGGAGACCTCGGGTCATCCAGCTGGAGAGCCTGACCAGGAGGAGTCGAACATTAACTCAGCTCTTCCAGGGCACCCTGCAGACTCGGCTGTTGGCATCGACGAGGGATGACGTGAACGCCAAACTGGAGTCCATCACAGGTCAACTGCAGGTATGCGAGTCAGACCTTCTGAGGAGGGTTTCACTTTTCTCTCTTCTTTATAATTGACTCTTTTCTCTCTCTTTCAGCTCCTTGTCTCAGAGTGGGAGGGATTTGAAGCACAAAGGGAGGAACTTGTCATTTGTTTGGCTGATATGGATGTCCGCCTGAGTGAGGTTGACCAGCTGACAGGAAACACCAGTGAAAAACTGAAACAACTGCAGGTGTGGGCTTGTTTTGATATGACATATATTTGATATGAAACATACGTCAGAGACATTGTCCTAAACTGGACTAACAAAGGACCATGAGTACAACATGAAAAGTACATTACATAGCGTAAGGCTGAAGTTCATTGATCATTTTAATCATAAACTTGTTGTTGAAATGTTTTTACTGAACATGCAAATATCTGCTGATGAAAATGTGTTGATTTATTGGTCTGTTATGAAGCTATTGCTATTTCTAATGTGTTTTATCACTTTCTGATGATTTATTAATTAAACAATACATGTATTATTTGTTGTGTTATCTGTAGCTATAGTATTTATATATATTTATTTATAGTATAGCAAATATATTTAATTATTACTGTTTAAAACACTAATATGTGACATGTATTAGTAGTGATGTTGTGCTGAGGGTTAAAATGCCTTTTTGTCTTTTGGTAACTACAAAATGACAATAAACCATTAATATATGTCTATGCTGTGCTCGTATTTATTTTACCCTACTCAAATTCAATTTATGATGCATTTTATTTTGAAAGATTTAAAATGGTTTTTTAAAGAACCACTCAAAAAAGGTTCTTTAAAATGGTTCTTTTAAAGAACCATTTTTAAAAAGGTTCTTTGAAAAACCATTAAAGGTGCCCCAAAGAACCATTTCTTGATGGTTCTTTGGGGCACCTTTAAAGGTTCTTCAATGAACCACTGAAAGAAATGGTTCTTCAAAGAACCATTGTTTGAAAGGTTCTTTGTGGCACCAAAAAGGGTTCTTCTATGGCATCAGTCTAAAGAACCACTTTTGGTTCCAGTTGGCACCTTTATTTTTCTGAGTGTGAGATAGGATGGTTCTCATTTTAGAGCTGTTGCACAAATGTAAAAAATCTGTCCTACATATTTGTTTAATATGGACACTGAAGGACATATGCTTGTCAAAAAAGACTCCCTCACAGTGCTACTGGAGGCCATCAGTCCCTGCACCAGCCCTCAGCTGCTTGCCTGCAGCTGGCCCTGAGGCTCCCTCCGTAGCCTCTTTCTATCAGTTCTCTTTCTGCATCTACCTCTTTTTCTAGAGGAAGACAGAGCTAGTCCATATTTGGAACCCTGTGCTTCATCTGTAAGAAAAAATATATAAGGAGAGATTCATCAGGGCATGAATCAAAAGCTATTTAGTTAAAACCAAAAACTGTCATTGAAGACAAAGCTTTAGCTGCATTAACATTTAGGAAGTTTTTATTACACTCAGCTTTGCAATGACTTTGAATGCTTCTCCTCTTCTGTTTGTGTGTGACTAAATAGGACGAGATGAACCCACAGGCACACCTGTGAAACAAAAAAACGTCTGTGATATCTGACATGTTATCAGCTCTTCTTTTAATTGTATCATCAGACGGAGGGACCAAGCTTTTTTTCTTTTCTTTGGAGTAAGCTCCACTAGCATGTAGCTTGTCCCATGGCCTTATCAGATACTTTCACGCAGTCTAGAAAAGGGTTTGGCTCAGATTCAACAGTCTAAAGAGTAAGGCCAAGTTATATGCAACTTCCTGTACCAGCATGTTAGCATGAGTACGTTCAGGCTGAGGGCCTTTAACAACAGTTTCTCTTCTCCTTACATGGTCCATACTTTTAAGGATATAAAATTTGCCTCCATGTTGGTCAATGAGAGTCTACAAAGTATTTTTAGAGTAATGTGCTCATGATTTGTGTGTTGCAACAATAAATTCCAAGGCACATGTAGACCTGCCCCACAACACAACCTCATTAACATCCATCACCCATCCAACCATTATCTGCTGTGTATCTGGTCTGGTCACAGTTCACCTTCCTGATCACCTCCTCCAGCTCCTTCGGGGAAACACCAAGGCATTCCCAAGCCAGCTGAGAGATATAATCTTCCCAGTATGTCCTGAGTATAGCCCTTCTCCCAGTAGTACGTGTTCAAAACACCCAGCAGGCTTCCTAGTCAGAGGCCTGAACCATCTTAGCTGGCTTCTTTCCATGTAGAGGAGTAGCGGCTCTACTACGAAGCTTTTCTGAATGATCGAGCTCCTCGTTTTATTCTTAAATGAAATAAAAGGCCAGCCTATCTGCTATTTCATTGGTGTTGGTCACTCCAAAACCTTCATTTTGTTTTTGAGCCATTCTGACATGGACTTGGTCTACCCAAGTGAGCTTAATCTTCAGGATATATTTCTGGTAGAGAGCAGAATGGATGGTTCAATTACAGCAAGTCGTCCTGAAGCAGCAAAGCAGCCCCAGACCATTACATTACAACCGCCATGTTTGAGATGACTGTGGATGAATTTTAGCCCACTCTTCAATGCAGAACCTTTTTTAATTCAGCCACATTGGAGGGTTTATGAGCATAAACAGCCTTTTTAAGGTCATGCCAAAGCATCTCAATCAAACTCAAGTCCAGACCATGTTTGACTGTTCCTATGATGTTCATTTTATGAAGTGTTGTGTTAGTTTTACTCCCAATGTAGTAGGACCTTTTCAAAAGAGTCCAGCTTTTGTCTCTTCACTCCACAGAATATTTTCCCAAAAGTGTGACAAATGTGCAACAAATTAAGAAATGAGGAAGTGGCAAATTTGTTTTCCACTCCACGTTATATTACATATATATATCTGACTTGGCCTATGGTATACATTTGATAGCTACTGTATATAGCATATAAAAAACACATTAACATGTTAACACATTTAATCATTCTGTGATTTTAATCATGCTTAGATGTAATTTACTGTAAAAGATTGGTTATTGGTGTGTTCCTTTGAAAGAATTTCTAAAAGAAACAATTATCTATAAAACATCAGAGACACAGCTCTCAGTTCAGATATAAAGACTTGTCTTTCTTCTGGTTTTCTTTAAAAACACTTGAAATGTTTTTGTCTCGTGCTATAGAGCTAAAAGGACTTGATCTTACTACATATTCAATGGGAATTGGCTTGGGTCTCTGTCATGGAAAAAAAGGGCAGTGCAGCAAGATGGGAACCTTCAATGCTCAGGCCAATCAACTGTCAAAGGCCCCTGGTGCTGTGGGAACATCTGCTTCCTCTATTCTAACATGACATGCTTCTTTATTTAGCAAGATGTAGCAGTGAAGGGCACATACATGGGTGTCTAGCTACTGCAGAACATGGGAATCAGTGTTCAGGCTGGTCTGTCTAATGGAGTCCTCCCACAGCCAGTCTGCTGAGATTTTTTTCCAAATAGGCTCATCACTCCTCTGTGTTGTGTCTCCTTGTCATAAAATTATGAATGCCAAGCTAGCCAGAATACATACTTTATTAGGCAGAGAAAATACTGTCCAGAAGAAGAAAAACACCAAAAATAAATTTCTGTCATACATCGATTCCTCTCACACGTCATAGGAAGGTCACTAATACAACAAAGAGAAACAAATATTTCCAATCTGACCACCAAGAATAGGCTAGATGGTTGCTGTAGCACGGTCAAAAAGCGTGGCGCAGCTCGAGTGTTGTTAAAGCAGAGCATGATGGTGCTTTCGGTGAGCACATCTGAGGCAGCTTCCTTACTCTCCACACTATGAAAACACATACAAGAGAGGCAGGTGGCACTGTAGTGGGGAGGCAAATCAGCAAACATGAGGCATCAAGAGTGAATAACATCAGCCAAAAAATGGTGGCAAATACACAAAGAAGATCAGTTGCCTAAATGAAGATAAGCTTGAAGAGGTGCCTTGGCACAAGTGCAGCCTTAGCCGAGTGGTTAAAATCTCCTGAAAGAGTCAGAAAGGGAAGGCAGCGGGGGTCGGCTTTTGGCAGCTTGTTCTGACCGGAGCTCGCTGTACCAGTTTGGGGATGATGGGACCTGTTCCACTTTTTTCCCACGTGGAGCTGCTGTTATAAGATGGCAGAAAACCCTGCTGTGCTTATAACACACACATCCAGCCCCTTCAGACTTTCAACATGACACAATCAGACTAGTACATAAACATGCAGACTTATACAAAGGCAGAACTTTACAAAGTCATGCAGATGGAATGTTTTGATATTTCTGACTCTTGATATATTTAACCGGCTGGCCTTAAGTCTATTTTTATATGAGGGGATTTATAGGGAACTACCATAACTCAGTCTAGGCCATCGTGATGGGCTGGAAAGTGTGCTCTTGGAAAACATAACCAAATCAGTCTCTTCATGAGGGAAAAAAAAGAATGAAGGGACTTTACAAAGCTAAATATATCTACTTAAGAAATGTTTCCTTGGATCTCTTGAAATTCTCTATGAGAACCGGTCCGTGTCTTTTAAGGAGGTAGCCTGATCCACACTTAATTACACTAGAATCCTAAGCTTCTCAACATTTTCTTTTAACACTCAGGAAATAGCTTGAAGACTCTCTTTGTTTTATATGAGGCGTGTTGTGTCTTAAATGTAGTTTGGGAAATGTGCTTAATACAGCTTCATACAGCATACTGATGACAGCGAGAAGTCTGACACCGCTCTGTCTGATAAATATAAGGCAGGAAATGTTGATTTACAAAATCCAGCCTGGCTTGGTCCAAAGGTGAGAAAAAGAAGCCTTCCAGCACCAATTAAAGCCTCACTAATGAACATGTTAAGGCAATATGTTAAATCCACTGATTCCAGGGGTACGAGGTAAGATAGGAGTGGACGTTTGTTAGCTTGACGCTCTTCTTACACACAGGACCATCTGAAAGAATAAAGCTATATCATCCAATAGAGTTTAAGGAGTGCAGATAAAGATTAAAAATAAGTGGAAATAAATGTGCACTTTGCTGAATACATGCGTAACTATTGGAAACTGTTAGTTAAAAATAATGAGCAAACAGATGGGTACAAGTTAGGGATAGATGGAGGAAAACTATGTAGCTACAGCTGTGGAATAACAGGTTAAAAATGGCTAAAGAGTGGAAATAAAGCATTTATGTAATTATTACAGTTGAGGATAAATGTGACATAATATGCAAAATTCCCACATTTTCATTTTTTACTTTTGTTTCCTAAAATTTGAAAATTTTGAGATTAACATGAAATAATCAGTTTGTATTTCTCAGTTTTCTATGACTATATCTCTTGAACATGTCAAACTCTTTGTGTCTTTTGAATGACTATGGTTCAGTAACCATTCAATTTAGGTAGATACACGGAAATTATTATATCACTGAGGGAGCAGGGGTTTTCCCCTCGTAGGTGAAAGTTTTGCTGGAGGAGGATTTGGGGAAAAATATTATGCTGTTTAATTGCTGTTTATGCATCAGAAACTGTTCGGTATACTATGTTTTTTGCATTTGCAGACAGTTAAGATAACAAACAATGGAAATACTGTTTTTGTGCACAACTGTGATTATTTGTTAGCAAAACTGATAAAATAAATTGATAATACCTGAAACAGATTCATAGCAATTCAAAGCCAATAGCTTTAAGTTATACATAACCAGGTAAAGTTACTGATATTAAATCAAATATTTAGGTAAAGAATTGAACTAAAAAAAACAACAACTTTAAAATAAACATTAACTTTATAAACTGAAACTTATGTATAAAGAGCTAAAACTTGGAGTGGTTGAAAAACACAATCATTATTTTGCCAAATTTATTGGAAAATGAAAGAATGGTTTGATGTTTCTAGCTAAACGTCACAGATGGTGTAAGCGGTGGACGCCTGTCTAAGTGGATCAGTCTTAATAGCTTTTCAAATAAATGGTCAACACACATAGTTGATAAATACTAGAGTATGACTAATGTTTTGGATCAGTTGCTAAAGTATTTGCTAGAAGAAAGTTAGGTTGAATGAGCAATCTGGTTTCATCTATAAAAAGCTTTAAAAAAACTTTAATATGCTTATATTCGTTTTTGTCAGCCTTTATATTACGTACAACTTTTATTTTGTACATTTAGTGTTCGTATGGTCTTCAGAAATTAGCTGTAATATGTTAAATAGTGAGTTTTAATGGTGCTGATAGGCTAATGTTGTTGCTAAACATTTCGAAATATAAAATTATTCCTTTAAGAATATCTTAAGTGAAGTTGTTTAACTTCACAATTAACTTGTTTTTCATTCACTCTATGACTCAAAGTATTTTTACAGTTAAATCACAAAATATTCCACAAAAAATCACTTTAAGGATTATTATGGTTTTCCCTTTTAGTGCATTGGCGTATTTGAACAGCTCAGCAGACAAATTGGTTTGAATATATAGTCTAATCACAAAGAATGATTAAACTTACAAGACTGGATTTTCCTCTGTTTACTAGACTAGTTTTATATAAGAGATAATCATGGTGAATGTCTTAATTCTACCAACACAAAGATGTAAACTCAAGCACGACTGATGCGAATGCTCATCCATGTTCTGGCAGTGAGAGACACGCTGACCCCACAGCCCAGACATGAACAGCATCGTGCCGCATTGCTGCAACCGAATAGGCTTTAGGAGGACGTGGTCCCTGCTGCGGAGTCGATCTCACAGGTTCTCGTTGGTGTCGTGTTGGCACTGGCTGTCGGTCAAGGGGTTCAGGAAGGGCAGATCCTCACCGCAGCCCTGCAGCTTCAGGACCCGACTGCTCAGATCCAAACAGCACTATGAGAGGAGTCACATGGGGAGACATAATTAGTACGCTAAATATTTAACCACAGGTGGCCAATCTTGTTTCACAACACACATGAAAAGTTGGATAGTTTATTGCACTTAATACCTCCAGATATATTTCAATTTAATAATCTAAGATGGAAAATTGTGTGTATTCTTAAATTCTGCTAGAGTAGTTTTGCATGATTCATATCCAAAATAATCAGCTTCTGAAAAAAGCAGCTGTAGGTCCCTTCCCTCTCCCTATACGCCAGTTTTCTTCTGATCAGAAGCAAAGTCGGTGTTGTGGCTTCTGAACTCAAAGCCAGAGCTGTGAGTCTTAGAAACAAGTTTGGAACCCCATGGCAACCACTGGTCACTATGGAAACAATGCTTATTCCCCAACCAGTTGACAAGTCGTTGCTGGAGGTTGCCAGCAGTTGCTAGGTGAAACTGGTCACAAAGAGGTACAGAGTGCTGCATAAAAAGAAATCTCATTAATTGCTTTGGTTCCTAACAGAATGCTGCAGCCTGTAGGTCACATGGAAGATACAGGCTTGTCTGCAACTACTTGCCATCTCTAAAGTAAAAGTTGCACCTTTTTAAATGTCTTGGTTGCAGCAGCAGTAATCATAAGGTCTTCGACACAGCACTGTTTTTGCAACCACTCGCCAACTGGTCAGGGAATATACTTTTTTCTCTAGTGACCAAGGCACAAAAAGGCAAAGTGGCATCATGTGACACCCCTTCGATGAGAATGTATTGGCTATTACTGGGTTCAACAAATGAAATTCAGCTGAAAGTAAACCAGGAAGCTGCATTTTGGGCACAGATTTACTCCATCTTTGATATGACTTAAGTCAAAAATAGACCTGGAGGGCAACCTGTGGAACGTTTCTGAAACAGGCCCCCGTATTTTCGGCATGATTAGCTCCATTGAGTGGGTGGAGACAAATGTCAGGGGTGATTTGTGACATAAAGATAGCAGCAAGCGTGAAAGGAAAGGTTAACAAGCTGGTAGTGAGATCTGCATTAATCCAGTATCGAACTTTATACGGTGTAATGGGAATTATACCATAAATATCCATTCATTTTGTTGTGTTTTTATTGAGTAATTTGCTTCATTTTTCTGATTCTTCTGTTGTTGGTTGACCATAAAGCCTCCCTATCATTGAACTTGATTATGTCATACAAGTTGAAAAATGAATGATAATGAATTGAAATTTAAAGTGCAGTCTAACACTTTCTCTATGAAAACAAAAAGACTTGGAACATTGATTTATGAAAGCAGGGATGTTTTATTCTTCGTCCTTCTGTTAAGCAGCTTTTATATTACATTTGTGCTGGTGCAGGTCATTAATCACAATTACTAACACTGCTTATGAATATTTGCAGGGAAAGCTAAACACCGGAATGAGCTCGGAGCTAAAATGTTCATCTTACCTCACACAGTCCTTCAGGGCTGATCTACAAAATAGGAGCTCATGTTCTTTTCACACCCTGAAGTCTCACTTTAATTAGATCTTCCAGGAGATAACTAGTTGCCTGATTATGTAAAGCTGAAATAAACGAAGGACTGCTCTCAAACTGCCAGCTTGTCTTGTGATTGGATTTAGATGTCATATTTCAAATGTGAATATTAAACATTTCACATCACAGAATGTCCAGAATCTCCTCATGTGGGATTTATCTGCACAGCGGGCGCCCGATTAAATGCTGTGCTATAAAAACAACACGACCCTTATGCAATAAGAACCGGCATATTTCCCCCTTACATGTTCAGTTCTATGAGAATATTTCTTCTTCTCCTCTTTTTGGTTATTTAAAGCTTTGTGACCATTACAGCTTAGCTGAGTCTGTAAAAGGCCACGCACACATCAAAAGATGCGATAAGGCTCACAAAATATGAGAAAATGAAATGAGGATCTTACATTAAGTTCCAAAAGAGTCTGCAGACCCAGGCACAGCTCGAACGCCTCGTCCTCTGAAAGGGAGGAAAAGGAGGAGAGGGATAAGGGCAGAGGGAAGAGAAATACATAAACTGCATTTCAGTGCATTTTGTAAGCTGCTTCCATTTCTTAACACCTCATCTGAAAATGCATTCATTAGCCTGAATCCAGGTTAAGTCATCAGCATGCTCCATATTCATCTGTGTTAATGAGCGCTGTTGAGCATATGTACTTGTGTGGGTGGTGGCAACGTGAGAATTTAATGCACACGAAGGACCCTGGATGCAGGTATAAGGGATTTAGAGTCGGTGGAGAAAGTCCACAAAAAATACAATAATAACAGCAAGCGGTCTTTTTTTTGTCTGTGTGAGGACTGAATGTTTTCACAGCAAGGGAAAGGTAAGTAAAGTAAGAGCAATTGCATGACTTAAGGGCTCTAGATTAACTTTAAAGGAACATTTCAACATTTACAAAACTTGCCACTTAATTTTGCACTCAGTCTTTCCATTGGTAAAACTCTAAAGATTTCTTTATACCACTGAGTTATTGTTGGTGGTTTTTCATTAATCCAATTGAAAAGAATACATTTTCTTGCCAAAAACAATAATTTACATAGTAGTATATATTTGTTTTTATCTGGAAATTTGTTCAGAATTGACAGCCCCAATAAATACTGAGATGGATCTTTTTGTATTCTGCTTTTAAATATACCTTTTAATTCTTTTGTTACACAGAGCCAGAATTTTGAGCAAGTCCAAAGACAGTGCAAGTAGGACCCCGCCGCAGATTTACATTTAATACATTGTGCAGACCTGCTCGGATCAATTTTATTCAGAAAAATAGGCGTTCTATACTGTCTATGTAAAATTTTATATTGTATTTCTTTAAATCTGTTACTAAGCAATAAAGAATGCACAGATTGTATGCACTCACTCCAGGCATGATCATCACAATGACACTGGAGGTCACCCTCCCAACTCCTAATCAGTTTTCCAATATTATGTTTGTTTAAACCAGAGATGGGCAGTACTGTAATCCGATTACTTTTTTCAAGTAACGAGTAAAGTAAGGGATTACTATTGCAAAAACGGTAATTAGATTACCGTTACTTTCCCGTAGGAACGCTACGTTACTGCGTTACTAAAACCGTGATTTTTTTTGTGAGAATGTCTCATGACAGTGATGTAAGCGAGTGCTACGTTCGTGACAACAGCTGTGTACAGATCAACAGTGGATCATATGTCGAGTGCGGGAGAGAGTATGAGCGTGCAGCGTTTAAAGCGTGGAAGTACTGACCTTTAAGTTTGATTCCATAAAAAGTGACAAAAACATTAGTGTCTGTTGTGCTGGGAAGAAAACTTCTTTTTACAGCGAAAAAAACCCCCTAAACTTCCAAGCAAGCATCGAGTGCGCAACGACGTAATGGGAAATTCACAGAGAAACTCGCGGATTCTTCCACCTGCACCAGGGTAAACCTCCGCCTAAAATAGAGCAACAGGACCGCTAGTCTTTGATTTTATTTATTTCCTGCTGTGTTTTACTTGCATCTATTTGAAAGAGTGAGTGTAAACACACAAAAAAAATATTTTATGTGCTGGAATGTGCAGAAAATAGGTTTAAATATTAAACAAATTTCTTCCAGTCAGAGAATGTTGCATATAATTAAATTTTTGCTTGATGCATAAAGTTAAAAGATTAAAACTAATAAAACAAGTTTTAAAAAGAGACTTTTCCATTTGATTACATTTTGTGTGATGGATTATGCAGAAAAAGTAGAATTGGGCTGAAAGATCTATCGCTTTATCACCTTTTCAGGTTGTAAATCGTGTTTTTAAAAAGTAACTAAGTAACTAAGTAATTAAAGTAACTTGACCAACACTGGTTATAACCTTGTAGTGTATTGTAAAACTGTCTTTTAGTACTATTATCTGCATTTAAGTGTAAAAAGAAATTTTCCATGGGTCCTAGTTGCATTGTATTGTGCAAAGTATCAAAACGTGAAGTAATTAGGTGACGAGCCTGTAAAAATGCAAAAGAAATCCATTTGATGTATTCCATATTTCTTTTGGACCTGCTCAAAAGACATACAAACATTCCCATTAAACACATCACCCACCACACATATTCCTGCACCAAACCATCTCTGAAATATTACACTTTTCATTCCCGGTGTAAAGTGCCGATTATTTATAAAAGGTGTTAGATAACTCAGTATAGGATTACTTTCAGTGTATTTATTCATATCACGCCATGTGTTTAAGTAAGTATCAATCATTACTTTGTTATGTTTTTTAATATATTTACTCACTAGTTCGCTTAGGAGATTAAATGGCGAACATGTCCAGGCTTCAAGGGGATTCTCTGTCTCTTTTAGATATGCGTGGATCCATTCATGTATAACTCTACTTTGACATGACCAGTTATACAGCAAAATGTTAGGAAAGGCAAGACCCCCTTTATCTTTGGGCAGCTGTAACGTTTTCATACATAATCTGGGTTTCTTACCCCTCCAAATGAACTTTGACAGATCTTTTCAATTTCTTTTACAGTTTTTTTGGTAAGAGTTATCGGAGCATTTGTAAGGGATATGAAAGCCGTGGCAACACGGCATTTCTATTCCTTAAAAACCATCGTGCCAAAAGTTTAATAGATTTTGGTGAAATTTGCTCCACACTTACCTCCACCCACACACGTGAGACCTTCAGTTCTCATCAAGAGTTCATACACAGCTAATGTTATCCAGTTTAAGTCAGTGGTGAACTTTAAAAATCTTGAAATGGTATTCATGATTTCACTGTGATATTTTTACCTTTAATGTAAGCTGAACACTGGACTCTCTGTGTTCCCAGCTGCAGCTGCAGCTCCGTCACCGAGCTGTTCACGTCGCATGGTGAACTGGCCTGTCTGGGCACCAGTCTAGCAGCACACACAGAGACACACACACGACGACAATGAAGAATATCTTCATCAGTCCAAAAACAGCCTTTGTGGGTGTATCATGTCAGTACACCTACCTACAGCAGCTTCACCTCACAAAAACAAAGTGCATCTGATTTTTATTAAAATGTCAATCAAAGGTTGGTGCTGCTGGGATTTTATTAACTAGGATCATAAAAAGCAACAGAGGAGCAGATTTTCACATTCACGTACTCGCAGACAAACACTTGTTTACGATTTGGAAAATGAAGTTTGCCGAATTAACGATCAAACGGTTTTTTTCCTGTGTAGCAGTGGAAGTACTGAAAACTATCACTGAAAAAAAATCTTCAAATCGAGAGGATTCAGAGGGAGGTTCTGTAGCCTCTGCACTCCTTCAGTCTGTTGTACAATATCACATTTTAGCAACAATACTTTTGACACAAATATAATTCCAATACATAAAATCAAGAGAAGCACCAACAGTTGCGTTTAAGAGTGAATGTAAGAGGATTTCCACATGTGTAATGCAAAGACAAGTCAGAGGATTGGGACTAAAATATGTAGCCTTAAGAAAACCGCTCATCAGTGAGGCTAATCAGAAAAAAAAGGCTTCAGATTCTTAGGGAACATAACTTTTACCCTGTTCCAGAGTGATTGGCTCATCAGGGAAAGAAGAGAAGTCGATGACATGATGCTCCCAGCATGCCTGGTGCTTAATGAACAAGCCTGTGGGAGCAGTGTTATGATCTGAGGTTGCTTCAGTTGATCAGGTTTAGGTTCAGCGATCTAACTACCTGAATAAATGTATGACCATGTTCTTCCATCAACTTTTTTTCTTCCCTTATTCCTATAACAATGCAAGAATTCACTTGGCTCCAATTATGAATGAGTAGTTCAGGGAGCAAGGATTGAGTCTGGACCATAACCTCACTGAGTCTTTGGGATGTGATGGAGAAGTCTTTGCATTGAGGTCCAACTCTCCCATTATTAATGCAAGAGCTTGGTTAAAAAAAAAATTAATTAAACTCTGACAGAAATAAATGTTGCGACATTGAAAAGGCCCGTTAAAGCAATGCCATGGAGAATTACGCCGTCGTTAAAGCTAAAGATGGCCCAACAAAAGAATCTGAGTATGTGCTTTTTGTTTTTTTAAACTGTCTCTCAGCGCTAACCACATTCTACACAGGCATGCGGGTATTAACCTGAACTTTATCCACATTTGGCAAACTCATGGTGTAAACGGCTGCACAATATTTGTAGGGATAAAATGTAACTTTGTTATAGAACTGACTCCTTACTTTAAAATGGAAATGATTTTCTTTTTCTTAAGGAAAATTACGAAATAGCCACCAGAAAAAAAAAGATCTTTATTATATATTTGAAAGTTTAAAGACGACATTAAGATCACATTTTTAACAATCTGGAGAAACTTAAGAGCTTTATGTTGTCATTCAGATTTCTCTTTAAAGCTCATTTATTTAAATCTACTTCTTCTGTGAAGTGTCCTTTCTTCTATCCTTGGTTACTTTTTTAATCACTTCAGTATTTGTACTGAGCTGATGTGTTTCTCAGAATAAATTAAGATGCTAATATTAGGTGCATGTGCAGTGAGTGTTTAGAGTGTTTCTTACCCCAGCCTCTGACAGCAGGAGGTGGAGATGTGGTTGTGTTGGCTGCCGGTGTTGATGGATGCCTTGACTTCAGTCTCGCAGCACTGTGGGGAGACAGAGGGGTGATTTTTGGTGTCACAGTGTTATTTTTTACTGCTTCATTTTGGGACCAGTGCATGCAAGGAAACCAGCCAGCATGAACAGCACATTAGCACATTAACTATGGAGAGCGTATAAAGAACGCTGATCTCTCCTGTTTTGAATGAATCTTTTTGGCTGCCATATGCTCACGACTGCCAAACTGAAAAAGTACTTTCAACTCTCAATCAGGTTGGGTTGTGCAAACAAAACAAATATTCCAGTAGTGGAGTATTTCTAACTCCACTGTTGTTTTTTGCTATTTTGTCTGCTTAGCTTGCTCTGTACTGACTCTCCGTTGCTGCAGGTGTTTAGCTTTTTCATACAGTTAAAAATAAACCACCCAGATTATTCTTCATTACCTCCATTACAGGTCTTGAGGTGTTAACCATTAGCTCTATATTAGACTCAAATTGCTGACAAAAGATCTCAGTTCCTCAGTTTGGACAATGATTTTTTTAGAAACATGCATGGAGTGCAGATTTAACACATTGGCCAAGCAACTCTCTGTGTGGAGAGCAAAGTATTTGATGTGGGGGAAAATATACAGTTCACAAACTAATATCCTTCAAGTTAGAACAACAATATGAAAATTAAAAATTATTATTCATTTTAATATCATGTTCTCAGAATTCCAAAAAACAAGTCATGGCCCCCAGTTTTTTTTCCTAGGGGCCTTAATTATTTTTATTTTTTTTCCAGTACATATGCCACTTTGAAAGCACATGGACCCACCAAAGTCAGAAGGACAATTTCCCAATTTGGGAAATAGGATCATTTGATTAGAATTTGAACCTAACTGCTCCAGCTGTTGCGCCAATTCTTTAAGATGGTTAAAAAATATAGTGTTGTTCTATTGTTTGAGTTACTCTATATGGACAAAAGTACTGGGTCTCCTATACATTGCACCTGCATGCGCTGCCTTACAATGGAAACCTATGTCAAGACGCTGCCAGCACAATTCCTTATGCTGATATTAATGCCACAGAAAGTTTGCAGTTACTGAGTAGGCAGAATGCGGGTGGCTTTTATACACTGTGTGCACCTCAACACTGTGAAACCCCTCACTGTACATGATCTACTGTTTAATTACTGAGGTGCTACTTTGCAACAATACCATTTAAAGTTGATGGTGGAATATCCAGGAGGGAAGAAATTTCACAGACTTACTTTTTGCAATGGTGTAATAAGCCAGCAGTTAAAAAGGCTACTGTAGCTTAACAGTAGCTAGCTTAGCAGCTTGGGTCAGCTAACACATCTGATAAATGCATAAATGTTTATACATGCAAGAATAAAATAAGAAAAATATCATGTTATTATGTGCCCAACAAAAATGCAAATGAGTTAATTCCCAATGTATCAATATAGTCTTTTAATCATCAAACTTTTGTCCTGAAAGTACATGTTACATGCTAATGTGAGGTTTGCCCTAATTAACATTGACAGCCTGTTTTATCTCATATTTTCTCAGCTGCTTGTAGTCCACTTTAAGCGCTTTTTTGTATTTTCTTGTAGTATTTATGCTAACCTAACTCACCTGGCGATAGATTTATATTATTACATAGATTTATATGAACAAAGTTGCATCCTATACCCACCAAAAAGGGCATTTAAGTACATTTCCTTATCTGATTTTAAATCCAGAGTTTTACAGTAGCAATGCAAGCAGGCGTCTTTTGGCCCAATTTCCACTGACATTTGTACTTTTCTTTATCTCACGGGTGCCCTGCTGCCTGCAGGGCGCCTCATGTCACAAAGACATGTTTCATCTTTTGCCAGCAGATTGTAATGGTTTATTAGAACTGCAGTCTGCAAAGGCCTCTTCCCATTCAGCATCCTCTGAGGTGATTTCATGCAACATGTCCATGTTTATGGAAAGAAAGCAAAGTACTGGATTAATGAGGTACATACAGAACATATGGCAGCTCTGCATGTCAGAAGCAATGTGCTGGCACCACCCCCATAAGTGAGCATCAGGCTCTTTTTAGGTATTTTCCACCATAAGATGCAGATATATATCAAAGATTCTCGGTGTATTTATAAACAGATTTACTTTCAGATCAAGTAAAGCTTTAGTAGCAGAATCTTTGGGCAATTTCCAGTCATCAACAATCTGAAATATAGTCATCTGTTTCATCTCTCTTACAAATCTAGGACAGTCAGCTTGAGAAAATAAGGCATTTAAAAACACTCGAATGGTTAGTTTCTATAATTTGCTGATGTTTTAAATAAAAGTACAACTAAAAATACTCAGTACAAGTTCACAGGAACACAACATCCTGCATTTTTTAAATTGTATCTTGTAAATAAGGAGTCAGTATTTTAATGTCATGAAAAGAGAGTCTTTCTGTTTTAGATATTGGACATATTTTCAAACATCCAGTGTTCTCTTGTCCTTCTCTCCTCGTTATCTCCTTTATAAGTCAATACCTTATCTACTTGACCCGAGGATATTCCCCCATTTGGAAGTAAACACGTTGATTTTCCATTTACCTTGTTTTGATCCCTCTCAGTCTATGCAGACCGAGCTGACTGAGCAAGGCTTCTTTGTCCTCACTGGCTTATCAGCAGACCCACAAACCTGCTCTTTTGTCTCAGGCCGGTAGTGCAATAATCCCTCCCCATCCCTGAGGTTTAAAAATAGCAGCCAAACAAGTAACTAAAGAACACTTTGCATTTAATAAGTTGATGATAAAACCCAGCAAACGCACACCGAGTAATGGGTGAAAACGCTGAATCCACTGAAAAAGTGGACTTAGAGAAACTGTGTGATATTCTCCCACAGGGATGAGAAGCTGTTTGATCTCTGTATTGATTTCTTTCAAAGGATAAAATACAGTTATGTCCTTGGTGTTATGCATGGCCACAATTCTCCAAAATTCGCGTAAAGAGTTCAGGAGGCCGGCCACGAAGGAGGCCGTGGCGGCAACAACCTCGTTTAGGAGGGCGGCCACGACGGCGATGACGACCAGCCAGCAGCCTAGAAAACGGCCAATGAAGATGAGGTGCCAGACGCGGACCGGATGGTGGTGTGCCAACAGTGGAACCAGGCACAGATGAGGAGAAGGAAGAGGCAGGACCCGCTGAAGCCTCTGGCCCCCCAGCCGACGTGGCAGCTGGTGTGGCATGAGGCTGGACGGGCTCCTCGGGCCCCCCAGCCGAAGAAGCAGGAGGCTGGACGGGCTCCTCGGGCCCCCCAGCCGACGTGGCAGCCGGTGTGGCATGAGGCTGGACGGGCTCCTCGGGCCCCCCAGCTAGCGAAACAGGAGGCTGAACGGGCTCCTCGGGGCCCCCAGCTGGCAAAACAGGAGGCTGGACGGGCTCCTCGGGCCCCCCAGCGAAAACAGCCGCAGAACCAGCGGGCACCGGGGCCCCTGGCACACACAAAACAAAACCAGCAGGCACATGGGCCTCAGGCACACATGAAACAAAACCAGTAGGCACATGGGCCTCAGGCACACATGAAACAAAACCAGCAGGCACATGGGCCTCAGGCACACATGAAACAAAACCAGTAGGCACATGGGCCTCAGGCACACATGAAACAAAACCAGTAGGCACATGTGCCTACTGGTTTTGCATGCAGATTTGTGTTGTTTCTACCATCTTCAGAGCTTTTCTCTTTCTGTAAGCTGCTTTTACCTGATCAGTGGTGAATACCTAACCTTAGTGGCAGTTCAGATCGGGGTTTATGATTATATTTTAAACACTTTCCAAGACATAGGAGAGAAACTTTCACATGGTTTCATTCACCAGACATGTCGACCGTAAGCTCTATGTCTTTTTTTACTTGATGTCTCTATTTTTCTTTGGTTGACAAATCTATGGCAGTAACCCTGGAGAGTCTCTGGAGAGGCTGATGTAACTCAAGGACCATTGAATTCCTTTATGCAGTACTGGCTGTCTTGGCTTGATGTTACAAAGCTCCATTTAATGATCTACTTAGTTCATTGTATTTCAGACACAGAAGCCCAATAAACTGCACAATAATAAATATCACTACAATATTTTCTATCACATGAAATAGAAAATAAACAATCTGTGCTGATGTTCATGGACCAAGAAGTGCAAATTGTTTCAGTAAACCTGACACTGTAGTTCCAATGCCTGATCTTAAAAAGTAATTTATTATTATTATTTTAAAAGGTATTAAAAATAATAGAAATGAAGTGTGATAATGTGTAGGACTTAACGTGGGTGAGTGAGGGAGGTATAGGGGTAAATACTGGTTTCAGCAAATATTCTTTGACTGTTGCTCGTGTGTCTCAAATACTGTAGCTTTGTAGTGATCATGAATCTTCAAAGAGGACTGATGTCTTGGTAATTTGGGGCTTTTAATGATTTCTTTGAACTCTTCCATATCCAGGGTGAAATCATTGTACAGCATACATCTTTAATGGCTTCAAAAAAGTAGAGTTACTAGCACAACTTTGAATTTATATTAGACTTTCTCTCATTCACACAGGGACAAAAGTATACAAATATATACATTTACTTGCTTAAATCTCTTAATAAGTGGTGGTGAAGGTTCTGCAGTGTCTTTTAACTTGACAAGGCCAATGTCTGTTAACTTCTTCTTACTGATTACAATTGACTACAGCTGATAGTTTCTCTTTGCCAGCATAAGAAGTATTTGTTTGACAGCACTCATTGGATTGACCAATACTCAGTACAATGGGAAACTCCAAGGAACTCAGTGAAGATCTAAGAAGGAGAGTTGTAGATTTACATGAGCTAAGATGGTCTCAGGAAACCATTTGTAGATTCCAAATGTACAGTACAAGTCATTCATGTCTTTCTTGCTTGTCAATCAAGAAAGAAGTCCCTGCTCCAAAATCAACACATTCAAGCTTTACTGAAATTTGCTGCAGCCCATTTGAACAAGCAAAATACCTTCTAGAGAAAAGTCTTATTGTTAGAGTAATGGTGAGGCTTTCAAACCTAAAAACAGCAGAACAACTATCGTGCATGGTAGTGGTAGCATCATACTTGACATCTCTCGTTCTAGTCTCTTTCAGTACTTTTGGATCAACTGTAAGTTTTTCAGGGAATTATTAAGACATGTCGATATACAGTTTTCAAGCTTGGAAGTAAATAAGATGTTAGGATTTATAGGGCCGAGTGCAGCAAACTCAGTTTTATCTGAATTCAGAAACAGGAAATTAGACGCCATCCAGCCCTTTATGTCTTTAAGACATTCCTGGAGTTTAACTAATCAGTGTGTGTCATCAGGCTCGATGGATAGGTAAAGCTGGGTATCATCTGCATAGCAATGAAAATGTATGCTGTGCCTTCTAATAATCAAGGGTGTAGATTTGGCAAAGATGGAAGGGACATGTCCCCACCAATATCCAGCGGTTATTGAATTGTCCCCACCAATAATTTGATCTCTCCGAGTAAAGAAAAACAAAACCGATAGAAATAAAAAAAAAAAGACGATATGTCAACGTCTCATTCACCCAGCGGTGCAGAACGTTCTCTACCGGAGTCCTATCTCATGTGACAAATATGGCCAATGTGATTGGCTGTGCCTTTCAGGGAGCTCTGTTTAGTTTTAGCAGCGGCAAGCCTGCACTGCAAGGACCTGCAAGGAGGAGAGCAGGATGGCAGCACAAAGGAAGAACCTGGATATAAGGAAGTATTTTTCAAAGAAACCTGTAAGTCACTTAAAGTCAAGTTCACTCATAAAATGTGTCCGTCATAAAACCGTTACATGCTATGCTAGGCTTTGGCCCACATCAGTCTAAAATTGTATGTAACCATGAATAACGTGTTTTGTAAACTAACTGCACAACAGGCAGCAGTATTAGTTGTCTCAGTCTCAGAGTAGGATTTCTAATTTTGTTTGAAACTGTCAGAGAAAACGGCAGCCTCGAGCAAGCCAGGATATTAGTTTACAGAGGCTGTTAAAATTATATGTCTAACGTTAAAATGTTGGTGACACAATAATTTCATCCTAATGTGCTGACATATTCATAGGGTTAATTTTTGAGACAAAATATCACAAAGTAGTCATGATTTCGCAAATATTCCACCTTGTAGTGCAGTTTGCACAAATGGTTTTAAAAATGCACTCATGCTACAAACATTACTGATGAGTCCAGATCTGCACAAATTGACAGAAACACTGAAGCAGCTACACATTTTATTCTTATTGTCATGTATGTCCTATTTGTCAGGTGACAGAAGAACCAACACAAAGCTCAGAGAGTAATGGTGATACAAGATCACAGGTGAAATTGGATGATGACTTGGCGGGTCATTATTGTATTTGAAGCTATTTTTATTTTTGTATGATACCCGATTTATATGGAATATAAACTAAAGTCTAAAATACTTTTTTAATTGTAATTTAACATTATATAAAACTATTAATTGTAATTTTAAATGGTTTAAAAGCATGTAGAATAGCATATGTAGGCAAGTATATTTCTCCTTTTTTATCAAGAAGCAAAGACAAAAAGGAGGAAATAAAAGAAACGGGGCAGAGTTCGGTGGTTGAATCATCAGTCCCCACCAATGCCAAAACCAAATCTACGCCCTTGCTAATAATAATGTCCATGATGAGATGGTGCTAAATTCTGTCCACTGATTAGCACAGGCTTCTTGTCCAGTGAGTTAAAATCTAATAGTATATAGCTTATCCACTATGTTAATGTTGTAGGTAGTATCAACACAATGACCTCAGTTTTCCTCCTGAAAACACTGTAGACCCACCACTGAACCACTGAAAAATGAGAGTATAAATGAAACAGTGGCATAGGCTCTTTGATGACTCAACCTAGGACTACAAATTATGCTTTACAAGGGCCAGTGTTGGGTACAAGTGGAAAAACTAGCCCCCAGGTGGAGAGTTATCTGTTTCTTACCATGTTGGTTAAACACAAGTTTGGGTAACCTGCTGCTGAAGATTTTATACCATTTTTTGTCTTTCTCTCCATCATTTTATCCTCCACACTTTTAAGCCCCTGCGCACTTTTTCTTTTATATGCTGAATCTGTTTTGGGCGCATGCAGATGTGTTGACCAGGTTAGACTTATTTAATCACTGTGACTCAGTGGTGTCTGTGGGTCCTGCAGAGCTTTTGATATGTTGTAAAGAGAAAGTAAATGAAGGCTTTGAATGATGAGTCATGGGAGCAGAGTAGTGTGGTCTTTGTCTCCTCTTTTGTTTTCAGTTTGTTTCAGCAGAGCACCGAATGTGGGTGAGCGTAGATTGAGTACGCAGGGTTCAGTACCTTGCACTGAATGATGAGAGCAGTTAGGACAGGCGAGCTCTCCCCGCCCTCGGGCTTCTCAGCTGTCTGTCTGGCTCCGGCCTCGCTGCTGTCGTCCTCCTCATCCGACCGTAGGCTCCTTTCACTTTCCTCAAAAGACTCCCTCTCCTCTGTGGAGTCGTCAGCCGTGCTCTCGCTCCTCTCCTCAGTGTCAGCAGGTCCGTCCTTGGTGTCGGCCAGTGGGGAGCGAACCCTGGTGCTGAGGTCCCGGCCCTCACCTCTGAGTCGCGTGATGTTTCCCTCCAGCAGGCGACGCTGCACGATGCTGTGAGGTTGCTAGAAAGAAATGCAGAGGACAGATAGGTCTTATACAGGAGTTTTTCTCAGTACAGACCTTTTGAAAATTGCACATAGTGTGTAGTGTGCATATAAGGAGAAAGAAAAACACCCTGTAACTCTACAAATAAATTAGTCAGACCACTGTGTACTGAGCGTTAGTGCAAACAGCTAGTATATAATGTATGTAGTTTAAAATATATTTGTTAGGAAAAAATAGGCCTGCTTCCTGTTTAGGCAAAAAGAAAAGAACAAGATGAGCCAGAGATGTACAGCTGCTGATGTGTGAATTAGTATATATATGAGGTGTTGTTCAGATCAGAAACTGAAACACGACTTCTTCTGATGCCTCCAGAAAAGAGCCGAGAAAGAGATCACTTGTGCATATGAAACAGGCTGCTTTTTAATATTTTGCATTGCAAATGAGTAATTTATGCTCATGAAATGAATCACTTTTGCCCACTGATAGTTCATCCAAATATTTCACATGCATGTTTGCATACTGATGGTTCACACTCTGGAACCTTTGTTAAAACAGAGCTCAGATTTCATAGCCACAACTAGGGATGGGTATCATTTAGGTTTTATCCGATACCGGTGCCAAATCGGTACTTTTGAAACGGTGCCGGTGCTCAAACGGTGCTCAAACCGGTGCTTAAAGAATGGAGAACACAAAATTGGTCCAAAAACCTCTCATGTTCAGCTGTTTTTTGTAAAAATATAACAATGTTAGCCTTTTCTGCAGCTATGGGGCATATATGGTATCACTCTTGGCTGGAAGCAGTGCTTAAACAATGGAAAAAACACAAACTTTGTCCTAAACCTCTCATGTTTAACTGTTTTCCACTTTTTCTTTGGTCATTTTAGCCTTTTTAGCCAGGGTGAAGGGAGTATCTGCCATCAAACAAGAAGACAGCCGCATGTAGCTATGATGATGTTTGCTAGTTCACCTTACATGCATTAATGTAATAACGTGGTTAGCCTACTCAACGTAAATTAGCTACTCACGCAGAGAAGAACGGCTGCTGCTGCCACCATCATCCGTCATCATTTCTGCTACACTGGCAGGGCTAGGGGCCAGGACTCTCCTCTTCGTGTTTTTGGGGGATGTTGCATAACAGGCAACCCACCCGCAGTAGATGTGCTCGGTGTGAGGTCTCGCAGCAAGCTATCAAATACGGCGCATTTCTGGGCTTTTAAAAAAAACGCTATGCGTCGCCAGGTGTTTCATCGGATTCGAGGTGTTACCTCCTTTGACAGTATCACAGTATCAGCTTAAAGCACTTGTTGCAGGCTGCTGAGTTTGCATATTTTGCTATGAAGTACAGCCAGACTTTTGACCGCTTCGCCTTGGACATTTTTAATCTGTAGCTCTGCTCTAACAGAACGTACGTACCTGGCCCCGCCTACTATCCTCGGAAACGTAAAATGATTGGCTAGAATCTAAAGTGTATCACAGCTCAGGAAAAAAAAAGCACCGAAATAAAGCACCGAAATCTGCGCTGCTTTTCGGTCTGGTTACTACCGTTTATGTCAGAACCGGTGCCATCCCCTAGCCACAACCCAAAAAATCCCACAACGTACATGAGAATGCAGCATGCAAAAACAGTTTCATTTCTGGTTTATCAGTGCATGTCAATATCAAAACGAAATGAAAGTTATACTGTTGATATCTGACTTATTTTAACTTCCTTGAGAAGTGCACACAGCTAATATCTACGTCATCTACAAGCATCACCGTTTACAGCTGACTGTCCTCATACTTCATAGTTACAATGCAGAGGGACACATGCTGAAAACAGCTATCTGTTTGAAAGAGAAACAGTCTTAAATCAAAGTGTCCTCACCTCTATCTTTAAGCTTTATATATATGAGTTATAAAATAATCCAACTCTCATGGTTTGGCCCACGTGGATATAACATGAAGGGGTTTTGTTCCCAGTAGATGAGTCACAGGAATAATTTTTAAGTCCGGTATTGTCAGACTTTACCTGTGGACTTTTATTGATCCACTATTTCTTTTGTTATGAATGTTGATTAAAAACAGCACCGCATTAAAAACAGTCATGGAAATGACTGCATGACCTCAAGAACACTTCCAGAAATCACTGTGCCATTAACAAAAAGGTTAACCCTCAGAGGCTTAAGAACTCAACCCTAACCCAAGTTTTAAAAAGGAAAAAAGACTTCATTTGGAAAGTGAAGTCTTTTTGAATCTGGAGCTGTTAAAATGATTGTTTTCTTTGTGTCTGAGAGAACAGTTTAATAAAAACAAAAATGACATATTCTGTCTACCTGGAGTTAGAGTTAGAGTTATGGTTAGGGTTGAGTTCTTAGATGTTTGAGAGTTAAAGGTTCAAGTTCAAGGTTCAAGGTTCTTTATTTGTCACATGCATAGTTATACAAGTATAACACACAGTGAAATGTAGCCTGACACGTTCCTCGACTTGTGCAAAAATTCTCCTCACATGGCAGAATAAAACTTTATCTTCAGTGAAAAAGTGAAACGCTGTCCCAACTAGCTGAGATGAAGGTCGTATTATTAAGACATGAAAGGCAATTCAAGGAGGATACTAATGCTTTCAAGTCATCACTGTCAGCGGACATAAAAGGCTTAATGCAAGAGGCTTTTATTTGATACACAAACCTAGTGGCCTTTTTTTTTTCGTCTAATAAACACTCTTTTAAGTAATCTTAATAAAAGAAAATGTTCTGAAAAAGTTCCTCATGTTTGAAACTGCATTTTAAAACACAGCCTCCACAGATGGATATTGAAAAGCCTGATTTCTGTTGCTTTAGAAACACAACATGTGGCTGTTTTTTCTGGATCACATGAGGAGAAAATTCTATTTAAGCTGCCTGTTGCTCCATAATCACATTGTTCTTCCAGCAGTACAGAGCCTGGGTACAGACTTCCAGAAAGTACGCTTTTAAAAGAGCAGGCCACTTAACACCAGCAGAGTCACTGCATTAATAAAGCACAAATGAGTTGAAGGAACACTAAAATCAGCAGGATATTAAGAGATGTTCCTATAATGTTCTAATCACACTTAATGAAAAAACAACAGCAACAAAAAAACAAACCTCTGGCCAGGCTGTCATAGAATAATTTGTTAATAATTTGGGTTTCATAGAAATGTTGCTAATGAAATGATGAGGAATAAGAGGAAAATGCACAGACTTGTTGCTTTTACTGTATGTGGACTGTTTTTGCTGCTCGGCTAGGGAAAAAAAAACAAATAAGATAATATTATGTGACCAAAATAAAAAGAATGTTTGGCCTGCTAACATGCTATTAGCACCTAACAGCTGGGACTGTTAGGGATCCAGTCACTGGTATCGTAGGCATCCTGAAGCATTTGAAGTGGACATTTGGACCCGTGAAAAGTCATCAGATTGCCTCTGAAACAGACTGACTGGATAACTGTCTCGCCAACCAGCAGTGGCATCTGTCGAGCCGTAAAGTCGCAGTTTGAGCATTCTGGGTAAATGCCAAGCCTATAAAGCACATCGCCAGCTGTCTCCCTGCTGTTATCAAAAGCATTGTAATACTCTGTCAAACAACCTGGGACCTCTACAACCTGTCACACACACCATCTTGCATCTTGTATCTTGTACCTCATTCTTAATACGGTTAACAGACCTGCAGGCATTGAACCTCTATAGGAAGTGACGTTTGGCAACTTCAGTCACTCCTGCACAGGCGATTCATCTTGTGGGATGCGGTGTAATTTCTTAGCTCACATGTCCTGACAAATTAAGCAATTTTTTAAAAATCTAGAAGAAGGTTTGCAACAAATGCACATAAACACTGGTTATGCTCAAGGACAGAAAGGCCAGATTAGACTTTGCCAGAAAGCATTTAAAAGAGCCAGCGCAGCTCTGAAAAACATTCTTTGAAAACCTGAAACCAAGATTAACTTGTACCAGAATAATAGAGAGAGAAAAATGCGGAACGAGAGAAGCAGCTCATGATCTGAAGCCTACAACATTATCTGTCAAACGCGGTGGAGCCAACGTTATGACATCGCTGTCAGTGGAACCGACTCACGAGTGTTTATTAATGATGTGACTACCGATACTCTCGGCTCAGATTCAGCCAAATGCTGCAAAACTGCAAAAGCAACCCGAGAGTTTCTCACGACAAAGAAATGGGATATTCTTCAATGGCTAAGTCGGTCACCTGATCTCAGCCCAGCAGAGCAGCTTTTCAGCCACTGAAGACAAAACTGAAGGTAGAGACACTCACAAACAAGCAGCAGCTGAACGTGGCTGAAACAAAGGCCTGGCAGAGCATCTCAAGGGAGGAGACACGGCATTTGGTGACGTCCAGTCATTGAATCCAAGTATTTAAAAAAACAATCCTTATATTTAGAAAGCATATATGTTAGTTTGCCCAGTTATCTTGAAGTCTCTGAAGATAGGGACTGTATAAAAATGAAAAATGTATGTAATGCAAAACTTTGGCTAAATCCTGCAAATTAAAATTATTTGTTTGATTTAATGTCCTCTCTAGTGTTGCATAGAACAAAAATTACCAAAGAAAAAAAAACAATGTCGTTGCCAAAAACGTAACTTCAAAATAACGTGACTACAAGTGGCAGATTAGGTTAACACAGCACATTAACTTCTCAAGTTCTCCGCTGCTCTTTAACAAAAATCCTCAGATTTAGTCGGCAACATCTAAATGACTGCGAGGTCAACATTAACAACTTTGTGTTCTACCAGTGAGAATTTATATAATCAGCCTCCTTTCTCTTGTGATCAATCAACGGCACGATCTATAAAACTCATCAACGTGTACGTAAGTGATTCAATAACAGCCATCGAACAATGAGTCACTGACACATTTTCCTCTGTTGCAAGTCATGTGTAGTCCACCTCCCAGATCCTTGGCAAGGAAAAACCCTGATAAGATGATCATATGTGACCATCCAACGGCTGGGGCTGTCAGAGATTCACTTGTTGGTATCGAAGGTATTCTGACGCATTTAAAGTGAACATTTTCACCTGTGATTGTCTCTGAAACAGACCGACTGGATAAATGAACAAAATGGACAAACGATCACCTAAACAATCAGCCATTCTTCTGTCTGGGACCCAACCCAGATTAAAGTTTAAATTTCAAACGAGGAGCTGGAGAATAAATTGACATGAACTATACAGTTCAAGAAAATAAACAAGAACTGGATGTATGATTTGTTTTGGAACATGTACGAGCGATCAGCAGCAAAAGCTGACCTTGTTTCTGTGAAGAAACGCCATCCAGCTGCTGCGATTGTCTCCGTTTCACTCCTGATATGACACAGGAGTTATGACGCTGCTATTCGCTTGCCTGTTTATTTTCCACATTACTGGGTATTATTTGATGTTCTGCTCTGATGAACATGCACACACCATCTCTGCTGTTAAAGTATTCCTGAGCACAATATAAATGAAGACAAGGACGATTTTCTGGATTGCAAAGCAAGAAGAGGACAGATGGAAACACGACAACTAAAAACAAATAAGAGGAGGCTTCGGGGCCCCGGAGAGGCGGCTGTCTAACCTTAACACAGTAGTAATAATGTCGTGTCATGTCTGGACATGTCTGTGGTCTCACTCTGTTTGATCTGCCATCACGTTTGAGTGGCACTTCAGTCCATCGCCTCTGCGGACCATCCAGGAGTCTGTTTGCCTGCCTGTCAGCTCAAAGAGCTCAGCGAGCATTTATTCACCTTTAAAAAAAATCAGCACATACTTGAAATAAAACAAGTTTTCTGCAGTGTTCTGTTGTGTCCATAGATTGGTCTCGGCCTGCTGGGCTTCACTGCCGAGCTGCAAAAACAGCACACTTCAAACTAGTAATCACTACTCGTGTCACAGAGTTCAATCTAGCCCATTCATTCCTCGCTGAGCTCCAGCTGTGGCTGAGCAGCTCCTCTTTAAATGTCTCCTCCTTGTTGTTCCCCCCTTTCATTTCCTCTCATCTCCCCTTTTCCTTCCCTTATCTCTCCCATCCTTTCCTTTCTTTCTGTCCCCTCCCTCGTCTTATTGTTGTCCTTTTCTCTCTTTACTGTACATCTCCTGTTTCTTTTTATCCTTTTCCTTACATGTAATCATATCTTATACAGTATATTCCTTTCATTTTCCATTATCTTTCCATTTATCCCACTCTTTCTCCTCATCCCAGCTCCTGTTTTCTTCCATTACCTTTTTGACTATTTGCTTTCAATTTTCTTTTCTTCCCTAACCTCTTCTCTTTCCTCTTTCTGGGCATGACATAATCTCCCCACTCTTCTTTATGTCTCATAAAACAGGGATATTCACACTGGACATGCTCTGTAATTGTTTTTTGTTCTCCAATGCTAACTTTGGTTTTCTCTTTCTGTGTTTGTTGTTCCATAAATCATTAATTTTGGCAATTATACTCTTTGACAAATATGACACACGTAGCTTGTTAAATGGATAGAAATGGCATGTGGAGGATAACAAAAATTGTATTTTAATTAAATTTATTATTAGGTCTGGTGGCATACCAGAATATTTTTATTCAGCACACAAAGAAAAAGACTTAAATGTCAGACTCCAGCAGTTTGCAGAAGACAGTCTGAGTTTGATTAAAGGTTCATTTGTTGAGATCTTCGGCGCTCTCTTTGGACTGACTCACAGAAACACTGAACACAATCTAATTTTAGCGATTAGCTTCTCCATATGTCCTTTGATGGTTAAAGTCTGTTTCTGTTGACCCTCTAACTGCTCTGGGGTCAGCTGGTGTAAGTAAATCACATTTTGCAGCAGGATGCTACCAGCAATCTGCATTTGCTGTTTTACAGTTTAGGGTAAATGCTACATTTTACATTGCAGGACACACTTTCTACCACTCTAAAGTTTTGACACACTGTCTCATTGAATGATTTTTCTTTATGACTATTTACATTGTAGATTCTCCCTAAAGGCATCAAAACTATGAATGAACACATATGGAATTATTTAGCAAACAAAAAAGTGTGAAATAACTAAAAACATGTTTTATAATTTAGATTCTTTAAAATAGCCACCGTTTGCTTTCATTACTGCTTTGCACACTCTTGGCTTTCTCTCAATGAGCTTCGTCGTCACCTGAAATGGTTTTCCACCAGTCTTGAAGGAGTTCCCAGAGATGCTGAGCACTTGTTGGCCCTTTTGCCTTCACTCTGTGGTTCACCTCATCCCAAATCATCTCGATTGAGTTTAGGTCAGGTGACTGTGGAGGCCAGGCCGTCTGGCGCAGCACTCCATCACTTTCTTTCTTGGTCAAACAGCCCTTACACAGCCTAGTGGTGTGTTCAGGGTCATTGTCCTGTTGAAAAATAAATGATGGTCTAACTAAACGCGAACTGGATGGGATGGCATGTCGCTGCAGGATGCTGTGGTAGCCGTGCTGGTTCAGTGTGCCTTCAGTTTCGAATAAATCCTCAACAGTGTCATCAGCAAAGCACCCACACACCATCACACTTCTTCCTCCATGCTTCACGGTGGGAACCATGCATGTAGAGACCATCTGTTCACCTTTTCTGTGTTGCACAAAGACAGGGCGGGTGGAACCACAAATTTCAAATTTGGACTCATCAGACCAAAGCACAGACTTCCACTGGTCTAATGTTCATTCCTTGTGTTTCTTGGCCCAAACAAATTTCTTTTGCTTTTTGCTTTTTCTTAGTAGTGGTTTCTTAGTAGCTGTGTGACCATAAAGGCCTGATTTTTGCAGTCTCCACTGAACAGTTGATGCAGAGATGTGTCTTCTGCTGGATCTCTGTGTGCCATTTATCTGGGCTCTGATCTGAGGTGCTGTTAAGCTGTGATTTCTGAGGCTGGTGACTCAGATGAATTTAACCTCAGCAACAGAGGTGACTCTTGGAATTCCTTCTTCCTTCTTTCCTCGTGTGAGCCAGTTTCATCGTAGCGCTTGATGGTTTTCGCAACTGCACTTGGGTTAAAGCTTTACTAGTTAGCAGTGCCTTCAAAGCAAGTTCAACACATCAGGGATATCTTTTTCTTATCTGGCTTCACCAATCAGGCTCACCACAGAAGTGCTTATCAACTTAATAAGTTAACCCAGACTTTCCTAATCCACAGGTGTTTACAGCAAAGAGGTGACACTGGCAGCATCTTCCCAATCACAAGCACAGACAGGTCTGCTGCCAGCAAAGCACTGGAATTTACAAAATCAAGATAAAAGTATAATATTAGGAAAATATGTGGAGGTTCAGCAGGTAATACAAACTAAAAGCAACACAGCTGCTGCAGACAAAAAGAAGTGTGAGTGTGTGCGATAAAGCGCTGTACGAATGTGTGTGAGCTTTGAACGCTTTAGTGAGTAAGACTCAAAAAACAAACCACAGTCCCATTAAATAAATGTTTAGTTGTAGCTTTTATATCCCACAATTAAAAACAGGAGCTGCTAATTGAGTTGCAATGGCTTTATTTGGCCAAATATAGACTAAAAATACTGACTTATTACAATTAGTTCCTGGATTTCTGTTTACATTTGCCAAACATCAAGGGCAGCATCATCCAATGGATCATCATCCCAAAATAAAGTAACACTAATACCTTTTTTAATATTTCTATCTTAAGGGCACGTTGTGTCAGACTTTGAACAGCTCATGAAATACACACTGTGTATTGCTGTGCTGTGCTGTGCTATGTCTTCAAAAAAATGCTACGTGAGCCAAATTTCCTCCGTTGTGCTCTCAGCACGCTTCTCATCTCGATCCACCGATTGCTTGTTAACAGACTGCGAGTATGTGAATTGGCATGTTTCTGGATTTAATGTAATCTAATCCAATGAAGACAGCAGGCTTCAGTATCCCATAAAGAGTCGGTCCATCATACACGATGCAGCCTGCTGCTCTGCCTCGTTTGACAGCGAGTGTTTTTCATTGCTAGAACAGCTGAAGTGAGGTCTGTTTGTTTTGTGAAGGGAGATTTTGGACAACGTGTTTGTGAACATTTTCTTAACTGTAAAATGTGTAATAGATATTGTGGCAACCATAGGAAGTTTTTACTGTTTATTCTATCTTCCGATCATAATTAAAAGGCATTTATTGGCATTGTTCTTATTTGGTTAGAAATTAGCCGTGAGGCAGATGCTTCATGAATCCTTCCAGCCATAATTAATCCCATGAGGATAATAAGTTTAAAATATCAGTCATAGATAAAAGAAACAGTACAGCTACAGTTGTGCTCAGAAATTTCAAACATGAATGTCATGGCAGTCTTTTTAATGTGGAATGATTGCACAGCATCTTTAATAACTTAAAAAAAACAAGTTAGGTACGTTTCGATTTATATTGGATTTTCTCTAATCCATACAAAAGTGGATTAGAAAGTTATGCCAGAAGTTTGTTGATGGATACCAAAAGTGTCTACTCAGTGTGCAACTCGCTAAAGGACATTTATCCAAATATTAGTGGAGATGTGAATTAGATCAAATCCATCCATCTTCCTCCGCTTATCCGGGGCTGGGTCACGGGGGCAGCAGCCTAAGCAGAGAAGCCATGACCTCTCTCTCCCTGTATTCCCCTGGACAAGCTGGAGAATATAATCTCTCCAGCATGTCCTGGGTCTGCCTCCCATTACGGCTAAACTCCTCATCCTATCTCTAAGGGAGAGGCCAGCCACCCTTCGGAGGAAGCTCATTTCTGCCGCTTGTATCCGCAATCTCGTTCTTTTGGTCATTACAAACAGCTCATGGCTATAGGTGAGGATAGGGATGTAGATCAACTGGTAAACTGAAAGCTTCGCTTTTTCACTCAGCTGTCTCTTCACCACTGCACGTACAGCGTACAGCGTCCACATCACTGCAGCCGCAGCACCAATCCGTCTGTCTGTTTCCCCTCCCTTCTCCCGTCACTTGTGAAAAAGACCCCGAGATACTCAATCCCCCCTTAATTGGGGCAGAAACTCGTCCCTGACCTGGAGTCAGCACTCTACCCTTTTTCCGACTGAGGACCATGGCCTCAGATTTGGAGGTGCTGATTCTCAGTCCCACCGCTTCACACTCGGCTGCGAACCGTTCCAAGGCAAGCTGGAGGCCATCACCCGATCAAGCCAGCAGAACCACATCATCCGCAAAAAGCAGAGATGATATCCTGAGACCACCCAGGTGAAAGCCTTCTGCCACTCGGCTACGCCTAGAAATTCTGTCGGTAAAAGTTATGAATTGAATCGTGACAAAGGGGAGCCCTGGCAGAGCCCATCACCCACCGGGAACAAGTCCAGCTTATTGCCAGCTATGCAGACTAAGCCACTGATGAGTGGTTGTAACTTCTGACCACAGATTTATGAAAAACACAAAGAGTCATAAAACACTTTCCTTTGGGGTTGTTAATGATCCTACTCAGTCACTTGAGGTTTACATTTAAACCTGCCATCATCTCAGCCAATATTAAAGGTTTATAATGTTGTACTTTTCTGTCTTATTGTCTAAAAACAAGATTTTTTTGTTTTTCACATGCAGCCAGAGGAATAACCAGGAGTGTTTTCGCAATGTGGGCACAATTCAAGCCAAAACTGGTCAACTGTCCCGCAGGCATCATGTTCATTTGTGCTCATTCATACGTGGCCTGTTGCTGATTTTGCTGATGTGGGTCCTGCGGTGACCCCTGAACACTAACCCGTCCAAACTGGTCTCCCTCCAGTACGTCAGAAAGACAACTGTTCATGTTTGACTTTAGACCTCGACTCTCTGTTTTTCTCAGTTTCTCTTCCTTTGAGTTTCTCCCTCTGTGAGTCAGATTAGAGGCTGAATGCCATGTGGACTAATTATCTCTGCAAACAGGCTCGCCTCGCCCTCATCCAGCCAGTCACGTGACCTCACTAATGCCCTCTCCCTCACTCTGATGGACGTCTCCAGCTGCTGACTTCCTGTCGCAGCGACCGGGAGGCTCCAGCAGCTTCACATCTGCTGCCCACCCACCCACCTCTACGCTTTCGCCTGTTTTACACTACTCTCCTTCTCTTCATTAAGTCCAATAAACCTCAGTGGAGTCGCAGAAAAACCTCAGTGACTGAATGAAGTACAGATGTGGCGACTAATGGCGCTGCTGAGGGTCTATTTGATGATTTGATCTCATTTAGGAAGACACAATTGATCCACTGATCAGGATTAATGATGTAGCCGTGATTTAAACGGAGCTTTTCACAAAATGGACTTTTTAGAATTGTGGTTATTTGCTTTCTTGTAGAGTATTTCTGACTCATTTCCAGACCTGTGTCGGATATTTTATTGACCAAAAGTTGTTGTATTTCTTTGCCAGCTTTCTTTGCTCCCAGATTTTTTTTTCTGCCCTCCGGCAGCTTGTTTCAGAAAAAAAAATTATTTATGCCCTCCCACTCTGACTGGCTGCAGGTGTGGCAGTTAATGGCTGCAGCTGGAGACGTCAAACCGTGTCCAATGCTGAGTGAAGAGCCGAAGAACATGCTGCTGCACAGCAGAGACTCCAGCAGGATGGTTCAGGATGCTAATTTTGTGTCTAAGCTCACAAAATAAAAGCCTGAGTGAAGTGTGTGCTGAGGCTAAGCGCCACAGGCTAATAACACAGGGAAAATAATGAATTCAGCTACTCCTGATGTGAATTTTCCACTGCAGCTGGTAACGGTGTAGTTTTAATCCCAGCTTAATTGCTTTGTCACTGTAGCAAAAGCAAACAAAAGAAATTCATGTCTGTTTTTTTTAATAGAACAATGATTAACTGACAGTGTGTTTGGCTGTGATCACACAGCAGTTGCCTTCGAGAGTTCAGACGTGCTTTTTAGTTTTCTATCTTTATTTATGTGTTAAGTATATTGTGTAGGCATTTCTTGACTGGTTTCTTTTAAAATATAGTTTCTGTTAGTG
Organism: Rhamphochromis longiceps; assembly: GCF_057381845.1. NCBI lineage: Eukaryota > Metazoa > Chordata > Actinopteri > Cichliformes > Cichlidae > Rhamphochromis > Rhamphochromis longiceps. The sequence continues at coordinate 25,326,467 of NC_140573.1, read as the reverse complement.
TCTATAGATCATTTATATCTGATTCTTTGTATTTTGGTTAATGTTACTGCAGCCTCCACTAGTATTCTTGTACACATTTGCTGTGTAGGTCTGCTGTCTGTGCTGAGCTACTTCGTGTTTTACTTCTCATTAGCTTGTCTCCCTTGTATATTGTCTTGCTTTACTTACTGTATGTCATTTACCTTAATTATGTTCAGCTGTGTTTAGGTTCCCTCCTGTTTCCGCTTCCCTCGTTATCTCATGTGTATTTATAGTTTGCCTGGTTTCCTGCCTCATTAACTCTTACTATATTCCACATGGTTTCTCCAGTGTCTTTTGATTTTTTGGAGATTATATGCCACAATAAAGGCTTGTTTCTTTTGTTTTAAACTGCTAGCTTGTCTCTGCAGTCTGCATTTGTCCCCAGTCTTCCTGCACTTTATGACACATTCAGGTACCATGCACAACATTCATTTAAGAACCATAACATGACATGTAGATGAATGAATGTTCAAATAACAGTTATTCAGCTGTACAACAATTGCTGTCCTGCTTTGTCTGTCGTCTTCACATGAAAGCTAAAGTACATACAGTGGCTTCAGAAAGTATTCAGACTCCTCACTTTTTTTAAACTGTAGGTTTTATGTTTTTAGTAAAAGTTTCTTGAAATTCTGTCATCATGGGAACTAATGAGAAAAAAAGAAGAATTTAAAAACGATGTAGCTAAATCGCAGTCAAAAGTTGTATACCTTTGAAAAAGTGATTTGATACCGAAATCCTAAAAAAATTTGATACTGAAAAAGTAAAAAATGTTTTTTTAAAAGCCCAAATGAATTATTTTGACCACATTTTTTTTATGTAAATCTTTTTTCTTGTTTTTTTACAGTTTCAGTTTGGGGCTGTTGTTCATTCCTAGAAAACAACCAACTGAACATACAGAACTGGGCTCTGGGTGCCATGTTTAACTCTTTTGGGCATTTTATAGGCATAAATAACCAGTGAATTAACTAGTCATAAAGAAATGTCCTAAACATTTTTGTTTTTTTCTTCCAGTTGTAAAGATCACAAACACCAAAACAAAAGTTGGATCAGGAGGTCTCGTTTCTCACACTGTGCCAACATCTCTGTCCCTTTCTCTTGCTTCCTCTGCTCTGCTGTGTGGGTTGTTGTGTCGTTTTTGTTTTTGTCTGGTATTTTTAGCCCCTCTATGGCATCGAGGGAGCAGCTGAGGGAGTGTTACCGCCCATCCAAAGCTCTGGATGACAGAGAAAGAAGTGTTCACGCTAACCCCTCTCCAGCCCACCTAATTGTCCTGGAGCTAATAATAAAGCACTAACCGATGTGGCAGACAAACTCTCCAGAGATCCGGGAGATCTGTGACCTTGTCATTGTTGCTCTGAAGTGCTGCTTCACCCTCTGGGGAATACAAACAATTCAGTTCAGGGAGTGGATATGAATGAAAATTAAAACCTGATGGAGGATGAGGTGTGCACATCCCTACCCTGATGTTTTCCTGTCTTTAAAGGCAATGTTGGCGACTATCAAGCCTTTGAGTCGCCGAGCAGCTGAATAGGGGAATATTGTTGACGCGCCCGCTGTTTAAAACGTAAGTCAAAGTTCCAAGTTAAAACTCCTTTATTTGTTATCAAATCCTTAAAATCCGTAGAAAAAACAGTGATCAAAAACATTCCAAGTTTGAGCGGTCAGCAAAAGTCGACTTCCCCCATCACCCACTCATTCACAAAATTTCCCTCGGGCCGTGAACAGGTGATATAGCAATCACTATTACAGACACCACGTGACCCAAAGCTACGCCTATCCATAACATTCCGGCCCCTAATTATTACATTTTTACAGTAATAATTACACATCCAACACCACAACTCACAACACACACTTCATCATATCACAGACACCCAGTGAGACAACATAACATACTCAAAAAGTCCACCAAAGTTATTTTCTCATGTCTTCTCTTCTGTCTGCACATGGTCAGTCAGTCATAGGCCAGAGGTTACCAGCACTTAGCCTAAATATAGTCAGTCTGTAATGTACATCTCATAACATTAAAGTCAATTCAAAGTTAGTTATGTCACACTGTGTCAAAATGTCATAGTCATGGGTCAGAAACCTCCTGAAGAAGGCATATCTTTGTGATGGGTCTGCACACATGGCTGGTTGGGGTCTTAATCCAGACCTGACGCACAAGCCCCTTTTCATCTGGTGCAGCTCCGGTGACTCTTCCAATGATCCAGGAACCGCGAGGTGCAGAATCATCCACTATAAGGACCACATCTCCAGGAACGAAGTTGCGTTTAATCCTTCCCCATTTCTGGCGCTGCTGAAGTTGTGGCAAGTACTCTTTAGTCCATCTTTTCCAAAACAGATCAGACATATATTGAACTTGCCTCCATTGTTTACGTGCGTAGAGATCGTCCCTCCGGAACAGGCTAGGTGGTAAAGACGGGTTTGACTTGAGAAGAAGGAGATGGTTTGGTGTTAAGGCTTCCAAATCATTTGGATCGGTGGATTCCAGCGTAATGGGTCTACTGTTGAGGATTGACTCCACTTCACAAAGAGCAGTTTGGAGCCCTTCCTCGTCCAAATGCTGTGTTTGGAGAGTGGAATTAAGGACCTTTCTGACAGAACGAATCAACCGCTCCCATGCTCCGCCATGATGCGATCCAGTTGGAGGATTAAAGATCCATTTCACTCCCTTCAAAGACACAGCATCAGAAATCTTTTCCTGATTCCACTGTTCCATAGCTCGTCTCAGCTCGCGCTCTGCGCCCACAAAGTTAGTCCCGTTGTCTGAGCGCAGTTCTTGTACCTGACCTCGTCTTGCAATGAAACGTCGTAAGGCGTTAATGAAAGAGTCAGTGTCAAGGGATGAGGCAACCTCAATATGTACTGCTCTAATTGCCAAACAAGTAAAAATAACACCATACCGCTTCACAAGACTTCTCCCGCGCTTCACTTCAAATGGACCAAAATAGTCCACTCCAACAAAGCTAAATGGGGGTTTCTCAGGGGTCACTCTGCTTTCAGGTAACTCAGCCATCTGCTGCTGGCCTGCAGCTCCATGAAATCTTCTGCAGGTCACACACCTCGACATGATGCTTCGAATCAAAGTACCAGCACCGGGAATCCAGTATTTTTGATGCAGCTTTGAGAGTATGTGGTTCCTTCCACCATGACCCACCTCTTTATGAATATGCTGTAAAATGAGATTAGAAATGTGAAGCTCTTTAGCAATTATGACAGGACGCTTGGAATCTTCTGACATGACAGCTCTACTGAGACGTCCGCCAACCCGCAGCACATCATCCTCCAAAACAGGATTCAACTTATATATGTGGCTGCTTCGTTTCACAGACTCTCCACTTTGGAGACGAGAAATTTCTTCGGCATATCTTTTCCTCTGACAGAACTTAATTATTTGCATCTCAGCATCCTCAATCTCTCCCAACGAAAGAAAGCCATGCCGGAAATCAACCTTATGTTGGGCATCTTCAGACTGAATTGCATCAGATGCAGACTGGAAATGTTTCTTCTTGCGATGCAAAAGCAATGTCTTGAACCTCAAAATCCAACCCATCACCCTGATGAGACGAGTCCAGGATGAGGCACGATGGATTAAAAGGGTCAGAGGATGATCATCATCGTGTGCTTGTAAGACCTCGATGGCAGCAGACACCTTAACTTCAGGATCTTCATGTGGAAGTTCTTGCAAGTTTCCTGGGTTCACAGGCCAATTGTTCTCTGGCTGTGTAAGAAATGCAGGACCAGATATCCATTCAGTGTCACGTAAAAAGGTCTCTGCCTTCATACCTCTGGAGGCAAGGTCCGCAGGGTTATGTGTGGTGTTCACATACCTCCATTGGGAGGCACTAGAAGCCTTGAGGATTTCTGACACTCTGTTCGCCACAAAAACACGGAACCTGGAAGTCTCATTGTTTATATATTTCAACACTGCGGTGCTGTCCGTCCAAAAGACAGAGTTTAGGAGAGGTAGTCTCAGCTCCCTCCTCCACATTCTATCCATGCGAACCGCTACCACTGCTGCCGTCAATTCCATGCGAGGGATTGTGACTGGTTTTAAAGGTGCCACTCTGGATTTTCCCATTATAAAGGAACTGTGCGTCTGTGAGCGACTGTTGTGCAGCAACAGGTAGGTAACAGCCCCATAGCCCTTCTCACTCGCATCTGCAAAATGATGCAACTGAGCGGTGGTCGTCTGTCCAAAGTCAGAAGGCTTTAAACATCGTCTGATGCTGATGTTGTTCAACAGATGCAATTCTTCTACCCAGCTTTTCCACTCTTGAGCAACTGCTGATGGTATAGCATCATCCCATCCTATCCCCCTCTGGCACAGATCTTGAAGGATTCTCTTGGCTGTGAAGATAACAGGAGCAAGGAACCCCAGAGGGTCATAGAAGGAGCTTACTGTGGATAGGATTGCTCTCCGAGTCAATGGTCTGTTTGGGATAGATATGCAGAACTTAAATGCATCTGACTGCAGGCACCACTTCACTCCCAATGCCCGCTCAACAGGTAAAAGGTCACAATCCAGGTCTAGCTCCTTAACTTCATTTGCTCTTTCCTCCTCAGGTATAACTGCCAAAACACTGCGGCTATTGCTGATCCACTTTGTTAAGTGGAAACCACCTTTGGCGCAAATGTCTCTGAGGTCTGAGTAAAGATTGATGGCTTCTTCTTCAGAGCATATTGAAGCAAGGCAGTCATCGACATAAAAACTATACAGAATGGTGTCGATCACCTGCTGGCTGAAGTATGCTTTGTTATCCTCTGCGCATTTCCGCAGGGCGTAGTTAGCACAGCTCGGAGAGGACGTTGCCCCAAACAAATGAACACCCATCCTGTACTCCTGCATGCGCTGATTGATGTCACCACCGGGCCACCAAAGAAACCTCAAAAGGTCAGCATCTTCCTCTGGCACATGCACCTGGTGAAACATAGCCTCGATGTCAGACATCAAAACAATGGGCTCTTTTCTGAACCTCGTCAGTACGCCAACCAAACTGTTTGTTAAGTCAGGACCACTCAGGAGCTGCGCATTAAGAGAGACACCCTGGAATGATGCTGCACAGTCAAAGACGACGCGCATCTTCCTCTTGGTAGGATGGTAAACCCCATGGTGAGGGATATACCAAAGCTTCCCATCACTGCGCTCTAATTCTGTGACTGGGACTCTCTTTGCATATCCTCTAGATATAAGATCTGTCATGAAGGCAGTATAGTCTTTATGAAAGTCTTTATCTCTGATGAACCTTTTCTTCAAACCTAAGGCTCGTTGCTCAGCAATTGCACGGTTGTCAGGCATTCTTATGTCTCGGTCTTTCAGTGGCAGGGCAATGCTGTAGTGCCCATCCCCCAAAGTCACCGTCTTGCTGGCCAATTCCAGGAACTTCAAGTCTTCCTTTGACAGCCCCATCTGTTCATCATCGCTGCTCTCGGGAAAGTCCATCTTGAACTGCTGTTTCCATAGCTTGTCCAGTGTGACAGCAGAAACTCTGTTGACAGTAACTGTTGCCAAACATCCTGGCCTTCCACAGCATTCTCGATTAAGTGGCCCATTCACAGTCCAGCCGAGCACAGTCCTAATGGCAAAAGGACCATCGCCAACACTCCGGATGACCTCCAAAGGTTCTAGAGCTCTGGGCATATTCATGCCAATCAAAAGCTCAACATTGGCCTTAATTTCTGGCAAATGAACATGCTTCAAATGTGGCCAGTCATCCAGGTCCTGTTGATTTGGGACTGTGCTCGTTTGCAGTTTACTCAGTGCCATTTTATACATCAAGATTGTTTTGGAGTCAGCTGCCCAGTTTTGGAGATACCTAGAGATAATAAAATGGAACCACTTGCCATTTGCCTGGCATAAACTCAGTGTACATCTCACTTTCCCAAAAATCAGTTGCTCAAGTAAAATCCACAAATAAAATTTAATTCTTCCAAACTACATTTGACATCAAAGAATGCCTCCATCTCCCAATAATGAGACACATTCTTGTGACAGCAGGACGGAATGCAAACTTTCATGGCATCCCTTCTTAGCTGCTCAGCTTGCAGGCTTTCAGCTTCAGCGCCAGGGTTTTAATCAAATAGACAAATGCTGTTTGTTCACTTGAGATGTTCTGCCAGTTCTTTACTACAATTTCCTTTCAGCTGCTACATGTTTGTGGGTCTCTCTGCCCTCAGTTTTGTTTCCAGTAACTGAAAAGCTGCTGTTGGATTAAGATGAGTTGACGCACTTGGCCACTGAAGAACTCTTGGGTTGCTTTTGCGCTGTGCTTTGGGTCATTATCTATTTGCACTGTGAACCATCATCTGATCAGTTTTCCAATATTTGGCTGAGTCTGAGCAGAGATCTTGCTTTGTCTATCAGTAATCACATCATCAAAAAAACAATAATGACACAGTTCCACTGGTAGCCATATATGCCCATGCCGTAATACTGTTTCTACCATGTTTGACAGATGATGTGATTTACTTGGGATCATGGGCTGTTTCACTTGTTTTCTGGTATAAGTTAATCTTGGTCTCATGTGTCCAAAGAATGTTTTTAAGACCTGTGCAGGCTCTTTAGATGTTTTCTGGCAAAGTCTAATTTGGCCTTCTTGTTCTTAAGTGTAAACAGGGGTTTGCACCTTGCTGTAAACATCCGTATTTACATTCATGAAGACATCTCTTGTAAACTGTGGCAATGCTACACCTTCCTATTCGGGAGTTTTCATGACTTGGTTAGATGTTGTAAAATTGTTTTATTAACCATGGAAATAATACCATGGTTAGTGCATTCATTCTTTTTTAATAATGTACCAGATTGCTGATTTGCCCACTGCATTGTGGTGGAGTACAGAAGCAAAACTACAGAAACTGTAATTTACAGACCTAACTGTATGTCCATATGACTGAATTACTGTAGCAGTAGTCTGATCTGATGCACCTCACAAATACAACCACGGTATCTATATAACAGAGAAAACTAAATTTTGCACTAATGCAAAATATTTTTAAACAACAGTAGCTAAAAAGCAGAGGTGGGACCAAGTCATTGTTTTGCAAGTCTCAAGTAAGTCTCAAGTCTTCTTTATCCTCAAGTCTCAAGTCAAGTCTCAAGTAATGTCAGGCAAGTCAGAGTCGAGTCTCAAGTCACTGGTGTAAAAGTCCAAGTAAAGTCACAAGTCTGAAATTTTGAATTTCAAGTCCTTTCGAGTCTTTAAAAAAAAACGAAAAAAGAATGTTGCAGTTATGCTAAATGTAAATATTAGACCATGTAATTTTTAAATCTGTGTTTTTCTCAACACATGACAAAATAGTGAACTTAGAAAATATACACAAATTGTGAAATTGCACCTCTTTAAAATGCAGCTCAATTAAACCTAGCTCCAAGAATAATTTTCACTGACAGTTCTGAGATAAGCTGCATGTTATTCTTGGATGCGCTTGTAGGACTGGCTTTAAAATCGCATGACAAAAATATCATACACATTAAAAAAAAACTGCATCACCAACGTAGCCTGGACAACATTTGCTAGTTAGATGAAGTCAGCTATCTCATCGTAGCATATTTATATGCATATTTATAATCATACGGTTCTTGGAGTGAGTGCACACACTCATGAAGTTTAGTAACTTCAGGTCACTGCAACAAGCCCAGGTACAGTTTACCGACGGATGGGTGCAGGACCTTGAAATGCACCGTGTAGAACGAAAGACCATCGTACGTATCATAAGTTTACCAGTCTCACAAATCGTCGTCATAAATACACATTCGTTAACCGTTTATTAATATAACCTTTGAGCTCAACGGTAATTAATTAGTAGTGGAAATAATTTCTGGTACACGTTACAGAAATGTAGCAGTGACAATAATACTGTATGCTGTAATCGTACTGGGCAATTTTTTATTATTAACCTTTATTTAACCAGGAAAAGTCCCATTGAGATTAAAAACCTCTTTTGCAAGGGAGTCCTGGCCAAGAGGCGACAACACGTTGAAATTACAAAGTTACATACATACAATTAGTGATACAAAACAACTGTTTTATCCTGTGAATAAAAGTATGTTTTTGTCAATGTACCATAATAACAGAAGCGAAACACAATATTGTGTCAGGACAATTCACTATTTATGCACAATAAATAAAGGAGCATAGCGCGACAATTTCTGTTCAGCGCCAGACTTGCTTGTAACCTATATCACCAATTATGTTATGAAAATGACGCATTAACTACAACAGAAGACTGACCTTTGTGGAAATGCTTGGAGCAGACTAACATGTGAGCTGGAGTGTTCTGGGACGTTATATTTGGTTTTTGAATGGCTGCGATCCAGGCCATCCGTCGCCTCTTTGTTACTTCGGAAACATGGCTCGAACAATTTCTCTTTAACGACGTAATCCGATAACAACCGATTTCTTTACCCGTCGGCTTCCCGTGGCTGTCATGTGACCGGCTATTGCAGTTAATAATACAACAGCTTCTTGCCATTTTTTGTGTTTCTTTTTATCGCTGTATAACTGATTTCAATTAAAAGCCTGCGTGCGCTAGTACCTCTTGCCACGAGTTCCCAGAATCCTTTGTGGTTCTACCCCAGAATGACATCACATTTTCAATCTCTATATGCATGTTACATTTTATATTTGGGGTGAAATATCAAGTCTTTTCAAGTAAACCGGTTCAAGTCCAATTCAAGTCCCAGGTCATTGGTGTAAAAGTCTAAGTCAAGTCACAAGTCTTACAACATTTTTTCAAGTCAAGTCTAAAGTCATAAAATTAATGACTCGAGTCTGACTCGAGTCCAAGTCATGTGACTCGAGTCCACACCTCTGATAGAAGCCACTAGAAACAAACTATTCCAGCCTAATTGATGACATTTATGGCATTTGTTTTCTGTGCTGACTGATATGCTGCTCAGTGCTTTGCTGCCTGCTTTTAAATCAGATGTCACTCTGAACATAAACACAAGCTACATGTGATGTCTCTGATGTGTATCTGTTTCTACCCGTGCTGATGCTAGCATGACTAAAGCTAGCCAAGCAGCAGTAAATATGTGAAGCAAGGCAGAAGGATATACTCATCAAACAAACAGGATCATAAGAATATAAAACCACGAGCACTACAAATGTAACAGAAATATGTTGACATAAAATGGCATGTTATTTGAAATCTACACGAAACAATGACACAACTACTTTTTTTCAATTTTTTCAATTTATTTATTTTTTACCAATTGTCCAAATTAGTCTGTGATTGGCCTTAGTGTGACAGAAATCATATTTATATACAACTAAATATGACTCAGCAAACATGTTTTAAATGGATGATTCCTCACTTGATGACGAATGATCCATTTCCATATTTGCGGAGTCTTAAATTTGATGTCAGTGAACTTTTCAGTGGTTGGTGTTAAAAAAAAAGCCCCCAAATCCCCTATGAGCAAGCACTTGGCGACAGTGGAGAGGAAAAACTCCCTCTTAATAGGGAGAAACCTCTGACAGAACCGGGCTCAGGAAGGGGTGGCCTTCTGTCTTGACCGAGAGGGGTTCAAATGTTCACTGACAATTTAGTTGTATATAAATATGATTTTTAGGACTTGATGTTGACACCAATTATGTGAAATTGGGGACGCGCACAGTTCCGCTTCTTCTTGTTCTTCTTCTTACTTGGCGGAATCTCTGGCAGGCTCTTGACTTCAGTCTTGAGTTCAGCCACCTTGACATTGAGCATTTTCTGTTTGTCTTGTAGACTTTGCAAAGATTCCTGTACAGAAAATGCAGCTGACTCTTCTTTTTCTATCTTCTGTTGTTCTGTGGTGTCTTTTTCTTTCTGAGGCTCCTGCAGAGACCTTGCAGTGGATGGCCGTGAGTCCTCTTTTTCCATCTTCTCCTGTTGTCCAGTCTCGTTTTCTTTCGGAAGCTCAAATTTGTGCATTTCATTTGCAGCAGTGGAATTTTGTTCTTTGTGCTGCTGTGGGATTTTAAGTGAGGAAGCTTTGGCCCCTTTCAGCTCTCGCTCCAGAGACTCTAGCTTCAAATCATGAAGGGCCTTGTTGGGGCAGAGCTGGGATTTCAGGTCACTGATTTCCAGGTTGAGTGTCTCCTGCTCCTGCCTATGTTTAACGGCCTGCTCTTCAAGCTGATTTTGAGCTGCTAGGAGCTGTTTCTGGAGCATCTCAATCTGCTCTTGCTGAATCCTACATTTGAGCTCAAATTCAGCCTCCTTAGAGGACTTCAGTCCTACAGAGTCAGTGTGTGAAGCCTCTGTGGTTGGAGTGGCAGACTCCACACACTGCTCTGTGGTAGGGTGGCTGATTTGGTCCTGCAGGGTAGCAATCACCTCATCCAATATGACCATAGCTTCATTGTCACTTGCGAGAGTGTCTGTCTCACTGATGTCATAGGTCTTATTACTAGAAGCCTCTTCCAGCTGCTCTATGAGGCCTTTGATCGTTTCCTCGTGATTTTGCTCGTTCTCGTGAATTTCTTCACGAAGTTTGTTCACCTGAAGCTGGTGATAAGAGGCCCTCTTGTTTGCACCTACCATTTTACCGTAAAGGTCGTTCTGATGGTGTTGGGAGGCTTCCAGTTGGTGTCTGAGAGCAGCAATCTCGTGCCAGGGATTAAACGGGGGTCTAAATGTGGGAATGGGTTGATATTGCCAAGTCCCTCCATTAGGCACAGGGTTTGGTCTGCTGGGGTTCTTCCCATTTCTCTCTCTCTCCATGTCCTCCTTTGCATGTGAAATGGGGAGGGATTCAGCCTTTTCTTTTTCAGGAGTGGCTCCAGTGTTTTTTTGCAGTTCTTCATTTTTCGGGTTTGCTCCATCACCCGTGCTGTTTTGAGCTTCAAGAAGAGCCCGGGCATATGCCCGAGTAATTGGTCTTCTTGGTTCTTCAGCCACTCTTTTCTGTTTTTGCTTTTTTTGTTTCTTTGGTTTCACAACCGTTTCCTTTGGTGGTTGTGCCACAGGAGACTTTTTAGTATTTGGTTGTGCGGCTTTATCAACCTCAGGTTTTGGTGTGATGACCATTTCTATTTTTGCTTCTGCCATTGTAGATGCGTCAGCGTGTGCGTCTGCGTTTCTCTGCGTCCGCCTTGTCTTTGTTTTAACAACCAGGTTGCTTTGTGTTTCTGCCATCCGAGATCCACTAAAGTCGGTTGAACGTCTCCCCTATTTATAGGGTTTTCCAGTAGAATGTGCACTGTGACATCACAGGCTGTTCCTGTGATGCGCTGTTCCTTTGAAGTGCCATGATTGGAACAATTCAAAATAAAATGCCCACAAACCTAATGTAAAGGAAAGGCTTTTATTTTGTAGCACATACTGAATTAACACTATAAAAGCTACTCTACAGGAATTGCAGTAAAAAATAAAACAAAAGCAAAATATGTTTTTTAAATGGTTGTTAAAAAAACTAACCAAAGTAGAAGACAACTGTTTAGTGGAAAGTATTCGACATTCTAGAGATTCTCAGGCATAATAACTTCTTTCATAATTTAAACAAGGACAGGTAGAAAACGTTCATATTTAGTGAAAGATATTTATTAACATTATCCAATGAGAGTTACTGAATGTCTGTAGGCAGTGAGATCTTGGTGGTTGATGAGGCGACAGAATGTCATCTATGTTTTGTTTTAAATTCAGTTTCAATGCTGAATCTAAGAAACAACAGACTGCAGAGGGAGACTTTAATAGAGGTTTACTAACTCTTACTATCATATACATTGTGGAAAAATCTGTCTTTATTTAGCATAATATATTTGTTATAAGCACTAAATATGTTTTATGATTAACTGATGAACACTAACGTACCAAGCTGAAAATTCTGCTCACCAGTCAGCAGCTTATATTCACAAAAAACGGATAAATCTGCGATCCATGCAACTCTAACCAGCAGAGGTGGGACCAAGTCATTGTTTTGCAAGTCTCAAGTAAGTCTCAAGTCTTTATCCTCAAGTCTCAAGTCAAGTCTCAAGTAATGTCAGGCAAGTCAGAGTCGAGTCTCAAGTCACTGGTGTAAAAGTCCAAGTAAAGTCACAAGTCTGAAATTTTGAATTTCAAGTCCTTTCGAGTCTTTAAAAAAAAACGAAAAAAGAATGTTGCAGTTATGCTAAATGTAAATATTAGACCATGTAATTTTTAAATCTGTGTTTTTCTCAACACATGACAAAATAGTGAACTTAGAAAATATACACAAATTGTGAAATTGCACCTCTTTAAAATGCAGCTCAATTAAACCTAGCTCCAAGAATAATTTTCACCGACAGTTCTGAGATAAGCTGCATGTTATTCTTGGATGCGGTTGTAGGACCGGCTTTAAAATCGCATGACAAAAATATCATACACATTAAAAAAAACTGCATCACCAACGTAGCCTGGACAACATTTGCTAGTTAGATGAAGTCAGCTATCTCATCGTAGCATATTATATGCATATTTATAATCATACGGTTCTTGGAGTGAGTGCACACACTCATGAAGTTTAGTAACTTCAGGTCACTGCAACAAGCCCAGGTACAGTTTACCGACGGATGGGTGCAGGACCTTGAAATGCACCGTGTAGAACGAAAGACCATCGTACGTATCATAAGTTTACCAGTCTCACAAATCGTCGTCATAAATACACATTCCTTAACCGTTTATTAATAGGACCTTTGAGCTCAACGGTAATTAATTAGTAGTGGAAATAATTTCTGGTACGCGTTACAGAAATGTAGCAGTGACAATAATACTGTATGCTGTAATCGTACTGGGCAATTAGTGATACAAAACAACTGTTTTATCCTGTGAATAAAAGTATGTTTTTGTCAATGTGCCATAATAACAGAAGCGAAACGCAATATTGTGTCAGGACAATTCACTATTTATGCACAATAAACAAAGGAGCATAGTGCGACAATTTCTGTTCAGCGCCAGACTTGCTTGTAACCTATATCACCAATTATGTTATGAAAATGACACATTAACTACAACAGAAGACTGACCTTTGTGGAAATGCTTGGAGCAGACTAACATGTGAGCTGGAGTGTTCTGGGACGTTATATTTGGTCTTTGAATGGCTGCAATCCAGGCCATCCGTCGCGTCTTTGTTACTTCGGAAACATGGCTCGAACAATTTCTCTTCAACGACGTAATCCGATAACAACCGATTTCTTTACCCGTCGGCTTCCCGTGGCTGTCATGTGACCGGCTATTGCAGTTAATAATACAACAGCTTCTTGCCATTTTTTGTGTTTCTTTTTATCGCTGTATAACTGATTTCAATTAAAAGCCTGCGTGCGCTAGTACCTCTTGCCACGAGTTCCCAGAATCCTTTGTGGTTCTACCCCAGAATGACATCACATTTTCTCTATATGCATGTTACATTTTATATTTGGGGTGAAATATCAAGTCTTTTCAAGTAAACCGGTTCAAGTCCAATTCAAGTCCCAGGTCATTGGTGTAAAAGTCCAAGTCAAGTCACAAGTCTTACAACATTTTTTCAAGTCAAGTCTAAAGTCATAAAATTAATGACTCGAGTCTGACTCGAGTCCAAGTCATGTGACTCGAGTCCACACCTCTGCTAAAAAGTAATGGACAGAGGGCACTACAGGCAAAAGTAAAGATATTTTTATTTTCAGGAAGAACTGTACCTTTAAATAGATGATCGGGGTTTATTGGTTTAAATTGGACACAGTGCTTAGTTTTATTTAAAGTAAAGCTCACTTTTCCACCCTCTATAAGCTCCTTCTGTGCCACCGTTTTACATCCAAGTCCAGTTCTGTAGCTTTTGATCATCCTCAGATGTACCTGGAGACTCCAGATCTCTTGATTAGACAGGCCTACAAACACACACACACACACACACACACACACACACACACACACACACACACACACACACTCAGGCTTCTGACTCACTCGTCTGTAAGAGATCAAACCGACAGCTAAGCTGCAGGGTGAGGAATGAGCAAACTGTGCAGCAAAAGTAACACCAATAGGAGATTTCATTTCAAAGCTTAAGTAGTGCAATACTTTAGGAGAAAAGTTTTTTCAAAACTGTGAAATTTGTTCAAAATAGCTGATTTTATAATGTGGAAGTGTTTTGCATTCAATAAGATGCCACAAATTATTTGTGCCACTCCAAAAATTTCTGTCCACTATAAAGGAGAACATCACAGCCTGATACCTGCAGGTCTGACAGCAGCAGGTGTATCACTCCTGTTTTCTACCTGGAGACAGCAGTCGCCTCATTGTTCTGACACACAACACAAATCTATCCACAACACTACACACTAACTACACAAGACAACACATTAACTACACTCCAAACACGCTAAACGTCACAAATCTCTCACATCTCACTCTCTCTCTCTTTTTCTCCTCTCTCTCTCTCTCTCGCCGTCACTCCAAAAACTTCCCCCTCTTCCTAAACAACCAAATGTCATGTCGCCATATCATTTTTTGATTGGTTGACGTGGTGCATTTTTCCACCAACACGAAAGGGCAGTTTTTTGTTTTGTTTTTTTATTTTTTGGTCATAAGCAGAGAGTGCTTGCTAGCGCTGTCCTTAGACAGTAAACGTGAGGAAACTATTGAGGAAAAACAACGTGTATATATTGTTTATCATGACTCTGGTTTTTGCGTGTCCTATCAACACAATTTGAAAAATGATATAGATATCACCTTGTTGCTTTGTAATCTTAAAGTGGTCGTGTGCCCCTTAGCTCCAGGTGTTGTGCCAAAAAGTGATCGTCGGGCAGAAAGTGATTGCCGTCCGCGGGAGCGCGCGCAGCTGCTTAAAGTTGTAGCGCCCAGATTACTTACAGCTACTTCCCTGCAACTGATATAAAACGCGGTAAGCTGAAGACAGCTTCAACCATCTATTTATTGAAGAATAGTAACGCGACCGCACCGCATTTTCTTGTTAGTAACAGTAACGGCGTTGTAACGATTAAAATAGTAATTAGTTAGATTACTCGTTACTGAAAAAAGTAACGCCGTTAGTAACACCGTTACTTGTAACGCTGTTATGCCCATCACTGCTACTGACAGATACAAATATTTAACATTTCACACACTGTGGACAAAGTAATGGTGAGTATATTTATAATAACTGAATGAACTCTGCTGATAAGGACCATTTCACATGTCTGAACGCTCAGGACAAACTTTTACGTACTAAACAGCCACTTTGTTAAGAACACCTGTTCAACTGCTCATTAATACAAATATCTATCACTTAATGACATGGTGGCAAATCAGTGAATTTAAGCATGCAGACATGACCAAGACAACCTGTTGAAGTTCAAACAGGGCATCAGAATGTGGACAAATATGATTTCGAACATTTCGTGGTTGTGGTTAAATGCTGGGATTACACGCCACAGCCTTTCTGAGTATCATTACTGGCCATGTCCATCCCTTTATGTCCACGGTGGCATCCTCTGACAGCTGCTTCCAGCAGCATCACACACCATGTCACAAAGCTCAAATCATCTCAAACTGAATTTTGGAACATGACAGTGAGCTCACTGTACTCAAATGAACTCCATAATCACTAGATCACATTCTAATAGAGCTCCATTGAACGGGAGATTCACCTCACGCATGTTTCTTGCACCTTGTTCAACTTCTAACCCTAACCTAAATCTGTGTGTGTGTGATTTTTGGCTTTTGAAAATTGTTCTTCTAAAAAAAACATCCTTCTGTCTAACTCGCATTAAAATATTTACAAATCTTATTTCCCATTGTCCAAACTACACTGGGTGTGGTTTATGCTTATGGGTTACCCCTGATTTTTAGGACTAGACTTAGACCTGGTGCTAATCCCATGATGGTTTAGACCTCACAGAGTCTTCTACATTTGTCATGTCTCTCAGGCTGCAGCAGCTTTGGTGAGCACGTGTTGAGTGTGTACAGTGGAAAGCATCGCGGTTACACAGTGGTTACACAATAACTCGCTCTATGCTGAGCTCAGGTGTTGATGTTTCCAGCCCAACACAAACACTCATCCTCTCCTGTTTACTCTTCTTACATTGTCATATGCCTGCTCAGAGGTTTGTATTGTGTTGCATAAAACGGCCCCACTAAACTGCGCCTCCTCCCTGACTCCACCTCCAGCTGTCTCTTTCCTTCCCCTCCGCCGCTCTTGTGTTCGAGAGGTGGATTTTGCCCTTTTCAAGCTCAATTCTCCCCTGACTCCACAGCCAAACATGGCTGGAGTAATGCTGCTGCTGCTGCTGCTGCTGCTGCTGAAAGGGAAATGACCTCAGGCAAAAGAGCAGCAAAACAAATTCACTCTTACATAACGGGCTCTGCTGTGCTGCTGAATTACTCACTGCACAGGACAGGCCAGCAAGTTCAAATTAACTGGAAGGAGACGATGCTACAGCAAAAAATAAATAAATAAAAGCGAGCTTGTGAACATTTTTTTATTGATTTTAAGTATGAGGATTGTGTAGCATCATATTTTTTCATTATCATAATTAACCGTCAAATGGCCAAGTTATGACCTCAAGATTAAATAGCTTGCGCAACAACCTTGAAGTAACTGTTTTCTGTATGTATCAGTCTCTCACATTGTTATGTGGGAGTTTTGGTCCACAGTTCTTTACAGTTTTTTGCATTCATGGGCTCATTGCAACACTTCAATTCTTTCATTTTTCAGCCTTTTTGCATATTGGCTGCTGTGTTTGACATCATTGTCCTGTTGCATGACCTACTTTCAGCCAAGCTTTAGCTGTCTCTAAACATCCTACTCCAGTATACTTTGGTATACAGAGCAGTTTATGGTGCCCACGTGCTGTGGCTGCAGAACAAGCCCAAATCATCACCCCTCTACCCCCGTGCTACACTCTTTGTATGTTGTGTTTCTGCTGAAATGGAGATGTACATTATGGCCAAATGTCTGATCATCTTTTCAAAGTCTTTTGGTTTGTTCAGATGCATTTTTGCAGACATAACCCATGCTACCATGTTTTTTTCCTTGAAACCTTTCCAAACAATTCATACTACTGTGAATGTGAACTCATGAATTTGAACATTTAACATGCTGAGGCCTGTAAAGTCTGAAATGTAGCTCTTGGGTTTTTTTGCAGTTTCTCTGGCCATTGCAATGTTTGACCTTCAAGTGGATTTGTGGGTCAGACCATGAAACTGTGCACTTGTTGGCTAAAGACTTGTGATTGACAAGTCTATAGCCAGCGAGCATGTTTCCTACCAGAATTTTAGATTTCCAAAGATTTAAAATCGAATGACTGAACCCATAAACTCTTCAAGAAAGTGTTTACAGAGGCCAAATCATAACGTTGTTTTCCCACAGAAGTGTAAAGGACCAAAAGTCTGGGATGAAATAATGACACAAACCCGACCCATTTTATAATCCTGCACTCCTAAAGTTCCGATGTAATAAATTTCCTGTTTGTTAAAGTCTCAGCTGTTCTGTTTTTTGCTATATGCACACGCAAACTCACCACTCAGCCTGAAATTTCATGAGGCTAAAACTTCCTCCTCATAGTCAAAAGCTTATTAGAGGTCTACACGGGTTATATCTTTAACCAACGTTGTCCTATTTTTGGAGCTCAGTTTCAGACACAGGGTGAAAGGACATCATGGAGCAAAGTACAGTATAAATATCTGTGTGTTTTAAGACAGAGTTATTCAAACAGACCCCCCAAAAAGAAAAGGATGGATCTGTAAAGGGGCATCTGCCTCCTAAATCTTCCCTTTAAACTTTGTAAACGCAGTTGTGCAGCTGTTTATTTTCACCCTATAGACCACAGCTCACTGTGTTTTATCATGTAGGATTTATGCATCATCTGTCTGGTAATACTCACAAATCACCAGGAAATGCAACGGTTTCTGTCAGATAATGCAGCACAGACTCAGTGCTGATTGTGTTGTGTCCTTAAAATTATGTAGTTTGTTGGTATACTTTCATGATATTTCTGTATCTTAAGTGTTTCTGCAAAAAATACTTTTTAAATTACACCTGTGCATCCAGGATGCTTAGATTTAGCTTGGAACAGAAGCATGGACGATGAAAACCACCCTGCTTATGATGACGGCATTGTAATTTGCTGTTAAGTGTTAGAAAGCTAACAGTTCATCTTAATTGACATTTACATCTACATTAGCTTCCATCACACATCCCGTAAATATGCTGTAATGTGAGATGACCTATTTGGCTGCAGCTTCAAATTCATCCCACAGATATGAGATTGGTATCCACCCACTCGTCTAATGATAAGACACAAAACAACGAGCAGAAATATCCTGAAATTTCATCTCATGAGTAGCTTAAGCATTGCATAATATAGCAGAACCAAGAAAAGCAGGAGGATACGACCAGTGTCGCTCTGTCCAAAATTTTAAAAAAGGACCCCTGAAGGTCAAAAACAAATGTCTAAGAGTCAAAATAGCTTTACAACTCTCAGTGTAGGGAACAGAAGAGGCCACAAGACAATACAGTAGCAAAACGTACTGCATATTTATTGTTATATTTATACTGAAATGTGAAGATGTTGGAATAAGTTATGAAATAAATAATAGATTGTTAACTGGTTACTATATATACAGTAAGTACATGAAAACTTGACAGTGTATAGTGTATAGACAAGTACAATGTTTCTATAACGATGTACAACAAAATCAAAACAGTGTATGCGGCGCAAAAAGCTAAATAAATAAAAGACAGCTAAGCTGTGGAATCTTGTTTCAATTTTTTCTGGGTAGAACTAATCAAACTTTCAAGTTATTGTTTCAGACATTTGAGTTTGCAGAACTTTTAAGAACTTGGAACTTGAAATTTTGACTCATGGATGGCAAAAAGGTGTTTTTTAGTGACAGAAACAAACATCCTTTTCTTGATGTAGCGCTGTGGGGTTTATGTTAAGAAATAGCTCCCATATGAAATCTCAAACAAAATAACTGTTTTTCAGATTTCAGTAATTTCAATGATTTCTATCAATCTTCTGACCTAAAAATGTTAATAAAAGCATTTCCACACTGTCATAATATTAATTTAAACAACAGGAACATGGTTAGGGCTACAGGTAATGGCTGTTTTCATATTTCTCTGGGAATTGACTTGTTAGTTTACAAAATGTCTGCAAAAGCTGACACCTTCAAATTATACAAAATAAAAAAATAATTGTGAAAATGAGTAGAAACAGGATTTTTTCATAAATGTTCTGGTATTATCAAAACTATTCTCACTTCATGTTTAAGTCTAAATTTCTAAATGAACGGCACTGTGGCCTTTAGAAATTTTTTTTATTTTTTTATTAGAATTTTCCAGAGAAGGAACAACATATATGTTAATTTATTGTTACAATTATCCTTAAATTAGGTTAAAAATACCAGGATAAAAAGTCTGGAAAATAGAAAAGGCAGACAGCTTTGCAGACAAACAAGCAGATCTGACAGCTGAACCCACATGACCTCATCTTTTTGTCCTCAGAAACACATCATGCCTTCCTTTTAATTTATTTATAGTGCGTTCATTCGGAGCCTGAGTGAGTACACGGCCGACTGCGGGGAGGATGTACAGGCACGGTGGAGGACTGCTGGCAATTTCAGCTCCCTCCTCAGTTTTCCTGGAGCTACTCTCACATCAGAAATCACTTAGATGTCATGCTAATTGCAGCGTGGCCCCCCCTGGCCATGTCTGTGCTACAGATTGCATTTCGGATAAGTGTTGAGATGAGCTTGGTTCTGTCTTTAAGGAGAAGATAATTGGTATTGTGATAAGAGTGTTTTCAGGCCCCTGCAGATGTGGAATCGCAGGCTGCAAATGGATAACTTGCTCATTAAATTCTAATAGTGTTTTATTGAGTTTTTGTTTTTCTGATTTTATCTTTTATAATGTTCAGATGCATGCTTGTAATGGACTCTTTTCAGCTGCCAAAGAGGCTCTGGAACAATGAGCCTAGAAGCTCAGTGAAGCGCAGCGAGGCTTTGACCTGAATGCTAATGTCAGCATGTTCACAATGACAAAGTTAATATGTCAATGTTTGCTGTGTTCATCATCCTAGTTTACATCACAAATACTTGGTGATGTGGAGGGAAAAAAATCATGCTCTTTAGTTAATATTTAATCTATATGATGAAGACAGCATTTATGAGGAACTCAGGATCTGGCTTTTTATAAGCAGATGAATTACTGTGGCCAAAGTGGGCACATGAATGTGAAAAACAGCTCACACAGCGACGGACCCCAATTTTGCCATTTTTGTTACAAAAACAAAACAGTAACATTTCGAGTGGGTCATCTAATAATCAGAAGGTTGGTGGTTCGAACCATCAGTCCACTATCTTTGATGTGCAGAGTGTGCGTGAATGTTAGGCCAAGTGTTACGCAGAGAAACAAGCACCTGTGTGAATGAGCCGAACCAGAAACCCAGTTAAATCTACACGTGTACGGAAAAGCTTGTCACTGCTATAGTTTCAAAGGAATCATAGCTGATGTTGGATTAAAAATATTGAACTATTGCAGCATGACATTTGTGTTTACATCACTGTGACGGGGCGCGGTTTGCGGTGCTGCTGCAGGTGCGATTGACCCACCTGAGCGGCATCTGCAATCACGCCTCGCTGGCTTAAAAGTTTAGTGAGCAGCGGGAGAGCTGCAGCTCTGTGTGTGTGTGTGTGTGTGTGTGTGTGTGTGTGTGTGTGTGTGTGTGTGTGTGTGTGTGTGTGTGTGTGTGTGTGTGTGTGTGTGTGTGTGTGTGTGTACGGCAACCGGTAAAATAAAGATGATCAAAATGCCACTGAGTCTGCCGTGTATGTTTACAATCACTATCAGAGAAATATACACTTCTCTTTGTTATATTTGTTACTGCTATGAAGAAGTCATCTTTGATCTGACTATTAAACTTGAGTTCCTCTATGACCGCTCTCTTCACTTCTTTTTGGACTATGTTGACCACCTGGCAACCTCTAGTTGCTAGGGAAAATCTGAATTTCCTGACCATTAAGTGAGTGGTTGCTGGCTGGCTGATACACGGTGCCACACTGAAAACCACCTTGTGATTACTTTGGTCACTAAAAGATTTCCGCAATCATCTGTTGTTTGCATGGGAGACGGCTGCGTTTCTGGTTTGCATCAAACCTTTTCAGGTTTTACTACCTCATGGTGGCTACTAGTTAGCAAGTGTTTGCATGCTCATCTTCACGTCTTCTATGCAGACTACAGGGAACTTTTTAGGAACCAAAGCAATCACAAGGAGGTTTTTGGTGCAGCATGCTCTTTGTGACCAATTTCACCCAGCAAACACTCATTGATTGGTTAGAGAAAACTATTTAATTACTATATCATTTTTTTATGCTTTTTCTTAGCAATTGGAAGTTGTTGTGAAGTTGCCAACCAGTCTCTGAACTTGTGTGGCTGAGGCCTAGGCAGCAGTCGTGCAGGATATATGATAAGGACAGGAAGAAGACCTTTTTATACATCTGTAGATAAAAGAGGAGTTTCATTACAGAAGTCTACATAGAAGTGCTTTAAGCTTGCTTTCTATTTTAAATATAGCT
Organism: Rhamphochromis longiceps; assembly: GCF_057381845.1. Classification (NCBI taxonomy): domain Eukaryota; kingdom Metazoa; phylum Chordata; class Actinopteri; order Cichliformes; family Cichlidae; genus Rhamphochromis; species Rhamphochromis longiceps. Next base: position 25,304,948 of record NC_140573.1, on the reverse strand, counting down.
GTAGTTGCAAAAATATCTTATGTTCATATAGACATCTGCTGGTGAACACTTGATTAGTTTATGGGCTCAGTCACTCATTTTTTGGATCATAATGAATAATATATTTAGTCCACTTTGTAAATTTTGGTTATTCTAAATTTAAGAAATGAGAATTATCCATTCATTGTCACATCTGCCACTCATTACCACATCTGGAAAAAAAAACTTTATCTTGAGGCTTTAAAATGGGACCTTATAGACCACCACAGTATCTACAAACAGAGGTGATGATGCACACAGATTAGTCATCTGAGATCATACTATTAGTCATATGGTACTGACACAGAATAAAATAAGTTGGAAACATGTCCAGCTGTCTTTAAGAGAGTTTTAGACCATCTGGGTGATTATATTTTGTAAAATCTAAAACATCTTGGATGGCTTTTTTCGCTTTTGAAGGCCTGGTTGGAGGGTTAAAGGTGGAATTGGTTCTAGGTTAGAGTTTGGGACTTAAATGTGTGGTTAAGAAGATTGGGAATGCATTGATGTAAATAAATATCCTCAAAAAGCCAAATTAACAAGACTCTGTCTGTATGTGTGCAGCACGCTCTACAAACAGAGTGGAGCAGGCAGCAGCCAGTGTAACAAAGAGCAATGTTTAGCCAAAATATGAGCACCGTTTATGCAAATTAACTCAAACTTAACTATGCACTTACTCTAGTCCTTAGCTAAATATCCGCCAGGTTTGAAGCGAATCGGATCAACAGTTTTTGAGCTAGCTGAAGAAAAGCTAAATGTTAGTTAATAAATAAAATCACAGCATGCGTCCTTCCAGTATTTGTTATTGTAATTCATTGAAATGATGTGTATTTCTCAGACACTGGGTGAAGAAAGAAAGAAGGTCAGTGGAAACACATCTACATCACTGGATTGTAATGAAGCAGCTCAGTGGAGACAGAGGAGAAGGGGGGAGGAATGTTTTTCTAGCAGCAAATGTTGGTATTAAAATCTGGCAGACGTAAATGCATCGCAGCGTGATATCCGCAGATCACAGAGCGCTGCCAGAGCTGCTTTCCTGTGCCAGCGTGACTGTGCTCAGGTTCTCAGAGAGCTCTGGGGAATCTGCGAAGCTGCCACCATCAAACCAGAACTGTGTCAGAGGAGAGCTTGAGTAATAAATTGCTGAGATTATTACAGGGAGTTCCTCCAGAGTGTACATAACAACTTCAGTTTAGTGAGGTTTCTGGGGGAAGAGGAAGTGAGCAGGTCAGACTTGCCCCACTTTACTTGCAAGGCTGTCTTTCATCCTGTATGTCAACCCTTAAAGTGTGTGTCTGTTTCCAAGTGTGCACTAACTTCAGTCTCTATTTGAGAGGCCTGCTCGGTGAACTGTAAACTCCTTTGACAAGACGTTCCCCTCTCTGTATGCAGAGTGCACGACTGTGAATGTTTTATGAATCTTTATTTTAGAGGTTACACTTAATGGCCATGCAGTAACAAGAGGATTTGCAGCTTTTCTTCATTTTATATTGTTATAAAGTGGTTTTGGAGGCTGGTCTGATATTATAGAAAAGGATGTAATTTTGGACTCAGGGATTGAAATTTAACTTTTTTCACAGTTAATCCAAATAATTAATCAACAGTGGAGAGAATAATGGCTGTCAAAGTGGCAGAGAAGTGATTAGCTCCATCGGGTCTTAAGAAACACTGCTGCATACGTTAAAAATGTTAAATGCAGGCTTTAGTGTTTGCAGAGCGAGCAAAACGTGACCAAGGTGGCATACAAAGCCTGTAAATAAAAGATGGACATTACGACCATGCCAAGACCGACTGGCCATGGACTCCAAATTGCAAAGCCTCAGTGAAGTATTGTTTTGAGTATTGTGTTTCACAGCCAGAAGATACTATATTTGGAAAAGAGTGTGGAGTGCTAGCATGGGTGCAGTCGTCAGAATACTAAAATTACATTCACCAAAACTCAAGCCCAAGTTTCTTAGACAGGTTATACCTCACTGCAAGCTATTATATTATTTAGATAATTCAATTAGGGATCCTCCGGAAGGCACAAACATGTGCATGTTTGATTCAGGATGACTGGATGAATCCATCCTGTATCTACAATGGTAAATTATATCTGATGTTTTCTGGCTGTTACTTTTTTGTCATTTAATTCTGATAAGTTAGAGTCCAGTTACAGTGCAGTTAAGGTGGTACCTAAAAATTAAAGCAGCAAAATTATCTTTGTTTTTTCCAGTAAAACCTCTTACTGTCATTTCATTTGGCTGTGAAATCACTGCGGTCAGAGAGCCTCACTGTCTTACATGGTGAGTGTAGCTGTACGTTCTACTTGACAGCAAACTCGATATTCATCCATCGTCTTCCATTGTGAGGCAGGAGGCTAAGCAGCCACACTTTCCACTTCCTGGAAAGATCCTGAGGTGTTCCCAGGACCGACGAGACATATAATCTCTCCGGCGCATTCTGATTCTACCCTGGGGTTTTCTTCCCAGTTGTGCATGCCCAGAAAACCTCCAAAGGGAGGAATCCTTCCTCTAACCAGATGCACCAACCACCTCAACTGGCTACTTAACATAAAGGAGCGGGGACCTTATTCCGAGTTCCTCACTGTACCCCTAAGACTAAACAGAGCTGGGGGAGTCTCTCACCCCCAACCACGATGGAGCGTTCCACCGTTTCCCATCAGGGAACCAGACCAGGGGGGTAGTTTAAGCCAATTTTTTGCTTGCTGTCCAATTTTTTTGTGCAAAGCAAGGAATAGCCTGGCAACCTTCAAACGATTTCTTTATTTCACCAGCTCTATCTACAACATCCTTAAACTTCCACTGACTCTTTCAGCTCTTAGGTGTCTCAGCACACCCTTCTACACCATATAGTGTTGTTGGTACAGCCATCGTAGGCCTGTAGGTTTGTTTCCAGCCAATGAAATGCCATCAAATTACACAACAATCATTGACCATAATCGACAAGGGAAACTGTATTCAAGTCGAACACAGAACACAAATAACATAATCACATTACATCACAAAATCCCAACTGTTGCAGCTCAGTCAAAGTGTGGGTTAGGTCATCAGCAGGTTATGGCAAATTAATCTGCTCACTGCAGACCTTTGACAGCTGCCAAGCACCTGCATGCACATCACCACCTCTCCAATTGAGTTTAGACACTCATGCAGCTCACTCACCAAGTCTTTAGATGTGCCCAGTCTCTTCAGACCATCCAGGGGCAGGAGGTCAGCAGAGTCCTTGTGTGTGAACTGGGTGGCCTGCTTCAGACGCCTCTGCTGGTGCAGGATGGCTTTATCCCGGATTGCTATCTCTCCTTTTTTCGCCTCGCTCATTGTCTCAGGCTATTAAAACCAGTTCTTTCTGATGCTGTGCACGGGAGCACGGAGACTGTAACCTCACAGCGGCAGCAGAAGAGGAGAAACCCCTCCAAAGAACATAAAGCTCTTGTCCTCTTTAAGGTCCTCAGCAGCAAAATAAACCTCTAAACGTTGCTTCTGTTGCTCTCTCTGAAATGCTGCTGTATAGTCCTGAGCATGTATTTCTCCCAGGAGCTATTGTCCTGCTCCTCTCATGTGCATCTTTCCTCACAGCGTCAAGATCTGCTGAGTCTCTCACAGAGGCTGCGAGGCTGTGTGGAAGGTGTGACAGAGTCTGTGTAAGTGTTTCCTCCCCTCCCCTCAGAGCTGTCTGTCCTTGTATCGCTCTCTCTCTCTCACATATACATCTCTGCCTTCGGTAGTGCTTCTCTCTCTCTCTCCTCTCAGCCTTCCTCTTTCCCTCACCCCCAAACACTGAGCATATTTTCCCAGCTGACTCTTTGTACATCAGACCTCACTGCTCCCCTGCTAATCTGTAACCACATTCTTAACCATCACAGTAAGCATTTCTCTGCCTCGTCTAGTCTTTTAAACTGGCACAGCCACCCACACGCACAGTCTGTCACTCCTGTGTGTTGCTTCTGAGCCCGACACAGTTTGCAGCTGTGTAGGTGCAAGAGCTCGCTGTGGTCCGACCCCAAACAGGGGATCAATCTGCACCACCAATGGCAACAATTGATTTCCTTCCCGTCTGAATTAAAGAATCCATTTTCTCCTTTCCATCCATCCACACCACCAAAAGCTATAAATATGCCGTTCATCATGACCTCTACGCGATGACACATTTTTATACAGCAGTGGTGATTTGGCCTGGAGGTGTGGAGGGTTTCCTTGAAGTGTAGTATGGCTGCTCATTTATCAGTCACAGCGTTTAATGAGTGTATCCTTGCAGAGGGTGCGTGTTAATATATATATATATATATATATATATATATATATATATATATATATATATATATATATATATATATATATATAAAAAGACTGCTTTTTTAAAGTGTATAATTTTCATCTGGCAGAGGGAGTCCTTGTGAAGGTGAAGTGGAAAATACTGCCGAGGGATTTGATGTTTGTGTGCTGCCACCTGCTGGTTGAGTTTTTCTGCCCAACGTGCATCTTTTCTATCAGTAAAGAAAGGTTTTGAAACCCCTAAATCATAAAACACGTAAGCCCTTCCACGTTATCTCTGGGTCAATTACAATGGCAATGCAAGACAAGCGCTGAGGCACAACCAGCCATTATTGAAAAGAATCTGTTTTTTTTTCCTTTGTACTGTACATGTCCTGTGTTACAGTTGGACAACTTAGCGAAGAACCAATATTCATTTTGTATCTTAAGGCACAGCAGATGAACAGTAACTGAAAGTCATGTCCTTAAGCAAAATGAAAAAATAGATCAAAGACCTGACAATGAAATTAGAGTTGCATCTGACCCTTCAAGTGATTATCTACTGTTCACTGAAGCATCATCAGAAATGGCCTCGGTGGAAGGGTGGCTGCCGAGAGAAATGTCTGAGGTATAATTGGTTCAAATCATCATCAGTATGTACAGATGAGGTTAGGAGAGAGGTAACAATGAGTTTTTAGAGCCATCTGTAAAACATTAAGGCTCTGTCATGGTTTGGAGATGCATTTCAGCTGGTGGTGTTGGGGATCTTGTCAAGATTGATGGAATTACACAGAAAAGTACCAACAGTGTTTGCACCACCAAATAAAACCATCGGGAAAGGTTTTGAGTGGCGCTGGCTTCATTTTTCAGCATGACAATGATCTAAAGCACGCTGTCAATACATTTAAAGCATACCTGGAAAGAGAAACACACATTGGAGCACTATCAGTCTTATACTAGCCTCCCCAGAGCGCGGACCTCAACGTTATAAAGCAGTGTGGGATTACCTAAAGGCAGCCGACATAGGAAGAGTTTTGAATGTCTTTCAAGAAGCCAGGAGATTTATACTGAAAGGCTATTGAAATAATTTAAAAGTTGCCAAGAAAGTTCAGGCTGTGCTGAAGAATATACCAAATATTAACTTTCTAGTTTGTTAGAATTGTAGAAACACTGTTGAATTAATTAAAAAAGCCAAAATAGGTGACTTGTGATAGTAGACATACTAGTAAAGGTGAGCTAAAAATGATCTTTCTGTTGATTTGAGGTTTAATATTTCACAAATGGGTAAACAAATTAATATAAGATGGAAATAATATCACAGAAACCCTTAATTCATGGACCATGAATGAAGCCTCAAATTAGGAGCAAATGCACTTGCAGGCCAGGCATTTGTGCCAACTTTTCCTGGGAAGGAATGGAGCAGGGTGACCCTCAGAGGCAGGACTTTCTCCGGGGTCATGTTCCCGGAAAGTGGAAAAGATATTTTGGTAGGATGTCACATCATAGATTATCAGAGTTAAAAACAGTCAGTCCTTTCTGCTGGTTGAAAATAAGCTACTTTTGGCTGTTCCCTAGTCACAATGGGTCACCACAGCGGGTAGCTCAGCATGTCTGAATTTTATAGCCAGATGAAGGATTTATGTCTCTGGCTGAAATGGAACCAGTGTAATGAAACCAGTGAATGTGCAAACCACACTCTCCGTTATTTGTTTGTTTGTGTGTGTGTGTGTGTGTGTGTGTGTGTGTGTGTGTGTGTGTGTGTGTGTGTGTGTGTCTGATTAGTAGGATAGCATTTAGCAAAGAGAAGACACTGGAACAGACCCCTGAACTTCACCTTTATTGGTCATGACTTAAATGTCCAAACTGTCAAACAACCACTGCAGCAGTTTCAGACTCACTTCTCAAACCTGCACCCGTCCCTCCATTCATCGCAGAAATGAAAACAAAACCTGCTTCAGCAAAAATCAGAAAGTAAACACAGCGATATTGGTTGGTTGCTGGAAATGTAACAGAGTCCTGCATCTTGTGCTTTTTTTCCTGTTTTTATCCTTGCAGAAGGCACGTGTGCATCAGTTCATGAAATCGCGCTTTAAGCTTTTCTTAGTGTCTCTCTGAAGAGTAAGACTATGCAAGTGTTCATACAACACATGAAGCTCCCTCTGAAAGAACTTCTGCTCCTTGTACGACTGGCAGTGTAAAACCAAAGCCACGTTATGATTACCTGCCATGTGCAGTGCATTAATGCATGTTGTTTCTGAGATTTTTTTAAGGTTTGTAGTGTGTTGTGCTGTGTTATGTTAAACTTTGATGCCAATGGAGTGTAAACATCAGGAATAACGTGGCCGTTAGATTTGAAAGCATGCTGTTATGCAGCCCTCGTCAGTGCCTCTCATGTTTTGTATGGTCGTGGATGTAAAAGTAGAAAAGTGCGTTTTAAGTCTGCTTAAGACAAAACAGTGGCAGGCAGGAGATCTGCACAGAGCCTAACTCGGAGTATCATGTCTCATTTCAAAGGCGGAGGGGTTTTCAAATCGCCTGAAAACTCTGGGTGCTGAAATATTTTAGTTAAAATAAAATAAAGTAGACAGAAAGGAAATAAATAAAACGAATAAAAAGTTTTTCGTAAATTAAAAAAAATCAACCAAAATAAAAATATAAAGAAACTGTCAGCAGTTTTAGTGTTTGCAGTCTGTGCTTACTGAGTCAGCTGCTTCCAAAAAATGTTTTTATTATAATGATTATTCTGAATTTTGTTAAGCCTGGGACCTGCTAAATATCCTCCATGTAGTAATAAATTAAAACATGAAAAACTGAAAAAAAAAAAAAAAAAAAAAAAAAAAACTTTAATTAAAAAAAGAATTAAAACTAATTAGTGTATTTTTTATTATTCTATTTTTTAATTAAGCTGTATTTAATATTTTCTTTCAGTTTATTTTCTCAGTGTTTTTGTTAAATGATTTTTGGACAGTGTGGACAGAAATGTCACGCTGTAAATGTTAAAGAGTAACACAGCATGTGAAAAATATGCAGGATCCAGGCTGTGCGCAAAATTAATTTCCAGTTTTTCAAAAATTCATTTTAACGTCACAGTCTACAAATAATAAGGAAAACTCATCCCCACAGTGATGCTGCAGACTTTTTAGTCTCTCTGAAAGAAATTCATAGAAACAAAAATGAATATTTTGCATGTTAAACTAGAAGTTTTGAAATTTGGACTCCAGATTGGTTTTCACATGCTGCGTCACACAAAGAGGTTGTTAAAGCTCTGTACGTGATATAATTTACACTATTTGAATTGGAAATGTTTTTCTCATCAAACATCATTTCCAGGACCCTAAAAGACTCTTTTGACCATATGTATGCTGTTCCTCCACCTTTCAAATCTGCAATCCAACCATCATGTGCTCATCCAGATGGTCAGAGGAGACTTTTTGAGGGTTGTGGAAATGCCTTCAAAAGGCAAAACCAGCTGGTTCTGTGTTTTCTAAACTTCACCTGGTGATTATTTAATGGTGACTGCTGACTTTAACACATGAGAGGCACAAACTGGTGCTACCTCTGATGATGCTTTGGGCCACACTTGTGATTATAGCTTTTCCATTTGCATCCACAGCAGTATCTTTAGCGTAGTGCACGTTTTTCAAGTTTTTAAATCCGAGGCACGGCGGTCACGAGGCGTTCAAACTGCCAACCACACCCTGACGCCACAGATCCCCAATGAGTGCAACAATAATTGGTCTGTTAACAGTGCTCGAGCTTTCCCGCCGCTCTGCGTGTCACAGCACGTTAGGAAGGTAAAGTGAGCAGAGCAGCATGTTCTGTCCCAGAGCCGGGAAGCGCCTGAAGGCCTCCCAAGCGTCTGAGAAAATGTTATATTTGAGAAAAACGCGGTGTTCCAGGCTGGTGGGCAGGCTGACGTCCCGGCTCATAATGTAGATGCCGTCGTTGTGCAGCGTGCATGTCAGGTTCAGTCCCGACTTGGACGTGTTCTCCTTCAGCTGGAGCCACTCCCCTGTGGTGACGTTGTACGACTGCACCGTCAGCACGTCCTCCGTTTGGCTGGGACGTCGCCGCCGCAGCCCCGTGTCCAGCTCGTGGGTGTATCCACCCACCAGGTAGATGGTATCCTCCACGGAGAGCATCTGCTGCTTCCGGATGTGAGCCGGGCAGGATCGGAACGTCGTCCAGGTGTCAGAGATGGGGCAGTATCGGAGGATGTTTGTGTTCCTCTCTGTCCGGTGTAATGGGAAGAAGAAACAAAAAAAACTTTACGAGAGTAATTGTTACATATTTAATATTAGAAAGCCCAAAATAAAATTAAAAATTAAAAAAAAAAAAAACACAGAATGACTGAATAATTAACAAAGAGAAATGTAAGAATGTGCTCCAACATAAACAAACCGATAATAAAATAAAGAATAGTTTTTAAATCTTATAAAATCTCCTACAACCTGGGAGATGCATTGAAGTTGCTCATCTTATTTAAACAAAAACCCAAATATGGAAGCAATAACCGCTTTGATATCCTGTTCACCCAGCAGTGATAAATCCCTTATAATTAAGGTTATATAAGAGATAATCCGGGAAAAGGTGTCCTGATTATAAACGATATGTTGCTGACTGGTAAAGGGATAAATACACATTAAAATGAAGAGTTTATAGGATTATAAGAAGCAGGAGCAGCTCAGCAGACCCAAATATGAAGGATCCAAACTACCAAAATCTTAAATTACTCAATATAGAAATAATGAGTCATTCAGAGATCAGTCTGGGTGTGTAGTAACTACCTTAAGGTGCATGAGCGGTCCATGCTTTTACTGTAAAAGTTTAATAACTTTTTGTGTGATTTCTCATTTCAATTATATTTTTGTCTTTTTGCTTATTGTATTTATTATTTTTTACTTTACTTAAAATTCTCGTTGGGCGCTAAAATGTGACATGGACATAATGGTTCTAACGAATGCCTTTAGAGGGTTTTTTTAAAGGGGGTAAAAAGTGATCTAATTTTGTTTGAGAAAAGTAAACTGCAGCTCAAGAGGAACTGAATCTGAGAATATAAACAGCTGTAGGTAAGAAAGATCCAAAAACATCTGGTGGTGCAGCAAAGCCTGCGTCTCTAACAGCCAGCAGGGGGCAGATGGTTACGTTGTACAGAAGTGCATGAGAAAAGGTCCTCGGCTCCCTCTTAGTGTGAACTCAGTAAACACTTTGCTGATGAGTTTATGGCTGCAAAGCACACGATGTTTGTTTTGTAAACTGTGGTCCCATTAGAGTCAAAGAGGAGGGTGAAGCTGGATGTTTCAGACTTTGTTATTAACAAATCACCAGAAGAAGCTGCAGTGTGGAAACGCGATCAGATTTGGATAATCACAAATCCTTTATGGTGAGGAACGGAAAACAAAGAAAGGGATGGATGCACTTCTGCATTAACGGTATGTAAAACATCTACTTCAAACTGTCAACAGTGACAAAACAACACAAGGACAACGTGACAAACACCACAGCCAACTGAGAGGAAGTGCAACAATGCAACAACAAGAAAATCTGAATTCACACAAAGTCATTTTCAGTTTAACTCACTTTTACTTAGTGACCTCACAGTATAAGGAAAAGACACTGTCCTGGGTATCTGTGTTCTGTTTGTTCCTCTTCTCTCGCTTCTCTTATTTTAAGCCCAATTTTTTCCCCTTGTGACGATTAAACTTAACAAAACAAACATCTTGATGTTTTCAGTAAAACGTATCAGGAAACTGTTTACTGTCTTTACACTATAAACTGCCTTGATATGAGAGTTACAGTTACCTGACACTAAAAGTAAAAAAACAGATGTTCCCTTATGAGCAGCACATGGCGACAGCAGGGAGGAAGAACTCCGTTTAACAGGAAGTCTTCTCCAACAGAATCACCGTGACATACAAACATCTGTTGAGACTAACCAGAGGCTAAAAATACCATACAGCCATCAGGGAGGTTTTTACTCTGTGGAATTAAGTTCTGTTTTTTCCCTTCATTTCTCAGAGGCTTTTTGGAGGAGTTATAACTACAGTGCCATGAAAAAGTAGTAGTCAGGATTGGGTGTGGCTAAAAAAATGTGGTTAATCACAATTAATCTATGAGTTAACAAGAGGAGTATTTACTTTTTCACACAGGGCAGGTAGATTTGGATAATTTTTTTCTCTTAATAAATGAAATTATCTTTTAAAGACCGCATTTTTTATTTTATTCAGGTCATCTCGCACTGTGGTTTCTGCTGTGAAATGATTCACGTCACCTTCAACCTCTAAATGTGGGCTTTTTTTGCTCCTTAAAAAAAAAGGAGAAAGAATCACTAGATGAAAATTCACAGTTACTCTCCAAACTGTTGTCGGACTGTGTTGGCGTGTTAGTGTATATGCTGCTGTAGCTCCTGTACACACACCTCTCGCAGTGTATCCACCCATGACGTAGATCATACCCTGGCACTCACAGGCAGAGAACTCAGCCAGCGGGTCGGGCATCGAGGAGACGCAGGTCCACCAGTCCTGCTCAGGGCTGTAACACTCCACTGTGCCCAGACACTGGCCTCCCACAGCGTACAGCTTCCCCTGTACAGCCAGCAGCTTGAAGTTGGACCTGCATGAGAAGAATCACTGACTGAAACGCGATGCAAGGCAACCAATGGGGACCAAGTGGGGACTCGTGTTACCTCTTCTGGTTGAGTGGCGCTACCTGGTTCCACTCGTTCCTGCAGGGGTTGTAGCAGTGCACAGCAGAGATCTCCTGACTCGTCATCCTGTACCCGCCAACTATGAACAAGTAGTTATCGAGGATGGCCGACCCATACCCCCTGACGTTGATCATATCTGGAGGGAGGTTGTTGGCGAGAGGCTTCCAGCGCTGCTCCACCTCTCCATACCTCAGCATGGACCACGGCTCATCCTGATCTGGAACGTCCAGGGACAGGCTGGTGAAGTCTCCGATGGCCACCAGGGTGGCAGTGCCATTCATGCGCATCTCCTTGACTTGGTCCCTGACAGCAGAGGCCAGGCTGCTGAACTCGGGCCGCCTCAGCATGGGGTGGTAGTAGCAGGTCATGTATTTGAGGCAAGCGGTACGCAGGTCGTGAGTCCCATACACCTCGGAGAGGCTGTACAGCTCCACGCAGTTCTCCAGCCGGATCTCCGAAGTGAGGAGCTTAAGGATGGAGGTGACCTGGAGAAAGGAGGCGGTCTCGATCAGATCCTCCAGAGTCTCGTTGACTACCTGGACTTTGGAGGTGTTGATGAACTCCAGGACCAGCTCCAAGCCCAGGACGCTGAGTCCTTGCAGCTGCACCGAGTCCTCCGTGGACTCCCTCATCCCCGAGCTGTACAGAGCTCGGAAGTAGTCGCTCTTCTCAATCAGCTTCTTTTTATTCACCTCGTAGGTTTTGTCATCCATGATGATGGCGATGATCTGCTCGGATGACATGGTGAAGATGGTGGTTTTGGTCTCTCAAGCTGAGTTTTGTCTTTGCTTTCCCTTTCTCAGTCTCCCGAGCCCGTCGCCGTTTACATTTCACCGGCCAGGGAGCTCCGTGCCCGGTCTATATATGGTAATGCTCAGCCCGTAGATCGCCATGGAGCTGGGAAGCTAATCAGCTAGCTGTAGAGGCGCTGCAACCGCTCCCGGATAAACCGGCCAAAAGAAGCTTTTCCCCGTGATGGCATTCCTCCACAACTCGGCCCCACTTTCTGAAAATGTTGGTTGAATATCACGGTTTGTTTCTCAGCCTGCCAGGAACGTTTTCATAACATTTTCCTTGTGAGGGACAATGTCGAGCTGTCAAATTTAACTGTTTTGATTCTGCACCCTACATCATGTGCGTCTTCTTCTTCCATTGGAATTATTGGCAGATTAGGCGTATCGAAGACACCTTACTGCCCCCAGCAGGTCGTTATTAGAATTACATAACATGGTTTGAATAAATGATAAGAGTATGTTAAATATCTGATCCCCCTTTTGATTAGTCTATTTATTTTTGTGATTGTTTATTTATTTATTTATTTCTATTTACTTATTTTATTTGGTTTGGCTAATTTTGATTAGTTAGTTGTTATTATTTATTTAGATTTTTTAATTAAATAAAATTTAATTTGGGGTTTTGTCAGAGATGCTATTGGCTGTGGTCACCTCAGCTTGACCATAATTTCTTCATATTTTGGTTCCAAGGAACCAGACTTTCTTGTCATTTTTAAAGTGGGCTTGAGCAGCAGTTCTCCAGGATTTCTGAATATCTTTCAAAGTTTTTCTTTGGACATTGGCTGCTTTTTTAAATCATTTTCAGTCCAGTTCACGTACATATTTACAGAAGAATGATTTACACTAGGGCTGCCACTAGGGTTGCCAACCGTCCCTTAAAATACGGAATCGTCCCGTATTTAGAAACAAAAGTACACGTCCCGTATTGAGCTAATAAGGGACGCACTTTGTCCCGTAATACAGTGAGAATCAAAAGTAGTCTATAAATGTTTATGGAATTAACGCTTTGTTTGAAAACATAATTCCCAGCCCCTCTCCTGCTTTGTGACCAATGAGCTGACAGCACACTTATGACAATTCGAGTATGACAATTCAGATTACCGCTCATCTCATTGGTCGAGGAAAGGTCGCTTACGGAGAAAATACCGGAAGACAACAGATGACCACAACAAGAAGCATGGCCAACAGGGAAACAAACGCCGTCACTGCGGTGCAAGTCTCGGACGACAGTACACCTAAAGCTGGGCAGACACTGTGCGATTTTTTCAGTCACGTTATTCAGCTCCTGCTCAAACTGCACGATTGACTCGCAGGGGTTAAAAGTTGGTAGGTCACGATGCAGGTCTCACACTATACGGCCCGATGCTCTGATGCGACCTGAGTGCTCACACTGTGCGTCCATAAAATGAAGGTTATAACAGAAAATCTGTCGCTCGCTCTCTCTGTCTCTCACTCACACAGACACACCACCACCATCAACTTTGCTAAATTGCTAATGAAAAACATGATCAGGCAGCTGTGATTTAGCAGCGATGTAGATCCAACTATTTTCACGGTTGTTGTGGTCGTGATAATTTTGTGAGGCCACATCGAAAAGGCTCGGATGAGCTTTTCAAAGTTCTCCAAGTTATGCCTCCGTCGCTTGTGTCCAGATCACACGCTGCACAGCCGTGCTGCTCCGTCTTTTTCACGGCGTTTACGTGTTTGCGCGTGAGCAGTGTGAGCGGCTCACGAGCGATTGATGATCGGGAGCTGGTCGTGAGGTGTTAATCACTTCTCGTTACCCCACGTATACTACACGATGAAGGCCAAAATCGGTCCGATCACTCAAAAATCGGCTCAAAATGGGCCTAAAACCGCACAGTGTGAGCCCAGCGTTAGAGCAGCAATGTTTGTTCCCCTCAGAGAAAGGGAAGAATGGGAAAAGGAAAAACACCTGGCTGGAAAAAGTTAATATGGGCATGTGCAGTGAATATCAGCGCTATGTGGCCAGAAGTGTGATAATATAATTTATTTTGTGTAATAAACGACTGCAAGGATAGATGATTACAACAAATAGATGACTAATACATAAAAGTAATACACAGATGAATAATGATGATGAGTTATGATGCGTAATCATGGGAACAAGCGGGTTTTCAAACAGGAGCAGCTGATTAGCATTAGAAAAGCTGAAATAATACCTCAGCTGAAGCCAATTGTACTAAATGCACTAAATGTGCACTGTTACAAGAATATTTTTCTTTCTATTGTTTTCTATTATTTTAAGTTAAGCAGGACAGAGTTCTTTTAAAGAAAGATTTACTTATATTCTCAAAAGTTAAGCATGACAGGCTTCTGTTTAAGAAAGAGACCTGTTTTATGTGTTAATGTTGCCATTTTGAGCTAAAAATAAATGGCTAAATGATCATTTGTTTCACATGTGTTCATATCACAAAGAATACACATCTACTTAAATCAAATTCAAGTCAAAGGGTTAAAAAAAAATAATTTCACACACAAAAAAAGAGCTAGAAAATTCACCACACTGGGAAGGGTGAAGACAACTGGGTCGCCCGGCCCTGGCCACGAGGTGTCCCTTATTTATTTTTCAGGGAGTTGGCAACCCTAGCTGCCACAAACGATTATTTTGATAGTCGACTAGTCACCGATTATTTTTGTGATTAGTTGACTAATCAGATCATCATCCATTGGACGTACAGCGTACAGCTTATTGCACCAGCAGCATCTGGTCTTATATAACTATCATTAGCTTACAGCTTGAAGTGTTTGTGCTAACTAAAAATAAAGACAAGATGGTAGTTTATTAATTTTTAATGAAATTTGCAGATTGTTTCGGTGAAGTTTAATAAACTCCTTGCTTTCTAAAATATAACAGGACACCGGAATATATTATCCAGCATCTCAAACTTCTGATGATCAGCTGTCTGCTTGAAGTTTATTTAGCTGTGCAAAAACTATAACTTTAATCTTAGCCAAACCGATTTACTCAGGAACAAATAAAATACTAAAGAAAGCCAAACAATAACATTTTAAGTTATCTAAGTGACTTATATATCATGTTTAACCTGAGTAGCGAAAGACAGTGGTGGGTTTGAAAACGATTTGCCGGTGTTGTGCCAAAAAGTGATTGTCTGCCAAAAACTGATTTCCAATGTTTCTGTGTATTTTTTATGTGTAATATCTTTACGTATGTTCGTAAATAGACTTCGGTGAACAGGGTTTACAAAGGGGTTATATAGAGAATTAAAACAATATCTGTTTTTCAAGTATCTTTACAACTCTCTGCTATTGTACTTACATTATAACCAATCCGGTCCTTTATCCCCACTTAAAATATTTTTACGGAAATATTGTAATATTTGCTGCCATTTCTGCTGTCCTCTTGGCCAACTTACTCTTACAAAAGACATTTTTAATGTTAATGAGATTTTTTTTTAACTGGATAAATAAAGGTTATATAAAAGTCACTGCCAAAAACTGATTGCGGCTTCTACCTTGTTACACGAATGTTGTTTGTGGCTCAAGATGACTTTATGTCATCCATGAGGGATGCATTTGACATATGTTTCACATATTATAGCCCAACAAGTTACTTATAGCAGTTTAAATACGAGCAATCAGTTTTTGGCAAATACCGGAAATCAGTTTTTGGCAGACAATCACTTTTTGGCACAACACCGGGAGTCCGGTGTTCTCACGGCTCTAGTTAGCCTTGCCCCCGCCTAGCTAACGAGCTAGTGGGTAACAGACGTCTCCGAAAACGTCGGAGAGCTTTTGAAAATATGTGGTGTCTTGATAAACTGAGCAGATATTTGAGGTTTACACAGCTACATTCTTGCCTGAAAATATGTTAAACGTTTATTTTGTGACTGTAGAGGCGCTGCAACCGAAAGAATAATAAGAGTAAAGTTAAAACTAACTAGCTGCCGCCATTGTTGACAGCTGCGCTATGAATTCTGGGACACAGCTTCTTCTTCTTCGGGGTTTAACGGCAGCTGGCATCCTTGTACATGCAGTGCTGCCATCTTCTGTTTCAGTCCGTTATTACACCCTTAAATCCTACTACTCATTCCTGCGTCCTTTGTGATCTTACAAAGCTTCAAACGATGCGTCGACTATTAAATTAGTCGTCGACGATTTTAATAGTCGACATAATCGTGACTAGTCGACTAATCGTGGCAGCCCTAATTTACACTTATTAGGTCATTTAACACTAACCCTTGAGTCTATGAAGCACTAAAAAACAATGTTGTATCTTGCAATAATACATATATGACAAACATAAAATGTCAAATAAATATTATGAAGTATCTAAACAAAGTAACGGTACCCTGGAGTTGTGTCACTGGCGTTGCTGATTAAGAAAAGCCTTTTATTTTGAAGGAAAACACCGCGGTGCCGACATCTATAACATGTTTCGTGAAGCGCTGCAAAAAATTGGTGTGGCGAGTCCAGTATCTCTTTTCATTTTTCAGACCTTTTCTTTTTTATATCATAATTTCATATGAAGCATTTAGTTGAAGTTGTTAGAGAACTGAAAAAGAAAGAAGAAAGAAATTTTGTGAGAAAAACAAGACTGACAACATGTGGTTTGATGCCCTATAGGTTTAGAATTTTTTTTTATAGAAGTTGTCACTGGTGTCACCTTGATGATGAATCACAACAGAGCTGTTACAACTAACTAACACCACCGTTAACCATTAACAGAAATAAAAAGCTCTTCATGAAGTTTTGTAATAATAATAATAATTAGTAGTAGTAGTAGTAGTAGTAGTAGTATTAATCCTGTGTTTGTATGTCTAAATCAATTCCACCCAATCCCTGGGTGGTTTATTGTGTCACTGATGTTACTATGCTTTGGGGTTTGGGGGATTTTTTCCCCGACTGTCACAGATCCATTGAATTCTGTTACACTTAAGGGTAAACATCAAATGGATTGTGACACTACTCATTATAACAGTTGCATAGCAAATAAGTGGCTTCACAAATGAACAAACACTGTGCAATCAAACTTAACAACTGAAAATAAGAAAACATAATCTCCTGATTTGTTGCATTATGAGTGCAAGTCCGACTACATGTGCTGAAGAGACTGAGGAAATAATATTTATCAAACGCCTTTTAAATTGCAGAAAGAGTGAGGTAACACCATCTAGTCTGTAAGCCGATGTACAAAAGGAGATTAAAAATCATTAATTTGCCTTTTTTTGTGAATACTAAAGTGAACAGGTTATGTTATAATATGGTCTATGTGTAAACATTAGAAAAATAAATCAATTTTAGGACATCTCACCATCGCCAAATCGGAGTTTATGTAGAATAAAAAAATAAATACAGACAGGATGAAATTCAGTTTTAAAAATGTTGGACCCATGTTACAAGGTGTTTTATTTTTAGGTACAACTAGTGATTGTAATCCTGCAGAGAGAAAATTACAAACTAAATAAATGTTTAGAAATTATTTGTACATGTATTGTATTTTAAATTATAATCTTTTTCCATCAGATGCAGATCTCATTATTCAGATGAATGATTAACTCTCTTCGCTAACTAATATTCAGAGACATTTATTTTAAGATCGTACACAGTTTTACTGAGAGAAAGGACACCAGTGCACTGCATATATTTTTAATTTAAAAATAATAATAATAATAATTACCACACATTATAAAACCCTGGAGAATAAACCCAGGATAACGGTGTTGTGATAAAAACTGAGGTTCATAGGACGTAACAAGAGAGCTTTAATTTGAAAACCTGTACCGGAAACGATTTTTATTATCAGCCTGTTGACGCTGTTGTGGGTGGAGGAGGGGAGAGTGGGTGAGACAGGCAGGCGGGAGCATCAATGACAGGGACTCTTCTTGTGCGGCCCGCTTCGAGTACGCGGCTCCAGGCAGCGGACACCCGGCGCTCTGTGACCCGGACTGAGGATGAGGAAGCAGGCGTGGGCCTCCCGGTCCCCAAGCTGCAGCTTTTTACTCAGCATCACCACCACCACCACCATCATCATCATCGCCGCTCATACATCATCAGTTAAAGGCGCCGGAGACCTGCGGCCGTGTAATAAGGTGAGCGTCGTCGTTATTATAATTATAATATCTGCTGCTTTTTAAAACACAGATCCCGCTCCGCTTTGCTTTTTCTTTATCCTAGAATAAATGATCAGGGCAACAAGTCAAATGGCCATGCATGCAAGAGTAAATGTGCAGAATAGATTAAGATAAAATAAAATAAAATGAAGAAGGATTAAAAATACAAAAATAAATAAAAACAATGTAAGGGCTGCAAGTCGTTTTGCTGCTTTACATTGGCTCGGCTCAGCTCGGGTCCGGATGTATGTGCGCCTCGTCCTTCACGTCGCTGATCGGCTTAAAATGCCGTTCATGTTGACTATAAACACCCTGCTGGAATCCTTCTCTCATCCCCTTCAGAGCAGCCTCATGCCGGCAAGCCCGACCGGGATTACTCGCTGAGGAGGACAGAGAAAGGCTGCTGGCACGGTTCGCTCTCAACCCTGTAAGGATGACTTGAAGGAATACAAGAAGAAGCTTTTTGCCCTCTAGATGGGGAGATTTTCATGCCAGGACTGATACCCTGTAAATGAAAAAACTAGCATTATCCTTATGGTCACTAGGGGGCGACAGCTGTGATTGAAAATCGAAATCCAGTTATGAAGAAATGTGTGATCCCTGCGCTCGGCAAACACTTATAGCGATTGTTTATGGACTCATTTGCTAGTTTTTTGTAATACTGAACAGATCGAACTCTAAAAGTGCCTTGTATTGTGAGATAAATATCCTGCAATATTAAAGAGAGAATGATGAGCCTGTGGGTAAGGACATGGTGAAAGGGGGGAGGAAGAACTTTCTTTTAGCAGGAACAGATCACAGCAAAATGTTAGCATAAATTTATCACAGATAAATATGTATCCTTATCATTGAAGATTAGACTCTGTATAACATGTATATGACAACAAAAATTTCATATGGGTTAAAAAAAAAACAAGTTTATTTTGTTTGTTAAATCAGGGTTACTTATTTAATATCCTTCTCTGTGAATACACTCCTGCATTTTATGATGTCCTGCCTTTACCTGGTCCAGAGAAAAGCTGCTAGTTATGAACCACTTGAGTATTTAAAACAGAAAACAAAAGAAAATAAAAATAAAAAAGCTAATAAAGTGCATGAAAATAATAGAAAAAGAACATTTTTATGACTTTTATTTTATAGTTGTCTACGTAGCTAATCCTAGCTAACATTATCCTGTTAGCTAGATAACTAAGTTATCAGTTACAGCAAACACTGTGGCAGTCACAACTCCATATGATGTCAGACAATATAAATAAACTCTAAATGTTCTGAAAGATATATATATATATATATATATATATATATATATATATATATATATATATATATATATATATATATATATATATATATATGATTAAAACAGGAAATAACAACTACTGATCATTAACTGGATCAGTGTGCATGTAAATTCAAGCATAGTTCAACTGTGCTTTTACTTTCGAGGTCACAAATTAAGTTTAATGGCCACTTACTATAATTTCCTATTGAAATGCACAATATAAGAGTGTTAGTGAACGTTTCGTCTAACTGTTGGAAAAAAATTATAGAAGCAAATGTCTCTAAATGGTAAATAAAAATGTTTCACACTTAATATAACTCAATAAATAAAAAACTAATTTCTCATCAGAGTTTGAATTCTGGGTAATAAAACAGGATCCAGCCTGTGTTAGATAACAGTTCACTGCCGTCAGTTTATAAAATCAATAAAACCTACCGCACCCTGCATCAAGGAGCCGCTAAGCCACTGGGAGCAGTTATCATTATTAGATTAGATGAGATTCAGCTTGATAGCTGTCACACAAAACATGGAAATACAGCATTTAAAGAGGTGTGAAACGTCTGAACAATGGTACAAAATGAACATTAGTCTAATACATGACGGAAAACATCAGCAAAGTCTTGATCCCCGTTTCCAAGGAACCAGACTTTTTTTTATATTTTTTAAGGTGTAAGAAATGTTGAGAAACAGTTCTCCTGTTTTTTAAGCTTTTTCAACATTCATCTTTGTACATTGGCTGCTTTTTCACTCATTTTCAGTCCAGTCCTTGTACCTGACCTTTTTTTTGTTTGTTGAACCTGTTAACACTGACCTATGAAACATTCAAGCACACAAAAGGCACCAAACTCAAGGGGTGAAGCATAACACCCCTTGAGTAGGGGTGTCTATTCATAACAGACAACAAAGAACTAAGTTTAAATGTTATCTTTAGCCACTTTGTTATCAACAGTCTGTCATATAAACATATTGGTTCCAGTTTCTTTAGTTGAATGTATAAAAAAATGTCAACGATGACATATTTTGATCCACCAACCAAAACCATCAGGGAATCATCTGGACATGGAGAAAATGAATGGGGAATTTTACTTCAGGAGTCAGGGCCATTAAAAAAGCGGGCACTGACAAGTTGATTCCTTATTTTAGCCAACAATAGCAGAAATAAGGGATAAACTGTTGAAAATGGTGACTAAACATCATGTTAGGCAGGGAAAAAATAAAAATTACTGGTGGTTTAAACACTGAGTGTAGATGTACATCAAAATAAAGCATGAGAAGTGGTGTTACTGAGGGGGTCTTTACATCACATGAATGGGCTTTCTGGGTAAGTCAGATGAAAACGGTTGGAAACCTGACTGAAAAAGCATAAACAGTAAGCGGTCATATAACAGCTGTGTGCTGTTTTCTAAAGATGACCTTAATACAGCTTCAGAAGTTTCCAGATGTTTTTTTCTGCACTTAAAAAAATACATTGTTAGAGAGATTAGGTTCCTATCAAATCCTCAAACCTCTGCTGTAAAGAGGCACTGAATTTTATCCCGTCCCTGCTCGCTTCCTTCCATCAGTCTCCATGACAACCGGCGTGAATCACCCAGGAGACCAGCAAAAGGCATTAGCCTGTGGTTTGTTTTTTTTATCAGTGTAACCTTTCCCCCCACTGTCAGCACATTAGCCCTCTTTGTGTGCAGAAACACAGAAAGGTGAATCTGAGCGCAGGTGATGCTGCTGCTCGCACGGCAAAGCCTCAGTTTGAATGTTTGCTGGCGTGTTTGTCGGAGGGGGTGCGGCATGAATGGCCACGTTTGTCACTGCGGCGAGGTGATTAGTCATTTAAAAGAGCTCGGGCTTATCTGCACCACACACACACATCTGACATCTGAAAGCCATCGCTCTAGCACCGATTGACTCTGTCAGGTTTATCGCTGCGATTGTTTCAGTTTAATTAGCTGCTGCTCGGATGTCAGTCGGTGCTCAGCTGATTTGTTTGTCCAGTTGAACAGCAGGA
The DNA here is from genome assembly GCF_057381845.1 of Rhamphochromis longiceps. NCBI lineage: Eukaryota > Metazoa > Chordata > Actinopteri > Cichliformes > Cichlidae > Rhamphochromis > Rhamphochromis longiceps. The sequence goes on along the minus strand of NC_140573.1, from coordinate 25,283,798 downwards.
TCGAGGGAGGAGATGGAGATCTGCCAGAGCGAGGCTTTGGACTCAGAGGAAGTTGCTTTAAAAGTACAAAGAATGCTTTTCTTTGGGTTTTGTTGTGCTGCCGCCACTATTAATGGTTTCACACTGATTAATTTGTGGATTGGTCACCATAATGTGTGAAATTCAAAACTATAAGCTAGTATCACTCAACAAGTCCAATATCAGCTGATGCATGGACAGCTGGCTGGACACTTGACTTGTTTCTGAAATGGAAAACAGGTGAAAACACATGTTACTAATTCCATTAATCAAGTGTAATTTCTGTGACTAGTAACACCCAAGTTTACCTTCTATTTCACATCAAAGTAGCTGCTGTGAAATACTAATAGGTGGTATAAAAGACACAAATGAGCATGCCAAAGATAAACCTGATTTCATATATTAAATGAACTTCATATTTTATTCAGTGCGACTTGAAAAAAACTAGTGACTGACACAAAAAAGTCACCAGGAAGGTTTTTATTTGGAGCTACAGATCAATTCAGGTTCCCCATGTGCTCTTATACAACCAGAGGTTGTAAATAGATACATTATAAATAGTATGTAAGACATTTTTTCGTTATTACTTTACCTTTTAGTGCCCTTTATTTTAAAGGGCACTAAAAGGTAAAGTAAAAAAGAGGGCCTGTGGATGAACATTCAGTTCCCTCAATGAGCATGAGGTCACAGCCAGCAGTCCTTTGATAAGATGACCCGCTAACACGCTCTTAATGGACCATTAGATGACCGGTGGATGGTTGCTGTGGACATTGAGGTCAGCCATCTTTTTACCCTGTAAATGTCTCCATGCTCTCCTTTGTACGACCAGCTTTTGTTGAATGTGGAATCAGCAGCAGAGCAGTGTTGTTAGTGTCAGGCTACACAGGGTCAGCTCTTATTGGGGAAGCTATGTTGTACTGTATGTGTGTGTAGCCTGTGCGGGCAAATTACGCAACATTAGGCAAACAGTGCTAAGGGGAAAAATTTGAAACCACCAGTCATTTTTGGTCCAGTTCAACCTATCCACCAATCCACAGATTTGAAACAGTCTCATCTCCTGGGAACCATGAATGGATACCTTATTGATCTTTCTATCTGCGTGTCTGTGTGTGTTTGTGTGTGTGATCATCGTGCAGTCAGAGTACTACTACCAGTACACAGAGTGTGACAGCACAGGGGCACGATGGAGGGTCGCCATCCCTAGGTCTCCAGGCTCCTGCTCAGACCTTCCTCCTCCGACCAGAGGCACTGACTGCTGTGAGTACCACCACAGTGTGTGTGTGTGTGTGTGTGTGTGTGTGTGTGCACGTGCCAACACAGCCTCTCTGTTCCCTCAGCCTTCTCATGCCCGGCTGGGAAGTTTTTGGAGATGTCCACGCAGCAGTGCACGCCGTGTGCGGCTGGTTCTTATTCTTTGGGCAGCGGCCTTCGTTTTGACCAATGGGATGCCATCCCTGCAGGCTTCACCAGCTTAGCCAGCTTCCTCGACACTGGGCCGAATGGAGAGGACATTCAGGCCTGTAAAAGGTGGCGCACACAGCATTACCCTTACCATGGAGATGGGTATTCATGTATTATTGAATATATAACAAGATGGAGTATGCTGCCGCTGTGTTTTGCTCTCATTGCAGCTCATCGTGGACGCCGCAGGGCGTGTATCTGGAGTCCAACCGTGACGAGTGCACGGTGTCCCTGGTTTATGCCGTACATCTGGAAAAACAGGGCTCTGTCTCCTTCACCTATCAGTACCCCGACAACAACATCTTCTTCGAGTTCTATGTAAGCACCTGTAACTAAAATAGTGAATAAAACCAAGAGTGTTTTATTTCTTGATTTATTGACAATTTAGATGATTAGTGATTGTAAATTGGTTGTAGACGACTACCTGTCTGTAGTGTGCTCGGCCTCTTGCCCAGCTTGGTTGAAGTTGTTTTATTACGGGAGTAACTTGTGTTGCTCATAAACTGCATCCTTGAGAGTGTTGTGAAAAATCTGGTCCAAATCACTCATTTTTAATATGAGATAAGATGAGAATTTCTCATAATTACAGTAGCAAAATGAATAGAGCACCAATAAAAATAAACTATAACAATAATACGACACAATAATAGAATACACTCCACAAAGTAGAAATAAATAAATGTAAACATAAGTATGATTCATTCTATTTATGCTATTAAAAAACTTACATGCAAGACCTTTAAAAGCTTGCTATGAAAGAAGACATTTTTAATTATTCTTACTGGTTAAAGAATAATGAAGGTAGTCAGGAGGCGGCTGAGCTTACCTTTGCACAGAGAAACAGTCATACTGCAGATATTTGTTAGCTGATGAGTTTTGAGTTTGTATGAGCTTGACTTGTTTTTAAGCCTATTTCATACAGATGAAATGTAGTGCTTTAAAAAGTCAAACACAAGGCTGTGCAAGTTTATTCAAGTTATACTCTGGGTGTAGCGTTTGTCCGTATCCGTAATGAATTTAATAGCAGGTAATGTTGAAGAAGAGTCATTTTTGCTTGTTTGTGTAGATAATAACCTCTGTGTTAACTTGTTCTCAGGTCCAGAATGAGCAATGCCAGGAAATGGCTCAGACTGACGATCAGAAATGGATAAAAGTCACCAACAATGGAGAATGGGACACACACACGGTGAGCACGTGTTTCTACCTCTGTGTGTGCAAGCTGCTGCAGTATCATGTGATGTGTGGCTCACTGTGTGCACCTTGGCCTCAGGTGAGCCTGAAGTCTGGTACCAACATCCTGTACTGGAGAACCACTGGGATACTGGTGGGGGGGAAGATGGTCAAGCCTGTGCTGCTGAAGAACATCCAAATAGAAGGTAAAAGTTGACCTCCAGCTCACGGTCGGATGCTTTTTGCAGGTGTGCGTATACTTAAAGCATCTCCACACTTTTGTCCAGGTGTCGCCTACACATCCGAGTGTTTCCCGTGCCGACCCGGTTGGTTCAGCCCGACCCCCGGCTCCTCATCCTGCCAGCCCTGCCCCAGCAACACTTACTCTGTGAAAGGGGCGTCCTCCTGTACGCCCTGCCCCGAACACCACTACTCACGTACGTACAGGACGCCCAACAGCACCACAACAAACAGTGTTTACATTATTTCAGTCATAATGTAAACAGTGTAAGCTCTCTCTCATGTTTGACATGGTGAACTTACAGTAATAATAAGCTTGCATATTTCCTCTGAGGAGACGGCTAAGGAAACACCTTCCCTCATAATAATAATAGATTCATTTAGTTTTAGCACCTCATTGGTCTCTGCTGATGCTCATCCTGCCTCTGTGTTTGCGTCCTCTCTCAGACGAGGGATGGCCTGAATGTAAGGAGAGGCCACCATGCTCGGAGAAGGATTACTTCCAGATCCACACAGCCTGCGACAGCGAGGGGAAGGTCAGCAGCGCTTGCATGTTTCATATTTCTCTCTCTCTCTCTCTCTCTCTCTCTCTCTCTCTCTCTCTCTCTCTCTCTCTCTCTCTCACACACACACACACACACACACACACACACACACACACACACAATGACCTTTTTAAATACACAAGGACAGATATGCATATAAACACGCCCTGTGTCGCACTCATATGCAAAGTCAACAAGGAAAACCAGAGCGAGTGTATATATGTGTGTGTGTGGGTGTGTGTACCATATTTATATATCTTTGTGGGGACCAAAAATTGGAATGCTACTATACTTGTGGGGACCATCAGTCCCATATGGGGACAAAATTCACATCCCCACAATTTTGAGACTCAAAATGTGGTTTTAGTGTCGGGGTTATAATCAGGTTATGTTAGGTTTAGGCTAAGGGTTATGGATAGGGATAGGTATTATTTTAAGCGTACTAATTTATACTTATTAATATTTAATTCAAATTGCATTTATGTAGCACCAAATAACAACAGTAGACATTTTATATTGTAAGGTAAAGACCCAACAACATGAAAAAAAAAAAGAAACCCCTACAATCGTATGCTTGGTGACAGTTGGAAGGAAAAACTCCCTTTTAGCAGGAAGAAGCCTTTGGGAGAACCAGGCTCGGTTCTTTGAACATATTTAATATAATGACCAAATATATTAATGAAGAAAATTAAATTAAATATTTTTATAAGCTGGCTTCCTCCGTGCCTGATCATTTTTGTATTTATTTTATATTTGTTTTTAATTGAACTGCTTTAATAGTAACTTTCTTTATTCCTTACTTTTAATCCTTTTGTGCAGCTGGTATTCGTGTATCTAAAATGGTTTCACCTTTTAAATGTTTTACTTACTTTTTGTTTCCTCTCTCATCTCGTTTATTATTTATTATTATTTTTATTTACTTTGTCACATATTTCTGACACTGCCTGTCACGTGATATGTACAGCACTCAAATTTTATACACTGTACGTATGAAAAACCGTGAACGTTTCACACAGAAAGACAGATGTGATTAAAATGCATCATTAAAAGTGTTCGACGGCTCATTTAGTGTTGTAGCAAAAGCAGGTAAAGTCTCTCAGTGCGATAAACAACCCATGAAAACTCAGCCTGAGAGGCAGCATGCCGACTGGCTTTTGTAGAAGTGCACCTTGTTACAGGGCAGTAAAAAAATCTCACCTTTGTTTTTTTAAGGTGTTTGTTTTTGCTTGAGCAGAGTGAATTTCCTGCTTTAAACCTGCTTTGTTACAGACACAGGTGCTGTATCGTTGGGTGGAGCCAAAAATCTGCGTGGAGAACATCACAGGAGCCGTGGAGCTGCCGGCAACAGGCCAGAGAGAGCCCTGCCCTCCCTGCAACCCCGGCTACTACAACAGCAACGACTCCACCTGCCTGCCCTGCCCACCTGGAACGCACTCGGACGGCACCTACGGTAAACCTGCTCACACCTATCCTCACCGGCCTCACCCTGGTGTTGATAAAATTTAAATCTGTTTTCATCAATCTAAACATCTTTATCGTTTCCACTGCTTCGTGTTCATACAAGAGCTGGTTAGCGATACTTATAAATGCTTTAGAAAAGCATTTAAGGTATAAATACATATAGAATTTAAAGAAGCAGTACTCAAATTAAAATAAAATACAAGTAAAAAATGAAAAATGAGTTTAAAGCAGTACATAACAAACATTTACAAAGCAATAAATAAATGCATGTAAATAGATGTGGCATGCTGTAAACTGCTGCAAACATACTATAACTAATAAAAACAATTACAACAGTCATACAACTTGTACACTTAAGCTGGATCCTGTACTTGCAAATGAGCTCTCTTCCAATAAAAACCAAAGTTCATTTAATTCCTTCATTATTCTCCATTCAAAGGCTGGACGTCCTCCCAGCAGTTTACAAAGCCTCTCCATCTGCTTATATAATGATCACCTCTGTCCATCATTATGAGATGAATTTGTTTAAGATCGACCCGGCTGAAAAGATTGTACAAACACAATTTTTGTACCCAGGAGGTAAATGTCATTGTCGTGTCTAAACAGCTTTTATGTGATCTTTGCGTGTGTGTGTGTGTGCCAGCGTGTGCACAGTGCCCTGCAGGTACCGAGCCGGTGTTGGGTTACGAGTATAAATGGTGGAACGTGCTGCCTTCCAACATGAAGACTTCCTGTTTCAACGTGGGCAATTCCAAATGTGACGACAAGAACGGTGAGCACACGGATGCCTGACACATTAGTAGATATATTTATAACAATACTTTGTTTATGTAACACCTTCAGCTGCAGACTTTACAAAGCACTTTGACAGAAAAGAAAAAGCAGAAAATGTAAAATATTAATTTTCTGGTTAATTACAGTAAAATTTACATGAAAAATGTAAACACAGTGAAGGAAACTACAACACTAGCCATTCCCCGTGTATCTAATCACTAAGAGCAAATGCAGAGGTGACAGTGACAAATGAGTCAGAATGAACACGTCTGGGTGGAAAATGGGCTTTGTGTTGAGCTTGAATTGCGAGCTGAAATCACCTGCAACCACTTTTTACCCATTACTGCTGTGCTAATTGTGGATAATGTTGTAAAACAACCTCTCATATGCTGTCATGGAGAATTACGGAGGTGTAATACGAGTGCATCGCGCCTTTTGCTCCATAGGATGGGAGGTGGCGGGAGATCACATTCGCAGCGGAGCAGGAAGTTCGGATAATGACTATCTTATCCTCAGCTTGCATGTCCCCGGCTTCAAGTAAGTCTGTGTGTTTGTGTACAGAGAAGAAACCAGCCTGTCCTAATGATGACAAACAGGATCTGTGTGTTACTAAATGCGAGTTTGTGTTTGTGTTTGGTGACAGGGTCCCAGCCTCGCTTTCAGGGATGACCGGCAGCGAGTTTGGCCGGATAACCTTTGTGTTCGAGACCATCTGCTCAGCCGACTGCGAGCTCTACTTCATGATGGTGTGTGCCTCTTTGTGTTCATTTCCAGCAGAAGGTGGTAATTAGGTGGCTAACTTTACTGAGTGAGTCAGAATGGTCACGTCTCATCATCGAGGTCTGGTTTATAATGGTGTTCTGCGTGTTACTGCTCAGTTAGCAAATCCTTTGTTTTTGTGTTTTATTGGCACGCCCCCTGCAGGACGTGAACAGGAAGAGCACCACAGTGGTGGAGTCCTGGGAGGGCAGTAAGGGCAAACAGTCGTACTCGCACAGCATGACCAGAAACGCCTCCGTCACGTATACGTGGGCCTTCCAGAGGACTAACCATGCTCTAGATGTGAGTGATTTTCAGTCGTGTGATTTTTATTCATGGCGTCAGCTGTTAAAGCAACGTTATTAAGGCTCTGCCGAGAGTGAGGCTGTCTCAAATATCAAGATATCCAACAAGGAATTGCGGTGGCATATTTTTGTCTATAGGTCCGTCGTTTCATTGCTGACACGGTGAAGATCTACTCCATCAACTTGACGAACGTGATTGATGGGGTGGCATCAGCGTGCCGTGCCTGCGCTCTGGTACCTCAGAATTCCCAGCGTGCCGGCTCGTCCTGCGTTCCCTGCCCAGCTGGTTTTTACATCGACAGAGACACCAACCGATGCCAGGAGTGTCCCCCCAACACACACCTGGCTGGGCGACAAACCTACGGCCAGGACGCGTGTGTCGCGTGTGGACCAGGAAGTATCAGTAACAAGGTGAGAGCCCTGCAGTCATGATACCTCATTCTGGATCATCATGTTTTAGTACTTTTATCCAGTTAAGAGAGATCATGTTTTTCCTTTTTCTTTCAGGAACACTCCCGGTGCTACAGCGACTGCTCCTTCACCCACACGCTGAACAACCGCACCCTGACCTTTGACCTCAGCGCCCTGAGCGATGTGGCCTCACTGACCATCGGGCCCAGTTTCACCTCTAAAGGCACAAAATACCTTCATCTGTTCAACATTAGCCTGTGTGGCCACGGGGTAATTGACCTGCTTTCTGCTTACATCAGCCTCAAAAACACTTCAGAGATCAGCCTGTGAAGCAAACGTATTTAAAAATCATTTAAATGTTCTTTTGTTCTTTTTATCTTTCACCTGTTTTTTATTGAATGTTTGAAGTGTAAGGGATATAAGAACTGAGTTTGCTTATCTTGTATGAAGTCACCTAAATTCTTGTGATCTAAAAAACATACTGAGAATTACTTTTTAATGGTGGATATATTGAGGCAGCACGGTGGTTAGCACTGTTGCCGCGCAGCAAGAAGTTCCTGAGTTCAATTCCACCATCAGGCCGGGGTCTTTCTGTGTGGAGTTTGCATGTTCTCCCCGTGTTTGCGTGGGTTCCCTCCGGGTACTCCGGCTTCATCCCACCGTCCAAAGACATGCAGTTTGTGGGGATAGGTTAATTGATTAATCCAAATTGCCCATAGGTGTGAATGTGAGTGCGAATGGTTGTCTGTCTCTGTGTGTTAGCCCTGCGCCAGACTGGCTACCTGTCCTGGGTGTATGCTGCCTCTCGCCCTATGACAGCTGGGATAGGCTCCAGCACCCCGTGACCCTGAAAAGGATAAGCGGAAACGAATGGATGGATGGATGGTGGATATATTGTATATTTGACCGTGAGATGAGATGTTCGTGTCCACATCTCGTTAGGATGTAAAGCGGTGAAAAATAGATGTGAAAATAATCTGACATTAGAGAAATTATACACTGACAGATTCATTTTGGCGCTGGCTGCAGGGAAAGAGAGCTGCTGTCTGCACCGATAACGTCACAGACGTGTCCAACAAAGACGACCAGAGCGACGCAGCTCAGTTCGTGAACTCAGTGGACAGCTTTATCTGTCAGTCGACCATCATCCCATCGGATGGGCGGGGCTTCAGAATGGCCATTTCCTCGCAATCCATCAGCCTTGCTGACACTTTTATTGGTAAGGGCCTAAACAGAACTTCCTGAGTCACTCACTTTCAACCACCGCCAAGCTTCTTCATATACATACCTGGGAGTTTCACTTAGGGTTTAATTACATTTCTCAAGTCTAGTTATCATATGGAATCAAGTCCCATCAGTGGAGGGTGTCTATTTGTAAAGCCTTAACTGACCAATCAGGTTGGATTAAGAGAATTCTGACGTTTCACTATAAGAAAAACTAATGGAAACAATTTGTGAAACAGATTTATTTGGGACTGACTCGTGAGCGCCCCCTGCTGTACCCCTGGGTGAACAGTTTTAATTGGGTTGGATCACCCAGATTGGTGCTGGTTGAATAGCGTCATGCAGTTTTGTGATAATCAGCTGGTAAAAACCACCTTGATCTCTCTCCCCTTTGTTTTTTCAGGAGCGACAGTAGACACCGTTCTCAATGGTGTCAGTGCCGAACCAGATCTTTTCCCGGAAAACTCACAGGATGTTCCCGACATCAATTTCTTCTACAGGTAAAAAGAAAAAAGAAAGCTGGAAGCAACAGTCAAATATTTTTGTTGTGTTCAAGTCCCTGATGTGTGTTTGTGTTCCTTCAGTTCAACGCAGGTGACGGCATCATGTGATCTGGGTCGGAGTTCAGTCATCACCGTTCGCTGTAACCCAGAGAAGTCTGAGCGAGGAGAGCTCTCCGTACCCAGGTAGTTGCACATCAGTTAAAGTGTAGTTTCTGTATAGATTTGATGTTTATTTTTATACTTTGTTAACAAAAACATTCAATAACTAATAGGTAACAAATGTACTACTCTTAGCAGCTCTATAACTGATCTGTGTGTTTGACAGCTCCTGTCCAGCAGGAACATGTGATGGATGCACGTTTCACTTCCTGTGGGAGAGTGCCAGCGCTTGTCCACGTTGCACTGAGGACGACTACCACCGGATAGAGGGAGCATGCAAGGGAGGCGTCCAGGTAACTCACACCTTCCCCATACCTCATTTACTTCACAGAAAGCCGGAGTCTCTCATACTGCCTCGCGCACAGTGAGTGAGTGATTTTGGTAAAACCATGCAAAGTTTTACCTTCACATTGTGAGACATTTTCAAGTTAAGACCCAAAAGTACATTTTTAATTTGCCTCATCTTTTCCACAACATGATTTTTTGCAGGAAAAAATAAAAACAAAACACATTTAAACTTTTATGGTTTAGCCAAAACCAGTTTAATAATGTTTTAATGGAACAAACTGATTTATAACCTGAGAAAACACATTAATCAGTAATGTAAATCCCCTCATGTCATCAGGAAACTCTATATGTGTGGAACGAGCCCAAATTGTGCACCAAAGGAGTGTCTCTGCCTCCCCGGAGCTCCTCCCCGTGTGAGGCCATCGCTCTATGGCTTAAGGTCGGCGTTGGAGGCGGGGCCTTTGTGGCCGTGCTGCTCATCTCCCTCACCTGCTATTTCTGGAAGAAAAACAAGAGGTAATAAGAGGCACCCTAACAGCAGGCCAATGTGCTCATTAAGATCACAGCGAATTGTTATTAGTGGTCAGAGATGTTTGTCTGTGACAGCAAATTCTTCACCCTGAAGGCACCGGTGACAGTTTTAATGCCCAGCGTTGCAAATCAGTGAATCGTAAACATGTTGCAGAGTGAACTCAAAAATCTGTTTGTAACCCTTTATGATTACTATCATCTTGAATGTATTTTAAAGGCTAGCAGGATTGAGAACATGCTTGTGTATGAAAAGAAATAATCTGTCTTTATTATCACCGTAATTGTGACCTCTTGTATCTATCTGTCTGTGCAAATACAGCACACTGAATGTTTGTGTATCATGTGATTAAGGTCACTGTAAGTAGATAAACCAAAGAAAAAGTGAGAATATTTAGTGGAGGGAAAGACTGTAGATTTAACAGTGATTGATTTTTTTTATAGAGAAATTGAATGAAATTTTATTCTAGACATAAGACAAATATTTATAGTTATAGCACAGCCTCCAATCAAGGGTGCGATCCTCGTGTATTTTACCTTACATCATGAATTCATTTGTAGCTAGAGCTTTCACAGTAAAGTTTAAAATTTACACTGGAAATACTTTTTAGTAATGTGTAACTAATTTTAAGTAACGTTTAAGTAACTTTAACTAATGTTTAAGTAATGTTAAGTAGTGCATAATTCCAATATATTTTAGTGGAAAAACAAATCAAATTTCCCTATCTTACACTGTTTATGCATTATATTAGTGTATATCATTGAAGTTCCACTATTGAATTGTCCTCTTATATTACATATAAATATGTAATAAGGGCTGGTCTCCCCTTCCTGCTTAGAAGAAAAAATAAACACCAGCAAACGCTGCAGGGCATAGGCCCAAATTATGTGCTACTTAAAATCACTAACAGTATAATTTGTGCATTACTCCCTTATTCTAGTGTATCCAATGCTAAGTATTTCTATGACTATATAATTACATTGCAATTTCAGATTGAATGTACGGAAATTACTTTTAATTCTAGATTAATTGCACTTTTAGGGCTTTATTATAAAGTGTTAGGAAAAAGGAAAATCACATAAATATTTCCTGAAAAATTACAGTTAACAAAAGAAAGAAGAACGAAGATATTTTCAGTTAAGTGAGAATATAGTGAAAAAATATGGAAAAGTGTCAACAATATCCCACAAAGGAAATTGTCTTAATATTAGGCTTTGAAAATGATTATCATTTGACATCAGTGTAAAAAAAGAAAAGAAAAGCAGCTCTGTGAGAGATGAGTAACCGGGCATGAAGGGGGTGACTGAGTACATAAGAGGCGTGATTTTCTTCAGAAAGCTGAGTCAAATAGATAAGTCATGGAACGAATTTCTGTTTAAAAATACACTCGTACCGGATGCTGTCTGATGTTAAATGATACACTGCCTGATTGTGATTCACACCCTGTGGTTTGTGGCCAGGCTGGAGTACAAGTACTCTCGTCTGGTAATGTCTGCCAACAAAGAGTGTGAGCTGCCAGCTGCAGACAGCTGTGGCCTGGCTGAAGGAGAGGAGCCCGATGACGACGTGGTCTACGCCCAGAAACCCTCGCTGCTGGGGAAACTGCGCGCCATTGCCAACAAGGTGTGCATAAAGTAAATTTTACTTCACGTGTAAAGACTTACCATGTCTCTTTGATTTTACACGTAACATTTCTAATATGTGCGTCTCAGCAGGAGGATGGAGAGAGCAGCGAGTCTGTGCAGTTGAAATCCTCACAGTCTGATCGATGGGTCCTGGGTTAAACTGATGCCAGCAGAGGAAGAGCGAGGCTGGGCTGACACAACAGAGGAACAGTCTGTTAGCAATGGTCTCGCTGTCCACCTCCCTACGTGTCTCTTATAACCTCCTTCATTGTGGGGGCACCTCTACACACCCCAGTTTGAGGACAGCATGGACAATGGCTTTAACTCTTCCACCCTGGAATACACAGGAAGCTCCTGCTTTATCACCATGGATGCTCAACAGCAGTTACAGAGAGAGGAAAACAAGCTTTTAATGTTTGGGGGTTTTTGTATATTTTGTAATTTAATTTGGTATTTTCTGTTAAGAGTCACGTATTTATATTGATGTTATGATGTCAAACCTTTATTAAAGTTCTCTTTGGCTTTGGGGATTTCTGTGTGGATGTTTGGGGTTCACATACAAGCATTAATTATATGACATCATCATCCACCCACTCTGCCTCCTTAACAGACACCTGTTATTTTTAAAGTAGGCTGAGGTCAAACACCTTTAACACGTAATTTGCATGTATACCTTTGTAATTGGGAGTGAAGGTTAAAAGCTTGTTTTTATTGTATTCCTGACTTAAGGCCATACTTTTATTGTGAGCTTGGTACATGGGTATTATAAATGATAAAGATGGATGTAGCCAGCTTGGTGTTCTTTGGTTCACTGTTATTTATATCACCACAGCAGTCACCTCAAAGTGCTTTATATTGTACGGTAGAGAGCTTAAAATAATGCAGTTAAAACTCCAGCAATCAGGCAACCCCCTATGAGCAAGGAAGTGTTACTGATGTCACAGAGTGAGGACAGCTGATCGCAGGAAGTGTCTCTGCAGCCAGAGGAGTCACCTCCATTTGGCTGTTAGAAAAAATACACTTTTTAAAAATCTGTGCGAATTTCTTCATTATTATTATCCGTCATGTTTTGATGGTGTGTTTGTTGATAGGAGTGTACAGGGCTAAACTGATTAGACAGTGCCTCACAGTGAAAATGATTAAAGACCAAAAGCATACTACAAAAGCAACCCAAGACTTTCTCAGGGCAAAGAAATTAGATATTTTTAAATGTTTTTGAAAATGTGGGACTGTGCAATATTTCTGTTAAACCCTTTGAATTAAAGATGAATGTTTGCACTTCAGTCTCACTGTGATGCGTTTGGTGACCATTTAAATTCCATTGTGGTGGTGTACAGAGGCGAAATAACAACGAGTGAGTCATGTCCAAAACCCTATGTAGCTATATACATACTTATATAAAAAAAATTTAAAACTGTATGTATAACTTAACTCAGTATAAACGTCTTGCATTATTAAATAGTGTTAATCAGTATGGAAATATTTTTTTGAAATAAATTGATATCTGGTCGTTCATACTCTTGTTTGCTGTTAGATGTTGCAGTACCGCTGTTGACCGCTAGGTGAAACAAAACTGTCATCATTGCTCTTTTGGGCTTCAACTGTGTCGATAAAATCGGAGGATTGAGCCACGATAGGAAACTATGTGAACTATTCTAATACTCATATTTATCCAGCCGGGGTCTTTGACCGGCTCACTGTCTTCCCTTCCCCCGAAAGTCACGCCTCCAGTCCTCCAGTTCTGTGCTCCGCCTTTCTCCCTAGAAAACGTCCTCCTCCTCCTCCAGCCATAGAGGAAACTTCCGAGCGGACTTCGTAGCTTCCAACTGCGGGATTTGTACGTTAAAAGCCGCTGCTGCTGTGAGGCAGAGCACCATGCGGACCTCCAGAAGTTAGCGGGGAGATGAGCGTAATTTCATTGACTGCGGTAAGAAAGTGATCCCCCATTTTTGTCCTCATCCTCCTCCTCTTCTTTTACCCGACATTGACATGGAAAGAATCACGGCCTGAGCCGCGGCGAAGTGGGCTAGCTTCGTGTAGGCAGACATTAGCATTTTTTCTTATCGCTAAAGTATAAAGTTGGTGAATTTAAAAATAACACCGGTACAGTTACGCTTACCCACCCCCCTCTCTTTTTCTTAAAAAAGCGCAAACTGTTGACCGCAAACTGAAGTTTGGGTGATGACGTCACCACGGGACGAGGATCCCACTATATGTCTAAAAAAACAAAAACAAAATGGCTTTTCTCAGTCAAACCACGTCGAGGCAGAGATTTATTGCACGCACTAGTTTTTAAATTTGGAAACTGCTGTATCGTTGGGCGATGTTTTGGGATAGTTTGTGATGATGTGAGCCAGAGGGCATGAAAAAATTCTGATTTAATATAATTGTGAAGCTTAAAAATGTATTTAATTACGTACTTTTGTAGTGCCCACGTCTGAAAGCCCCATTCAAAATGTGATTGTGTGGACTGTATATAAAAGATGGAAGATGTCATTATTTTCAAAGGCCAGAAGGGGGCGACTTCTCTGGTTGCAAAAAGACTTCCAGTTGTATGATGGGTTATGGGAAAGTGAACCTTGTCTCCCCTGATGGAGTGTAGGCAAATGCTTTTTTAATGACATTAATTAAAAATGCCATCAATTAATTATTAATTAATGGCATTTGTTAAACTAAGCAAAGTTAAAAATGTGCTCATGCTACCTTTAGTGAGGTCACAGTACAAGAGGTGAGTGTTTGACACCAATACTGATGATAAAAAGACCTCTATCCAGATCTGGATCAACTCCAAAAGTTAATCACTTGTAAGCTGATTCAAGTCTTACCTGTGTTCAAAAATAAATCAATAAAAAATAACTTTTTGATTTAATCTTGCTAACAAACAGAAAACTGTGTTACAGTGTTAACCACTGCTGAATGAATTTGAACTGTGTGAGACAGTACCATTAGTTTGTTGCAGGCTCACTATAGTGAACATATTATTTATCTGAGAGTATGACTCTCAGCATAGATGTAGTTATCCTGTTACAAATTAATAATAATGTAAGAAATATTAAGGAATTGCTCAGAGTAAATGTTTTTTAAATGTTATATTTTAATAATGGCATTCAGCCACATCGGGGCTCTGGCATTCTACTTTCCATGTTCAGCAAGTCACTGATATTGTGTCTTTGTTCTTCTACCCATCTTTCCTTTTTATCTTAAAAGTCTCTAAATTTTTGTGGATATTAAAACACAATGCAGAAAAATCGTTGAAATGATTAACATCTAAATGCTGAATGTTGTTTGAAATATTTAATTGTTGTGTCTTATTTTGTATTGTAAAGCACTTTGTGATATTTGTTCTTGAAAAGAAAAGAACATACCTGGGACTCTCCACCATTTGGTCTTAGAACTTCTCGGATGAGAAGTGAAACATCTTCAGGAAACTTAAAGTCCTGTCGCTTTCTTTCCACGCTCCTTAGACTACCATGACTGCTTACTTTACTTACTTATTAGTCATTTTAAAATAACAGAAAGTTATTGTCTCTGGTTGATAGGTTTTTGTTATTGTTTTGCTACTGTGTTACTACAGTGTGTATGACGTTAAATGTTGTAGTAGAGAAACACACACGCACAAAAGTGATTAATTAAATTTAAAATTGTACTACTATTTCAGTTTGTTTAGATTCTTTGTCATATTTTATTCCCATAATTGTCACATGCTTTGACCACATTTAAAAAACAACTGTTAAAAAAATCAAATTTTTGTCAAAAATGTTTATATATAAAATAATAATAATAATAAATACTTGACAGAAAATCTGAGTTTGTGTTGTTGTTCAGTAGGGCTGCCATGATTAGTTGACTGGTCACGTTTACGTCGACTATCAAAATCGTCGACGACTAATAGTCGACACGTCGTTTGAAGCTTTGTAAGATCCCAAAAGACGCAGGAATAAGTAGTAGGATTTAAGAGTGTAATAACGGATTGAAACAGAAGATGGCAGCACTGCATGTAGAAGGATGCCAGCTGCCATTAAATCCCGAAGAAGAAGAAGCAGCGTTCAGTATCGTAGCTGTGTCCAAATTCAGGAACCGCATCCTCCTGCCCGCATTTGTAGGCCGATTACGTTACAGCAACACGACGAAGACTGTCCAAATTCGAAGACTCCGACAAATGCGCCCTTCATTTCCCCAGATTTGAAGGATGGGTCGGGTGTATACTTCGTGGCCCAGCCTATCCCAGAATTCATAGCGCGGCCCTGCTCAGTTTCCAACAATGGTGGCAGCTAGTTAATTTTAATGTTACTCTTATTATTCTTTCTGGGTCACAAAATAAACGTTTAACATATTTTCAGGCAAGAATGTAGCTGTGTAAACCTCAAATATCTGCTCAGTTTATCAAGACACCACATACTTTCAAAAGTGCTCTGACGTTTTCTGAGACGTCTGTTACCCACTAGCTCGATAGCTAGCCGGGGGCAAGGCTCACTAGAGCCCGTGAGAACACTGGACTCCCGGAAAATTGTTTTCAAACCCACCGCCGTCTCTCGCTACTCACTTAGTCACTTAGATAACTTAAAAATGTTATTGTTTGGCTTTTTTCAGTACTTTATTTGTTCCTGAGTAAATCGGTTTGGCTGAGATTAAAGTTATAGTTTTTACACAGCTGAATAAACGTCAAGCAGACAACTGATTATCAGAAGTGTGAGATGGTCGAGAATATACTCCGGTGTCCTGTTATATTTTAGATAGCAAGGAGCAGACGGCAATCTGCAAATTTCATTAAAATTTAATAAACTATCATCTTGTCTTCATTTTTAGTTAGCACATACCTTAAACACTTAAAGCTGTAAGCTAATGATAGTTATATAAGAGCAGATGCGTGCTGGTGCAATAAGCTGTACGTTTTACGTCCAGTGGACGCATGATCTGATTAGTCGACTAATCGCAAAAATAATCGGTGACTAGTCGACTATCAAAATAATTGTTTGTGGCAGCCCTATTGTTCAGACAAAATACACATTTTTAAAGGTTTACCTGGATATTGGGATATTTGTAAAGTTAACATGTTTATAAATGAATTAATGAAATAATCAATAGCCATGTGTAGTTAGTTATTAATTCAAAATTCAGTTTAGGCTTTTAACAATTCTATATATATTTAAAAGTATATTCAAGGTAAAATTATTATTTTGCTATAATTATTTTTTTTTTTAATGTGGATATTTTGTTCTGTGCTGTAAATACAAATACAAAAACAATCCATCTCTTTTCTCTTTTCCTCACATTTGGCTTAGTAAACTTTTCTAAAAATGCACAATTCTAACAAATTACATTTACAATTGAAGGAGATGCATTGTTAAAAAGACAAGTTTGTCTTCATAAAAGGTTCAATAATGTAAAATGCTTCCAAAAAACTAGGGTCTGTACTTGGAGGCTAAATTCTGTTTACCAACATTACTGATGATATCAATACGGCTAAAATTAGAGTGTGCAGTCTGTGTCTGCTGGTCCTTAAATGAATTCATTTCCTGTGAGTAATGTCTTTCCAGTTTTCTATTTTTAACTTTTGGTGGTGGGGAGACCGAGAAAGACACCACCTAAAACATAATGTGGAAAGTACTTGGACTTGGAGAAGTTGTATTATTAGTCAGTTATCTGTTAACCACACTTACGTCTTACTGAACTTTTTACAGTTTACAGGGTAAATGCACGTGCTTAAAAACATTTACAATATCTCAAATACAATTTTACAAGTAAGAGTAAAATCTATTACACTTTTTATGAATGGACCTCATGAAAAGTTCCATTAAATTTAAATTTACACTGCCTCTAAATTTAATATGGATCATTAATTTTGAATTGCTCAGTTTGTCATTTATAGTTTGACTAAAACAGTTTCAGGCTGTTTTGAATATTTCTAAAACGGTAAGAACAGGAATATAAGCTTATGTATAAATAAAGTTTTAGAAGCGAGCCATAGTTGGGATTTTTGAGTGTTCAGTCGTTTTTGTTATTTATGTGACCTTCTCGTCTTGAAGTTTTTATTTAAATAACAAAAGCAGAGGACAAATTCACCACTCCCACACTTTGGACAGGTGAAGGATGTGTGGAGCTGTCAGGTTAGATGCTACCAAACAAAACACGTTTAAAAATGTTCCTAAAGTCAACCACATACTTGTTTATTTGTTTTTGTTTTTTTTTACCATACCCTTCATTTTAAAGTGACAACAGTTTGTTTGTGTGGTAAGTTCAGTATCAGTTAAAGTGGTATTAAAAACTTGTTTACACCTGTAGGCGCCGTGTTAATGCTCGTGTACGTTTGTGTGTCACAGGTAAACCACTAGAGCTTCTGCGTTCTCCTGCTTGTTCAAGTGGTGAGTTCATCTCCTCTTTGCTGTGTTGTGGTTGTACTTTGAGTCCCTGCAGAGGAAACTGTTTACAGTCAGTGTTGCATAATGTGCATCAAAGCAGACTGTGACTTGTGACTTGTGGCTTTTCTGTGCAAACAAGCAACACACAACAAGTGAATCATGTTTTGTTCCCTTAAAAATTCAAAACATTGCCACTGACTATGATGTAGGTGCAGCTCTACGTAATAAAAGTTCATTTTAGACCTAAATTAAGTAAATACTGGTGGTTGTATCTTTGCACAGACCAAAATAATTTAAGAAACTTTATCAGCGCACAGTGGGAACAGTGGTGCCCTAAAGGGGAATTTGGGTAGTATTCTTGAGATCAGTTTATTTCAAAGCTTTAGTAACTTTTTTTTAGACTGTTAATATAAATCTGCCATTAAAAAATCTTTATTTATTTATTTATTCAGTGCCCGTTGGTTCAGTCATGGCTCGCGGCTGCATCTGCTGTGTGAAGTACATGCTCTTCCTCTTTAACCTGCTCTTCTGGGTAATTTTTCCACACACACCGACTCGGCAGTAAGAGATTAAAGCAATTTATCGTCACCGAATCAGCAGGAAGTGTCTGAGTTTCCTGTGTGTTTCAGCTGGGAGGCTGTGGATTGCTGGGTGTCGGCGTATGGCTCTCGGTTTCTCAGGGCAGCTTCGCCACTCTCTCTCCCTCCTTCCCCTCGCTCTCCGCTGCCAACCTCATCATCACCCTCGGCACCGTAGTCATGGTGACGGGTTTCCTGGGCTGCCTGGGTGCCATCAAGGAGAACAAGTGCCTCCTGCTGAGTGTGAGTGTATTACCGTATTTAGTATAAATGAACTTTTGTTCATCTTATGTTGACACTTTTCTTCTTTTATTCAGTTCTTCATCGTTCTCCTGATCATCCTATTGGCTGAACTTATCCTCCTCATCCTGTTCTTTGTCTACACCGACAAGGTAAGACTGCAAAACGCTAGCAATCATGCTCACTCCCAGGCTGCAGATGAGTGTGCCTTCATATCCCATGATCCACCTCTCTGGTTCTGTGTGAACAGGTGAGTGAAAATGCCCGTCAGGACCTGAAAGAAGGGCTGGTGCTGTACAACACGGACAACAACGCCGGCCTGAGGGATGCTTGGAACACGATACAGGGAGAGGTGAGCAGATGCATTAAAGGCAACTCTTTAATCCAGCTGCTTGTTGAGTGAATGATGCACTGTCATTTCCTCCCTTCCTGCTTGTTTACTAGTGGAAGTGCTGCGGCGTGACGAACCACCGCGACTGGCACACGGCGTTCCATGATGACGTGGTTCCTGACCGCTGCTGCCAGCAGGTTTACCCGGACTGTGGACGCAACACCTCCAATGTGTTCTGGACACGGGTCGGTGAAGTTATCAATCTGCTGATTGTTTTATTCCTTCTGTTGTCAACAAGGCCCAATAAATTTAACCACTTAAGCCCCACGCCCCCGATACCGGGGGCAAAAAGGAGGAGATCACATTTAATCGGTTATAACACAGGGTCAGAAACATAAATCCCGACATGTGTGGTATCCACAGAAACCTCTGAATCTCAGTTAAAATCTCATATAAACCATTTCTACAACCACCAAACACAACGAAAACAAACCATGATTAAACAAGCAGTTACGTAAATGCACACAAGTCCGTTAAACAAACAAAACCGCACCAGAAATTCTTTAGACTTCATGTAACCGGCTAAAGAAAGGCTGAAGCTATCACCAATTCCAAACACCAAGTTTCACCACACTTTGACCAAAATTCACTGAATGAGCCGCAAAAGAAGACCACAAAAACACATAGCGGCGCAAATGCACCAAGACAGAAATTGACTTACTGTCCCGATTTTTGCCGGTAGCACGTGATTATCAGCAGTTACCACGCCTAACTAGCTGCATCAGAGCCACGTTCAACAACTTCCATTTTAGACCCACCTACAGACACGTGACTGGACAGAGGCCACATGCAGTAAATTTGGGCCCACGTGGGTTTTGCCCTTGCAACTTCTGATTGGTTGACGTGACATGAACATGGCACAGTTACTGTGATCCTATTGGCTCAAACGATTAAAAAGAGGTCTCTGGTTTAAAGTGAGCTGCACAACCACGACTCATATAGTTAATGAGTTGGTGTTACAGTTCTTTTCCTGTTTTCCTGTTATTTCTTTACCTCGAACTTAATCCCAAACTGTTTTTGTTTTATTTGAATTTAAAGAAGCATTAGGTTGTGTTTGAATGTGTCAGAAACAACAACAGATGTTAGTAACCATGAACAAAAGGAGAAAAGAGTGAACTCAGTGTAAAACGTTTTTGTGACCAGATGTCTCCTGATGATCTGGTTTCCTTCGTCTTTTCAGGGCTGTTATGAGAAGGTTGAGGAGTGGCTGGACGACAACAAGCACCTTCTGGGGACTATTGCGATGTGTGTGTTGGTCATACAGGTGAGCAGCACTTTATTCACATCCAGACTTTAAATACTCACAGGGTCTGTGCAGTGAAGCAAGTTCAACATATCCAGGATGTAGTTTCCTTAACTTTCTCAGGGTTACAGAATCACAAAAAACTAAATGAAAATTCATTTAAGACATTTTACTGCCAATTAAGGCCATGTGCCTTTAAAGACTTTGTTAGGGACCCTTTCCCTAACAGCTGTGAGATACCACCCCAGGCTACCTGGAGGTTCTGTCTAAGGCTACTGGGGTTGGCAGGTTGCTGCTGAGTGTTAATATGGCACATTACAGCAAGTCTTCATGGGCTGTATTGACAAGAGTAAAACGAGGCAAAAGTTTAGGGCGGTTTCAGTATATTAACGCTCAAAGAACAACAGGAAATAAACTTCCCCTGGGGATCTATTTTCTTACTCATGAGAGGAAAAACAAAAACTTCAGACTGTCCCATAACCCTAGAGACCATCTTATTATCTTCCAGGAATTGTGATACAATTTTCCAGGGAACTGATCGGCCAAAAAGCCTTGATTTGATCATGTAGATCTCTTATCAGACTCCAGAAACGGTTTAGGGCTGGTTATGCTGGTTAAGAAGGGAACCACCTTCTAAAGTTAACTCGCTAAGCACTAAATCCTGCCTCATAACACAGCTCTTTATTAACTTTAGTGTTTTTCTGTTTCCAGCTGCTCGGCATGGCTTTCTCCATGACACTTTACCAGCAGATCCACCGGGCAGGGAAGAAGTACGAAGCCTGAGGGGATTAATGGAGGTGTTTCACACAGCTGAGCTTTGGGTACATAAAATATATCATCGTTAGAGTTTTTAAAAAGCCAGTTTTTATGTGTACCACTACAACCGTATATCTTTTTTCCATCTCTGCACCCATTTATTGTTGTGAATAGCATTTAAATTAGGGGTTTTTTTGTTTTTTTATAGTTAGCTTTTATAAAAATCACAATATATTGTGTTTTTTTAATGTAAAGTAATAACACGAGAAAAATCAGAACAGAAAAGACTGGGAATGAATTATCAAGTCGTTGAAAGCCACGCGTGTGAGAAAAATGCTTAGATAAGGCGAGCGTTGTGTACTAACATGTTCAATAAAGATAAAGAGCACTCTACAGAAATGCGGTTTGAAGAGATTTTTTTGTTCCAGGTGATGATTACTGAGATTTTCTTTTGTTGCTGCAATCCTCTGATAAAAGCAGAGAGAGTTTCATGCCTCTGCAGGCTTCACAGAGGTCAGATCAGGTAATTCAGTGAACTGATTGATCACCTGAGAGGGAAAGCTCTCTCTCTCCTGACTCAGCTTTTCTAACAGCAGTGATCTGATCTAGGTCATGAACCTTTGCCCACTTTCAGTGGCTCTCTGTGACTTTGATTTAAAAAATAAATCAAGACTAAACAATGGTTATTAACATGAGATTTCAGATTGTTTGAGGCCTCTGTTAACAGACCCAGACCGATGGCACTGTTGGTCTAAAGGGCGAAAATACTACTGTTGTCTGAAATGGTAAAATGGTAAATGGCCTGTATTTGTATAGCGCTTTACACATCCAGTCATCCACCCATTCACACACTGGTGATGGCAAGCTACATTATAGCCACAGCCACCCTGGGGCGCACTGACAGAGGCGAGGCTGCCGGACACTGGCGCCACCGGGCCCTCTGACCACCACCAGTAGGCAACGGGTGAAGTGTCTTGCCCAAGGACACAACAACTGAGACTGTCCAAGCCGGGCTCGAACCGGCAATCTTCCGATTACCGTACAAGGCGAACTCCCAACTCTTGAGCCACGATCGCCCACAATCGTCTGATGACAAAGGAAGAGGAGAGGGGGACGGCATATTAGGAGGCAGTGAGAGAAGGAGAGGTAGGAGTGGAAGGATTTTAAATGTAGGGACTGTGACTGATAAAAGGAGAGAGCTGTTTGATATGACATGGCTTCATGCTTGGACAGAGCACTACATGAACATAGATAAACATCTGGACCGAAGCCTCCCAGTGCTTATTGGGCTGACAGGTGTGACCACACTGACATAAGAGACTAAAACTTTATTTTAGTTAGCTCCTTAAGCACACATTTAAATTTTTAGATAGTTTTACTTCACTCTGTTAATCTAGTTCCACAGTTACAAGTCCAGGATTTTGTTGTTATCATAGACGACGTCCCCTTTGATGATGACATACCGGATGAGCTCCTGATGTCCTCCCAGCTGGTAAATCAGGTGCTCCCACCTGCAGAACGACACAGAGGACAGCCTCTGTTATTTTTATTTCTTATTTCTAATGTAAAGCTGATACAATATTAGATTTTCAATGTAGGAAGAGGTCAGAAGTATCAGAAAAACACCAAATCTAAACATCTGCACACCAAAGTTTCTGCCTCTGATTAGGAATCACTAAAACTGCACAATTAATAAAGCTACCTGGTAAAATAATGGTTCAAATTATGAAACCATGCATTAATACAACATTACAGTTAAAGGCAGCACTAAACTGCAAGCAGTGAGTGACTGAGTGCAACACACCGAGTAAATAATTGCACTATTTCCACAATAGAAACACACAGCTGTTTCTTTAAATTTTACCTTAACTTTTTTAAGCTCCATAAAAACATGAAATTGGTCTTTGAAGTGTTCTCTGCTGTGGGTGGGCTTACCGTGTGGCGTTGAGGAGCAGCAGGTCTCCGTGCTTGTTGACCTCCAGCGATCCATGTGTGTGGGAGCGCCCGAGGGCGTAGGCCGCGTTGATGGTGGCGGCGGCCAAAGCCTCTGGCATGGACATCCTCATGTTAACACAGGCCAGATGCATCACTATCGGCTGAGGGAGAGAAAAAGAACAGAGGGGGATGTAAGCAGAGGGGAGCCTGCAGTTCCTCTATTGGCCACTTGAGGCAGACTCTTGAAGTGAATCAACCCCTCCAGACTTCCATGTTAAAATGTCCAACTTTACATGCCTACAGCAGCAGTTTGCACCTCAGTGGAAGCTAATAACTTATCATTCTTGCTTAAGGAAAAACGGAAACATAATGTTTAGGCTTCATGGGTAATGTCACAGTACTTACATCCATCTTTTATATACAGCGTGTGGCTGTGACAGAGACAAAGGAGGAGTCAGACATCCTGCACTCACCATAGAGCAGCAGTAGGCATTGGGGTTGAAGTCGCTGCCGAGGGCCATGATCACTCCGGCGTCCAGCATGTCTCTGGCCCGAGGCTGGGGCAACCTAAACATCAATAAATGTATTACTCGAAAACTCTCGGTTAAAGAGTGTGTGTGTGTGTGTGTGTGTGTGTGTGTGTGTGTGTGTGTGTGTGTGTGTGTGTGTGTGTGTGTGTGTGTGTGTGTGTGTGTGTGTGTGTTACAGTACCGCAGAATGTAAGCTGTAGTCGGCAAGAGGACCGCGGCAGTTTTTGCTTTGGCCATGGCAGCAATTCCTGCATCTGTCACCTCCTCCAGGTGACTGATGGCTAAGGCTCCAAGCTCCGCCCCCATCTGAAATAAATGCACACTCTGTTTAACAAGACAGGACCTCAGATGATTATTAATAAACAATTAAACTGTTAGGTTTCAGATAAATATCCAAAGGTCTCCGTGCAGCTCATCTGCATTTGGCCCCGGATCATCAATTATATTTTATGCGCCTTTAGTGTCTTTTTTTTTGTCGATAGTGACATTTCCCTCGCCTTCCTGACCATGTTTTTGGATGTGTTAGACTGTATTACTCTGAAAGTCAAAGATTATCAGCAGCTGAAATAACATATATTCTGTACACCCATATGTTCTTAGAAAAAAAACATATGGGTGTATGGAAACTGTTTAATAAGGCCACAAAACTCACATGACTCTGTGAACATTTGTTTTCTCAATCCATCTGTACGGGGATCTGGAGACTATCCAGATGCAGAAGAGCGTAGGTCTGGTAGTAAAGATGGTAATGAAGCATGCTAGTTTTCATCACAAAGGTGGAAACTAGCTGATATTTTTCTTTGGAGTTGGTGTAAACTAAAATAATATGAGTACTGTTGATCCGGTGAGCAGAAACTGAAGGTTATGATGTGGTTCAGAGGTGAATATTCATCTTTAGGCTGTAGCTTACAGTGTATACATAAGCTTCGGCAGATACCTGAGCAGAGTTCATGGGATGAAGCTCATCTCCATGGAAATTGATGTTGAGGCCCATTTGTTTGCCTGCCTGCAGGATGGAGCGGCTCGAGCTGAGGTCAAACACTCCCTGCTCACAAAACACGTCGATGTTGTCGACTCTGAGAGTCCCAGCAGACATCCTTTCCTTCAGCCGAGGCAGCTGAACTCTCAGAATGTCCTCTGTAGCTTCTGCCACTGTTTTCCCTCTGAAGGAGGAGGAAGACGTGGAGGAGGAGGAGGAGATATGGAATATAAGGCAAAAATAGTTATACTTACTTGGGCACTGCGTGAGCTCCGCAGTAGGTGGCAGAGATGTTTATAGGTAGGGAGCGCCGGGCCTCCTCGATCACTTCCAGCATTTTCAGCTCGGTCTGCAACTCCAGGCCGTAACCGCTCTTACACTCCACCAGGGTGGTGCCCGCTCGCTGCATCCGCATCAACCTGCTGCGGAGGGTCGCCAGGAGGTCCGAGGCGGGGGCGGCTCGAGTGTGCTCCACCGTGAAGTGGATGCCTCCACCTGCTCGGTGCACGTCCATATAGGTGGCACCTGCCAGCTGCAGATGGAGCGCCGAGCATGTCATCAACAGTTCAGATGCTCAGTGAAGCGAAGTGAAGTTAAGCAGAATAATTTACCTTCATTGCAAATTCATGCACCCGGTCCCCAGCCCAGACTGGATGAGTGTGAGCATCAACCAAGCCTGAAACAAGAAGTTTGCAGCAGTTAATCACTGCGAGAAGAGGCAGAAGTAAAAGGTCAAACATTAAAAGTACTTTGGACTTCGGCTCCTTCCTGATTTTTTAGTTTTTTTGCATATTTTTCACAAGCTTGATATCAAACAAATCATTTAAATTTAGCATCTTTAGTCTGTAAATTTGATGATGATAATGGGAGAAAACAGAAAACAAACAAAACAAATGTCTGGGAGTCTTTTTTTAGAACATCAAGTATTTTTTTACATTACACTAAGGCAAGAAATTCTCAACAATTCACACGTCTGACTGCTTATATTTAAGCCAACAGAACTGATACAGAGCTAATGCTCACCTGGCAGGACGCACATTCCTGCAGCATCGATCACTTTGTCAAACAAAGCTTCTGCATACTGAGCTCTGATGGTTTCTGCAGGCCCTACAGCTTTAATCAGCCCGTCACTGTGAGGGAAAAGCACACATTCATCCAGTGACGTTGTTCTCTGACATGTCATGAGTCTGTAGAGCCTGTAGGGGGCGCTCCAGTGTGTGTATCATTGGTCGTCAGGTTAAGAAATCACTTTTCAAATAACCTGAAACTGGTGCCCAAAAGCACAGCACAGCTCCTAACAAGCTCTGCTCACTTCTGTAGCTACATGAGATATTTTCCATCTTTCTGATGAAATCTGAGAGACTCTAATAAAGCTTCTTAACCTTCAACAGAGGTTATTTATGACTCCTGTCATATTTATTCATGTGCCCTGTGTAATTTTCAAGCATTTCCCAATGTATTTGTCAACCTCCAAAACAGATCTGTTTTTTTAAACAGAACCATTGATTCTATTGTAGTTTTTCACTTTTTTTTTGCTATATTTTGATGTTTGGCATTGTAATATAGCTAACAGATCTACAGTGGCGTCTTGGATGACCTCTTTTGCATTAAAATGACTGAAAGTAATAAGCTACATTAGAACATTTCAGAGCATCTGTGATAGACAGTAGAGATATGATAAATACAAATAGAACCATTTTTTTTAAAGCCTTTAACATTACATGGGGATGCTCATCATTTCAGTCACTAAAGCAGCTTGGTCTGTGAATTAGAGATATATTAGAAAATAACAATAAGAAGTAGTGTATAAATAAAATACCAAACCTGTCTAATTGTAGGGGAACATGGTAGAAGAGGCTCTGAATCAAACGTTTAAGAGACTTTAAAATTTTGCATTTGTGCAGCTACATGTGCAATAAAAACCTATCACCAGTTTAGTCATCTTTAAAATCTACTGTCTTTATTTTACTTAACAGGACAGTAAACATTTGACAGTCAAAACCTAATCTTTTACTCAATAATCCCTGTAGCCTTCTTTTGCCATCACATGGTGTAAAGCAAAAGGTGTCAAAGGGAAAAGTGCAGCTTCAACAGCAGGTCCTAATTTTCCTCATTTATTCAGTTTCCTGTCCGTTTGTGTGCTTTTGTAGAGCACAAAGCATGCACATGTATAGATTTTGGAACCCAAACATTCCCACTTTCTTTACAATTCAAAAATCTTGAGATTTTAACAAGCTTCTAACCTTGCATAGACTTCTTCTACTGTGTTTAAATCCTCACACCAGAAGCAGTAGTCACTTTTGACCCCCGACCCAGATGTTTGACATCTCCTTTATAAAGCTTAGAGATCTGAGAATGTGCCTATAAAATTCAGAATTTGTGACAAACTTACCTTCCTATTACAACGCTGCCATTTTCAATCACGCAGAGATTTTGCATCCCATATTTGGTCAGGTACTTCTCAGAGTTTTTGCAGATCAAAACTAGCTGTTTGGCATTTTTAACCAGCAGTCTGTAAGGTCTGGACATTTTGACTCATCTGAAGTCAAACTTTAGGAGAGAGGGTGTTGAAGCCAACTCAGGAAACAGGCAAATATTTACCCAAGAGAGAAACAGCAGAGTTTAAAGTGCACAGAGGGGGGTGGGGCTTACTGTACACCCCACCCCCCCCCCCCAAAAAAAAAATCAGACGACACACAAACACACGTATTTTTTAAGAAAGGGTACAATAATCACTTTATTGTGTCTGTATCACGACATAAAACTGGTCTCACATACAGTAGAAAAAAAAAGATTCAAAGCTGCTTGAAAAATAACCCCAAACGTTCATTTGTTTCACACGGTGAAAGCACAAACACACATCAGCCCGGCATCACTCTCGCATCTCGCCGTCCTCTTCCTCCTCTTCTACACCTCTGATGTACAAAACATTATTGCACCTGTGGAGGTCGAGCACAGCATGAGAAAGCGTTTCCTTTCACCAGTCACTTAATTATTAACACAAGTTAGTCAAGTCTGACGACTTCAAACTGTTCAGACTCCCACTGATTTCTCTCTGTGGCGTTACAAAGTGTCATTCACATACCTGATGAGAACCTCACCGAGATGTCCGGCCAACGCTCCATCCACATACTCTTCTGTGTTTGCCAGCTGTAAAAAAATAATAAAAAATAAAACAAAGTTCAAAGGTCAGGTAAGATAATTGGTGGGGCAGAGAAGCCAAGACCTCCCTCATCCCAGCCACCTCCTCCAGCTCATCCAGGGAAACACTGAGGTGTTCCCAGGCCAGCTGACAGATAAAATCTCTCCGGTGCTTCCTGGGTGTCCACCCAGAACACCTCACACAGGAGGTGACCTCCTCAACTGTCTCCTTTCAGTGTGGAGGTGTAGTGGCTCTACTGTGAGCCTCTAATAGCCAGCCATCCTTCGGAGAAAGCTCATTTCTACTGCTTGTATATCAAAATAACTAAAAAGAGCCTTAACAATACGATCAGGCCCAGACTAGCAAAGTTATGGCATTTTTCTACAAAAATCTTGTTGCTGCAGCTCCATCTGGTGGCAGATAGTTGAATAAATATTTAGGACACCAAATCACCAGCATTGGACTTAAAATATAATTTAATTAGATTTAATGACTTGTACATTCAGCACTGACTAGTGACAATGGCAATGATCAGTCGCCACAGTTGCACAAATTCATACTTAAAACAAGCGCTAAATAAACGAATAAAAAAATGTAATCTGTTTTTACCTGATTTCACCAGGTAAAAACAGAGCCACTTTGGTGATACAGAAAACTCTGACTTTAAGTTTAGCATAGCCTAGCATGCCATTCTGTGGTGTAATTCTATAAATGTGAAGTTTTTAATGGGTAGAAACTGTTCATACTTCACAAATTATCAAGTATCAGGATGTTTTCCCTGAGCTGGATTATTGATGTTGTCCTAAGTATATTAATATGTGTGTATTTTCATCAGGGTGTATGTTTAGAACTACAAGTGAGGACAGTGTTGAGTTAACACAGGTCCCTTCTTCTGTGACTGTCTGGTCACTGGTGTACAGCCCAACACTGGAATGATGCTTCCTTGCAATGATGTCATTTTATCCTTCAACAGGAAAATACTACAGGTTCTTGTGTGACCCCATGAACACATTGCTCGAGTTTTAATAATAATAATAATAATAATAATGTATACTTGATCCCCACAGGGAAATTACTTTCTCTGTATTTAACCCATTCACTCAGTGAAGCAGTGGGCAGCCACTAATCAGGCGCCCATGGAGCAGTGTGTAGGGAAGGTACTTTGCTCAGGGTACCTCAGGGTAGCCGTTCAGTGGATTCGAATCCCAGACCTTCCGATCATGGGGTGACCATGCTATCTACTGAGCTATCCCTGCCCACAAAATAATTTTCTGTTGCTGGGTAATGCAGGGGAACTGTGTACTGACAGCTTGGAGGAGTTCTGTGTTGCATTAAGCAACAGTAAAAACAACCTTTCTAAGAGAAGAGCTTTGTTTGCTGCTACAAACACAGCGACAAAGAAGCAGAGGAGGCAAAGGTAACACATTACTCTGGGCTAACAGTTGTTTTTACTTGGATACAGAATAACACCAAGTTTAGAAAAATAAATCCAAGTCACCTTTCATGCTACAGCAGCTGCATTAATGCCAAACTAAATGAGCTTGTCAACGTTAAAAATCACATTAGCTGAAAACTGCTTTTATTTTGAAATCGAGTCTCAGTTTCTCTTACCGTAATACCTAGTCTATAAACAATGCATAATTTGACCGTAGAACAAATTTTAGGTAATTGAACAAGGCAAATGATCCACACCTGCATATTCATGTACCCGTCCACAGACACGAGGTAGCCCTTATATTCCATGCCCCACTTCAGCTTCACCATCACTGGTTTTCCTGTCAGGCCGTTCAGGAAGGGCTTCGGGTTCAGAGGTAAACTCTGGAGAAGCAGACCAATCAGAGATAAATACACACACATCAAATTCAGACACCAATGAAACAAACAGCTACAATTTAGCATCGTAATACCCGTACATGTCAAATCAAAACCATATGCAGTGACTTATTCTGATCTGTGATCTTATAATAGGTATCAGGTCTCTAAAAAGAGATCTTGCACGTTTCCTTTCAGTTTGCACAGTTTTCCAAAGACAAAGACGATTAAAAAATAAACCGTGAATTTTATAATTATCAAGTTATTATAAGTATTTAGCTTCAAAATATTTGTGTGGCAGTTAAATTAGACGTTTTCTGAATGAAGTTTGGTGCGACACTCTCCACAGATTCAAGCAGGAAGAAAATCGCCAATAAACAAACAGCCAATAAACAGGAAGCATTGAAACCAGCCTAATTATGTTTCCGTAGATAAACATAAAAAGTGAGGCTGCTTTCCGTGTGAGGATTCATTCATTATCTCTACAGTTATGAATGAGACGCTAGCCTCGCTTATGCTAACCAGCTAACAGGCTAGTCGCTATTCCCGCGCCCTTCTGAGTAAAAAATCCCCCAAAACATCCGGTGAAGCTAAAATGTAAAGTTTTCCGAGCTTTACTCACCATTTTAGCTCAAAGTAAATAAGCACTGTGCGTTTTAAGGTATACGTTTGGTATCCTTTCGTCACAATAACGTTGCACTTAACAGCAGCACACGCTTTGCCGCCGACCGGAAGTCCTGCACTTTGCTTCCTGAGGAGTCTGCGTGTTTTTACACACCGCGACCTAGCGGTCAGAGGTCTCACCACACCCAAACCGTATTATTTATTTATTTATTTATTTATTTATTTATTTATTTATTTATTTATTTATTTTATTGGTTATCATGAGCAGAACAGAAACATTTAAGACCATGAGAAACATGAGAAAAACAAACTGTGGTCAACCATCAAAGCAAGGGACAGCGCACAATTTAAAAAATCAACTCAGTTCAAATTAACAACTAAATGATTGAAAATTAAACATAACTCAGTGTTCCAACATGACAATGATCCCAAACACACATAAAAATGACAACTAAAGTTATTTTGCCTCATGATAATATACTTAAAAGTTAAATTGTGATCTGATTACTGTTCAAAGCAAATAAAAGCATCACTGTCGGTGCCTCCACCTGCCCTCAGCTGAACTGAAGGCAGATGGATAATGACATATCCTGTAGGTGCAACACCTGCTCTACTTATGTCACTTTGACATGCCCCTCACTCACAAACTGCTCACTAGTTGAACCCTGTGGCCTCTTTGGGGGTGAAAAGTTAAATAACTGTAATAACCGAGTCAGCCGGCTGTAAGTCTGAGCAGCAATTTCACTCCAGGCAAAAACAGTCTGACGCGCTCACATTTTTTCTGCGCTGAAGCGTTGAACAGTTTCTGAAGTATCTGACAAGTTCAAACCTGATGCGATGAATGAAACTAACACCTGACTTCCTGCTGTTAGAGGCTGTGATTGTCCAGAAATTCCTCTGAAATTGCAGCAGAGCTTTATTTGCATATTTGAAATACTTGTGTCCTTACATCATTTTAGCCTATTAGCCGCCCTCTGTGTAATTAACCGACCCGTCAGTCAGTTTGTGTGTGTTTTATAGCATGAAGGAAATATGTGGCAGAGAGAGAATGAAAATGGCTAGAAATCCAAAAATTACTAGCAAAATATGTTAAAATAGGAAAGCTTGTCCATCCTGGTCACTCCCATAGCAAACTGTAACATTTTCAGCTTGGCCACCATTTCCAAACTGTACATTGTAGCATCTGTACTATCTTGTAAACCTTCCCTTTCACACTTGTTGCAATCCTTCTATCACAAATCACCCCTGACACCCGTCTCCACCCACTCCACCCTCCCTGGACTCTCTTCATTACCTCTTTTGTGCACTTGTCTGTTGATTTCGCTGGTTTAACTCAGGTATTTAGACTCATCTGCCTTCATTACCTCTGCTTTTTGCATCCTTACTGCAGAGAGATTTAAAATAATGACTTCAAAGCAGCAAAAGAGGTTCAAAACTGCTACAAAACATGAAAAATTAGTAAAAAGGGATGTGTTAACACTGCGTCAGGCTGGTGACCTGTCCAGGGTGTACCCTAACTCTTGCCCTATGGTTGCTGGGATAGGTTCCAGCCCCCTGTGATCATCATAAGGCTAAATGGAAGAGGATGGATGGATGGATAAAGGCATTCAAACTAGACTATAAAAGTTTTTGACGTGCCACAGAGATGGAAAAGTAGTATAAGACTACAAACTATCAAAAAGATAGTAAAATGTAGTAAAATGATAAGTAAAAGATGACTAACGTGAACACTGAGTGGGGGCTCAGTAAAGGGCTCACAGATGGAGGCGAGGGAGGAGGCAACACTAAAACACTTTGGCTTGTGTCTGAATACCTGCAGACACTAATGACACTCCTATAAGCTCCTCAGCAATTTAAACATTTATCAAAACTTCTTTTTTTTTGTTACAAATTTAGCTTTATTTAAATAAAATTGTCAAACCCTTAAATAATTTAAGTTATGATCTTCCTCCAGTGTAACCAACACATCCATTGCTCACTGGTGGCGCTGGTGGTGGAAAACAGACTAGAAAGACACACAACATGACTAGATTAAAAAATAACCTGAAACACATCCAGAAATACAACAAAAAGAGTGAAAGATGAGCACAAACTGAGAAAAACCAACACAAAGAGCTCCAAAACTGACCCAAAAACAACAATGGAGATGATAAAATGACTTTAAACAGAAACTGCCCTAAATAGATGTAAAGTGACCACAAAGAGCTTTAAGAAGACCACAGAGCATTATTGGAGACTTGTTCATTGACTTTTCTGCCCAAAAGCTGAGAAGATGAAAACATCTCTCTTGTCTTTATGGAGCTAAATCCTGGAAACTGTTTAAAACCGTGAGAAAAGAACAAAGTTTTCTCCTCCACAAAGAGCCAGGCGGGCGGTGACTGAACCAGGACAGGCAGAACAAAGTGAACAGGTGAGATAGTTTAACTTGGCTCACTGCTTATTGGACAAGGGTCAGGTGCTTAGAAAGCAGGTCACGGTCCGATTACACCGCAGACAGAGAAGCCAGAGCCGTGCTGGGTTCAGTCGAGCTTAAGCCAAATGGGCCTGAGAGGAAATCGGCGTTCTACCTCTGCTGAACACAGGGAGGCGCCCTGCAGCCTGCACGCTGTTGAAGCCACTCCTGCAGGCTGGAAGCTGGGGGCTTTCCCCTCTTCTTTTTATGGGCAGCGATGATGTGGAAAGCAGGATGAGTATTTAACTGGATCTTTCACTGGTTTTCTATGGACACTGGCGATGTCGTCTACAAAGGCTCGTGGTCGGCAGAGCAACCAGAGGGTGTAATTTGAAGTGCCTCAGCAGCTCACGCAGCTTCTGCATCCAAAGCCAATTAGTCAGAAATGTGGATGTGAGCACTCATGTGGTCCGTTCATCATCAGGGTCTATGTGGTCCCCTCAGGGGGTCCAAACCCTGTCAGGACCAGTGGTGGGCAATCATCAAACTCACTTCAAAGTGTCACAGCGTCAAACCAAAATCAGATCATGTCTTACATCGCTGCAGTCTGAAGCCAGTGATGCACAGCAACACCTCACTTTCATCTGATTTCTGATGATTCACTATAGAGAACTTTGCATTCTGGGTAAAATTTCAAGTTTCTTAAGTCTGTTTCAGAATGGTGACTCTTCAAAGCAAATTACAGCATATGAAAGCTTTCCTTTTTTGTGCCTACAATTTGATCCTGGACTGATCTTCTAGTTTTGATTCCCTCTGTGCCCAAATAGTTTCCCACTGTCATTTTGTAAGTCTTGCCAAATGTAAAACCATTTGTTTTCCTTTTAGCTCTCTTGAACATATAAATCCTTTTTACTGGCAGTTGTTGCCCCATCACAGTCCTGTGAGAAAATAAGTACATTCCATGATTCAGCAGCTTGTGGAACCACCATTAGCAGCAATAACTTGAAATAATTGTTTTGTCTTCCATTGTTATGAAGGACTTTTCAGATTTGTTGACAATTGGTTAATCAAGTGCATTTGATCAGCACTTGGGTGCCACATACCCTCTCAACACCACCACCAACGGAAGCAGTGAGGTAGGTCTTCATAAAGAGATGTGAACATTGAAAACACAGTTTCAGAGGTTAAAACTGTAAAATATACATTGTTGGGTAGTTGACCTGAAACAATGAACTAAATAAAACACAAAAGAAGCCACATATTTCTAGTTTACTGCGGTTTTCAGATGCAGGTAATGCGTGTTTTGTCATCACATGACTCGTGTTATACTGTACATGTTTGCTATTAGCCGTTTACAGTTAGCTTGAAACTTCCACAGCGTCAGTCACGTTTTTTTTTATTTGTTTGTTTTGGTGTTGTTTTTTGTCTCTCCACAATCACTAAATCACTTCCGTTTTGTTTCCCGATTTTTTTTTTCATCTTGTGTTTTATTTTTCTACTTGCTGGTGTTTTCTTAGGTTGGAGTGCGTTTGAGATGCTAGTCATTAATTGAAAGTCATATATTTAATATGAGCATCCAAATTTGCATGTCAAGAAGTGAGGAAATGCGCCTTTAAAGGAAGTTTGGACTCCCTGAACTCCTCATAAAGTCCCCCCCGCGTGGTCCCGGGTCCTCGTGCCGGGACCCCGCTGGTGCGAAGATGAGGCTGGGAGCACAAACTGGAATGTTCCTTTAAGTCGCAGAAAAATCCGGAGGGAGAGGCGGAGCTGGCGCACAGCGCTGTCACCGCACCTCCTCTGCGTCTCCGTGCGCCCTCAGAGGCAGATCACCGCAGGGAGATGAACCACGCCGCAGGTCCCGGAGCAGCAGACGAGCCAGGCAGACCCGTTCACTTTTCTTCCTCCTCTTCGGCCCTCCTCCTTTCTCTACGGGACACCTCACACCGTCCGGGATCATGCTGTTCCTTCATACGGCTGAGTTATCATCGCCCTGTTGGATCGCAGCTGAGTGAAAGAGAAAGTCCACATTGGAGCTGAACCCTGCGCACTTGCCTTGTTTTTTTAAACTTTGCCACTGTGGATGAGCTCCCTGATTTCTGAGTAACTCCAGCGGATTTTCTGGCTCGCTTTTCTCCCCCACATATCTTGGTCTATTCCCACAGCAGAGGAGATATGTTTTTCTTGTTCGTGGTCAGCCTGGCTGTGTTTTCAGATGCAGGTCAGTGTGATGTTTTTTTAAAAAAAAATTTTATTAGGGGGGTTGCCACTGGGGCAACAATGTCTCCGTGGCAAGTGCAGCAATGCAGAACTCCCTTGAAATTTGGGGCAATTTAACCTCTCACTGCTCAGGTTTAAGATAATTAACACACATATGTTGAAAGATGATCATAATCAGCTTTTATATTAACCTCCAGGAAGAAAGAGAACAATAGAGGATGTGTCCCATCCTCAGTGTTTCCCTTTCAAAGAGCAGATATTGTGATTTATAGTTGAATAATTGAGTTATTTCTGATTAAAGCATATTCAATTTCCTGTAAAACCTGTGATTTTTGTTATTTTACATCCATTTATTCTCTCCCCATCAACACTGTGACATAATTCATATGGATCTACCGCCTAACAAAGAAAATCCACCTATAAAAAGTGCAAATATGCAATAATTCATCCTGTAAAATGTAATGTGAGCCTATCTGTGAGGTCTTGCACATGACAGAAGCAGTAGAGGGCTCCAGGTTTTAAAGTAATAAATCCACAGTGGGGATGACACTATTTGCCCGGAGGGGTGGAGTGGGTGGAGGGTTAGGGTTGTAGAGCGTCTGGAAGGCGTCTGAATGCTGCTCATCGTCCCCGAGCTGCCAAACTTTATCTGTGTCAGAGTCCACGCTGCCTGCGGTCCGTGGCAGGCAGGTGCACAATGCCTCTATTATCCTTTTTGCATAACATTTCCGATCGAGGTAAAACACTTGACTTGTGTACACACACACAAATACACACAGCCCATTTCTCAGCTGCCCCACTCACTCTCAGACTGAATGAGGTGTGTCTGTTCACTGTTCTTTGGCTGGTTTGATTTGTGGTCCACTGACACCGAAAACAAAGCGTTAGCCCAGCTTTAGTTTCACACTTTGTTTTTGTTTGGTTTCTGTTCGAATGAGAGTCCAGGAAAAGTGAAAGTAACCCAATAAAACCGGGAAAAGATGCAAAACAGGTAGAAATACAGACAGAAGAGGCTCAAAGATGTTAAATATACCACTGAAAGAGCTGCGAATCATCCAGAATGTGGTGAGAAAAAAGACGACAAATGGACAAAAACTGCCACAAAGAGAGATTGTGTCTTTTTGACAAACAGAATATTTAAATCTAAGTATAATAGGAAAATGTTTAGTTTTACTGGAAAAATTGAGAAAAATATTAATTTTCTTTCAAGATGATCCAAGGCTCTTTGCTTCTTTTTTTTTTTTTTTTTTTTTTTAACACTAATGGGGCCAATTTTGTAGATGGACTGATATGTCTTTATTGGGTGATATCTACCCAAGCAGATAATTCCGGTTGGATTTAATCTGGTCTTTAAAGTATTTCCCCTTCTCTTTAACTCATTTTACTTTTGCCAATAGTCCCAAAGAAACTGCTGATATTGTTTTTCTGCAGAGTAAACTGGACTCGGGAGAGAAATTTTACTTTTAATGATGGTGTGAGAACCATTATTTTTAATATTTTAGTCAAATAATCCCACCTACATGGCCAGGTGTTGGTAAAGGTCAGTGTTTTGTTTTGGGGTTGTTGGGTTTTTTTGTTTTTTTGGGTGGAGTAACCCTTTAAAGTGACTGAGGATGGTGTCATGTGAGTCCATAGTAAAGTTCCTTCTCTGCAAACCTTCTTCCTGCAGGTCTGTCTGAGGTGGTGTTTAATGGGGGCGTGGCCCCCCGTTGTGAGAACCGCGCCTGCAACCCCCGCATGGGGAACCTTGCCTTGGGTCGCAGGGTGCTGACGCAGACCGTCTGTGGCAACAACGGCAGCGAGCTCCACTGCTTCTACTCCGACCCCGACGCCAACCTGGCCTGCAGCCCCGCCAAGTGCACCAAATGCAACGCCGGCCTGCCCCACCTGTCCCATCTGGCCGGGGCCATGTCCGACTCCTCCTTCCGTCACCCGAACACCTGGTGGCAGTCGGCTGGAGGGGTGGAGTCGGAGACTGTGCAGCTGGACCTGGAGACGGAGTTCTACTTCACGCATCTCATCCTGGTGTTTCGCTCACCTAGGCCTGCCGCCATGACTCTGGAGCGCTCGCAGGACTTCGGGAGAACTTGGAGGATGATGCAGTACTACGCCACCAACTGCAGCGCTGCCTTCAGGCTGGAAGAGGGAAAGGCAGGCATTGGCCAGGATGGCGCCACCTGCACGTCCAAGTACTCAGGCGCCTACCCCTGCAACCGCGGAGAGGTGAGGCGATGCTCCAAGTCTTTAGGGGGTTTTTATGACATCAGTCACACTGAACATGAATAAAGAATTATTCTATTTCAAATCAACTCTAGCTCCATATTCCCACAAAGCAGGAAGACGAGCAGGGTTAATTTGCATATAATCTCTGAATATGAGCATGCAGAATCTGTAGGGATCAGTAAAGCAGTTTAGAGACAAATGGGAATCTCCGAACCATCAGCTGTCATCTGACTGCAGTTTAGCTTTCTAAACAAATGCGTGAAATGGGACATTTTGGCCTGGATCTCTCCCAGAAACCCCCAAAATACTGGCTCCTGTCCCCAGAATGTGTCATCTGACTATGCTCCAGATCCAGGATCCCAGCATATAACGGCAATGGAAAGAAGAGAAGCCAAACATATCTCTTACACAGTATTCAAAGACGGGGTATTTTTTTTTATCTCCTCTTAACACAGGAGCTTTTATAGAAAAAAAATCCCCTTAGGTGCTGCCAAAATGGCTCTGAAACGTCAGGGCATGGACCTTTGGGGGTTTCCTGTGGGTCTGGCACTGAGGCGCTGGCAGTGGAGTCCCGTTGGGGGCAGGGCTGTTGATTGGGCTCGTTCTGGTGCATACTGCAGATGCTTGATTGGATTGGGATCTGAGGATTATGTGTATCTTGTGTTATGTGCTCGCTTCTGGTGGGAAGTGTCTTGCAATTGGAGCTGCAGTGTTTAAGTGGATGGGATTTGTCAAAGTAACATCGATACCAGCACCCAAGGTTCCTCTGTGCCTTTCACATGCAACTGCTTTTCTTAATTCAGTCACCGAGTCCTGAAATGACTCTCTGACCATGTCTTCTTAGTTTTATCAGCCTGGGTCTACTGCTCACAGCCTTCTAGTAAATAAATCTTTGGAAAAAACATAAACTGCACCTGTATTGCATTAACAGAGCTACATTTCTAGCAGACTGCAGAATCATTTAAAGTGTCTCTATAACCTGGTTGGGGTCCAGTTTGGGAGTATATGTCAAAATAGAGGTTGTGTGAGGTTTATTTTCATAGCAGATCTCAGAGGGATTTACAGTCTCTGTGATGGATAAAATTTAATGTTTCAGATTGCAGCAGCACAGATGGGACTCACTGGAATTAAATTTTGATTTTGCTTTTTCTGGACATTGTGCATCAGATGAAAGTCGCTACACGCCACATTTTATTGGACATGAAAGAGAAAATTATTATATTTGGCAACATGTTTTAGCATTTGTGTGTTTCCATTTTAACACCTGCCGCTGTCAGTTTACAAATGGTAAATGGCCTGTATTTGTATAGCGCTTTTCTAGTCCCTAAGGACCCCAAAGCGCTTTACACAACCAGTCATCCACCCATTCACACACTGGTGATGGCAGCTACATTGTAGCCACAGCCACCCTGGGGCGCACTGACAGAGGCGAGGCTGCCAGCCACTGGCGCCACCGGGCCCTCTGATTTGAAGGATGTCCATGGACGAGAGAGTGTAAAAGGGGGGGTGCAGTGCACAGAACCCACATTACCAAGTGAGGACATGAGCAATAATGGCCGGGTGGAAGGTCAAAGTTTGGTACATGAATGAAACCAAAACAAACCACTTTAATGTAACAGATGTGGTGACATAAGTGATATCAATTTATCCACTTCTGTAACTAAATACACCTGAAGAACCAAAGAGGCTTGAAAACCACATTTATATACACTCGTCATGGGCATACATTTTCATGGGAATTATGAGCTTTGAGTGATGTCTTTGAACTGAAAACAGTCCTCATCACGACTTACATTTTGACATCTAAGTCTCTGTGAAACTCTGAGACCTTGGTTTTATGGCTTGTTGGTGGTCTCATCTGGTTCTTAAAACACACAATCCAACACATTTTTAAACCCAAAGTTTTCTTTGTTGGTTGTTCCTGACAAATAAGCAACCCGGTGGTCTCTCCAATTTATACACAGCAGGTACAAAGATGACCTAGAGCGTAGATCATTTCCTTCTGAAATCATAATGATTACAGCCTCAAGAGGAAAATAGTCAATCAGGGAAACCTCATGAAAGCACAGCCTGAAGCAGAAAAAAGTAAAATTCTGCAGGTAGATAACAGCAACAGTTTGAAGTTTAAAGGCTGCACTGTTACTGTTCTTCGACTGGCCTGCTTTCTTTCTGGAAGCAGTTTTGATGATCAGATTTGTATCAGGTCTCGAATTCCCACCTTTCCTCCGAGTCCAAACACCGCCAGCTTGCTCGGATAGCAGGTTAGCGCAGGTGGGAAGGAGCGCAGATGCACACCTGCAGGCCTGACAGACTTTCCTGCTCGTCGTGCAGCTTTTTTCTTCCTCCATGAATGAAGTGCTAATGATGTCACGGGTGACAGGTAAAGCGAGCTACTTAACAGCCAATCCTGAAGGGCAGCCTCTCCATCATTTAACCCCTCCTGTTGGAGCAAAGTCAGATCTTTCTGCAGTAAGTCACGCAACATTCAAGAGTCACACAGCACGCCGAGCAGAGGGAAAGCCAGGTGGGGGGAAGCTCCCCGAGTGCATGATTGAGTGTTTAATAGGCGTACTTTGACTGTAGCACGAGAGGGCTTCCTGCACTCCATTGATGTTTAATTGAAGCAGTGTGTGTTGGGAGCTGCTCTGCAGATGTGTGCTGAGGCACATGCCAAACCCGATGCTGTGCCGGGCTCCCCTGCAGCGCTTTCATATAAAATATGGACTCTTCCCTGCTACTCTGAGGTGTTTCCGTGAGGCTCTCAGGTCTTTTTTCCCCTCTCCATCTCCTTTTGTGCGTGAAGGTTTGAAAATAGCAGCTTGTTTTCCGTCTCCTGCGTCTCTCCGGCTTGTTTGGGTGAGCAACCTGTGCTAGGAGCATGACCTGTTTGCCCTTTAACCTCTCCACTGATGACCCTGGGGTTGAAAGAGGTTAAGTAGTGCACTGACAGACCAGCTGCTGCTGCTCAGCTGCTCACACCGTCTGTGCACCTTTTGGTTTTTGCTTCTACATCATCTCTACTGACAGTCAAGGTCACGACATGACAACAAGCCTTATTTATGTATGTACTGTACGAATATAGAGCTTTATTCCATGCTAATCTCACTTGTTGTCTCATAAATACTAAGTTCTCACAGTTATGTTCATAGTTGGCCTGCACTCAGGTACTATTTCAATTAAAAGTCAGAAACCTGTTAAAATATATATTGATAACAGTACCTCAGGGGGCAGTAACATACATGTGGCCACCCTCACAGGCTGCAGAGAAGTAAACAAAGCAGAAGAGACATCGTGCGTGAGTGGATTCATGACCTCACCACACAATGGGTCTGCAGTGGTTGCTTACTATGAGTGCAGAGTTTCAGATTTGGATTTCTTTTCCAGTTTTGATTTGAAAAAGATCACGAATTCGGCTTTTACTTTTTTTTATAATGAAGGGTTCTTCAAAAAGTCCTACTTTCACTCATGCTTGAAAAACATCAGCCACTTTGCTTGTGTGGGAATTGTTTTGTCCTCTTTCACTACGGATGCACTAAGATGTGACTTATTCCTGACCTCCTTCTTTAGGGGTCACCACAGTGGATCATCTATCTCTCACCCTGTCCCTCACATCCTCCTCTGTCACACCAACCCTCTCCATGTCCTCCTTTGCTACGTCCATGAATGTCCTCTGAGGTCAACCGCTTTGCGTCCTTTGTCCAGTAGATCCATTATCCCTCCTGTGCACATGTCCAAACCATCTCAGCCTCTCTGAGGGGCACAGGGAACTTTTTGGAATAGACCAAACCCTCAAGGTTTGCCCACACCACGTCGCCGATTATACGCAAATTCCCAAGGCTTCAATAACACCTTTATTTAATTTGAGCTTTGTAACATTTACTGGAACCTTTACTTGTTGTTTTCAGGAGGGTCCAGCTGCATATTGTGGCTGTTATCACAAAAAAATGAATAACTTGAATAACTTTTTAATCAACTTTACATAAACTCACTTACCGTCAGTGACCGCTGAACAGACATGCCATCGCTTGTCTTTCATGGAGCTTTTTAGATGTCATATTGGACTCTGGTTGCGCTTAATGCACTTAAATTGACAAAAGAAATTAATATTCCACTGCTGTTTTAGATTATTTCTGCAGAATGAAACTTTTTTTGGCTTCACAGAGTACCGACCCTCCTTCAGAAACAGAAATGTCAATGAAAAAATGCCACTGCGCTAAAATATAAAGCAAGATGAATAGCAGACGCATCAGCGGAGTGATGTTTGATTGTATGCATGCGTGTGATTGCGGTGTGTGGGGTTTTTTTTTTTTTTTTTTTTTTTTGGTTTTTTTGGGGGTTTTTTTGCTTGCATGTGAGTGTCTGAGGCTGTGTGATGAGATAAGTGAGAGCTGTGGTGAATTTTGGGGAGGGGGGGGTCATAGCTGGGAGCGATTACAGGCAGCAGGTATGCTCAGCTCTCTTCTTCTCTTCTTTCACCCGCAAACATGAAAGCATGTCATCTCATGTGTTGAAAGCTGTTCGTGTTCACCTGTAATGTGTGGAAAAGGTGGTCTGTGTGTGTGAGTGAGGGAGAGAGAGAGAGTGTGTATTCAGAGCTGCTTGTCTTATTTATGAGGTCAGCTGGGCTGGAAGAATGTGAGTGTTTGTTGTCCAGACTGACCTCCTTAGGGAAGAGAGAGGGACGCAGACCAGCCGACGCGCACGCGCACACACACTCATCAGTGCCCTTTCAGATAAACACTTACAGTAGAGGCTCTCCCTCTCCTCTGTCTGCTGGGAAGGAAGTGCTGTTGCTCTGATGGATGTTGGTACTGTTGGCTAGACACCCATCCCCCCTACTCCGTCTTTTTCCTTCCATCAATGCCCATTGTGCCTGTTTACCAGATTACAGTCCACAGTGCTTTGATGGAATTAGGCCTGTTAAAGGCAGGCTTACTTTAAGTTTGCAGGCTGAAACAGGAAGAAAGGTTTTCAGTGAACCTGCCGCCTCACAGAGCCGGAAATTTGTTACATAGCTTAATGGCAGGTGGAAAACTTTCCCAAGTGCGGTATGAGGTTTCAGCACGGCTTTCAGCTTCCATAAGTGTATTAACAGTTGATATCCTGCAAAGTGCAAAGACTCTCAGTCTACATGCAGACTAATGCAGACTAACCAAGTTATTTACGCATCAGTTTGCCCCCCCCTGACCAAAACAGCCAGTGCAGGCATATTTACACTGATGGTTTTTTGGTTTTATTTTTTTCTAAAATGTTTGCTGCGAATGTAAGTTCAATA
The DNA here is from genome assembly GCF_057381845.1 of Rhamphochromis longiceps. NCBI lineage: Eukaryota > Metazoa > Chordata > Actinopteri > Cichliformes > Cichlidae > Rhamphochromis > Rhamphochromis longiceps. Next base: position 25,241,630 of record NC_140573.1, on the reverse strand, counting down.
ATACATTTTTTATCCTCAAATCTGTCATGTTGGATACAGGAATCTTGTGAGACATGCATGGTTTAACGATATATTCTGGTCTTTTTGACTATTTGAAAACTCATATTTCTGCCAGCTGTACTTATGTAGAGCTCAAATGAACAAAACGTGTATCAGCTCATATATGCAAAGCAAGTTTATTAAAAAACAAAAGGTTGATTATGTTCATAGGTCATTCATGTAGTATGTGGATGGGTGGCCCTGTGCTGTGTAAGTAAACCAAAAAAGATAAAGCAAAGTATAAACCCAAATGACAGTTGACAGGTGAGCAATTAACTCAAGTCAAAAACATTACCGTAAGTACGGTAAGCCACTTCCCTAATTCAACTAGTAACCAAAACCTGGAAGTAAACACCCACAAGCCGGTTGAGCAACACAATTTTGTTTTTTCTATCAACCGGGGCTTGCCAAAGGGTAACCAACCAGTCTCTAGGCCTGCATGACTGGGGCCTGAAACAAATTTAACAGCTAACTTAACAGTAATAAGATGTCAGAGCTGTGTTCAGAGCTTGAGGTTGCAAATTTGAGTCGACTAGTGGCACGTGGTATTCCACTCAATAAAGGATGATATGAAAGGGTTCTTGAACACAAACCTTTTTGTCTTGCTAGGATGTATCCTCAACACAAACCTGAGGAGACTGTGGCTTCATCTCTGTGTGTATCATGGATTAAGATAAACATGGGTGTCATCAGCATATCTATAAATGTCAATATTTGTTTCCCAGGGCAGCAGTAGTAAAAGCTCCAGGCGATGCTGATTTGTGTTGTCAGCGTATGTTTATGTGCATGTCGATGTGGGTGCATGTGTGTGCTGGTGTTGCCGTGGTGTCGCTAGGGTGTCGCAGGCTTTTGTCCAGCTCTGAGTTATGTGGAGCTGCATCTCCATCCCCGCCTTTGTCTGACCCTGCTCTCCGTGCTCTCCCGCGGACCAGCGCCCCTCATCCTATTTGTCGTGTTCTCTTAATTGCGGACCACAATGCTGTGACCTCGTGACCTTTTCCAACAACAGGGAAATTAATAGTGCTCCTCCCATCACACTCTCCGCCAGTCATCCAGCCAATCAGCAAGCAGCAGGGTTGTTTTTCTTGAACCAAAGAAAAACAATCAGCTGCACACAAACACACACCACTCACACAATGATATCAGTGACAGCTCGGCACACTGCAAACTCACATGCTGCTTTCATAGTGAGAGTCGGGGCCAACAGCAACTTTTTCATCTCGACGACAGCAGCGGCGATGGTTGCCAGTGGCAGCAGTAGCCATGGAGATGGCAGCCCATAAAGGGATCTTCAATTTGAAGGATGTCCATGGACGAGAGAGTGTAAAAGGGGGGGTGCAGTGCACAGAACCCACATTACCAAGTGAGGACATGAGCAATAATGGCCGGGTGGAAGGTCAAAGTTTGGTACATGAATGAAACCAAAACAAACCACTTTAATGTAACAGATGTGGTGACATAAGTGATATCAATTTATCCACTTCTGTAACTAAATACACCTGAAGAACCAAAGAGGCTTGAAAACCACATTTATATACACTCGTCATGGGCATACATTTTCATGGGAATTATGAGCTTTGAGTGATGTCTTTGAACTGAAAACAACAATTAGGTGCACAAATAATACAAATATACACATACTCCCTCACGAGTATCTTTTTTTTTTAAATGCCCCTTAGCAAGTTGCAAGTATGTTTGGAGGAGTAAAGGTGAGGCTTTCAAACCAAGAACACTATAGCAACTGTAAAGTATGGTGGTGGCATTATGCTCTAGGGCTATCATCACTGACATTCATGTCCTGTATATACACCTAATGAGACCCGCAGAGCAGAGCATGCATGACTTTAAGGAAGGAGACAAAGTTGCACCTCACAATCAATCAAACCCTGAAAATCTACAAACGCCTGTAAAATGTATTTTAAAATCTGTTCTGTGTTTGTAGTGGTTAATAAAATAGGAAGAGTATACCTTTGAAGCTGTAAAATAAGTTGGAAGACATTTTCCATGAAAGACGTCCCAGGCAATGAGTAGCACATTTATCCAGTTAGATGTAGCATGAAAAAGGTAAACCCGTGTCAATCATTGCTGTAATTTCAACGATGCATGTCTTACAAAATGACTTTTTAGTTCTATTAGATCACAGTGATGTGGGTAAATAGAGGAATTTCCATTTTTTGGTGTTTTGCTCATTTAATTTTTGTTTTCTTTTTGTTTCCTTGATTGTCTCTTTCTAAATGTCAGGTGATCTACCGAACCCTTCCGAAGTGGGAGTCCGTGGATCCTTACGGGCTGAAGGGCCAGCAGCAGCTGAAGGTGACCAACATCCGGATCAGACTGCTGAAGCATCAGAAGTGTCCCTGCCAGGCCAAAGACCTCACCTCCGCACACGAACCCCTCCCCACCCGACACTTCGCCATCTACGACCTGATAGTGAAGGGGAGCTGCTTCTGTAACGGCCACGCCGATCAGTGTGTCCCCATGCCGGGATACCAGCCCATCAGAGACCGGACCAACCATGTGGTAAGAGGAGAGAAGTTAATGTTCTCGAACTCCGGTTACTGCCTGTTTTTTGGTTGTTTTTAAATCTTTATCAATTCCAGTGCTAATCACACCACTATTCACCTTCTCTTTTTTTCACACACGTACATCTTTTTTTCTGTTGCTAGTCTCACTTGTTTTGATTCTTCTGACCATGTAGTCACACGCCATGTGCTCGTTTTTTCACTCGCTCTCGAGAAATCAAGCTTTGTTTCCCTTCATGTTGGCAGTCGTGTTAAGAAAACAGACTAAAGGAGTGGTCACGTTCATTCCCTCCTGCTTCCTCTGCTCTTGACTCCGGCTGCCGCTCTCTGCGTGATAACAAACGCAGGAGATGGAGATGTCGGTTCAACCTGCGGTTTAATGGTGGTGTTGATGCGAGCGAGTGTGTCGATGAAGGTGTGAACTGACAATGTTTTTGCTGGAGATCAACCTTAAGCATTTCAAAGCCAAGTTCCTATCACGGCCATCTCCACAAACAAACACAGCCGGACGACTTTGAAGCCGAGCGCCTGCTCTGCTGCAATCAGCCATGCCTGACAGGAAAGTGAGAGTTTCCTTTGCAGCCTGTGAGCAGAGGCCTTTACACAGATAAACAGTGGTACTACATCAAAGCTGTAGCCCGTACACGAATAAAAACTTATTTTCTTCTCACTAAATGGATCATTTTAAGAGATAAATTTTGTTCGTTTGATCTTACTGCAACAAACCACTTACACTGTATTTGCAACCCTTTGTGGTGCATCAAACCTGCCACCCTTCATCTTGAATTTCATTTAAAGGAAGTAGATGAGTTTGTAGGAAGCCAAATCTGGTGGGCAGATTCTTGGATTGACCCCAGAAACCTACGGCTTCCTTGACACGTCTCAGGACTTTAAGTAGAACTCTTCTTTAACAATCTGACACTAGCAGGGCACAACCCTCGTCTTCTTCACACTCTTTGTCTTTTTCTTCATTTTCATCTTCATTTTATTCGTTTTCATTGTCTTCTTCATCCACGTAATAATCTTCATCTTTGAAAATAGAAGTAGAGCTTCCACCTCAAGCTCTACTTCCTATTTTGTTTTTTGTTTTTCTGTTAGTGCACAACCAGAATATCAGAAAAAGTGAGCATCATCCCTGATCTGATGCTCACTTTTTAGGGTTTAGACTGTAACCTTTGTAAACTCGGTCTCTGGATTCTAGCCAAGCTCTCATTGGCAGTGACGTGAAAGTTAGGCCAGTCTGATACAGAAGGTTTCCTCTTTGTAGTAGTTTGAGATCCACAGTCGTCACAGGTGCGCACATGCAGGTGTTTGGGGACTGATCTAAAGATATTAGCAGTGCTAGAAGAGGTCCAAAGGTGCAAAAGGATAAAACTTTTTAAAGAAAATCTGACAAACTAAACCATTCTTTACTTTACATGGTTCCATCTATCCCTTTTCTATCTATTTATCCGGGTGTGGGCTCCAACCACCACCTCCAACTCTCCAGGGGGGTCGTGGTGGCATTCCTAAACCACCTGGGAGGCAAAATCTCTCCACTGTGTCCTAATAATTGAACAATCCTAGCCAGATGCTGGAACCACCTCAGCTGGCTTTTTTTACGTGGATCAAAAAACTCCCTCCTGAATGACTGAGCTCCTCACCTGATAAGGTGAGCCCAAGCCTTCAGATGAGCCTCACTTCCACCACTTTTATCCAAAATCTAATTCTTTCTGTCACTGCCCACAACATGTGGTCAAAGGTGATAGCAGTAACATAGATTGACTGGTAAATCCACAGCTCCGCTTTAAGTTCTCTCCCATTCCACTCTTTCCATCCTGTTAAAGAAGACCCCAAGAAACAGCTGCTCCCCAGTGAAGTGGGCACTGCTGCGTCCACGTATTATCCTTTTAATTAATCAGTCAAGCGGAGCATGAAATGATAAAGTTATATCCCCTTGAGACATGCAGCTGAAAAAACCCAGAGTGCTAATTTTTTAAACTGATATGAAACAGCGAACGTGTTCGGTATTCCGTGTGATAAATGAATGAGGTCGTTCGAGCGTGTTTTTATTGCTGATACGAGCATTTTTGCCATGAATCTGGTGATAAACAATTTATTGGCCACAGCTCTTTCAATCTTTTAATCTGACTGTTTGCATGCCAAGAAATTCCAAGTAGCTCCGCTGAGTATTTTCATCAGGATTTCCTCCATCAGTGGGATGAAAAATCGTCTGAATAAGACTGTAAAAGGACAGGGCAGAAAAACCCTCCTCTGCATGCTAAGATAATTACAATAAATCATTCGAATGTAGAATGGTGGAGAATACTACTTTTTTCTTTTTTCTTTTTTTTTACAGCAAGTATTATTCTAGCTGCACGTGAGTGTTACAGTTCGAAGTGTAAATCTGCCTTAACGGTCCTCACAAAATTACCTCAGGTCATTGGAGCGTGATTGCGCTGTGTGCCATGCGGGAACGTTCGGTAAACACACAGGTGAGGTTATATAAACGCATTTTTGTCCCGCCTATCAGCAGTTTGTTTTATGTCTCCGTTTCGAACCAGAGCTGCTGTTTCTGACAAAACCCAAACAAGCAGTGCTGCACAGGACAGGAGATGAGGGCAGAGATTAGTGATCGCTCTGAGAAAGCTTTGTGTGTGCGTGCGTGTGTGCGTGTGTGTGTTGTTATACATTTTTGGGGTTCTTCATACTGTAAACATGTGCAAACTTCTAAATTTGCCATTCTGTGTGCTAAGCAAACAATGCAGTATTCACTTCTCTATCCAAATGTGTACTTTTATCACACATGGTGTGTGTGTGTGTGCGTGCGTGCGTGCGTGCGTGCGTGCGTGCGTGCGTGTGTGTGGTGTGCACGTTTTCTCAGGCATGCAGTGTTTTGTCTGCTCTAAGTGTGCCTGTTTGGCGTAATCAGCAGAGAAAGTGGCTCTGATAGTCACTGAGAGACTGAAGGGTTGCTCTGTTTGTTGGTTTTGTCCTCCCGTCCACCCACAGGAGGCTTTGTAGTTCTGCGTGATTAGCCACAAAGCTAACACAAGCACATTTAATGGCATCCCGTGCCTGCAACTGAACTGTCAGGGGGAAATCAGTTCTGTCAGGGGGAAATCAGTTCTGTCAGGGATCGCTCTGTTCTGAGTGTGACCCTGAGCTCTGGGATGAGTTTTCACTTCCAGAGTAGCTGCTGACCATTAAGCATGCAAGTGAATGAGAAAAAGCTGTCATCAAATAAAGAGCAGGGCCTGTTTCACACGTCCTGTTTAGTCCATTTGAATCAAGCTCTGGTTCATTTCACCGCCTCTTGATGGGGTTTGTTTTTTGCCGACCTGAACACAGTGCGAACTTTGGTGGGGACCAAAAACAACCGCACCTTTTAAAAAGGAGTTCTAAGTTTGGCTGCAGATGATCTCCAGAACAGTTCATTTATGGTGGGAACGTGATTCAAATCATAATCCAACCCAGACTGATGCACTCAGGTTCTTAGTGATGCATTTTGGTTCACTTTGAGTTTTCTGTTTGTGAAAGGAACCAAACCACAAGTTTGCAAACTCATCATCTGACTCAGACCGAAATAAACAAGATAAAAGTGTGGAACCACTTCAGAAACATGAGAGGGTGGAAGAATACTTTTAATCTGAGTCATCTTTTAAGTTAATAACTTGAAATTTTTTTTAAAGATAAGCTGTATCCCGAGACGGACAAAATGCAGGTGACAGGAACTGAAGTTAAAAACATGGATAAAACAGATAAGACAGTTTATTTATGGGCCCACAGGAGCAGAGCTGCTCAAACGCACGGAAGCAACATTCCACCACTTTTTTTTTTTTTCACAAGAAAGATTATAAAATATATAGCTATATATTAGGAGTGCAACGATACACAAAATTCACGGTTCGGTTCGATACTTTGGTGTCACGGTTCGATATTTTTTCGATACAAAAAATGTTCATGCCTTTTTTAATTTGTCATTTATTAAAATTATAAATATATATTTTAACTCAAACGTACAGTTTTTAAATGTAATGTTGCTGAAACAACAAAGTAATAAAATAAAATAAATCTATCTGATCGAGAAATCACTCATCTTTGGAAAAGAGTTTATTACAGAGAAATGGCTCTTTCCAAAAATAAAAGCTATACTATACGCTTCTTCTGGGCTATATTCTCAGCAGCATATTAAACATATCAGGTCCCCATAAGGAGAATCATGTGCTAACGGCTGTCTAAATGACTCTGGTGAAGTTTGTAGCATGCATGCTTGTTGTTTTTGTCTGCTTCCACTTGTCTTTGCACTAGGATGATGTCGGCGTAAATGTGCAGTCGTATTCGTTGTGTTCCCACTAGTGCTGTCAGCGTTAATCTCGTTAAAATGACTTTAACGCCATAATGCCGCAAATCTCCATTAACGAGTTAACAGGATCACCCAGTGGGTGGGGCTGGACGGCGTCAACACGTTAACAAGCTAACTGCGCTAATGCACTAGTTCCCACCAATTGAGCATTGCGTGGCACATCCGACATACTGTTTTACTTTTGTCCATGATGCGCTTACCATCAGGGTCATACGTCACCAAGATCAGACCAAGATAGTTCCTAACGCCAGATCTGAATGAGGGTGGGGGAGGTTCAATTTCGGGTAGCGTTGAGGTAGTTGCCATGTTGCAACAAGCTTAGCTTCTGTCTTGCTAGCTTGCGCTGCGCTCAATGGCTCTGCACTCGACAGTGCAGCCTAGGCGGAGCAGTCGAACGCAGATCCACTGAGCGCTCAACACAGACAGCATTGTCAGAAGAAAAGTTGATAAAATAAATTAAAAATGTTGTATTGTTCGATACATATGCGTACCGAACCGAAAGCACTGTATCGAACGGTTCAATATCGATACGAGTATTGTTGCACCCCTAATATATAGCTTATGTTGTTGAAATTTTCTGTCATTTTAACGTTATTTTATGCACACAAAATAAGTGGCCAAAGATATCAATCTATGAGATCTATGCCGGCACAAAACCCTGTTTTGGTGTTAAAAAAAACTGCTAGGAGTGCAAAGTAAAACGCAGGCCAGATTTTGATTTTGACTTTAACTACTAGAAGACTGGAGGATATATTAGTTATATTAAGGGTAATAAAATCTCACTTTCCACATGTTTTGTTGTTGTTGTTCTGTGGGTTTTGTTTTTTTTTTCCCTTTTGTATGGATATTTTTGTTAAAAAAAAAAAAGTTCGTGTAGTAACAAATTGTTGAAGTTGATGGTACTGTACAGTGATTCCTAAATGTTAATGAAAAAAAATAAAAAATAAAATAAATAATGGCCAGGCTTTTAGTGAGCCATGGGAACATGAAAAAAAGGAGTGCAAAGTTCTCCAGGTGATTTAATAACAGTTAATTTCAGTAATTACCTACCGAGAGCAGCTCAGAGACGAGTGCTACCAGTGAGGCTGTGAAGGAGTGAATGATGTCCCGACAACAATAATACACAGTGGAATCATTTAAATTAAACGACCCCTCATCTGTATGAATCCTGCTTTCACCTGAGCTGTCAGATACACCTGTAACTGACGGCAACTGTGAGGAAAAACAGGAGGATTCAAAATTAGCCAGAGAAAATGTGAGAGACGACGAGGGAGAAAGCGAGAGGACAACTATCAAACTGGAAAGAGTGAAAACAGAGAAGACGTGTCAAGGAAGGAGAAGCTGAAAGCAGGGTGTAAGAGCTGATGGAGACGACGACTGTATAGGTCCTTAAATTCAGTCTGATGTTCGATCACTTTGCTCGGTTATAGCTTATAATGTAAACTTGCCATTTTTGTTTAAGTAATAAACAAAAATGTTTATTGCCCCTACTTAAACAAATAGTACTACAGGGGTCACACTCACTTTAACTAATGAGCAATGCTCCAGTCCATCCGACTGTTTTCATTTCTCTCACTTAAATCTTTGCCTCGTTTGTCTTTCACACTAACTCCAATGGGCCTTATACAAGAGGGGTATCACTCATTGCAGCATTTATCCGGTTTCTTTTGTTCCAATGTCCATCAGCGTTACAGATGTGCACAAATATATGGCATTAACAGTGAGATTACATAATAACTATTTGGTTAAAAGTTCAACATTCATATTTTTTTAATTTCCTCTTCTGAGAGGACCCAGAGACATTGCTCAATGCTGGCTCAGGATTAAGCTATAAATGAAGCCAAAATGTTCTGTAACTTTGTACATGTGCAGTAGAAGAAGGGAGAAAAAAGCCTTTTAAACCTTTTATTTATGCATTTTTATGTATTCTCATGAACGTCACAAACCACACAGTGACAATCCTGCAAAGGCACTGTCCTTTCCTGGAGCCTCAGCGCTCCTCAGCCAATTGCTGATTGGAGTCAGCTGCCAAGCGCTCTACCTCAGGCCTCATTAACACAAGCCAGAGACCAGCTGGTGACCTCCGGTCCCTGGGGAAGGATGTGTATTCCTGACCGGTTGGCGAGCGGTTGCTGGCAGCTACACTCACCATTTACTGTCTGGGTGACTCACTGCTCCATTACCAAAAGGCTCCGGTGAGAGAGAAGATGACGACTTCCTGTCTCTGGGCCTGTGAGACTGCAGCCTAAGGTTTTAAGTATAATCTGAGTCAACAGTCCTAAGGTGCAAGACATGCCCACCAGTCCAGTGTCACATCAGGCCCTGGTAGAGCTGTAATAGGCCTTTATTTGTTATGTTACATTTAACACGAGAAAACCTCAGCTATGTAAAACCTGAACTCAGAAAAGGCATTTTATAAAGTGGTAATAGTTAATGAGCCTGTAATGCTTTCATCTGTCTCAAAGCTTTTGTGGAGCTGTTAAGGAGATAAATCAAGCACACCTACAGCTGTGGTATTTACTTATAACTGCCGTGCAAATACTAAAATATTTGTACTTCTTTGGGAACTTTTGGGAACCGGTAATGGTCTTTGTGTAAAAGTACATAAATGCACAGACAGGCCAGCCCCCCTTGTCCACAGTCTTGATGAGTTTGCATCATTGGGTGTGTGTTAACTATGGCATATCGCCGTATGGTAAACATGTGGGTTGAAATACCAGCCGTGTGGACTTAAGCCAGAGTTTTTTCCTGGCTTTTTCTGCTTCTCCTCTTTCCCCTCCTTTCTTTGCACACTTTATATTAATCACTACTCTTTGCTGAACGTGTAATCATGTCTCCTGATTACCCGGACCTCTCATTTGTGCAATTTCTCCTCCTATTAGTGTGATTAAAACCGGTGTGTGAAACCAGTCATGTGTGTGCGTGTTCACCTCGACATTGCGGGGCTGATCTGGGGTCAGTTCAGGCAGAGGGCATGCTGCATGTGGCCGTGCTCCTATAGGATTTTTGAACCGGGGACAAGGTATGACGCATCACGACACCGTGGGAAATGAGTGCAAAGAATCTGTGTGCGTTTGCAATTATTTTGCACGCCTGTGTGCACGTTGATTATTGCGAGTGTACCCCTGCAGTTGCCGTGTAATTGTGTCCTACATTGCAGTTGCACGGTGTAACACAAACAAATAAAGAGCTTCCTCAGATGCTTTGCCCCCCCCCCCCCCCCCCCCCCCCCCCCCCCCCATTCAATCATTATCCAGCATGCATGGCATTCCAGCTCACAGGAATGACAAGGAGATTGTTATTGTGCTCTCAGCGCTGCATAGTTGCACTCGTACACACATACTCATAAACACACACACACGCAGGCTTTTCAGAGCTGAGGCCCATTCCCGTTTCTAGCCATGAAGCCAAACAATAAATCTCCATTCACTGATTTTGGACCAAGAGAATAGGAGCGATTAAAAAAGGAAGAAAGTGGTTAAGAGAGAGTGAAGAAGCTTGTCCTTTCCATCACACTGACCTCTTTGTTCCTGCTATTTGTCCATCTTTACCTCCGTCTATCATGCTGCTTGTTGCTAATGAGCTCTCTCTCACAGGTCCATGGGAAGTGTGTGTGCAGACACAACACTGCAGGTGATCACTGCGAGCGCTGCGCTCCTCTGTACAACGACAGACCGTGGCAGCCTGCCGATGGACTGACGGGAGCGCCGCATGAATGTCGGAGTGAGTCAAACAAAATTGTTCACACCTTTTTCCACCACAGGACTCTTGTATTAAAACTTAGCCTGTAAATCTTAAATCTAGGAAAGGTTATTGAAAACCTTCATACTTTACTAAAATATCAGAACGAACAGCCTCCAAATGCTCTCTGAAACATTTGTACATATAGCCAGTTGCCAGTCTGATATTTTCATTCTTGATGACTATCTTCTTCTTCTCACACCAGAGTGCAAGTGTAACGGACACGCTCAGAACTGCCGCTTTGATTGGACAGCGTGGCGAGAGTCTGGCCAGCGAAGCGGAGGCATCTGCGATTGTCTGCACAACACTGAAGGGCGACAGTGTGAGAAATGCAAGCCAGGCTTTTACAGAGATCCCAACCGACCGCACGCCGCCCCCGACTCCTGCAAACGTAAGCTGCACACACATTTTACTAAACTATAGTGGGAGGCAGACTTTTAGGAGCACAGTTGGTGGCATCAACTTTATTAGAGATCGTCAAATGTTCCAGATGTAAATTTAAAATGAACAAGCCCACAAAATGAACTGTATGTGCCCCATGAATTAATCTATGTTAGACACCCTTGATGTAAGTCTATATACCCTCATTGGTAACACTTTGCTGGTGCCAAGTTGGACCCTTTGTCCTTCAGAGCTGTCTTAGATCTTCATGTCACAGATCCACCAAGGTGCTGGAAACATTTCTCAGAGCTTTCATAGAGGTCAGAAGTTCATATTAACGTGAAAATCATGGCAAATTCTGACCCTTCAATCTGAATCTTGTAGCAGAAACAGAGTCTTGCCAGAGCGGGTGTGAATTTTAGCCTCAGTTTCCTGTTCTTAGTTAATGGGAGCGGACCTGGTGTGATCTTCTGCTGCAGTAGTCCATCTAACGTTTCATCCATACCTTGGATGAAACGAGTAATCAAGTTGCTTCTACTGAAGTATTTTTTTAAATGTGAAAGAGCAGCTAAAAGCTCAGCCGTGTTCTTGACTGTCCATTTACTTTCTACAGTATATTTTATAAAACTGCTATCTATTTGGAATGATAATAGGAATTTCACTGGCACACGACATTCAATATGGAGTCACAGCATTAGACCAGTGGTGACAAATGCACCATACTGGCACAGCCCTTTGATTTTTCTCAGGAATGCAGAGGACGGAGAGCACAAGCCAGAACATGCTGCATAACACTCAGTCCTCACGGGCACCTGGCTCTGTGTGTGTGTGTGTGTGTGTGTGTGTGTGTGTGTGTGTGTGTGTGTGTGTCTCAGAGGCAGCAGATGCCCCATTCTCCATCCAGTTACTCCATAGTTAATCATCAGATGGAGGCATACTTGTGTCTTGACTCAAAGTTCATCATAAAGCTCCTGCTTGTCCATCTCGGTTTGTTCTGCCATTTTTAAGATGTGACTCAGAGCTTGATTGTTAGCTGTGAATGTGTGACGGTCCTTTCTCCGTCACTGTGTGTGTGTGTGTGGGGGGGGGGTTGTGAAGAGGTGAGTGTTAAGTAAACATGAGATAGTCATCCATAAACACAGACCGGTGGCTACAGTCTCCCTCTGATTATCTGTCAGATTTGTGAACTCATCCCCACAGGTATGCTGGAAATGAACGCCAAGGAAAGTGTGTGTGTGTGTGTGTGTGTGTGTGTGTGTGTGTGTGTGTGTGTGTGTGTGTGTGTGTGTGTGCAAGCAAATCTCATTAAAACCTAAAGAGTATCAAGTAGCAGCAGACCGTTCAAAAACACAGAGGGAAGAACATGTTGGCTATCAGCCCAATTTGCCGTCTTTCAGGGTTTGATTTCATCGTGCAAATCAAATCAAATCACTTTTATTGTCACATCACATGTGCAGGTACATTGGTACAGCACATGTGAGTGAAATTCTTGCATTATATAATTCAAGAGATTCATTTCAAGATAAATACAAGCAGACATTTATAAGAACCTGTAAAATACTCAGCAGCAAATCTGTGTCTGGGCATGAATAAATCATGTCTGAAAAACAAGAAAAAGTGTCTGCAGCTCTGCTCTACAAAAGACAGACTGTATATGAATGGCCACCAGAGGGGTGGGGAGTATTTTGGTCATACGAATCCAAAATGATCCAATTTCTTACCTGATTTATGACCTCATTAACACATCAGTTTAGTTTATAATATAATTCAGTAGTTTCCAGTCATTTTTACTACACAGCCTTATGCGTTTTGGAAATTATGATCCTATTCAGAGTAAAATAAATGATAATCGACAGTAAGAGAGAAACCTTGTGACAGAAGGGTTATTACTGTATGAGTGTGCAGAGTCCTAGGTTCTTCAGGAGGATCCACTCTTTGCTTATCCAAACTAAGATAGCTGAGGCAAAATGCCAAACTCAACACTTCAAAGCAGAAAAAATAGAATGAAAATTAACAATGAAGTTTAAAAAAATAACTTCTTTGTAGTTAGAGAGTTGTAGTTAGAGTCGCTGTTAGTTAACGTAACAGCATTACTCTAGAACATAGGTGTCAAACTCTGGCCCGCGGGCCAAATTTGGCCTGTAGCCTAATTACATTTGGCCCGCGAAGCCATACAAAATTACTATTAGAGCTGGCCTGCTGGTATTATACAGTTCATGTACTGCTAATACTACAATTCCCAGAATGCTCTGTTGGTGTTTTGGCTGCAAATACAATTTTTATTTAAGAAATGAATTCCACTGATGTGTTATTTAATTGGAATTTTGATTTTACATGTGTGCAATATTAAGTTATATATACGTTTATATAAGTTTTATATATTGTTTAGTATTAAGCTTTGCTTGTTCCATGCTCAGTTTTTCAGCAAAACTTGTTTGAGTCCATAAGAAAAGATTCCTTGTTATATTTGGAGGAAGATTTTTTTTCAATGAATATTAATGTTAGCCTGCGACTTTGATCCAGTTTTGAATTTTGGCCCACTGTGTATTTGAGTTTGACACCCCTGCTCTAGAAGAAAGTCCTGCCATGAAACTAGCAGCCAGCAGGGGGGGACTCCTCTGGTTGCAAGAAAGGTCAAAAGCAACCCTTCAGCTCCCTGAATCTTTGACCTTAGTAAACACAGTTAAAATTAACTTTAAACTAGGGCTACAGATGATTAATTCATCAGGATTTATAGTCATGTATTAAACACATATTCCTAATTGGAGACAAACAGGAGGATAAAACGGGGTGTGCTTCTCCATCACCTTATGGTTGATACATTGTTACTGTATGAGTGTGCAGTGTTCTGGGTTTCAGATCTACTTGTCATGTCTGGTTTCAGTACACTAAAATAGCAATGGTGGAAACACATCTGAAAGCTTCACTTGTGTATGAATTCACTAACCAGTGGGCGATGTCACAGTGGCTTTGTCTGTTTTTTATAGACACTGATTGGCCAGTTTGTTACGTACAACTTCCTGCTACCAAGTTGAACCCTTTTTGCCTTGTGAACTGCCTTAACTCTTTGTGGCGCAGATTCAACAAGTTGCTGAAAACATTCCTCAGAGATTTTGGTCCATGTTGACATCCATGATGCAAATCACCTGTTCCACTACATCCTAAATGAGCGCTATTGGACTGCGATCTGGTGACTGTGGAGGCCGTATGAGTACAGTGAACTCATTGTCCTGTGTTATCCTGCTGGAAGCAGCCATCAGAAGATGGGAACACTGTGGTCATAAAGAGATGGACATGGTCAGCGACAATGCTCAGGCGGTGTTTAAACAAACACCATTATATCATCATATATTTCATTATATGACCATTGTCCAGTTTTAGTAAGGACTGGCAGCTGGTGTGGTCTTCTGCTGATGTAGCTCATCAGCTCTAAGGGCTGAGATGCTCTTCTGCATCCCTTGCTTGTAGCAGGTGGCTATTTGAGTTACTGTTGCCCAAGAGATGGATGTTTGGGGAAATTCCAGTAGACAAGCAGTTTCTGAAATATGGAGACCATGCCACCTGTGATGTTCCATAACTTTTTAAGCTTGTCATGTCCTGCAGCATGTGTACCAAGTCTCTTGCTGTTCTGTCTGGCAGTTCAGGAACAGTGAGTAGTTGATAAATTGCATACTGTATGGACTTATACAACCTCATTTATTGTCCTTCCAGATTTTCTGACATTTTCTCATATCTCTGCATCTCTGATAAGGTCACAGAAACAGATGCATGCCTTCTTTACAGCAGGTGTGATTTCAGTCATTAGGTTCGGTGCTTTACACCCAAAAACTCACCTCTGGGATAATAACTAATGAAGGCTGACTGATTAGAAAAAAGGAGCAACAACATGCTTGGAGAACCCCTAAAATGAAGGTTCAGGTTGTGTAATCCCACTGCAGCAGCTCGCTGACAATGGAGGAATTTCCCTCCGTTGTGAGGAACATTTTTTTCATTCCAGCCTCTGAGGGGCCCGCGAAAGAAAACACTCTTGTCAAGCTTCACGCAAGCTGGTACACACCAAAGCCGTTTATCAGGAGGGAGAGTTACAGTGTGTGTTTGTGTGTGTGGGGATTTATGTCTGTAGTGGGTTTTCTCGTGGTTGTTCGGGCAGGTGTCGTATCATGTCTCAGCACACACTCATAAAGTCTTCATTGTCAGAGCTCTTGCAGCTGACAGGTTTCTTAGACGCACATATTTGCTTACAGGAGTTGTTGCATTATGCATTGTGGTCATAAATTTTCACACAAATATGAAAATTCACACGCTTGCCAAACACACCGTCACACGTGTCTTGGTTTTAAATGGCACTGAGGTGGCGCTGTGATCTCTATTAATTATTTACCTGTGCAGGATGCTTCCTAAGAGAGTGCTGATATGGCCTTTTTTACATGCCCACATCTATAAAGGATATAAATGTGATATCTTTATGATTTTATTGGTACTGTATTGCTAGGTCTTCTGATGGAGTTCAATCTTATCTTTGTGTGGGTGAGTTGTCTGATAAACTGTTTGGTTTGACAGTTGACATCGTTCTCTTGGGTCAAAGGCACAGTTTGGGTCATGTAACTCCCGTCGCCTGTTATTGTATTTACAGCGGTGTGGAAAAAGTGTTTGCCCACTTCCTCATTTCTATTTTTTAGCATTCAAGTCCCACTTAAATGTTTCAGATCGTCAAACAAATTTGAATATTAGACAAAGATAACACAAGTAAACACAAAATGCATTTTCAAATGAAGGTTTTTATTATTAAGGGTAGGGGGAACCTACATGGCCCTGTGCGAAAAAGTGATTGCCCCCTAAACCAAATAACTGGTTGGTCCACCTATTAGCAGCAACAACAGCAAACAAGCATTTGCAGTAACTGGCAATGAGTATTTTACAGCGCCGTGGAGAAATTTTTGCCCACTCATCTTTTGCAGAATTGTTGTAATTCAGCCACATTGGAAGGTTTTCAAGCATGAGCTGCCTTTTTAAGAGCATGCCACAGGATCTCAGTCGGATTCAGGATTCGGAACTCTGACATTAACTGAGCTATGTGAAGACTGTGGTTCCTTAGTGTTTTTCTGGGGTCTTTTATGACTTCCTGGAGGAGTCATCACTGTACTTTTGGAGTACTTCTGGTTGGCCGGTCACTCCTGGGACGCTTCACCACTGTTTCATGTTTTTTGTATTTGTGTATAACGGCTCTCACCATGGTTCCTTGGAGGCCTAAACCTTTAGAAATGGCTTTGTAACGCTTTCCAGACTGATAGATGTCTGTGACTTTGTTTGTCAGGTGTTTCTTTAGATCGTGGCATGATGTGTTCCTTTTTATAAAACTATTTAGATAAAACTAGATTTCTTGTGACTAATCTTAACTGGCATTAGCTTACCTCCCAACATGGATCAGTTAATGGGAGCAGCTAACTGAAAAGAACTGTGTGCTGGGACATGGCTTACGTTATAGATATTGATTATCTTTATTGTTTCTGCCAAGTAAGTTATGTGACTGTTGTGGTTTGTTTTTGTTTGAGTGTTTGCTAGGAGCTTAAAAAAATCATTTGTGGAGCTCCTGGAGGCTCAGTTACATTTAGTGGTAGGATAAAGAATTAAATTATTCAGGAGGGGCTAGGAATACAGCTACTCCACATCGAAAGGAGGCAGCTGACTAGGATTCCTTCTGGGTGGCTCCTGAGTGAGATGGTCTTGGTATTTCCTCACGAGAGGAGGCCCCAAACCAGACCCAGGACAAACTTAGGAGATTACATCTTCCAAACCTTCCTCTCCCCAGGTCTTAGGCTGGCTAAGACCTGGGGAGAGGAAGGTTTGGGTTTCTCTGCTTAGGCTGCTGCCCCTGAGACCAAATTCAGTCTTTTTATCTCAAACTTTAACTAGCATAGAGTTTGTTTTTGTTTGTTTGTTTGTTGTTGTTGTTTTTTGCATTTTTAGGCTTTTTAACCTTCTGATAGCACAGAAAGCCGAGAGAGAGTAGCAGCAAAAGGGCAACTTTAGATTCAAACCCAAGACTCTGCAATAGCAAAGCATATGTGTTGCCTCCTTAACCCACATGAGCTATACCAGCACTCAGTTTTTGCAGTTTAATCATAAAAACTCAGTGGTGCTTCTGTTTATCTACAAACTTCAAGCATTCGTGTGCATTTCACTGCTGAGGTGGGGAAAACGCCTATATAAACTGATAAGCTTTAAAAACTTTTCATGTTGACTGTTGTATTTCTATTTCGGAACAATTTATCAAATAAAGTCCGTGAAGCGCTCTGATAACAGTTTGAAGGCAAACATGCTTTAAGGTCAGGAATGAACTCTAATCTTTGTTTCTAAAAGCATGCCATCTCATTTGTTTATAGTCGTCGATGTGAATTTAACACATTCAGTTCGGTTTGAGAAAACTGCCTGATTCAGACCTCTGGCTTAAAGTTGTTGTTTTTTCTTTTTTCTCCACCATGATTTATTTGAAAAAGGAGCTTGAGGGAGCTTCTGGGTGTACAGTAAGTAGTCATTTACTGGCAGTCAGGCTTCAAGCATCATTAAACACAAGACAAATGACTCCAAACAACACCCCTTCTTTGTTTCTCTCTGCGGTTTATTTATGGGGGAGGCCTGACAACTCCGGGTCCCAGCAGACAGCAGTTTTCTCAGATGTCCAATGGAAACATGGGTGGGTGTGTAATAAGGTGTGTTCGTTGTTTTTGGAGGTTGTTGGAAAAACACCCTATCGGTACACAATTAGAGGGCTGAGAGTTTTACTGTATGTATTTGTTCATCTATCCATGTGAGGAGGATTAATTTGAGTTCTAGACCTTAAAAGCATATTGATCGACTTTGGGAAAAAGCTTAGGATCACAAATAAAGAAGTATAAACATCTGTCTTCATGTGATTAAAAAAACAGAGACGCCTTTGTGTTTTAAGTGGCTGCCACAAAAGCAGACAATAGAGCAATTGATGAAATACTTAAGTGCAGGTGATAAATAGCAATTTGCTAATCAGCAGACTGTCAGACCTTTGGACTCACTGCTCACTGCTTTTCTTTAGTCTTTTGTGTAGTATTTCTGAACAGGTATTTCATTAGGTACACCTTGTTGGTACCAGATTTTTGGGGGGCCTTTTTCAGCTTTATTTGATAGACACCGTGAAAACAGGACAGGAAAGCAGGGGCAGAGAGAGGGGGGAAGACATGCCGCAAAGGGCAGCGGGTCGACTCAAACCCAGGCCGGCCACCGTATGGCATGTGGTCACCTGCTCAACACACTGAGCTAAACCAGCACCCCGTTGGTACCAGATTTGACACTCTTTTTGCCTTAAGAATTGCCTCAATTCTTCATAGCATTGATTCAATAAGATTCTGCAAACAAAAGTGGCACTTAATGTGGTTTTCTGCTGCTGTAGCTCATTTGCTTCAAGGTTTGAGATGCTCTTCTGCATCTTTTGGCTCTAATAAGTGATCATTTGAGTCCTATCATGTCAAAGCGCTCTGGCCATTCTCCAACAAAAGATATTTACCCCAGAGAATCACTAATGATTGATATTTTTCTTTTTTCTAACCATTTTCTATAAACCCTAGTTATGGTTGTGTGGGGAAATCAGTTTCTGAATTATTCAGATCAACAACATACCACGCACATAAGAATTTATGACTATGAATTCAGTAATAAACTGACAACATGTCCAGTATGTACCTCGCCTCTCAGATAGTGCAAGGATGATGTTTTAGTATCATCTACAATTAAAAACCTTCCAATCTAATTTAATTTCACCTTTTTCTTCCCCAGCATGTACTTGTCACCCCATGGGCTCAATGCCCTTCCACTTGGCAGACGGCTCGCTCTGTGACCCCGCAAACGGGAACTGCATCTGCAAACCAGGCGTCGGTGGAGCCCACTGCGACAGGTGCATGGTGGGATACTGGGGCTTTCACGAATACGGATGCCGTCCATGTGAATGTGCAGGAGACTGTGATCCGTTTACTGGAGACTGCATGTTTGGGTGAGTAAGAACTTTTATCTCCTGATAACAAAACTGTAGCGCCTAAAAACAGAAGCACTGAACTTTTTTTAGTCATGACCTTGTGTCCTTATATTATCAAATATCTGCCCAGTTTTTGTACAGCAAGTACAAAGGCAGGGTCGAGACTGAGAATATGTTAGTATGGTATCATCACTCGGCAGTATGTCTGCTCTGTTAAAATAGTCAAACGTGTTTTTCATGTAATTGTACGTAGCCTTAAATATAAATAGAATTTTTTTTCTACTTAAAGAGATGTTGACTTTAAGGACTTTAAGTGTATTTCGATGCTATAATTCCTGTTTTATGATCACATGTATGCCGATGTTGTGTTGCAGCTCTGATCTGGAGTTGTACCACCTGGACAGAAACGCCAGTGAGTCAGTCAGAATCTTCAGAACAGACGAACTCTTCTCTGCTCTTCACTTAGGTACAATACAGAGAGTGTGTGTGTGCGTGCGTGCGTCCATGTGTGTGTGGTTTATCCTCCTTCACGGTCCACTGACCAAGTGTTAATGTTTAAGTAATGAAAGTCTGGCTACGCTCTCAGAAAGACATTGAACAAAGATGTGTGTGAGTGTGTGCTTGTTTTACTCATGTTGTGGGGACATTAGGGACAAAAGGCAAGTCCTCGTAATTTAAATCATTACATTGCTGTATGAAGACATGCTTGAAAGTTGAGGTATGCAGATTCCAGGATGGAAACATGACTGTGTGTGTGTGTGTGTGTGTGTGTGTGTGTGTGTGTGTGTGTGTGTGTGTGTGTGTGTGTGTGTGTGTGCGCGCAAGGACAGTTTCCAAGTGGAGGTCTCTTCTCGCAGACCCTCAGTACCACCACACTGTAACTCCAGCTTTTATTGGCACATTCCTCACTGGACGCCACACACTGTACTTATTATTAGTCTTAGGACATCACATACAGTATCTGAGGCAACACGCGCGCACACACACATACACACACACATAGAGAAAAAGTTATTTATTTATGCTACAAATATGAAACTGTTCTTGCATGTCCCCCCTGCAGAGAAGTGTGAGTGCCAAGAGCAAAGTCTGACCAACAGCAAACTCTTTTGCACCATGAATTATGCATACGGTAAGCATTCAAACATCTCCAAACATGCACTGTAACTCATGTAAGCCTGGCTTTACCTGATTAGTTTAATGCATTTAAATGTAAATCATCTATTTCACTGTATTTATGTCTAACATTGTTATACTCATGCTCATTGATTCAGTCTGTCTTTGTATTTTAATTATACGTACTTTATTTATCCCACAAGTTGGTAAATGAATATGTTACAGCAAACAAAACATTAAACAGAACCTGTAATAAAATGGTTCATTAAAAAATTACAAAAACAAAATAAAAGTCAAGATTTTTTTTGTTTGTTTTTGAAGATTTATTTTGGGGTTTTTTTGCCTGTAGCTTGCATTGAGGACGTTAGCTAAAAGCAGTAATTAGCAAAAAAGTGGAACGCACATCATAAATGGCAAACTTTTGCCTTCAAACTAAATGTTACCGCTGAAACCAAAACCTTTCAAAAGGTGCAGCTTTTGTTTTGAAGACGAATCTTTTCCATTTTTAGTCTGCTGTTCGCTTCTCAGAGTTTCACTACTGCTTAGAGGGGTAGGCAACTCCAGGCCTCGAGTGCCAATGTCCTGCAGGTTTTAGATGTGTCCTTGATTCAACACAACTTACTCAAATGGCTAAATTACCTCCTCAACATGTCTTGAAGTTCTCCAGAGGCCTGATAATGAACTAATCTTTTGATTCAGGTCTGTGGACCCAGGGTGATATCTAAAACCTGCAGGGCACTGGCACTCGAGGCCTGGACTTGCCCAACCATGGCTTAGAGATTAGTTGGCAAGTGTTTGCAGACAATTTGGCATCTTTCATGCAAACTTCAGGCAACCACCCTGTACCCTGTTAACTCTTCTTTACAAATATAAAGACAGCATACAAGAAAAATAATTAACACAAGCAAGAACCTGATGTTTACCTTTAGTTGCTCAGCTGATATTTGTCTGCTCATGTTCACTACCTAATGCAGGTCAAATCATTCACAGCATTTGCATTCTGTTTAATGGGCAGCAGGGGGCGACTCCTCTGATTCCAAAAAGCCTTAACCCTCGCTCCGTGACCTCTAAAAACACTTTCCAGTTGAGTTTATGATCTCAGTTTCTAGTTTAAGGTCACACTGAATAAAACCTGAAGTTAATTTTATAAATTATGGTCATTATTAAAGTCACAAAGGAGGAAAAGCCTAAGTTGGCTAACGAGTTGTTAGTCGTGCTCACCTTCATGAATGTCTGAAGAAAGCATCACAATTCACTTTCTTTACTTTAAAAAGTCCCAGCATTCAGAGGAATGATTAATTCTGCTCCAGCCCCTTGGGGGGGGAAGAAAACCTGATCTGAGTTTCAAACTGATCAGATTAAAACTTTGTTTGAAGTTCATCCAGTAACCAAACTTTCCACGACAGCCTCCTTCCATGGATCACGTTGTTTTGTCGCATTTTAATGCAGAAAGAAGTTGTTCTGGTGCATAGGTGTCAAACTCTGGCCCGCGGGCCAAATTTGGCCCGCAGCCTAATTACATTTGGCCCGCGAAGCCATACCAAATTATTGTTAGAGCTGGCCTACTGGTATTATACAGCTAATATATATATTGTTTAGTATTAAACTTGTTTGAGTCCATAAGAAGAGATCCATTCTTAAATCTGGAGGAAGATTTTTTTTCCAATAAATATTAATGTTAGCCCGCGACCTTGTTCCAGTTTTGAATTTTGGCCCACTGTGAATTTGAGTTTGACACCACTGTTCTGGTGTAACAACACTCCAGCTCTGAAGGTCTTGTTGCATTTCTCCCTGACTTCCAGTGCTGAAGGTGAGAGTGCTAGCAGCTCACGATAAGGGCTCCCATGCTGAGGTGGAGGTCAAAGTTCAGAAGGTACTCAGTCAGAATACCAAAATGAAGATACAGCGCGGTCGCGTCACCCTTTACCCCGAGTCCTGGACCGCACGGGGCTGCACCTGCCCTATCCTCAATCCAGGCAAGAATCGCACATCCAACTTTGTTCATTGGTAACATCCAAAATGTGCTTAACCCCTCTGACCTCTCCTCACAGGCGTGGAGTACCTGGTGGCTGGCCACTTGGATCGTAAGCAGGGCCGCTTCCTGGTCAACATGAAGAGCTTTGTCAAGCCTTGGAAAGCAAGTTTGGGCCGCAAAGTTCTCACTTTACTCAAGAAAGACTGCAATTGGTAGATGGGTAATTTAGAAAAACAGCACCGGAGGGACAGCTGACGTGACGGATGTTGGTTTCCCATCTTCTAGGTGTGGATTATTGGGTCGCACAGGTCTGAGAGCAGGTTTTTAAGGGACTGGGACTAAGATTGAGGCCCTACCTGTTTCCACTGCCGAGAGCTCAAAGCTAGTGGCAGACTGCACAAGCTAAAAGCACACAGGACGCAATTTCATTAAGACACGTCCATCTCGCATCTGTCTCTAATTCTTGCATTCTCATATAGGAGTCAAGAAAATGTTTTCTTTGCTGTCGCTGCTGCAGCTCAAGAATTTCAGCAGCATGTCCGAGAACTGAGCGACACTTTCTCCTCCTCTGCAGCACTTTATCCTCAGAAGGACAGAAGGAGGGAATATGGACACACAAACAGAGGAGCATTAAAAATACAAACTCGCACACACGTAAAACCTTCCTTTTTTTGTTTTTTGTTTTTTACAGTGGACACACTCACAGAGGCAGCAAGTGTGTGTGTGCTGCAGACACAATGTGCGAAGTGTGACGCTGAACAAGCCATACAAGCCACTACAGGTGGTTAAATCTTAGCCAGTCCAGGTGTGCCTGTGTTGAAATCAGAGCGACTGGATTTCACCCCAATCGTGAATGTATTTGTCTGTGTGTGTGTGAGAGTGTGTGTGAGAGAGAGAGAGGAAGAGAAAGAGAGAATGTGGTTGAATGCAGCAGTACATATATATATATATTATGAGCACAGTCCAGATTGAGTCCAGCTCTTAAGCTTTTCTATAGTTTTCAACCGTTCCAATGTTTATAATGCAGAACGCTGTACATTAATTTCGCTCATATTTACACTCAGAAATCAGAAAACTTGTTATTCCTTCCTTTTTGTGCTCATGTACAGTATTATTTTGTATATATCTATATAAATATTATGCCATATCTTTCTCCAGTTGTTTTTTTTTTTTCATGGTAATATTAAAGGATAACTTCAAATTTCGTCTTGTTTTTGTCACTTAGCCATCGTTTATCAGCACTGATAAGCCTTCTGATAAACTGCAGCGCCTTCAGAAAGCCTACAGAGGCAAGAAACACACGATTGGGGCCAAACGAGCAACACCTGCGCTTACCAGTACAGTTTGCAAAGTGATGCAATTAAAATTGAGGCCCCTCGTGAGAAATAATTTTCCACTGTTTTGCTATTTGAAGATAAAACTGACCCTGAATGTGATCCTGTTTGAAAGTCTGGCACAAGCAACTAATAAACACGGGAAGTAAAATCTGTCTATAAAATCAAGCAGCTGTAGTTCAGACAGGTCATGAAGTCAAGCTCAGCTGCAAAACCTGGCACTTCATCTGATCTCGTATGCCAGCCCGCATCACCTCATACCTATCTTCACATCCAACTGGCAAATCTTAAGATTCAGTGTCTTGGCAGCATCCCAAAAATAGGCTGCCGAGGTTATTAGAAAGAAAGCTCTTTTAAAGGACATTTGAGTCTGCCTTTAAAAGTGAGTAAATCCCCACAAAGTCACATGTTAACATTCCCGACTTTACATTTTTGGGATCTATAGATGGTTGAATGTTTGTATAAATCCATGTGGAGTTTTAGTGACTGATTGTGTTGTATGTTATTGTGCCTTTACTGTGCCTCTGCATTGCTCTCCTACAGTTTACAGATGATATACTGGTTTAACTAAATAACTTGGCAGTTAACTCTTGGGTCCAAATATGGCAACTTAAGCCTCCAATAAAACCAATGTGGTGGTTTACACTTTAACTAAGGGTGTTTTTATGCCTATGGTTAATTTACTCTGGTCCAAATCAGTCGATAAATAAACTTGTAGTATTTTCCCCGTCGTTTAGTTTCAGGATGAAGATGGTGTGTTCTGGTAGAAGTGGATAACATGGAGCAATATCTCCATTTGTATGTCTGGTGTACTGTCGAATCTCAGAATGGAAAGCTGGTCATGGGAAGGCATTTAGCTCAGACTTGCAGGGTCAGATTGAGGTCGGATCACACTCTCACCATAAATGAACCGCTCTGGAGTTTATCTAAGTCGTCTTATTGTAGTTGTTTAGGTTCACATCTGCACAAACAAAACGCACCAAGGGGGGAAATGAAGAAGGCATCAATTGTGTATGAAAACACCCTCAGTCTCTCTTTTATGTGCAGTCTGAGAGGCAGAGAAGGCAGGTCCCAAACTGAACTTTTCTCCACCAATGAGAGTGAAGGATACTGTTCACAGATATATGATCGGGGTACATTGGCAGTTGGAGCGATGCATGATGACCAAAATCAATGTTATTGCTTCCCAAATGTGTAAAAGAAAACTGACAGGAACAAGAATTAAAACGGTGATGGACAAAACTGCAACAAAGTAGAAAAACTGTCTTGTTGAGCAACCTCCGTTTGCTGCTGAAGCCTTGCTGCTGACGCGCATACTGTATTTTCAACAACAATCGATACGACTGCCAAGACCTTGAAATACTTCACATAAACGGGACAAAAATATCCTTATCACACTGCTCTCTTTCCCACACACACGCCTCCTGCTCCTCTCCCTGTGTCCCTTCGCATTAAGTCATCCATCACTCCTGCTCCCAAAACACTCTCCCCTACATTTGCACAGCACTGCAGAATGTAGACCACAACAGAGGCGCCGGAGCCGGCGCACACACTCCGTTTGGCTGTAGACTTGGTGCGTGTTTTCCACTCGCCATGACGTGGTTGGCTGAGAGGTGTGGACACATTCCTGGCGCGTCAAGCAGAGCACCGTGGCAGGTGGGGTCAAAGGTCGCTCACCTGTCTACCTATCTCACCTCAACAACAAGAGGTGAGCATGAGTGGATATTTTCTCACAGCCAAACCGGATAGCCTCTTGGACCCACATTTCCCGTTTGCGGCCCATTCACAGATTTGTGGCAGAGGGGTCACGGCTCCACTGTTTCCAGACAGCGGGGTAAGGGGTGAACGAGTGCATACGCTAAGAGGAATGTGACCACGAGAACTGCCACAGTACAAGTAGGGAGATATAGATTTACTTCCTTTTAATGTTAAATTGGACTTTATATATCACAGCATTTATTTTGCATTAGCGTGTGTTACCAATTCATACGTTTGGATAGGATTTAGGAGTATCTATTTGAAAAATAAGATTCATTTGCAGATACAATAATTCAAGGATTAAAGGATTCAAGGAGCTTTATTTGTCATTCGCATCACATGTTAACATAAGGTGGACCAAAATTATGTACACACGGTCCCGGACAATGAAGAAACAGATTTTTTTTTAAAGTAATAAATAAATATTTGTTTTGTTTTTTTAACAAACAGAAATGACATGAAATAACACAAAACAATAAATAACTGATATAATATAATAATAATTATGAACCCAAGGTAGTAGTATAGAAGCAGAAAAAAATAAGTCAAAATGTATAGTTGCTTTCTCAGTTTCAAGTTATTTTCTCGGAAGTTTGAGTTAGTAAGTCCAGATTTTGAGATAATAAGATGAAATTTTGACTCATGGATGGCAACAGTTTTTGTTTTTTATTTTTTGCAGTGGCAGAAAAAAGATTCAATACAATAAGCAGATGTAAGTGCACTAAGCAAAGAGAAAACACAAACATTGAAAGGTAAAAATAGCGTAAAACACACAGGTTAATCAATAAAATGACAATAAAATACATAGAAGTTAAAATAATTATGTAAAACAATGAGTTAAAACTAATAAAAGCAAATAAAAATAATAGAGCAAAAAGTGATAAAATAAGCAGAAATTTGGTAAAATTATATTAAAACCAGAAATAAGGAAACACATCAAATACAGTCACCTTACGGTGCTTTACACTGTAAGGTGATAATCAACTCTGAACGTGCTTTTAACAGGAAGAGTCCAGCGTTGAAACCAGGCTCAGAGAGGGGCAGTTGTGATTTTAATGCCTTTTTCATCCCAGTGTGCTAAAAAAAATGAACTGAATTTACAGAAAAGTAACAAAAAGAAAAAGAACAAATGGAAAAGCTCTCATAAACGTTTTTAATAGTCTTTTCTGCCCTCCCACTAAGCAAGCTTACTTCTAATTGGTTGCCCCTCGTAAGCATCAAGTATGAGCAACATGGGTGGGTGGAGCATCTGTGCTCAAAGCCAGAATGATTGCCGGTTCACAGTATGCGTACTTGTGTGTACTGGTGTTCTTGTGTAGTACTGCAGCTCAGTACAGAAGTTAAATTAGACCAACAGTGAATAATATGAAGCCGAAATAAGGTAGGTTGGTACATGGCTTCAAGGAAAATAAACAAAAACGACACTGAATATGTCGTTTTTTGACTATGACGGTATTACACCAACCTCAATTTAAGTGAAATTCAGTTTTTCATTTTTAAAAACTGTGTGTGAACTTTTTCCCACTTCTAAAGTGACACAAGCCAAAGAGAACTTTGAGAACTGCGGGATTAGACAGTGAAGGAGGTGTTTGTGGGAACTGGCCTTGAAGTGTAGACGCAATAGGAAGCCACAAACACGTGCACTGCTGCAGCTGAACCATGGACACCCCCCCCCCCCCCCCCCCCCCATCCTTCTTGTTGGTTCTCTCAGTCATTGTCCCAGGACTGACTGGCCATTCTCAGCCTGCGATGGAGATGTCCTACAGGGGGGTTGCATGCTGTGGGAAACTAGTTGATGAATGAGTGTTTGGCATGCTTGCATAGATGCATAGTTTGCTCCAGTATAGTTTGCGTGTGTGTGTGTGTGTGTGTGTGTGTGTGTGTGTGTGTGTGTGTGTGTGTGTGTGTGTGTGCACGCACACGTTATTGTAGTAATACTGAATACATGCATATGTGTGTGCCTGTATGAACACAATGCCTCACTTGTGTTGCTATAGAAGTGGAGTTATGGCCTTTGTCCTGTCAGCATTCTTGTGTTGCTGTTGGCTCTGGAGTGCATGGCAGCTCCCGCAGGCTTGGGGACAATAACACCCCCCACCAAACACATACAACCCCCCACCTTCCCTTCCTCACTTGGAGTCACAATGCGCCTCTTGGGCAGCACCCATCACCCTGAGACAAACAAAAATGGCCTGCTCAGGGTGTCAGAGCAATATCCACCCAGAGGACCACGGGTATTAAAGGAGGCCAATTAAGTTTAAAAATATTTCCTCCTATAAATGTACAGTTACAGTGGTCTAAGAAATTTAAAAGAGATATGCAGTTTTCTTTGCATCAAGTCAGTAATTAAAAAGAAACTGATGCAAAATACTTTGTCCAATAACCTGTGTGGCCAGACTGCTTCCAGCTGACAGGAATGCAACAGTAACACAAATAAGCATTCATTAGGTTCAGAACTCAATAACATGAAAGCATGGATCCATCCTGCTTCGTATCAGTGGTTCAGCCTCCTGGTGGTGGTTCCATAGAGAGTAAAGGCACTTCAGAAGGCAGAAGGATTGATGATACTATTAGGAGTACCTAATGAAGTGACAGGAACTTGTAAAGTGGATGTTTTGGGCTCCACACTGAAGCCTCAGCATTAGCCTTTTGGCAGAACTAACTATTTCTGGATAAAAGGTTGGAGAGCTTAAATCTGTAAACTGCAGGGGTGCAACACCCACAAAGTCACATCCTTCCATAGCTAATTAGTGCTAAAAACAAGAAATACTAGTTTTAATTACCAAAACTGAAGCATAAACTTCATGGATTTTCACAGGAATATTAATCAACTCAAAATTCTCCATTAGGCTCCAACAGCAACAAACACATGCACACAGACAGTGTGGAGGTCCACTTTAATGATGAGAGATAGTGGAAGTGAGGCCTACTGATTGGTTCCAGCTTCCTGTGTTCACAAGTCTGCTTATTTCATGGAATATTTTATTTTCACATTTCTGTTTTGTTTTATTGTTTGTTGCTTTTTTTAAAAAATATATTAGCCCTATATGTCTGTGTCCTTCGACTGCTTGGTCTTTTACAGTAATTAAAATATAGTTAAACTTTAACATTAAAATGAATTTCCTCTTTTATTCTTCCTTGGGTGGTGCAATTGCTCTGACTCCTAAAAGCTAGAAGCAGAAACTATGTGGAGATTTGATTTCCTCTCTGCTTTTTTCAGGGAGAAAAAGTGTGCGCTGTCATGCGGTCAGTGTTATCCCCATCAGCTGTGATTCATTTACAGAGGAAATAAGCAGAATGAGGTATAGAAATCAGGCAGAAGCCTTCCTAAGAAACCATTCCTGCTATTTGGGTTGACTTAATTGCCCACAAAAGCACACGCTTGCATTCAGACATGCATCAGGAATGTTTCTCAACATGAAGAGCAAGCCAGAACAGGGAAGGTGATGTTGACACAGCAGAGCGATCGAGACACTACTGCTGATTATTTTAGAGCCCTCCAAACAAGGGCCAGATGTCATCAGGTCATTATGAATGAACCTGCACATCAACATGACAACAGATAGTGTTGGAAGATAAACAGACTCATCGTGACAAGCTTGCAGTGTCGATAAAAAACACATTAAACATCAGACTCTGTCAAGTCGCCAACATCTATCCGTACCAACCAGAAGAGATGGACTGGAGGTTTTAAGAGTAGAAATTACAGGAGATATGTTTGTTTATGGGCTGTAAACGCATTTCTCCTGGCTTCACCCGGCACCTGTGTCTTCAACTGCTGCAAAACCAACACCACATCCAGCTGCATTAACACCACCATGAAACCACCAGAATGGCTTCCTATCAACCAACTTTCAGTAAAAACAGGTTGCAAAGCTGCATGCTTCAATGTGTGTGTGTGAGGGATTTTATTTCTGCCTCTATGAGATCCAAGTTTAAATGGAAAGTGCATTTTAAATGGATTTTTACAGTTTTTTTATAGTCCTTCTTTTGCTGCACAAGGCAATTTCACAGATTGACTTGTATGATCTTGTATCGTGCTGTAAAAGCTTCTTCCACCAGGTTTTCTCTGGACTGCTTTTAGATACCATCCCGAGGTGCTGCAAGGACATTTCTGGCAAAATCGACTAGCCTGCCTGCATCATTCTTTCACTTTGTTTTTTTTTTCAGGGCATCCGTGAATTCAGCCCTGCGTAGGCTGGTTATTTTCATTTCCTTCACACGATGAGACACACTTTCATTCCTAATACATTACTCGGTCCATTTCAGTATAAACATCCAGGATGATTTTAGCTTTTTCCATTGAGATCTTTTTTTTTTTTTTTTTTTTTCTTTTTTTTTGCCTGTCCCGTTTGGCTCTTTTGCCATCAGAATTGTTGTCTAAAGGCAAAGAAAGATGCCCAACGGATTTACTTTACCAAACTGACCATCCCAGCCTTGCCATAATGGTCCATTTGATTCACCTTTTATTGTTTATTTTATTTTCACTTAATCAATACGGGACAGACTTGACTGGGGGAAAGAAGGGGAGAAAGAAAGAGGGAAAGAGAAACAGCTGAGAAGAGGGACGGGGGAGAAGGGCAAAAGACAAAAACCAACAGAACGGGCAGAGAAAAAAAATGCATATATCAATCACCTGGGTCACCTGCTGAGAAAGAAAAAAGAAAACAAGCAGAAGAGAACAAGAGTAATAGAATAAACAACATCACAATGATATATGGGAATATGACAGTAAATACTAAATATTAAACATTATTGTGCAGCACATAAGATCAACAGAACACAGTGTGCTTTGAGGTAGGAGCCAAAAAGGGTGTAGTTTGTGGGTGTGATCACCCGTGTGTACACCTGTGAGCATGGACGCGCTTGTTTTTTGTTTTTTAAAAGGTTCCTTCATGTAATAATCTGCTAGAGGGTGTGGGGGGGCCACAGCCCCGTCCTTCAGGGCATGAAGCAGGTATGGAGGAGATCAAAACTCCAGACATCCAGAGGCCCCCAGAACACAAGAGACCAAGGAAGACCAACAGAGGGGCAGCCGCGCCACTGTCCCAGAAAGAGCTGAGGAGAGTCCCAGATGAGGGCTCACTCAGCAGCCGCGGAGCAGAAGCCAGGGGGAGTTGCAGTGACGCGCCCGTGAGCTCCGCCGGCAGCCAGCCGCGCCTGAGTGACCGAGCCCCAGGCCGAGAGGCCGGGGGCACCCCACCTCCGAAGTGGCCCGAGCGAGCCCCAGGCTCCAGGCCCCGATAAGCGGCCGCCAAGGAGTGAGCCGGTGTGTACCTGGACGCCCACCCCCGGACACAAAGAGCCACCAACGCACCGATGTCCGAGGGGGACCGCCACTGGCAGGGGAAGTGGTGGTAGGGGGAGATAGGCCTCCATACCTTGGAGGGCCTGAGATGTCCCCAGAGAGGTGGCGCCTGACACCCAACCTGACATATAGACACAGACATACAGGCACACACAGATACAAACATCCATTCCCACCCTCATGCTCTCATATGCACTCACTCCACACTCAACCAACGTGGAGACAGACATAAAGAGACGTTGTACACACGATCACACTCCCCAAGCGTACTCTACAAACCGGGTCTAGGTGCCCTTGCCCCTGGAGGGGGGAACTGCACCCAGACCCAGGTGGTGTTACCCTTTTCCCTACGGTGGGGGGAGGCAGACCGCCCCGACTCTGCAGCAGGAGGAAGGCCCCACACTCCAGACCGCAGTCGGACGGCCAACTCCTCCTCCTAGCCCCCCCACTCCAGCAGGTCGCAGAGAATGGGGGTGAGAGAAGACTCCAAACCTCCCTCCACCCGCTCATTGTAGTGTTGATGCATGTGTGTTCTAAGGTGCATTTAAAACCCAGGAGGGCATGGAGCTACCTGCCAGAGAGCAGCAGGTAAGCGCATGGTCCCTCCTGCTAGCCCTCAATGTCTACGTGTATTTAAAATTGAGAGGTGGGCAACGATGCCAGGGGTGAGGTATACACCCTGATGGTACTTTGGACTCCGTGTATCGTGCCCACCCCCAAGATCCTATATGTATGTGTAATGAGAGTGTGAGTAATGTGAATGTCTAAGTTGTGGGATAAAATTGAGGCAGAGGCAGCCAGAAGGGGACAGGGGGGGGGGGGGGGGGGGTAGCCTCCTCTGCACCCTGGTGACATACCCCTACTCCAAGGTCCTGCATGTGTGGGTGGTTGTGGTGGAGCGGGAGGAGGGAGGCAGCTGGAGATGGGGAGGGAAGGAAGGGAGGGGCAAGTGACCCTTCCCTAGGGCCAGCTCCCCCGCTGACCCCAGTAGGCACCCCCATACTCCGCGACCCGCCAGGGAAAGGGGGCCCAGGCCCATCCAGACCGGGGCCCAGCGCAGCAGCGCCTCCCGGCCCCACAGAGCCCGGGACAGTCCTCCCAACCCCACCACAGAGAAAACTGCACCCACCCCACCATCCACTCATCTTCCAGACTACATAAGACAATAAACACCCAGGCTGAGATCTTCCTCCACCTCTCCTGTATCTTTTCCATTGAGATCTGATGTGTTTTCAGTGTTCCTTAATTGTTTTGAGTAGTGTATTAATGAACTAACCTTGTGCTATTGACGGATCACCTGACATGTTTTCTTGGCTGAAGCTTGGTAGGTTTTCAGTGTCTTCTTCCTGTCATATGATGTCATTTGTCTCCCCTATCTGAGGCGCTCGACATAAATGTTTACTGGGAACAGTTTATCCCTCATCTTATATCTTCCCTGTGCTAATAGGTTTATGTTAGCCTAACCATAGTTCTGCAGTAACTACAAGGATGCAGATTATTACATGTCAATTACCCCAACTTCACTAACCCTCTAAACGTTGCTGGTATTTAGTTTTCTGTCTCCGCTTGCATCCACAGTTATAGACAGAGCTGTACGTCAGAATATTGTACATCATCCATCCAAAAAAAAAAAAAAACTGTGCAAATCTGCAGCTCTGATAGCCTCTGAGAGAGAAACAGGTGTCTGTTTACAGATTCAGCAGACACAGAACAATATTATCATCCCGTATGAGTCATATTTCTGGCCAGCTGACAAATCCAAGTCCACTATTTACTGGTAATGTATCTCTGCTTCAATCTTCAGCAGCTCCTGGGAAAAATATCTGTCTGATTGGCTACTCCAAGTCTTTGCCACCTGGTTGCTAACTTTATCTTTCTTCTGTTTGGTGCTGTGCAGGTTGTGTACAGTGGGTCTTATCAGCCTGCTGAAAACAAGTGTTCATAAGAACTGTAAGATTCTACACCATACGGAAAATGTCAAAGTCAAAGGAGCGCACTAGAAGCTGGTGAGCTAGAGCCCAAAATCTCTGAATAATCAGTTAGCAACACCTGTTGTGATTTATTTAGTTATTTCGAAGTAATGCTGAGGTAATAATACTTATTAAAGTACAGGACATGAGGTCCTCAGAAGTAAAGTTAACAAAGAAATGTGTTTACTAGAGAGAGAGTGTGTGGATGAAAAGAAGACGAGAAAGGGAGGGAGGGTTTGCATGTGTGGACATGAAGGCAGTAAAGGCCTGGGGACATCGAAGGAGAAAAACATTAGAGATGATTCAGAGACATTGCATGGCACATCAACACATACCTCTTTCTCTAAGTCACTCACAAACGCCCCTAATCTCTCTCACACAAACCACTGGTCTAGTGATGTGTACACACTCGCATTAAAAACACACACTTCTGCTGTTCAGAGGGGGTTTAACGAAGCTTGTATGGATCAGCGTCTACACTCATCTGTACCTGAGAGGGATTCTTTATAAGCAGTCTGAGTGAGCGAGTGTTCAGATTGGCAGACAACATTTCCTGAATTAATCTGTACCCCTGTGTTTCATCTCTTACAGGGAGTTACTAAAACCCTTGATGTACCCTTCTGTACACTTTTGGCCTAAAATGTTTACTGTTTTCAGATTATCTAATGATTTGTTGGGAATGTGGAGAAGCCTGTGTTTGACCGTAGAACCATTTCCTTCCACCTGCTTCACATTCTGAAATCTTGCCTTTGTCTCCAGAAACTGCATTGGCGAGCTTCTTATATAATTACTATATTTTTCCCACATTGGTTGCTAAATTTGGAGTTGTGTCTGAACAGCAGCCAGTGTGTTGTTTTTTAGTAAAGCCACTGTCTTCAACTGATAAGATCTACATAGTGAGTGCCACCATACAACTATTATTAACCCCCATGAAAGGGCTGCACCTGCATCCCACACCAGCACTCAAAGCTTCTGCCGGTACACACTGAAGGAAAGGACAAAACACGCACACGCTTGATCCATGAATGTGGTAGAGAAGGGGGTTAAAGTCAAGGAAAAACAGGCGTAATTGGGTAATTACACAACCTGAGACAGCCTCACAGCAACAGGTGGAGACAGACTGAAAGCTAACTGCAATTAATATATTCTATATAGTAGTAAAAACAAATTCGGAGTTGCACAATACTATATCATGATAGTTTGAAAACCAGATTTGTGGCACATAGTTTAGCAGGTTTTTGCTGCACTCATGCACAAACATGATGTCCACGGCACTCCCACCATTATTTTCTTTTAAACTGGGCCAGAACCGGAAAAGATGGATGATGTCAAGGATCATGCAACATATCATCCACATACCATACTCTAATAAAACATTGTTTTGTATTTGATAACTGTTTTGCAAAGCGGTGAAATAAGTATTTTGATATTTTAAGTAAATATAATATTTAAGTAAGTACATTTTATGTAAATGTCACCCTTCTTAACAGTTCTGTACACCATCACAGATTCAAGTCAAACAAGATGTGACTGAAGCACCAACATTCAGCTTTAATTAAAGGGGTTTTACAACTACTTGGTAAGCTAACCATATGAATTTAATTCATATTCTATATATAAAATATTGGCTTCTCTTCACTGTGCCTACACGTAGTTTGATAAAACCTTTTTTTCCTGTTTTAATGTCAAAATCCTGACTTTGACAAAACACCACTTGTTTCATCTCTGTTCCCACAAACGGGCCAGCAACTAGCCTCAGCTTACCCATCATACTTTCTTTTTCATGGCTCAGGGACATTGGGCCGTTTGTGATACTCCACCCTCAAAGGATGGAAATAATACCACTCATGTTATAGCGGTGTCTCTAAAGAAAAGAAAGGAAAAGAAGAGAGAGAGAGAATAAATATTGTACTGTACTAGTTTGGCAGTGATGTTTTTGGTGAGGCTCACTAGGACAATATCTGTATGTAAATGTTGCAACACTGCCCTCTAGTGGTACAAAACCTACCCCACTACAGTTTAATCCGGTTGTTCAGTCTGACGTCACTAGCCGTGTCTGGGTCTAAACTCCGCTGCAGGTCCATATATCAAACGATCACTGTGGCATTACTGAGAGTTGAAAAACTGTCTAAAGTCTTTCATCTTTAATAAAATGATCAGCGTTCTGCTCTCCCAGGTGTAACAATTGAGTTTAACATCCAGGCATCCATGAAAACGGAATTTATGACATTTAACGGAGTTAGAAGTTAGCAGGGAGTTAGCTCGCTAGCTTCTATCTAAATACAATATAGCATGTCCTGACTGCGGGGTTTTGGAAACAAATTAAAACGTACAGCTCTGTTATTACTTCCAGCATAAATGAAGACAGAAAACTAAACAGCAGTAACGTTTGTAGGGTTACTGAAGTTGGGCTAGCTGGTATATAATGATGTGCTGCGTGACCGCTAGCGACACAGCTACGTTAGCATAATATAAACAAGCTAACTTTTTTTTCCACTCGATAAAAGTTACCGTGAGTGTTCTCGGTGGTCAGGAACAAATGTAATCGCATGGCAGGATGCTGTAAAAGGACCAAACTTCAGCCAGGAGAACAACTGAGATAATCCATCCACAATACGAGGTTAGTCATTCATATACTGCTGCATGGGCTGGGCTGTAGTTACATCCTAAGGTTTTAAAAACTGAGCTTAAATAAATGATTAGCGGTAATAAAAGCCGAGGGAGGTCAACAGGGATCACTGACTGTTTTAGGAGCTTTTTGAGATCAAATAGAAGAAAATACATAACATTAAACATGTTAACAACACAAAAGCCATATTAAACGCAGACTACTTTAGACCCGGAAGTAGGATTCGTCGCGTCATCACTGAACAACCGGATACCCATGCCTTACTAGTGAAATCTAAATTACTACATTTAATTAAGGATTGTCATTAAGTATATGTAGAGGTGGGTTCAAGTATTGTTAGCTCACAGACTCAAAGGTAAAGCTTTAATATTATCATGGGCATCCAGTCAGAATTTATAAAGAGATATCCTCTAATTCATGCTTTGATCATTAAATGTTTTCAGCTGCAGGTGTGATTGGGCAAACAAGAAAAGGAGAAAAGTGGCAAAGGGCTGCTTACTAATTGAGCTTCAAGACTAAAGTTAAGGTAGAGGACTCCATCTTAGCAAAACAATTTTATATACTATTTCTTAAGATACTAACCAATTGTAGAGGGTTGTAGAAAAGTATCTTTATTGTGCAGTGTACTTCTTAGTTCACAATCTACTGTCTTGTTTTGTGGGGATATCTATTTTTGGTGTTAAAATCACCTCCCCCAAATAAGTAATTAGAATTCACATAATGTTGTTTAGATGTCCTGAAAAGGAAAATCATTGTTTATTTTGTTGGGGGAGGTGTAGCAGCTAACGAGGATAAAGTGTATGTGACTTATTTTAGTTAGTAAAATTATACATCAACACAAATGGTCTACACTTCAAAACCTGACCACGGGATTTTCCTTTTGAAATAGCGACATCTGCTGATTGGTTAGCGCTGAAGGAAATCCAAGGCCGTACATAGCGAAGCTCGTTCAGCCTTCCCAGGTTATCAATCCATTATCTGGATTTGCGTTTGTTATCAGTTCACGGAGTGAATGTCTGCGAATGCATCCAACTCATTTGTTCCACATTCTTCTCTTTCTAAATTATCTTCCTCCAACCTCTTCAATGCCAGGAAGGAAATCTATAGCGGAGAGCAGAGAGAAAAAAATAACCTCCCCTCAATATCATATAATCATATTATATCATATGATGTATTGCTTGTGTTTGTCAGACATAAAAAGAATCAAAGTAAAACTGTCTGATTAATTTTGATTAATATTAATGTTGATTAATACATTTTAATGACAGTTGAAAGTTTCAGAGCTCTAATGTAAAGTCGTCCCCTTTGTATCCCACACTGAAATTAAAACGCTTATTTCATCACTCTGTGCACTACATCACCATATTCGTGATTAGCGTTCATCTCTTGTCCTTTTACAACAGTGTTGCATTTTACTGTTATACTTTCTCAGTTCTTTATAGATTTTTAATCACCATTTGATAACCTTTCAGTTGTAGGTGTCATAGGGATAATTTCCTGTGGAAGAAAAGTCTTTTGATTTATGAAGCATCTCTTTTAGATTGGTAACATTTTTCACATTTACAGATCTCAATCACCATTGCCCACATATAACAGTGATTATTCCCATGCTGACACAGCCAAGAGACTGAAAATACAATAAAGGTTTTGATGGCCAGAGAGGGTTTGTGTGCTTTTTGGGGGTGTTTGTTTATGTGCATATTTACTTTTTAATTTGGTTTTGCTACCCCAGACTTGGGTTATTCCAGGTACCCATCTGGGGCAGGCAGAGTATAAAAGGAAGCCAGATGCTTTTGGTGTATGTCGATGTTCATGAATGCCTGCTGCAAGTAAAAAAGACC
Source organism: Rhamphochromis longiceps (assembly GCF_057381845.1). Classification (NCBI taxonomy): domain Eukaryota; kingdom Metazoa; phylum Chordata; class Actinopteri; order Cichliformes; family Cichlidae; genus Rhamphochromis; species Rhamphochromis longiceps. The sequence goes on along the minus strand of NC_140573.1, from coordinate 25,204,669 downwards.
CCAACTTGATGGATGAGTTTTATTCCAGCCTCCTGTCCTCCAGTCTGACACTGAACAACAAGAATTAGAACCACCTTTACCAGCAATAATAATGATTTTCTGTAAGACTTTATCAGTCTCTCATATTGTTGTGGTGGGATTATGGCCCACTTTTCTTTACAATGTTGTTTCAGTTTGTTGAGGATTTCAGGTATTTCTTTAGGTACAGCGCTCTTATAAGGTGCTACTACAGCACTTCAGTCAGGGTGAGGTTTGGGCTTTCACCGAGCAATTGTAGCACCTTGATTGCAAGATGCAAGAAAGTCATGTCCTTAAGAAACAGGAAATAAAAATCCAGCAAAGACCTGGTGCAGGACTTGAGAGATACATGGTGCCATTCAGTTGACCCATCTACTGTTCGCTGAAGCCTTAACAGAAATGGTCTCAGTGGAAAAATTGTTGTCAAGAAGTCATTCTTAAGGGAGGGAAGCAGGGAGAAAAAGGTGACTAATTGCAGAAAACTGGATTGAAAATCAGTGGCAACAGGTGGATCTGTGGATGGTTCAAATTGTCATCATATATAAAGGAGATCAAAAGACAAGTATGGCAATGAGTGTATGCTGTAAAATACCTGTAAAACATGATGATATACACCAGTTTTTGGCTAATTATTCAAAAACAAAATGGTCAAGCACGAGGAATGGACTGAAAATCAGTGAAAAGCAGCCAATTTGCAAAGAAAATGCCTTCAGGGAGCATGGAGAACTGTTCCTCAAGACCACTTTAACAAATTAAAAATTACTGGCTGCTTGGCAAAATACAAAGATCTGAGCAGCTCAAGACTTTTGAACAGTACTGTAAATCTGACACAAGGCATCTTTTTTTTAGATGACTGTTTGGTGCATGATCCCTGATGAAAAAAGGAATCAAATCAAATCAAACTAAAACAACTAAATATGCACATTTGTATTAAAATACTAAAACTTACCTCACAGTTTCACAACAATAAAGCTTCACTTTTAATATACGTACATCATCATCATCATGAAGAACAATAACAATAACAACAACAACAACAACAACAACGTCACGTCTCGCGGACGCGCTCGAGCCAACACCACGCGACAGTGACTGACAAGATGGCGATCATTTCAGAAACAGAGGAGTTACTGCGGTGAAGGAGAGGCTTGGTATGCTGTTTCCTTTCAGTAGCAACTAATTCTGAACATGTTTGTGACCGTGCCCCCGACGATGTGTGAATTCTGGCCGAGGCACACTTGGCAGGTCGGTTTTGAAGCCCTGTCCGATGCCGGCGAGCCGATCTCCGGCTGAACGCGTGAACTTGTTTCAGGATTGTCGCCGCTAGCTTGTCAAGCTAATACTACCTAGCATGCTAGGCTAACGTTAGCGGCAAGGGCAGCTAGGGCTCACTAATCTTGAATAAATACAATAAAATTAGACTGTTAGTTCAAACAAAATGTGTTCGCGTGTGTTGTAATTTTATTTTCATTCATTTGAGACGTTTATTTGTGAGACTTTGAAAGCGCTTTCGAGTTAGTTTTACACAATTCAGTATTTTGTAATCGCAACTCTTTACAGCTATTAATTACATGCTAGTGATAGCTGGCTAACTTTAGCTTTTTGGGAGAGACCCTCTGTGAAGTTGGGCTCCTCGGGCTGAACACTAACGCGTGCTGCGCTCGTGCAGTTTATTGAAATGCTACTCTGGCTGGTTGTGTTGTGGCTGTTTTACTCAGAGTTAGTGTGAGGCTGTGTGTCGGTAAAACCACGCACAGCCACAAGGACAAACCAAGCAAAGCAAAGCGCGCTAACTTGCTGGTAAAACTTCAGGACATTAGAAACTCTGGGACAACCCCCGAGAGTCATCGCTTTATTTGCTCAATTAGAAGCCACTGATTTCTTAATGCTGAGCCAGGAGGGTTGCTGCTAAATCTCCGCGGTGATTACTTTAATGTGGATCATGCTTAACCAGCTTCTGGCTCTGACAGCGACGTGCCACGTTATTCTGGATGTTTGTGGCTCGTCCCGATGCCAGCCAAAGGCTCGGCGCGAAAGCATTTCAACATGTCTGGAGACCAGACAGGATATGTGCCCCGGCAGCTGTATTTATATCATCCATGGCAGCAATCTGATGAACACGTATTGAACACACACGCCCCCTCCTGCACTGGTAAACAGGGGGACTGAGTGCGTTGAGCCATGCTTGTTTTGCTTTGTTAAATTGGTGGTTTATGACTAACCAAACTATAACTAAACGTTAACAGAGTTAGAACCGATTTTCCCGCTATCCTGTCCTCTCCAGACATTTTTAGCATGGAAACAACCCTCTGCAGAAGTAGTCTTAAGGCCTGTACTATGGAAGTGGAATTTAAGCCTATCCTGATAACTTTAGGCTTAACCCTGGGTTTTAAAAATGACCGAGGCAGTTCACTTTCCTACCTGGATATATTTCCATGCTAACTTATGCTGCAAACGTAACTATTCCTTCTGCCAACAGACTGGGTGGCTGTGGCTCAGGAGTTAGAGCAGGTCACCTGCTAATTAGCAGTTTTGATCCCTGGCTGCAAAATGTTAACCCTGAGTTGCTGTCCGATGCATCTCCTTACATATGAATGAGGTGTGTGTGTGTGTGTGTGGATAGCAGATTAGATCAGATTATTGTATTTTTTTTGTTTCCCAGTTGATTGCAGATAAATAAATTACAAAAATTTTATTTTTCTATAAGCATTAATATATGTTGCTAAAACAGGACATCCATTTGTACTTGTTGACCTTATATCTAATTTGGATGTCAACTACGCCTATGTTTGTATTCTGTCTTTGTATTTACTCTCAGACTGTTGAACACCACTAAGGCTGCAGCTGAGAGAATAAAAACTAAAACTGTCTCTTATACTCAAGTACTTGAACAATTCAGGGTTTAGTGTCTTGTTGTTGCATATAGATGTCTACATATAGACTAGAGTAGCTGGGAATTGATACACTGACCTTCTGATTAGTAAGTGGCCATTTTATCTTCTGAGCCACAGCTGCCAGCCCTGAAAACAGTGGAAACTGATAACAGAACCATTCCCAAGGGCATGTTGAACTTGCTCTATAGTACACTGCCCTGTACCCATACAGTGTGCCCATAGTAGGGCTGCTCGATTATGGCAAAAATGATAATCACGATTATTTTCACTGAAATTGAGATCACGATTATTTGACGATATTTATTTAACCCTTTAAGACCTACTATAGAACCAAGTCCACCAGAGCTTATATTATTTTTTTTACATGCTGTAGTGCCATTTGTGGGAGCATTTCAAGTTGCTATACATCAATACAACTGTTATAGCCCATATTTTAATAATATGTATGCATTAAGTCCATAGTAATTACATAAATTGCAAAAAAGTGCAATAAACTACAAAAAAAATTGAAAATCGCTTTTGTTTTGTTTACATATATTTCTACTTGGAGAAATTTAAGAGGCTTATCCCTCAAAACTTTAAATACAATAAAGTTGCAAAAAATAGTTTACAACAACAGGAAATTTATTTTGAGTGTCTTCATAGTTTTATTTTGGAGATACAGCAATTTTTATATACTGCAGGAAAAACAAAAAACAATCCTATGATGCAAATTTGCAAAGAAAACAGCAGGTGCATCATTTCACTGTGGGAAGTGTTACGAACAGCTGATAGGAACGGCAAAGCGTGTTTCTGGAATATTATGTTTTTGTTCCTGCAAGCGGTTTTTATGCAATTTTTGCAAAGCTATATGTGGAACGAAACCGTGACCGAGGACAAGCTGATGGCATCAGATGTAAGTACAACTCCTCCGGTTTCATATGCAAAACAAATTATTGCGCTAGCTTACACGGTTCAGGTTCTGCAGGGATTTAAAAATAGTTACGCAAAACGGAGCGTGCTGCTCTGACCGGCTTTAAAGGGTTAACAATGACTTTTAAAAAATAATATAAAATAGTGTGCAACACCACTGAAGTTTTTTTTTTTTAAACTCTCTTTTCAACCAACGGCAGTCACTCTCCAAATAACTTCTGCTTAGCTTTCCGAGCTTCCCTCGGGTCCTCTTAATCAGCGGTCTCCAACCTTTTTTGCGCCACGGACCGGTTTATGCCCGACAATATTTTCACGGAACGGCCTTTAAGGTGTCGCGGATAAATTAGGGAGGGGCTAATAATCGGCTCAGTCATTTTTAATGATCGTTGAAAGCCCAGATCGTAATCGTGATTAAAATTCGATTAATTGAGCAGCCCTAGCCCATAGTGCACCACTTTGCAAGCTCAGACCCCCTCTTTTTCCCCCCCCCTCAATGATCTTGTTCCCTTGACATCAGTTGGGGGGGGGGGTCAGCCCACTCAAGGATCCCCAAATTCTTAGCAGCTCTGTGGGATTTGAAAAGAAGCCAGAAGAGGTTCTGTGAAGAGTGATTGGTATGTTTTTAGCTGAACCTAGAGCTTCTCAGCATACTGGTTGCTCAGCTATATAAACAATTCGATTTCAATTCAAGTTTCTTTATGCCACAGTCACCTCAAGGCGCTTTATCATTTAAGATGGAGACCCTTCAGTTTATGGGAGAAAACCACAACAGTCAACAGGAGGAAACCTCTGGCAGAACCAGGATGTCTTGTGAACAGTTGGTGGTGCCAATCTGAAACTAATTTTAACATCTTTCAGGTTAAAATTTTCTTAAAGCCCAGCTGCTGCTAACTAGCTATCTGTAGTGTCTCCCTTCTCTTGGCTGAGCAACAGGTTTCAACTTCATTGCAGCTGGAGTTGATTGTTCAACTCCTCCATTTTGGACTGCAGCTGCAGTTGGTAGTTGGGACCAGTTTAGCTTGACTCTGCAGCAGGTAGACAGCTTGTTCCTGTGTCCCTATGCTGTACAGAGCTAAAGAAGAACTACTGTTGTCAGTTGCTGTGCAAGATGTTGGAATTAGTGTTCATCTGCAACCAGCTGATTGTTCTGCTTGGTTATTGATTTGTCAAAAAGTATTTACAATACTGTATTGCAGAGGAGACATTTGGAAACGGTTATTTTTTGTTGCTTCATTTTCTGAACACTTAAATCACCAAGATAAGAATCTATGGTTTGAGAAGGAATTAGACCCTTTTAAGTTATCTAAGTCCTTTGATTTGAGGCTTTAGAAAATCTAGCCTATGATGTGGAACTTTAACCGATTTCCCACAGATTTAAACTGCTTTTTTCTACAGCCTCAGTAAGCTCGTCAACCCCAGTGTGAAAGCGACCCTCTTTCCGTAGAGTTGTGTTTATTCGCCAGTTATTTTACTACTGGTCCCTGTTGAGGTTGAGAAATGTTTGAGTCCGCATGCCACCTGGCAGTTTGCCTCAGTTTACTCTGCGTAGATACAACCTCACAAAGCAGTCGATGGAAATCAGATGCAATAATAATTTCTGGTTTCATGTGTTTCCTGTAAAGAGAAGAGGATGAAGGTATACATTTAAAAATATATGTTGTTGTTTTTTTTGGGGGGTGGGGGGGTTGGTAATTCATCTGGTTTTAATCTTAAATGAAAAAAGCAGATGTCTGCGTGTAGTGGGACATTTAAGTGAAAAGTGTTTAGTGTTTGTTTTGCGTAGATGTTTGCGGCATTGTGGTGGGCGCACTGCAGTCTGTAGTTTTGTGTCAAAACCATACATCCAATCACAACAATAGCGATATCGGGTGAAAGGGGACAAAATGTTGATGTTCTGATGCATAAATTGTGCACGGGAATGAAAGGTCCAGGCATGAAGCAGTTGGAGCAGTTTGTTTTTTTCCCCCCCCCCAATAGTGAGCGATGTAATCCTGCTGTTGCTGTCAGGTTGAAGGGGAAAGCTCAACTAGTCAACAAACCTAAAATGGGACTTAGCAATTAAACCATAGAAGTTATTAAACTCCAGAGTCATCAGTCATAAGTTGTTGGGTTTTTTTAAACTGCAGTCTAGTTACGCATTCAGTTTTATTGAAAAAGAATGAACAGTATATTGTTTGTTGTTAGCCTCTTTTTCATCTGTATTATGTTTAAAAATCCCGTCTAAAAGGATGTGTTTTTAAATGAAGGAATAATGGTGTTAAACAATAATGCTCTAACATGAACGCCTGTGGCCTGTACACAGGTAAACTTATCAAAGTTCTCACCTAACCTTTTCTCTTCCCTCTCTAGACAACACCACCATGCCCTGGGAGGGTCTCACTTCTCAGTTCGCCATGGTTACCATGGTGATATGAAGCCAGCGTGAAGCGCTGACAAACAAAGACTTGCACGCCAAAAGGTCAGTTTGACTGACACAGCCAACTTGGCGGGCAGGCTTGTGTAATGGACAGGTGTAAGCATGTGGGGCGGCTGCGGCTGGCCCCAGACCACTCCATTCTTAACCCCCAGAAGTGGCACTGCGTTGACTGCAACACCACCGAGTCCATATGGGGCTGCCTCGGCTGTGCCCACGTGGCGTGTGGCCGCTACATCGAGGAGCATGCTCTGCAGCACTTCCAGCAGCAGGGCCACCCACTGGCGATGGAGGTTAACGAACTTTACGTTTTTTGTTATTTGTGTGACGACTATGTTCTGAATGATAACGCCACCGGAGACCTCAAGTTGCTTCGCAGTACACTCAGCGCCATCCAGAGCCAGCGTTATGAGGTCACCACCCGCAGCGGGCGCACCCTGCGCTCCGCTAGCGCCAGCGTGGATGTCCTCATGCCATCCGGCGTTCGTGAGTTGCAGTTGAGGGACGAGGACCGAATGTTTACCGCTCTTTGGCACCGCCGCAGAGCACTTATGGGACGCATCTTTCGCCTTTGGTTTGGCCTGACTGAATGTGGAAAAAGGAGAGCAGAGGAAGAGAGGAGGAGGGAGGAGGAGGAGGAGCAAAGAAGGGAGGCCAGGGAGAGGAGGCGAGCTCTCAAGAGGCAGCTACAGGAGGAGCTGGAGAACGCTCCTCTCAGGAAGAGTCGTCGCCTGCGTCAGAAAAGCCAGAGAGTTGGGGATCTGACGACCACAATGCTGACTTCTCGCAGGGCACGCAACAAGACGAAAACTCCAGCGCCCCCATCCCTGAAACGCAGGCAACGAACCCGAAGCCCCGCCACTGTAACCCCCAAGAAAGCTGGACCAAAAAAAAAGGTCCAAGCAACCCCCAAAGCACGCAGCTGTTCTTCAACTACCAAATCTAAGCCCAAAGCCGCTTCAGCAACCCTGCATACTGCCCAAACCCCTGTCTGCCGCAAGCAAGGCACCAAACAGGACGGCTCGCCCTTCAAGCGGCGTCCTACCGTCACTCCTGGAGTGACGGGATTAAGAAATTTGGGAAACACTTGTTATATGAACTCCATCCTGCAGGTGCTGAGTCACCTGCATGTTTTCAGGGAGTGCTTCCTGCGTCTGGATTTAACACAGGCGCTGGAGCTACTGGCATCTGCCGTCCATGGCCAACTGGTGGAGAAGGCCTCATCGCAGCCCCCCTTGATCCAAAGGAAGGGACTCCAGACCAGCTCGGGCTCTGGGGTGGGGCTGAGCGGCGGGGCGTCACGAGGCCGCAGCATGGAGTTGATACAACCCAAAGAGCCCAGCTCGAAGCACATCTCACTGTGCCATGAGTTGCACACCTTGTTCCAGGTCATGTGGTCTGGCAAGTGGGCGCTGGTATCGCCTTTTGCCATGCTGCACTCAGTGTGGCAGCTGATCCCGGCGTTCAGGGGTTACGCTCAGCAGGACGCTCAGGAGTTCTTGTGCGAGCTGCTGGATAAAGTGCAGCATGAGCTGGAGAGCACGGGCAAGCACACAACCAGTGCTGGGGTCCCACAGACGCAGAAGCGGCTCATCAAGCAGGTGCTCAGCGTGGTCAACACCATCTTTCACGGCCAGCTCCTCAGCCAGGTACACACACACACACACACACACACACACACACACACACACACACACACACACACACACACACACACACTCTTCACCGATACAGCCGGCTTACCTGACAAGCTTCATGATGTGTGCACATGTGCTGGTCTATAGCTCCACTAAAGACGTTTCAGCCAGGACAAAAGGAAAATCACTGACTATTTAGTAGTTTTTCAAAAAGTATAAATTAATGTTACTAAATAGACATTTTTATTTATTAAGACAGTCTTTACTGGTTTAAAATGAGTGTTTGGGGTTGGCTGAACATGTTAGCACAGTTTGTCCACATATCGTTAAGTCTATTGTGCTAATCAGAGGCTGTGACCTTCAGAGGAGCATATAAAGGCATGAAAATCTCAGATTGGCTCTCATACTGTGTTTGCATTGATTTGAATTCATCAGTCATCACTGGCTTTGATTCATCCTGTATTCATAATAATCAGAATAAACAGTTCAAACTAAAGAGAGGTGGTTAAACTGTAAGCAAGGAGTATTTATTTTTGGTCTGATTTCAATTCATGTCTAAACTAATTCTCACTTAGAATTATTTAGGTAAAAATGATCAACTGTTTACACACCAGTATAGTACAGCGCCCCCACCTGGCCCATGCACCGGGAATTCTTCTTGAGTTATTTATTAATTTTATAGACAAAAGCTTCAACTGTTAACTACTATATTTCTGCAGTTTCTGGTAACATTAAAAAACTGCTATAAAAGGAAGAGCCAAGCACACTATTTAAATTTTATCTGTTAAGCTGATATCCATCTACCTATGTAAGTTATCAAGGTAGTTAATTAATGGTAATTAATTAATTATTGCTTATACCAGGTGGTCTTAAATCTGTGTCTTATAACTTTTCGTTGTCTCGCCTTCAATAAAAGGGAGGGAAGGAATATAGGAAAATATTCTGACTTGTCGACATGATGCTAAACAGCTGCACCCCTTAAAGGTGGATGAGGATGTAGGAAATGGAGAGAGTTGGCTTGAGGACAAGAGATTAGTCTCTGCTTGTAGAGGCTGAGCACACACGGTGACACCTGCTGCTGCTGGTATATATATATATATATATATATATATATATATATATATATATATATATATATATATATATATATATGTGTGTGTATACCGTATTTCCCGGACTACAAAGCGCACCTGAATATTAGCCGCACAAGCTAAAATCAGGGGAAAATCCTGTTTTGTACATACGTTAGCCGCACCTGACTAAAAGCCGCAGGTGTTTCAATGTTGACTTATAAGAGAATATGCACAAAGGGAATTGTCAGGAAAGAGATGGCTGTTTGGAGACACACCCCTTTTATTAATATTTTGAAAAACAAGTTATGGGTACATATTTGCACATGTAG